>NC_086449.1:744387431-744989931 GCF_028390025.1 Pseudophryne corroboree
AAGAGCCTCCAGGAGGGGGGCGGTGGGGTGACCCGCTAGAGCCCCCCCGTGTAAACTGGCTCAAGATGGCTTAAACTAGCACTTATGTGATGTTTTTAAGCATTGTAGGAGACATTGCCAGTATAAAAATCAATGTAGCTCTGGCGCCATTGGGGAGGGTGGAGCTACCTCAGAGTGGGACGAGAGGCATTTTGGTGCCTTCCTCTGCTTAATGCAGCAGCAACAAGCACATACAGCTCTTCCTGACTTCCAAGATATAGTAAGCCGACAGCCTCACTGGGAATGTGCAGCTAGGGGTGTGCTGGTGTCTCTCTGTGTGTCTCCTCTCACATACACACAGACAGTAATGCCCTTACTGCATGTCATTGTGATTACTGTAAACATGGGTAAACACAAACTCTGTAGTGTATACCACAACAGATTCTCTCCCTTATGTACTGATTCTGTTTCATGTGAACAATGCAGCCAATCTTCACAAATCAGTGAAGGGGCTGGGGGAGAGGGTCCAGAGCCCTCCTGGCTAGGGGCTCTTAAAACTATGATGTCTGATATGTCATCACAACTCACTGCTAATGTTCAGAAAACTCAGCTACTACAACAAGCTGTTGCAGATTTAGCTGCTAGGGCAGATGTTACACAGCCCCCCCCCTCTCTCATGCAGGTCCACAGAAGCATGGTTTACCTGCCCTACTGTCCGATTCAGATGAGGATATACAGGAGGATGGGGAGGACTTGGATCCCATTAGTAGGGATTCCGATTCTGCTCAGGATATTGAACCCCTCATTCTGGCTATACGGGACGTGTTAAAGCTCCCTCTAGAGGACGCTGCGTCACTGCAGTTTTTTTTTGTTTTTGTTTGTTTGTTTTTTACACAAAACAAGCCTAATGTCACTTCCCTGATTCTGCAGAGTTAGATGACCTATTCAAGTTGGCCTGGAAAAATCCAGACAAAAAATTCCAAATGTCAAAAAAGTTTTTGCGCACGTTCCCATTTGCTCCTGAAGGTAGGAAATTCTGGGAAGAACCCCCGGGGGTTGATGTATCAGTCTGTTGACTGTCCAAAAAGGCGATGCTGCCTAACCTGGGCTCCTTTACCATGAAGGATCCTGGAGACAGAAAGATAGACTACACTCAAATCTATTTACATGGCAGCAGGTGTATCGCAAAGGCCAGTCATAGCAGTTTTCTGGATGACCCATGCCATTCATACATGGGCTACTCAAATTCAAGAGGGCTTCTCCGGGGCTATGCCTCTAGTCACTATGGTGACTCTCCTCAAGCACATTCAGGACACTACACACGTCCTGTGTGACTCACTCAAGGAGATGGGGAATACTAATGCTAGGACTTCTGCCATGACAGTGTCGGCGCGCAGGGCTTTGTGGCTGCGTCAGTGGATAGCGGACGCAGAATCAAGCACAGTGTGGAATCCCTCCCCTTTTCTGGGGGAATGGCTCTTTGGGGTTGAGTTGCATATGTGGATTTCCAAAACCACTGCTGGGAAATCCACGTTTCTCCCCTCTGGGGCCCCGCCGGCGAGACGCTCCTATCCGGGGCCATCTGTTCAATCTTTTCGGTCCAACAGATTTCGATCTAGGGCCAGAGGTGCCTCCAATGTGGCTAGAGGCACCAGATGTAAGACAAGAAAACCTGCAAACACCAGTTCTCTGGAACAGTCCACCAGTTCTGCTTCCACTAAGGCCTCAGCATGACTGTGCCCACCCACCCCGAGGAGATCTCGTGGTGGGAGCTCGGCTGCGTCACTTCAGCCGCATCTGGGAAGATTCCTGCCAGGATACCTGGGATCAGGCATCTAATTTCTCAGGGCTACAAGCTGGAGTTCGACGGTGCTCCTCCCCAACAATTTTTCAAATCAAGCTTACCAGCTTTGGAGGATATGCAGGTTACACTGCGACAAGCCATCCTAAAGTTGGTCCAGTCCTGCGTCATTGTTCCAATACCAATACCGCAATGCGGCAAGGGTTATTACTCCAACCTGTTTGTGGTACCGAAGCCGGATACTTCGGTATGGCCCATTTTGAATCTAAAGTCTTTGAACCCTTACCTGAAGGTTTTCAAGTTCAAAATGGAATCCTGGAGAGCAGTGATTGCGGACTTGGAAGAACAGGAATTCATAGTTTCCTTGGCGATCAAGGACGCCTACCTTCATATTCCGATTTGGCCACCTCATCAGGCGTACCGGAAGTTTGCCCTGCTGGACGATCCCTGCCCTTTGGCCTGTCCACAGCTCCGAGGGTATTCACGAAGGGGATGGCGGAGATGATGTTCCAGCTTCGGGTCCAGGGGGTCAATGTGGTCCCTTACCTGGAAGATCTCCTGATAAAAGCAAGATCCATGGAGCTTTTATTGCACCATATCGACCACACTATCAAACTTCTGTCACACCATGGGTGGACTCTCAATTTACAGAAGTCCCACCGGGAGGCAACTCGGCGGCTCCTGTTCCTGGGGATGTTGCTGGATACTGTGGAACAAAAGGTGTTCCTACCAGAGGACAAAGTGAGAACACTTTAGGAGATGGTTCGAATGGTGCTCCGATCACCTCGAGTGTCCATCCATCTTTGCATACGTTTGCTGGGAAAGATGGTCGCCTCTTACGAGGCGATCCAATATGGGAGGTTCCATGCCAGAACATTTCAATTGGCTCTCCTGAGCAAGTGGTCCGGCTCGCATCTAGAGATGCACCGGCTAATCCGGCTGTCACCTCAGGCCAGGATTTCCCTCCTGTGGTGGTTAAAGTCCTCCAATCTACTGAGAGGCCGGAGTTTCGAGATTCAGGATTGGACCCTCCTCACGACGGATGCGAGTCTGAGAGGATGGGGAGCAGTCACCCAAGGGGCGCAGTTCCAGGGCAGGTGGTCAGCCCACGAAAACCTCCTTCCGATCAACATTCTGGAACTTGCAATGCTCTGCTTCAGGCCTCTCCTCTGCTCAAGCGATCCAAATACAGTCGGACAACGCCACAACAGTGGCGTATATCGATTGACAAGGAGGGACAAAAAGCAGAGCCTGCATGCGAGAGATGTCAAAGATACTCCTCTGGGCGGAAAGAAATGCAAGAGCCATGTCAGCAATCTTCATTCACTCCGGGTGTGGACAACTGGGAAGCGGCCTTCCAGAGTCGTCACGATCTCCACCGGGGGAGTGGGGACTCCACCATCAGGTGTTCCAGCAAATCATCCACCAGTGGGGCTGCCCAAAAACAGACATGATGGTTTTTTGACTCAACAAAATGCTTCTCTGGTATTGCTCACGAACCAGGGACCCTCAGGCGAGGGCAGTGAATGCACCGACGTCGCCTTGGCCTTACCGGCTGGTCTACCCATTTACTCCGATTCAGTTGTTCCCAAGGGTGCTCAAGCGTATCAGGAATCAAGGGGTCCAGGCAATTCTGATTTTCCCGGATTGGCCTCGGAGGGCGTGGTGCATGGATCTTCTGGACATGTCCGTCGAAGTCCCTTGGCCTCTACCACTAAGAAGAGATCTTCCACAAGGACTGTTTGTCTACCCGGACTTACGGCGACTTCATTTGACAGCATGGAGATTGAGCGGCACATCCTAGCTCACAAGGGCCTTTCCAAAAAGGTTATTGCTACGGGATCGGTATGAAATACCTACAATCAAAATCCCAACGGTCAAAATGCCGACAAGGACAAAATGCCGACAAGGACAAAATGCCGACACGAGATTTTCATTGGGGGTTTTGGTGTGTATGTCGACATAGGTTCAGGTACCATGGTTCAGGCCATTAAACCTGTGACGTCAAAACACTATCATCATATTTGGAGGAGATGGGTCTCTTGGTGCGAGGAACGCACGTATCCACCTGCAGAGCTCCACTTGGGACGTTTTTTTTACATTTCCTGCAGGCTGGTGTGGGTAAGGGCTTACGTCTGGGTTCCAATAAGGTCCACATTTCAGCTCTTTCCAGAAGAAATTGGCTGTGTTGCCAGAAGTGCAGACTTCTTGCAAGGGGTACTCCACATAAAACCTCCTTTTGTGCCACCTACGGCGCCCTGGGATTTGAATGTGGTGTTGGAATTTCTACAGTCCTCCTGGTTTAAACCTCTGATGACTGTGGAAGACAAGTACCTCACGTGGAAGACGGTGATGTTACTGGCCCTTTATTCTGCTCGCCATGTCTCGGAATTCGGGGCCTTATCGTGTAAAAGTCCATACTTGGTCTTTTACGAGGCCAGAGCGGAGCTCTGGACTAGACAGCAGTTCCTGCAAAAGGTTGTTTCTGCATTTCACCTGAATCAACCTATCGTGGTTCCGTCCAGTTCTGTCTCTTCTACTCCTCCCGAGGCGTTGGATGTTATGCGAGCCTTACAGATCTATGTCAAGCAAACAGTTCGGATCAGAAAGACTGAGTCTTGGTTTGTGTTCTTTGATGCGCAGAAAAAGGGTTGTCCTGCTTCGAAGCAGTCCATTGCTCGTTGGCTTAGACTTACCATCCAACAGGCCTATGTGTCGGCAGCCTTACCTGTTCCTAAGTCTCTGAAGGCCCACTCTACAAAAATCGGTGGGGTCTTCCTGGGCGGCTGCCCGTGGAGTCTCGGCCTTACAACTGTGCCGAGCTGCTACCTGGTTGGGGAAGAACACTTTTGTTGAGTTCTACAAGTTTGGTACCCTGGCTAAAGAGGATACCCAGCTTGGGCAGGCGGTACTGCAGCAGTCTCCACACGTTCCCACCCGTTCTGGAAGCTTTGGGACGTCCCCATCGTACTAGGGCCCTCATTCCGAGTTGATCGCTCGCTAGCTGTTTTTAGCAGCCGTGCAAACGCATAGTCGCCGCCCACGGGGGAGTGTATTTTCGCTTTGCAAGTGTGCGAACGCAGGTGCAGCAGAGCTCTGCAAAAACATATTGTGCAGTTTCAGAGTATGTCTGAACTTACTCAGCCCTTGCGATCACTTCAGTCTTTTTGGTGCAGGAATTGACGTCAGACACCCGCCCTGCAAACGCTTGGACACGCATGCGTTTTCCCTGCCACTCCAAGAAAACGGTCAGTTGACACCAATAAACGCCCTCTCTCTGTCAATCTTCTTGCAATCGGCTGTGCATATGGATTCTTCGTTAAATCCATAGCTCAGCAACGATCTGCATTGTACCCGTACGACGCACCTGCGCATTGTGGTGCATACGCAGTAGAGACTTGATCGCAGCGAAAATCAGCAGCGTGTGATCAACTCGGAATAACCCCCAGGATTTCCCAATATCCCTTATAGATGCTAGAGAAAATAGGATTTTAATTGCCTACCGGTAAATCCTTTTCTCGTAGTCCATAAGGGATATTGGGCGCCCGCCTCAGTGCATTGACTTTTCTGCAGGTTCTCTTTTATGTGTTTACCTGTTCAGCTGTTGTTGTTGTTACCAGCCGTTGCTGGTTGTTATATGTTAGAGGTGTGCTAGTGTGTAAATCTCACCACTCTTTGTTTTCATGTTCCTTCTCTCATATGTCCTCTCTCCTTTGGGCACGTTTTTACCTATAACTGCCTGTGGGAGGGGGCATAGAGGGGAGGAGCCAGCACACCCAGTGAAGACATTTTTAAGTGCAGCGGCTCCTTTGGACCCAGTCTATACCCATCGTACTAAATGCCCCAATATCCCTTATGGACTACGAGAAAAGGATTTACCGGAAGGTAATTAAAATCCTATTTTTTTCTCCATGCAATGTTTTTTATCTGCATATGCATTTTGAGTTGCACCGCACACATCTCGATGGTGTTCATAGAGAGTGGAGGTACAGATTCTGACGCACGCATGAAGTGTATTAGAGATGTGCAGGGTGTTCCTGAGTGGTTACAGGGGGTTGGATAAAAAGATGCAGATGTAGCGTAGTATGTGTGTAATATTGCTGAAAGTGGTTGTGTACAAAGATGCAGAATCGCTTATATTGGAGCCAATACTCAGACAGATGATCTGCACCTAGCATAGGGCGAGCAAAGCACGCACTGACATGGGGCGTCTCTGTCCTAGCACATTCAGACGCACGGATGTGTACCAGAGAAGGGCATTGTGTTGGCAAGAGATGCAAGGAAAGCCAATTCACAATCTGGCCCTATGAGGAGGGAGTATCAAGCCCCCCCTCGACAGACCACACCCTCTGTGGTTCCCTGGCTGGTTTTACCTGTTATTAGGTATATCTTCCTATTGTGTAGAGCTCCCCTTTGCCCCCAGAACAGCCACAGTTCTGCATGGCATGGACTGTACAGGGTACTGGAAACTCTCTCTTGATTTTGGTCCATGCTAACATGACCGCATTATACAGTTGCTGGAGATTCCCGGTTTGGGGGCAGATTCGGAGTTGGGAGCAAAGCAAAAAATGGAGCCAGTAGCTGTGTACTTTGGCAAACCATGCTGCGTGGCAGAGGCAACGTGCAGAGAGATTTAGATGCATATTCAATACGCCGCGGTGTTAACCAAACTCAGTCCAATCCATGGGTAAATTTGCAGCTATATGCCACATGTACGGTTCCAATGAACTAAATTTTTCTTCACAGTCCTGAAGGGCTGCGTACATAAATCCGCAAGTCTGTGGTTAGACTGGGATGTGAGGGGGGCTAATTGCATTGCCATTGCTGGCGTTTGTGCCATTTTAATGGCATCTCACCCCCTTCACGGTTAATAGGATTGACACGCTAAATGTAAGTGTAATACTATAACATTGTTCAGCATTTGTGGGCTACATGCAAAAGCATCCAGCATTCACCCTGCATGCTAAACAAAAAAATTCAGTTCACACCTGCAAACATGGTCTGTTCCAGACACAAAGTCACTTGCTATTCCTTGCTTTGATCCTAACTCAGAACCAGCCCCTTAATGTTATCAATGAAAAAGCTCTCCGTCACGCTACTAACCAGAATGGGCAGCTTTTCAGTCTTATTTGTCGCCCGGCATGGAGGTAAAGGAGTATACATTTATCTAGATCAAAATTATGTAGGTATTAAAGAAAAAAAAACAAACAAACAACATAACATTAAAATAAAATCCTACCTTCCAAACTGCAGTGGGAAGTTTTTCTTAATCCTATGGAAGAGTTTTTCCCCAGTATCTAATTCAACATAAAAATATGGTGTCCCAGGCTGTACAATCTGAAAAATAAATATACAACTAAAATTTGTTGTCCTCAGTAAATATTAAAACGTCAGCATTAACCCCGCTGTTCAATGTTAGAGTTACACGCCAAGTATCACCACCAATCTGACTTTGAACACCGATCAAGGCAAGTCAAAATGCATCCTATCAATTCTGCCTCAGATCAGGGTAAATACAATAATAAACCTGTAGAGAGATAAATAATTGAAGATATCTTTGGCGCTACCACCTTATATTCAGTTGCAAAGAAAGAACATAATTAAAATAAATTGAAATTAATTAAAATTAAAATATGAAGGAGTAATGAGAAAGTCTATTCAAATGTCCCAGATGGTTTCTCTATGAGTGACTTTAATCTTGCTTTTCTCCAAGATTCTTCAGACCATGAAGTTCCTCATGGGTATATATCCATGCAAACAGAGAGAAAAAATTACATATAGTGTAGTATTTTTCTTAATTGTTTTTCTTTGCAAATTTATTTCATATGACAAGAAAATATATAAAAAAGGATTTTTCTTTCATCCAATTAAAAGTATGGTCCTTCACTATATATATATATATATATATATATATATATATATATATATATAATATTATATATATATATATTATGTCAATTAGCCGCCAACGCGTTTCGAGTTATGGTAAACTCTTCCTCATATATATATATATTTGGAACCGTACCGTGCCAAGCTCCCAACATGGAGCAATGGAAAGAGCAAAAAATTGGAGTCTCCGGAATTCCTCCTTACTCCCTCCAGGCTGAACACCGGTAGCTGGACCAGGCAAGTTCCTTTCCAAATGTGGATGCAGGTAGATGGGTCAATTAGCAGCCAACACGTTTCGAGTTATGGTAAACTCTTCCTCAGGGCAGAATGACCCCTACCTGCATGCATCCCTTTTTTATACTAAAATTAACCCGGAAGTGAAACATCACTTTCCTGTTTTAAAAATTCACTTCCGGGTTAAATTTAGTATAAAAAAGGGATGCATGCAGGTAGGGGTCATTCTGCCCTGAGGAAGAGTTTACCATAACTCGAAACGCGTTGGCGGCTAATTGACAATATAATATATATATATATATATATATATATATATATATATATATATATATATATATATATATATAGTGAAGGACCATACTTTTAATTGGATGAAAGAAAAATCCTTTTTTATATATTTTCTTGTCATATGAAATAAATTTGCAAAGAAAAACAATTAAGAAAAATACTACACTATATGTAATTTTTTCTCTCTGTTTGCATGGATATATACCCATGAGGAACTTCATGGTCTGAAGAATCTTGGAGAAAAGCAAGATTAAAGTCACTCATAGAGAAACCATCTGGGACATTTGAATAGACTTTCTCATTACTCCTTCATATTTTAATTTTAATTAATTTCAATTTATTTTAATTATGTTCTTTCTTTGCAACTGAATATAAGGTGGTAGCGCCAAAGATATCTTCAATTATTTATCTCTCTACAGTTTTGCATATAGTGATTGGGAATCACTAGACTATATCTAGGCTGCTTTTTTCCACCAAGCGCTATTTTCTGGTCCATACACCTATCTGTATTACAATAATAAATCTAGCAGAGGTTTCTGTCCCTACCATCTACACAGTGGCAGCTGCCATTTTGTAAAGGTCAATATTCGGCCTAATCATTCACTCTGTACCAAGGACATCAGCGAATCAAGAGACTGCACCTTTCATGCGTCTGTGAAGTCATTAGTTTCTGGTGAATGGATACGCTGTACGCTTATAAATACTGGGGTCAGCACACAAAATGGCTGTCAGTCTGTGATGTGTCCACTTTGAATAAAGTTGCAGCAGAAAAAAAAAAAAAACTACCATTACAAGAGCTGGCAAGTACAGTAACATACTTGTTTGATGTCCGTGTGCTGTGGGATCTCCAACAGCTCTATGTTCTGCTCCTGCGCTTGTATAATGAAGGACTCCTTAATGTCTTCCGTTGTGCAACAGTCTAATGGCAGAGGAACCACCTGGAGGCAGTAACAATGAAATACATGGTTAACTTGAGATAAAACACCTAAAAAAAAAAAAAAAAAAAAAAAAAAAGTCTGCGGTTAGAGAGAAACTGGAAAGAAAACTAAACATGGCTGTTTACCAAACCAAAAATATTCAAGTAAACCTGTCACTTATACACAGCAGAGAAACCATTTGTGTGGCCTTCCCTTGCAGCAAATTCATTTGGCAGGAGCCTGTGAAATCAGCAAATTTTCATGAGGCCTGAAATATTCACCAGGTACTTTGTGAATGGAGAGGCTACACCAGTGATTCTCACACTCGGTGCTCAGGACCCCAAACAGTTCACCTGTGGATATTTAAAACAAGTAAAAAGGGGTATGGATCACCCCAGTCTACCTCCAATCTGCCCCCAGATCCACCCTCTGCCCTGCTGTGTACTCAGTGCCTCACCACCCTGATATACATGTTATACATTATAATATAAATATATATCTATCTATATATCAAGTAAAGTCATCACTGGGACATGTTCATCCCTCAGAACAGAAAAGTCATCATGGGACAGGGCATCTTGTCTTTACAGACTTAAACTAATGAAATGTAACGACTGTGAGAGCCGACAACAGCCATAGGGATCAATGGACTTTAACTGATCTCCTAGGAGGCCAACTGCTCTTATTCTCTATGTGACATGATCAGGCTGACCTGCAATATAGACAGGTGAACCACCAGCAATAATGCCACAATTTCAGGATTTACATGCCAACAGGTCTATGATGTAAATTTATGTAAGGAAGGTTTAGCACAACCCACCAGCAAGAATATACATTGTCCACTGTACGGAGGCAACAATTGGTCTGCCAGAACAGCCATCTCTTGTTATGAGGAAGGCGGCTGAACAATCCCCCGCCCAGTCTTACTTGTAACTGTAGATGGTGGCTCCTGTAATTCCTCTCAAACATCACATATCTCTTCCCCTTTGCCTTGTAAAACTTCTTTAAGGATGCTTTGTATTTTTCACATTCTTCAACTACCTCAGACGAAAGGTCCACCATGGCCTGGTAGTGCCCGATGGGCAGAATAAGGATGTGGTCCGAGGTCAGACCGCCTTTTGCGAGAGCAACATAGCACTGGAAGAAATAAACGTGATCAGATAATTGGTTTAATCTAGCGCACCTTTACCTATACAGGCAGATTGCAGCATCCAGCCATGTTCACACACTAGGCCCAAAGTTTATCGGCCAATGGGGGTCATTCCGAGTTGATCGCTAGCTGAAAATGTTTGCTGCGCCGCGATGATGCAAAAAAAAAAACTGCAGATATGCGGAGCAATGCACCCGCGTGATGTAGTTTCACACAAGGTCTAGCGAAGCTTTTCAGTTGCACAGCTGGCCGCAGAGTGATTGACAGGAAGTGGGTGTTACTGGGTGTCAACTGACCGTTTTCAGGGAGTGTTCGGAAAAAAACGCAGGCATGCCAGGAAAAAAGCAGGCGTGGCTGGCCAGGTTTGTGACGTATAATCCGGAACTGAATAGTCTGGAGTGATCGCAAGCGCTGAGTAGGTCTGAAGCTACTCTGAAACTGCACAAAATTATTTTGTAGCCGCTCTGCGATCCTTTCGTTCACACTTCTGCTAAGCTAATATACACTCCCAGTGGGAGGCGGCATAGCGTTTGCACGGCTGCTAAAAACTGCTAGCGAGCGATCAACTCGGAATGACCACCCAATCTTCTAAGAGATTTACTCTAGCACCTTCTCATGACTATTCTGCACACATGCCGCCTTTGGCTTCAGCTCACAAATGCGCTACTGTGCCAGGATGAATGGCAGCAGCAGGCTGGAACCCGCCACTGTAATGGAGGAGGGAACTAGTTTCTACCATAGAAAAGCATCATATCCCGCAGCCAGTACTTTCTATGATAAGCTTCTTTGCATATTTCAAGCATTCTGTTTATGCCTATAAATGGACTTTACTGTATAAACACTTATCAGTGTTTATATATTGTCTGATATCATTGTCTAGTCTTGATTCCAAGTTTATAAGTATCATAAACACAAGACCAAGACTAGACACTAATACTACTTTTTTTATTTTTTTAAAGGAGTTGTATTTTCAAAATCTTTCAATAAAAATATTCAAATACAATATTTCACTCTACAAAACAATGCAGCAAGAAATAAACAAAACTTGAAGATAAATATTATGGTCAACAAGAGACTATGGGGGACATGTACTAAGCAGTGATAAAAGTGGACAAGTGAGAGTTTATAGTTTACAAATTATAAAAGTTATGTTAATGCTGATTGGTTGCCATGAGCAGCTTCTCCACTTTTATCACTGCTCATCTCCCCCCAACCAACACCAGTGACATAGGAGACTTGCTTGGAAAGCAGAACCATGACATCAGTGCATAAACAGCTAATGTAACGGGTGCCAAACTTCAGCTCAGGCATCCATGAGGACATGGTAAAGCAAAGCCGCCCCAGTTCAGTATACAAGAAGAATGTTGCCATTTACATCAGATTGTGTAAGGCGTTTCCTACCATTATATTTCTGCGCCACCGTAGCGATAACAAATCCATTGCGAGATATTTGGAGAGTCCAACATACATAAATTATTCACATAAATCTGGATGGTAGCAATAAGGGGACAATCCTATTCGCTGCGAGTCAGCTCACGGCACGTGTTATTGCAGCTGGTAACCGTACTTATGGAATCTCAGTACTCGCAGAGTTTCTTCGCAGTCCCACTAGACTGCTTACAAAAAATTTGTGAGTCTGTGGGAAGATAAGTCCGCAAGGGGTGGGGTGGGGACGAGTTGCCGTTCCGTTGCAGGCATCTCTACACCATTGCAAAGACAACTTACCATGGCTAAGAGATGACCCTTAAGAGTCTGACACCTAGCACAAATACGCAAGTCCCAGGGTGTAGTAAGCAGAGGCAAATACTAGTCCGGATTATACAACTCGTAACAGTCGACCAATAGGGATATAGTCTGGTATGCCCATACCAGATGCCTGAGGTCTTCCCCAGAAACGCCACACTTGGGGCAAGAAGTGGCAGTGCCCTTTCCAAGCTTAGAAGTCTAAAGGCCCATACACACTGGGCGATTCTGAGCTGAAATCAGGTCACTTTTGGTGTGTTGTGCTGCTTTCAGCTCAAAGCCGCCCAGTGTGTATGCATGAGCGGTGAGCGCTAATGCGCCCTCCCGCTTCATCGCTGGCGGCCGCTGTTCAACTACTGGTATTACCAGTAGATGAACGACGGGGTGAACGGCTTTCCACAGCGTCCTGCTATGGAAAGCCGCTCACCCACGCTGACATCGCTGGGCAGCGGGGAAAAGCGCTCCGTGTGTATGCACTGAGCGCTTTTCAGCCCAGCGATGTCAGGGATCATCACTGTGCATACACGCTGGGCAAAAACGCCTAGTGTGTATGCATCTTTACAGAGGTACAGTAGACTCTATGAAGAATGTATAACTGTATTAGTTGGAATGTTGCTGAGGCAGGAGCCGCACAGGGTGATAAGATTCCAAGATAAGATTCCAGTCATCCTCAACCATACCAGGATCTACCTCTCTACTTGCTCCTAAAGCCACTCCCTGCGAATTCCCAGCAAAAAGGAGTAAACAGCAGGAACCACACTACACGCACCCAGCGATTGCAACAGCCTCAGTGGGAGATATGGTGGGGGGTGGGGCACAGGTAAACGGAGTAATGAGTATGTCAGAGCTGGAGATTCATGGATAAACAGAGAATTAGAAAATTCTGTTACACCCTCACCTTCCTGCAAATGCACTAGAGCCAGTGACTTTTTTTGGTGGGCTATGACAGTTGGCTCCACACACAAAATTACTTCAAATTTCAAGTGTATCTCATATGAGACATAGTAAATGTGTCAAATAATACTTTCACAGAACGTTCCAAAATAAAGAGAGATCCAATAAGAGTAGACTCCGTACTGGAAGTCCTCCTTTACGGTTCATAACACAGCCAACTGCCTGAAACAGGACAAGTGGATTAGGTTGTAGCAACACATCAATACATCCTGAGCTTATACGCAATTAAAAGGCAATGGCCAAAAACTCTTAAGGCCAGACAATCTCGCATCCTTTACCAACCCAAAATAGAGGATGGATGAATAGGACCCATTAGCAAACAGAGGGAAGATTAGAGACACGTTCAGAGATTAAGGGGTCTATTTACTAAGCCTTGGATGGAGATAAAGCGGACGGAAATAAAAGTACCAGCCAACCAGCTCCTGTCATTTTTTAAACCCAGCCTGTGACATGCAGTTACGAGGCGAATGGCTGGTACTTCATCTCCGTCCTCTTTTTCTCCATCTAAGGGTTAGACCCCTTAGTGTTGTATACATTTCAGTCTTTCCAGCTAGCTCCTTCTGCCAATTTATAGAGAAGAAAAAAAAAAGCCAAATTGAACCTTAGCCATGTATAATCTCTTGCACAATGATGCGTTTCACCAGCAGGTTATCCTATTCACTAGGTCAGGTACCTGCTTTGGTCTACTAGCTGCTCAGGAGACCGATCCTGTTGTAGAAGCTGTAGCCTTCAATTTGCTTATTCTCTCCACATAGCAAGGGACGTCTCCAGTCTCAGATACTTGTGAGCAATCTTCCACAGTAAACATTTGACTGGTCTCATCAGTGTCTCTTATGAACCGTCAGGTAAAAACTACCAACTATCATGCGATTCTTTTTCACTTTGGAACGGTGTGAAAGTATTTATCAGCTGGTGCTATGTATAGGTTTCATATGATAATGCAATTGCATTTATAAGCTTGTTTGTGGATTATTATTATTATTATTATTATTATTATTATTAGGCATCATACTCTAGCCTGGGATGTCTTTTTTTTATTTTTTTTAAATACAGATATGGTGACATGGCACTTTTTTCATTTACAGATTTAATTCGTTATCTGTGTAAGGACTAGCAATTAGCTAGTAGTCACCAGGAATCTGCAAATATTATTGGCCCATCGTTGATATTTTCCATGGCTTCCTCCACTTTTTGTAGGGGAAAATAATGCATTTTTAGGTTACCAAAAATTATAATTTTCTTACTAGTTTATATTGTAAAATGTGAGCAGTGCTTTACATAATGCTATGTAAGTATAATACTTACATCTTCCCCAATGCTGACCACTAGGTGCTTCTCCACTTCAGGGCTTGCAAGACAGAACCAGCAAGGTCCAGTGGGCTGGGCTGTTTGGCAAAAGAAAAATAAGAATTTACTTACCGATAATTCTATTTCTCATAGTCCGTAGTGGATGCTGGGAACTCCGTAAGGACCATGGGGAATAGCGGCTCCGCAGGAGACTGGGCACAAAAGTAAAAGCTTTACGACTAGCTGGTGTGCACTGGCTCCTCCCCCTATGACCCTCCTCCAAGCCTCAGTTAGGATACTGTGCCCGGACGAGCGTACATAATAAGGAAGGATCTTGAATCCCGGGTAAGACTCATACCAGCCACACCAATCACACCGTACAACTTGTGAACTGAACCCAGTTAACAGTATGATAAACGTAGGAGCCTCTGAAAAGATGGCTCACAACAATAAACAACCCGATTTGTTTGTAACAATAACTATATACAAGTATTGCAGACAATCCGCACTTGGGATGGGCGCCCAGCATCCACTACGGACTATGAGAAATAGAATTATCGGTAAGTAAATTCTTATTTTCTCTGACGTCCTAGTGGATGCTGGGAACTCCGTAAGGACCATGGGGATTATACCAAAGCTCCCAAACGGGCGGGAGAGTGCGGATGACTCTGCAGCACCGAATGAGAGAACTCCAGGTCCTCCTCAGCCAGGGTATCGAATTTGTAAAATTTAGCAAACGTGTTTGCCCCTGACCAAGTAGCTGCTCGGCAAAGTTGTAAAGCCGAGACCCCTCGGGCAGCCGCCCAAGATGAGCCCACCTTCCTTGTGGAATGGGCTTTTACAGATTTTGGCTGTGGCAGGCCTGCCACAGAATGTGCAAGCTGAATCGTACTACAAATCCAACGAGCAATCGTCTGCTTAGAAGCAGGAGCACCCAGCTTGTTGGGTGCATACAGGATAAACAGCGAGTCAGATTTTCTGACTCCAGCCGTCCTGGAAACATATTTTCAGGGCCCTGACTATGTCCAGCAACTTGGAGTCCTCCAAGTCCCTAGTAGCCCCAGGCACCACAATAGGCTGGTTCATGTGAAACGCTGAAACCACCTTAGGGAGAAATTGAGGGCGAGTCCTCAGTTCTGCCCTGTCTGAATGAAAAATTAGGTAAGGGCTTTTATATGATAAAGCCGCCAATTCTGAGACACGCCTGGCTGAAGCCAGGGCTAACAGCATGACCACTTTCCATGTGAGATATTTTAAGTCCACAGTGGTGAGTGGTTCAAACCAATGTGACTTTAGGAGACTCAACACTACATTGAGATCCCAAGGTGCCACTGGAGGCACAAAAGGAGGCTGTATATGCAGTACCCCTTTGACAAACGTCTGAACTTCAGGCACTGAAGCCAGTTCTTTTTGGAAGAATATTGACAGGGCCGAAATTTGAACCTTAATGGACCCTAATTTTAGGCCCATAGATAGTCCTGTTTGCAGGAAATGCAGGAAACGACCCAGTTGAAATTCCTCTGTAGGGGCCTTCTTGGCCTCACACCACGCAACATATTTTCGCCAAATGCGGTGATAATGTTTCGCGGTTACATCCTTCCTGGCCTTGATCAGGGTAGGGATGACTTCATCTGGAATGCCTTTTTCCTTCAGGATCCGGCGTTCAACCTCCATGCCGTCAAACGCAGCCGCGGTAAGTCTTGGAACAGACAAGGTCCCTGCTGGAGCAGGTCCTTTCTTAGAGGTAGAGGCCACGGGTCCTCCGTGAGCATCTCTTGAAGTTCCGGGTACCAAGTCCTCCTTGGCCAATCCGGAGCCACGAGTATAGTTCTTACTCCTCTCCTTCTTATGATTCTCAATACTTTGGGTATGAGAGGCAGAGGAGGGAACACATACACTGACTGGTACACCCACGGTGTTACCAGAGCGTCCACCGCTATCGCCTGAGGGTCCCTTGACCTGGCGCAATATCTGTCTAGTTTCTTGTTGAGGCGAGACGCCATCATGTCCACCTTTGGTTTTTCCCAACGGTTTACAATCACGTGGAAGACTTCTGGGTGAAGTCCCCACTCCCCCGGGTGGAGGTCTTGTCTGCTGAGGAAGTCTGCTTCCCAGTTGTCCACTCCCGGAATGAACACCGCTGACAGTGCTGTCACATAATTTTCCGCCCAGCGAAGAATTCTTGCAGCTTCTGCCATTGCCCTCCTGCTTCTTGTGCCGCCCTGTCTGTTTACGTGGGCGACTGCCGTGATGTTGTCCGATTGGATCAATACCGACTGACCCTGAAGCAGAGGCCTTGCTTGACTTAGGGCATTGTAAATTGCCCTTAGTTCCAGGATATTTATGTGAAGAGACGTTTCCATGCTTGACCACAAGCCCTGGAAATTTCTTCCCTGTGTGACTGCTCCCCAGCCTCTCAGGCTGGCATCCGTGGTCACCAGAATCCAGTCCTGAATGCCGAATCTGCGGCCCTCTAGAAGATGAGCACTCTGCAACCACCACAGGAGAGACACCCTTGTCCTTGGAGACAGGGTTATCCGCTGATGCATCTGAAGATGCGATCCGGACCATTTGTCCAGCAGATCCCACTGAAAAGTTCTTGCATGGAATCTTCCGAATGGAATCGCTTCGTAAGAAGCCACCATCTTTCCCAGGACCCTTGTGCATTGATGCACTGACACTTGTCCTGGTTTTAGGAGGTTCCTGACTAGCTCGGATAACTCCCTGGCCTTCTCCTCCGGGAGAAACACCTTTTTCTGGACTGTGTCCAGAATCATCCCTAGGAACAGTAGACGTGTTGTTGGAATCAGCTGCGATTTTGGAATATTTAGAATCCACCCGTGCTGACGTAGCACTACCTGAGATAGTGCTACTCCGACCTCTAACTGTTCCCTGGACCTTGCCCTTATCAGGAGATCGTCCAAGTAAGGGATAATTAAGACGCCTTTTCTTCGAAGAAGAATCATCATTTCGGCCATTACCTTGGTAAAGACCCGTGGTGCCGTGGACAATCCAAACGGCAGCGTCTGAAACTGATAATGACAGTTTTGTACCACAAACCTGAGGTACCCTTGGTGAGAAGGGTAGATTGGGACATGGAGATAAGCATCTTTGATGTCCAGAGACACCATATAGTCCCCTTCTTCCAGGTTCGCTATCACTGCTCTGAGTGACTCCATCTTGAATTTGAACCTTTTTATGTAAGTGTTCAATGATTTCAGATTTAAAATCGGTCTCACCGAGCCGTCCGGCTTCGGTACCACAAACAGCGTGGAGTAATACCCCTTTCCCTGTTGTAGGAGGGGTACCTTGATTATCACCTGCTGGGAATACAGCTTGTGAATAGCTTCCAATACTGCCTCCCTGTCGGAGGGAGACGTTGGTAGAGCAGACTTCAGGAACCGGCGAGGGGGAGACGTCTCGAATTCCAATTTGTACCCCTGTGATACTACCTGCAGGATCCAGGGGTCCACTTGCGAGTGAGCCCACTGCGCGTTGAAATTTTTGAGACGGGCCCCCACCGTGCCCGAGTCCGCTTGTAAAGCCCCAGCGTCATGCTGAAGACTTGGCAGAAGCGGGGGAGGGCTTCTGATCCTGGGAAGAGGCTGCCTGCTGCAGTCTTTTTCCCCTTCCTCTGCCCCGGGGCAGAAATGAGTGGCCTTTTGCCCGCTTGCCCTTATGGGGACGAAAGGACTGAGTTTGAAAAGACGGTGTCTTTTTCTGCTGAGAGGTGACCTGGGGTAAAAAGGTGGATTTCCCAGCCGTCGCCGTGGCCACCAGGTCCGATAGACCGACCCCAATATAACTCCTCCCCTTTATACGGCAAAACTTCCATATGCCGTTTGGAATCCGCATCACCTGACCACTGTCGTGTCCATAAACTTCTTCTGGCAGAAATGGACAGCGCACTTACTCTTGATGCCAGGGTGCAAATATCCCTCTGTGCATCTCGCATATATAGTAATGCATCCTTTAAATGCTCTATAGTCAATAATATACTGTCCCTATCCAGGGTATCAATATTTTCAGTCAGGGAATCCGACCAAGCCACTCCAGCGCTGCACATCCAGGCTGAGGCGATTGCTGGTCGTAGTATAACACCAGTATGTGTGTATATACCCTTTAGGATATTTTCCAGCTTTCTATCAGCTGGTTCCTTGAGGGCGGCCGTATCAGGAGACGGCAACGCCACTTGTTTTGATAAGCGTGTGAGCGCCTTATCTACCCTAGGGGGTGTTTCCCAACGCGCCCTAACCTCTGGCGGGAAAGGGTATAATGCCAATAATTTATTAGAAATCAGCAGTTCTTTTATCGGGGGAAACCCACGCTTTGTCACACACCTCATTTAATTCATCTGATTCAGGAAAAACTATGGGTAGTTTTTTCACACCCCACATAATACCCCTTTTTGTGGTACTTGTAGTATCAGAAATGTTCAAAGCCTCCTTCATTGCCGTGATCATGTAACGTGTGGCCCTACTGGACATTACGTTTGTCTCGTCACCGTCGACGCTGGAGTCAGTATCCGTGTCTGGGTCTGTGTCGACCATCTGAGGTAACGGGCGCTTTAGAGCCCCTGACGGTGTTTGAGACGCCTGGACAGGCACTAACTGATTTGCCGGCTGTCTCATGTCGTCAACAGTTTTTTGCAAAGTGCTGACACTGTCACGTAATTCCTTCCATACGACCATCCAGTCAGGTGTCGACTCCCTAGGGGGTGACATCACTATTACAGGCAATTGCTCCGCCTCCACATCATTTTCCTCCTCATACATGTCGACACAATCGTACCGACACAGCACACACACAGGGAATGCTCTGATAGAGGACAGGACCCCACGAGCCCTTTGGGGAGACAGAGGGAGAGTTTGCCAGCACACACCAGAGCGCTATATATATATACAGGGATAACCTTATATAAGTGTTTCTCCCTTCTATAGCTGCTGTATTTGTATTATCTGCCAATTAGTGCCCCCCCTCTCTTGTTTTACCCTGATTCTGTAGCAGGACTGCAGGGGAGAGTCAGGGAGCCGTCCTTCCAGCGGAGCTGTGAGGGAAAATGGCGCTTGTGTGCTGAGGAGATAGGCTCCGCCCCCTTTTCGGCGGCCTTTTCTCCCGCTTTTTTTAGGAAAACTGGCAGGGGTTAAATGCATCCATATAGCCCAGGAGCTATATGTGATGCATTTCTTTAGCCATATAAGGTTTAAAACGTGTTTTATTGCGTCTCAGGGCGCTCCCCCCCAGCGCCCTGCACCCTCAGTGACCGGAGTGTGAAGTGTGCTGAGAGCAATGGCGCACAGCTGCAGTGCTGTGCGCTACCTTATTGAAGACAGGAACGTCTTCTGCCGCCGATTTTTCCGGACCTCTTCGCTCTTCTGGCTCTGTAAGGGGGCCGGCGGCGCGGCTCCGGGACCCATCCAAGCTGAGCCTGTGATCGTCCCTCTGGAGCTAATGTCCAGTAGCCAAGAAGCCCAATCCACTCTGCATGCAGGTGAGTTCGCTTCTTCTCCCCTTAGTCCCACGATGCAGTGAGCCTGTTGCCAGCAGGTCTCACTGAAAATAAAAAAAAACTATTTAAACTTTTACTCTAAGCAGCTCAGGAGAGCTACCTAGCATGCACCCTTCTCGGCCGGGCACAAAAATCTAACTGAGGCTTGGAGGAGGGTCATAGGGGGAGGAGCCAGTGCACACCAGCTAGTCATAAAGCTTTTACTTTTGTGCCCAGTCTCCTGCGGAGCCGCTATTCCCCATGGTCCTTACGGAGTTCCCAGCATCCACTAGGACATCAGAGAAATACTGGTTACTAAAACAAGATCACCTATAAAACTTCTCCCCTACATACGTTGGCGCTTGTGGGTCAGTCATGTTGCCAGTTCTTTGTGATACAATAAATATTGGCTCAAACAAAAAGGCTGCCATACTAGTATACTTTAAAAAGAGAAAAAAATACCAAGGTGAACTATTCAGGAAGTCGGCAGAACTGAAGATGCAGTAAGACTGGACAGTATACAAAGTGCTTGTTCTCATTTTGTCTCTCCAGGTAGTATGTCAGTATATTGCAGGGTTTCATTACCCGCATATTACCTGTATACAAACTTATGTATAAAAATCTGATATTCAAAATCTTGTGAGCATGCCTGACAACTTTGCTTTCTGATGGCTTAGCGCACACAAACTTTTGTCCAATAACAGGCAAGAGACCATGTAGTCTTCCCCCTACAACGCCTCCTGCTGGTAGAAGGGTAGGTGACATCACATGAAATCCCCTTGTGAGCAAGGAAGCAGCATACAGGGGTAACATCACTCAGTCTAAAGCACACTCTCTGGATTCAAGACTAAGGCTGAGCACACATTTACCCCACAAACTGGCTGCCCAGCCAGTCTAACGATTGTTAAGGTGTATGCACGATCTTATGCATACACACTTACCAATTAGTCAAAATGTTTGGCAGAAGAGCCATTTGAATATGCCCGCCCACTTGTGATGTCATACTCAATTGCTGCTGTGGCCGATCCATCGTGCTGTCGGACGCACACAGCCAGATGTACCAATATAATTGGCATTAGCTGTGCTGCAGTGCTAACCTGATATGTCCGGACGATGTCATTCACAGACATATTCTATGTTCACACCCGCTAATGCGCTAGCGATATATCGTTAGTCTATCACTCGAGTGATATATCGAAAAGTATGAACCCAGCTTAAGTGACAACCGAGGCAGGCAGGGACTGCTCTCAGAAGGGCGAGACTGCTATTTTCTACCTGCCGTTAAGGGGCCAAAACTTTAGCACTGTCAGTAGGTGGTCAGCAATTGCTTGACACATAGAAAGTGTCATTAGTGACAAAACAGCAGCGCCACGAATGACTGCGTTATGGGAAGATGGCAGTGCTGGCCTTTATGCAGATAGAAATCTTCTTCCCATTAGAAAATAAAAAAAATAAAAAATAGCCGTGTCAGTTCAAATAAATAAATCTATTATCAGTTATTTATATAGCGCAAACATATTCTGCAGCGCTATACAGAGAATATTTGGCCATTCACATCAGTCCCTGCCCCAGTGGAGCTTGCAATCTATATTCCCTAGCACATTTATACGTACACATTCATACTAGGGTTAATTTTTGTCAGAAGCCAGTTAACCGAACAGTATATTTTTGGATTGTGGGAGGAAACCCACGCAAGTACAAGGAGAATGTACAAACTCCACACAGTTAGGGCCATGGTGGGAATTGAACCCATGACCTCAGTGCTGTGAGGCAGTAATGCTAACCATTACACCATCCGTACTGCCCTAAATCTATTATAATGTAATTCTAACATGTCCTAGAAAAAATGACCATGCGGCTGTCACTGCCTGCTGCATCTTCCCGCACCAGAAATTCATTTCCACCATTTGCTTTGTATGCATGCTGCTATAAAAGCTTTTAGGAGACTCCTGGATACAAGCCCTTTAATAGACAAACCCTGAAGGGAAAACACAAGGAAAAGCTCAGTCACTCACGGTGTTTCCTTGGCTGCTTTCCTTGCGTCCGCGCACCGCCCCTCCCATCCGACTGACGTTTCTTTCCATGCTGCTTGCTCAAGTCAAAGAAGAACTGCTGTGCTGGCTCTTCCTGGTGGGAGTTCACAGGCAAACAACTATGCTTTACTAGCATTTCCAGTGATCAAGAGCGAGATGTAGACATTCACAGGAAAACAGTCCCATATAGACGGATGCTTGCTATGACATTTTAATGGCTAGCTCAAACTAAAAATCTGGAGCACAAAAACAGACAGCGCAGACACTACAATCTACTCAGGCTGAGAAGACAGTCTGGTTTTAGAAAGGGTCAACAAATCACATGTTATCAATACTTGGCTGCTAACAAAAAAACAAAAAGCAAGCATATAGGAGAAATAGAATATTTGTGCAGCGTACAGCTCTCCCACCAACTGACCTCGTCCTATGAGAACGCACCCTAAAGAAAGCTCCACATTTACTGATTTTTGTAATGCTAAGTCACTGTGAAATAGGGAACAATGGCCCTCATTCCAAGTTGATCACTAGCTGCTTCCGGTCACAGCGCGGCGATTAGTTGAAAAAGCGGCATTTCTGCGCATGCGTACGGGCCGCAGTACGCACGCGCGAAGTACTTTCACACAAAACTATGCAGTTTTACACAAGGGCGAGCGACGCTTTTCTGTCGCTCTGTTGATTGGTGAGTGATTGACGGTGGCCTAGCGTGTGCACTGCTGCTAAAAGCAGCTAGCGAGCGATCAACTCGGAATGAGGGCCAATGTCCAAACATAGCAAACACCTATAAATGACATCCAAAGAGAGATCATTCTTAGGGTCACTTACTCGCTATAATCAGGAAATGCTTTAAGTTGCTCATTCATCGCTGCAATATCCTTAAGAATGACTGCCCCCCTTCCTTAGCCACTATGGCTGCTTAGCTGGCCATTGCAACTTAAACGTTCCCTGGAATTGGACTGGATCCATTGCTCATCTATAGTTACAGCAACTACCTCCATTGTGACTTGTTAATGTTACAGTGCAGACTTTACTCCGCTTGCCTGTCAGACATCACTGAAAGGGAGGAATCAGCGCTCCAGATGTCCTGTGTATATAACAGCAAGAGCCGCACTAATAGTGGATGCCGGACAAATTACGGCTATTTCCTGTCCATAAACAACCCCAATACTCGCTCTGCTTCCTCAGCAATACTACAGGCATGAATGGAGGGCACAGACGAAAGAGATCCCATGTAGTAAATGACAGTAGCTGCCCATCATGTGCAGAAAGAATACAATGTGGCTGGTGTTCCCCATTAACCATGTCCCGAGACTACAGAAGGCGTCCCTATGGAAAGAAGGGGCACATGGCTTCCATATGTACGACCGTGATTATATTCTAGAACAGAGAAACAATGGTCCAACCTCGCAGCCCCTCCCCACACACCATTTAGCAGCTAAGGGAAAAACGTCAAAATGTTTATATGCCGGGCACATTTATAAAGGATCCTTCTACCATAAATGAGGACTCCTAATTAAGCTCAATATAAACTTACTAGAATAACTTTTGCAGGAAATCACCTGGTGAAATCTCAGAAACACTGCTGCTATCATCAGACTTCCCTTCCCAAAAAGTGTAGCCATGAAAACAATAGACTGCAATAATTCTTTCCATGATTACAGATCTTAAGGAAGCATTAGAGTAACTGCCAGTAAATGAGATGTACCGCTATAACCCAGGCCCTGCTACAATCAAAGTGCCCTAGTACCTACACTCTATGTCGGTAGTCATTTAGTATATACAGCCTGTAACAAAGCGGTCGGACTCAATTGCAGACATATACACTTACTGTATACCTGTACGGACCTTTGAGAAATAGTGATGACACCAGTCCTTAAGAAGTTAAACACTGCACTCATCCCACACAACTGTTACCTGGGCTTATTTGTAGAGAAAAGTGTACTTTATATACATGAATAATAACTAAGAGGGGTGAAATAGAGTATCACATAGAGTCCCCATCATGCTGTACCGGAGCCCTGTTCATAAATGCAGCAGCTAATTAGAAATATCTATAACCGTTGTACATGACATCTCTCCCACGCTACCTCCTCCTCCATGGCTTTAGTAACTTGACTCTTCTTTGCATCCTTCCCCGATTTCCTGTATGGGTTCTCAGTGACATCTAGTGGCTGTTTCACAAGCTCTGCCGAATCCATTGAGCGCATTGGGGCGATAGTGAATGCATAGATGTACTGCAAGGTAAAACAATGGGGGTTCGAAAAGATTTCAGTTCTATGCAAACTTATGTATGGACAGAACCAGTCAGACTCCAGAACTAACATACTCGCAATCTAGACGCAATAGGACAATTAGCAGTAGCAACCGATAAGCTTGGCTTAACCTACAGCAAGTTAGATAATTTTCTTCCTTATTATATCTCATACAAAAAAAGTCGGTTAATAAATATATCACTAAATAAGGGGAGGGGCTTTTCATTGTGAGCGCACATGCAACGGAGTCCCCCTATGCATGTCAGCCAGCAAAATATACAATTTATCACTGTCCATGGTAAATTAAGGCAGGTGGTTTTGCTACACACTGTACATTTGCAGATATACGCGTGAGGCACAGATTCTAGTACAGGGTGATTCAAAAGTCGCAGTACACCCTTTTGTTTCAAAAACTGTGCTGGAAATGGGAAAACTGACTTAGATTCAAGATGTACGATTTCAAGATGGCGCCCATGTTCGGTACATACCCTAAAAGATAGCCCACCTCACCCATACCTTACTGGGAGTATTCAGTTTTCCCATTTCCTGCACAGTTTTTGAAACAAAAGGGTGTACTGCGACTTTTGAATCACCCTGTAGAAGCCATCTTACTAATTATCAAAAGTACCAACATATTAGCACATACATAAATCAATTTTAAATTAAAACCACAACTTCCATAGTGCTCTAGACTGTTCCATTACATTCTATGGGGACACAGACTTACCACGTCAGCTAGTGAACTCTCAGGATTTAAACCTTTTTGTTTTCTGGCAAATAATTGCAGGGACATCCTGTTATATATATATCTACAGGTTTTGAATTGTCCCTTTCCTTATTGCTTTGACTGGGCTGCTCCAGAGCATCACAATATACTTGCTTTAGCAATCTCTAGCGCACACACACACATATATATATATATACATATATATATATATATATATATATATATATACATATTATATATATATACATACATACATACATACATACATACATACATACATACATACATACATACATACACACACACACACACATATATATATATACACACATATATATATATACACACACACACACACAGGTTGAGTATCCCATATCCAAATACTCCGAAATACGGAATATTCCAAAATACGGAATTTTTTGAGTGAGAGTGAGATAGTGAAACCTTTGTTTTCTGATGGCTCAATGTACACAAACTTTGTTTAACACAGAAAGATATTAAAAATATTGTATTAAATGACTTTCAGGCTGTGTGTATAAGGTGTATATGAAACATAAATTAATTGTGTGAATGTACACACACTTTGTTTAATGCACAAAATTATTAAAAATATTGGCTAAAATTACCTTCAGGCTGTGTGTATAAGGTGTGTATGATACATACTAGATTCATTCTGTGCTTACACTTGGGTCCCATCGCCATATCTCATTATGGTATGCAATTATTCCAAAATACGGAAAAATCCGATATCCAAAATACTTCTGGTCCCAAGCATTTTGGATAAGGGATACGCAACCTGTATTATATATTTTTATACACTGCTCAAAAAAAATAAGAATTTACTTACCGATAATTCTATTTCTCATAGTCCGTAGTGGATGCTGGGGACTCCGAAAGGACCATGGGGAATAGCGGCTCCGCAGGAGACTGGGCACAAAGTAAAAGCTTTAGGACTAGCTGGTGTGCACTGGCTCCTTCCCCCTATGACCCTCCTCCAAGCCTCAGTTAGGATACTGTGCCCGGACGAGCGTACACAATAAGGAAGGATTTTGAATCCCGGGTAAGACTCATACCAGCCACACCAATCACACCGTACAACTTGTGATCTGAACCCAGTTAACAGCATGATAACAGAAGGAGCCTCTGAAAAGATGGCTCACAACAACAATAACCCGATTTTTGTAACAATAACTATGTACAAGTAATGCAGACAATCCGCACTTGGGATGGGCGCCCAGCATCCACTACGGACTATGAGAAATAGAATTATCGGTAAGTAAATTCTTATTTTCTCTAACGTCCTAGTGGATGCTGGGGACTCCGAAAGGACCATGGGGATTATACCAAAGCTCCCAAACGGGCGAGAGAGTGCGGATGACTCTGCAGCACCGAATGAGAGAACTCCAGGTCCTCCTCAGCCAGGGTATCAAATTTGTAGAATTTAGCAAACGTGTTTGCCCCTGACCAAGTAGCTGCTCGGCAAAGTTGTAAAGCCGAGACCCCTCGGGCAGCCGCCCAAGATGAGCCCACTTTCCGTGTGGAATGGGCTTTTACAGATTTTGGCTGTGGCAGGCCTGCCACAGAATGTGCAAGCTGAATTGTACTACAAATCCAACGAGCAACCGTCTGCTTAGAAGCAGGAGCACCCAGCTTGTTGGGTGCATACAGGATAACAGCGAATCAGATTTCCTGACTCCAGCCGTCCTGGAAACATATATTTTCAGGGCCCTGACTACGTCCAGAAACTTGGAATCCTCCAAGCCCTAGTAGCCGCAGGCACCACAATAGGCTGGTTTAAGTGAAATGCTGAAACCACCTTAGGGAGAAATTGAGGACGAGTCCTCAATTCTGCCCTGTCCGTATGAAAAATTAGGTAAGGGCTTTTATAGGATAAAGCCGCCAATTCTGAGACACGCCTGGCTGAAGCCAGGGCTAACAGCATTACCACTTTCCATGTGAGATATTTTAAGTCCACAGTGGTGAGTGGTTCAAACCAATTGTCACAACTGAGGGCCTGAGCTGACGGGAGGCAGCCTCAGTTGTAGGGGCTGAGATGTACCGGAACCTGGGAGGTTGTATCAGACCCCTGGACATGTAAGTAACATGAATAATAACTGCCCGAAGGCGTGACCACGACAACTTGGATAAAAGTCAATGATGTTTATTATGACAACTCCGCAACACAGCAGCAGTAAAAGAAAACGTAAAAGTCAGCAAAGAATAAATACAGTTCCTGGGTACTACAGGATGGCAGGAGCCGCAGGGCACTGGTAGTGTGAGATAGTTCTTATGATCTTCTAGATGGAAAGTCCTTACCAGGCCCGACTGTAGCAATGGAGATAACCCAGGATTGTGCCAGCTGGTGTTCCAGGAAAAGCTGGGTTGCTGAAGATAAAACAGCTGCTGTGGATACTGGCTGGAACCAGACTGTTAGCACGGAGTGGATACTGGCTGGAACCAGTTAAATAATAAATGAACTTGGGAGCGATGAAATATGAACTGAAATGTAGAACTTGAGAGCGGAGAAATAATAATACCGGTGGAGAGTGGTAAAGTGTAGAAAGGACACCGGCCCTTTAAGGGAAGCTGTACTCTGCTGGAAGCTGAGCTGGAAGCAGGTAATGTTGTAGCTGGAAACAGATGAATCCACAATGGATTGGAGAGTCAGGCTACACCGCAGGTGGAATGCTGGTGCGGGTCTCTATGGTGGAAGTCTTGAGACATTAGCTGGAACCTGGAAGACAATCACAGGAGAGAGACAAACAGGAACTAGGTTTGACAACCAAAGCACTGACGCCTTCCTTGCTCAGGCACAGTGTATTTATACCTGCAGCAAGGAAGGGATTGGCTAGGCAATTATGCAGATTATCAATACTGAGAACAGATTGGTGGAAATGATCAGCTGACAGAATCCAAGATGGCTGCGCCCATGCAGACACTTGGAGGGAAGTTTGGTTTGTAATCCATGTGGTAATGAAAACAGTAATGGCGGCGCCGGCCACCGGAGACAGGAGGCGCCAGGCTGACAGATCCACATCCAACCACGCGGACACAGCGGAGGCCGCGGCTGACGTAATCGCCACTCAGACACTCTGCATGCAGAAGTTCAGGGACGGCGGCGGAGGCCGCGGGAGACGCCATGCCAGGTGTAATATGGCGTTTACTGTGACAGCGTCCCAGAGTGACAGGAGAGGATACAGGAATGTACACATCAGGATAACAGATGGGATACGGTCCTGGAGCGCTGAGCCAGCCTTAGGAGGCATCTGATGGGTAAGAAATGGCGTCCAGATACCCGGATCGTGACAGCAATGTGATTTTAGGAATCCCAAAACTACATTGAGATCCCAAGGTGCCACTGGAGGCACAAAAGGAGGCTGTATATGCAGTACTCCCTTGACAAACGTCTGAACTTCAGGAACAGAAGCCAGTTCTTTTTGGAAGAATATTGACAGGGCCGAAATTTGAACCTTAATGGACCCTAATTTGAGGCCCATAGACAGTCCTGTTTGCAGGAAATGCAGGAAACGACCCAGTTGAAATTCCTCTGTAGGGGCCTTCCTGGCCTCGCACCACGCAACATATTTACGCCAAATACGGTGATAATGTTGTATGGTTACATCCTTCCTGGCTTTGATCAGGGTAGGGATGACTTCATCCGGAATGCCTTTTTCCTTCAGGATCCGGCGTTCAACCGCCATGCCGTCAAACGCAGCCGCGGTAAGTCTTGGAACAGACATGGTCCCTGCTGGAGCAGGTCCTTTCTTAGAGGTAGAGGCCACAGGTCTTCCGTGAGCATCTCTTGAATTTCCGGGTACCAAGTCCTTCTTGGCCAATCCGGAGCCACGAGTATAGTCTTTACTCCTCTCCTTCTTATGATTCTCAGTACTTTTGGTATGAGAGGAAGAGGAGGGAACACATACACTGACTGGTACACCCACGGTGTTACCAGAGCGTCCACAGCTATTGCCTGAGGGTCCCTTGACCTGGCGCAATATCTGTCCAGTTTTTTGTTGAGGCGGGACGCCATCATGTCCACTTTTGGTTTTTCCCAACGGTTCACAATCATGTGGAAGACTTCTGGGTGAAGTCCCCACTCCCCCGGGAGAAGATCGTGTCTGCTGAGGAAGTCTGCTTCCCAGTTGTCCACTCCTGGAATGAACACTGCTGACAGTGATATCACATGATTCTCCGCCCAGCGAAGAATCCTTGCCACTTCCATCATTGCCCTCCTGCTTCTTGTGCCGCCCTGTCTGTTTACGTGGGCGACTGCCGTGATGTTGTCCGACTGGATCAACACCGGCTGACCCTGAAGCAGAGGTCTTGCCTGACTTAGGGCATTGTAAATGGCCCTTAGTTCCAGGATATTTATGTGAAGTGACGTTTCCATGCTTGACCACAAGCCCTGGAAATTTATTCCCTGTGTGACTGCTCCCCAGCCTCTCAGGCTGGCATCCGTGGTCACCAGGACCCAATCCTGAATGCCGAATCTGCGGCCCTCTAGGAGATGAGCACTCTGTAACCACCACAGGAGAGACACCCTTGTCCTTGGAGACAGGGTTATCCGCTGATGCATTTGAAGATGCGATCCGGACCATTTGTCCAGCAGATCCCACTGAAAAGTTCTTGCGTGGAATCTGCCGAATGGAATCGCTTCGTAAGAAGCCACCATCTTTCCCAGGACCCTTGTGCATTGATGTACTGACACTTGGCCTGGTCTTAGGAGGTTCCTGACTAGGTCGGATAACTCCTTGGCTTTCTCCTCCGGCAGAAACACCTTTTTCTGTACTGTGTCCAGAATCATCCCTAGGAACAGCAGACGTGTCGTCGGAATCAGCTGCGATTTTGGAATACAGGTTGAGTATCCCATATCCAAAATGCTCGGGACCAGAAGTATTTTGGATATCGGATTTTTCCGTATTTTGGAATAATTGCATACCATAATGAGATATCATGGTGATGGGACCCAGGTCTAAGTGCAGAATGCATTTATGTTTCATATACACCTTATACACACAGCCTGAAGGTAATTTTAGCCAATATTTTTAATGACTTTGTGCATTAAAAAAAGTTTGTGTGCATACACACAATTCATTTATGTTTCATATACACCTTATACACACAGCCTGAAGGTAATTTAATACTATAATTTTACTAACTTTGTGCATTAAATAAAGTTTGTGTTCACTGAGCCATCAGAAAACAAAATTTTCACTATCTCAGTCTCACTCAAAAAGTTCCGTATTTCGGAATATTCCGTATTTCGGAATATTTGGATATGGGATACTCAACCTGTATTTAGAATCCATCCGTGCTGTCGTAGTACTACTTGAGATAGTGCTACTCCGACCTCTAACTGTTCTCTGGACCTTGCCCTTATCAGGAGATCGTCCAAGTAAGGGATAATTAAGACGCCTTTTCTTCGAAGAAGAATCATTTCGGCCATTACCTTGGTAAAGACCCGGGGTGCCGTGGACAATCCAAACGGCAGCGTCTGAAACTGATAGTGACAGTTCTGTACCACAAACCTGAGGTACCCTTGGTGAGAAGGGCAAATTGGGACATGGAGGTAAGCATCCTTGATGTCCAGAGACACCATATAGTCCCCTTCTTCCAGGTTCGCTATCACTGCTCTGAGTGACTCCATCTTGAACTTGAACCTTTTTATGTATGTGTTCAAGGATTTCAGATTTAAAATGGGTCTCACCGAGCCGTCCGGCTTCGGTACCACAAACAGCGTGGAATAATACCCCTTTCCCTGTTGTAGGAGGGGTACCTTGATTATCACCTGCTGGGAATACAGCTTGTGAATGGCTTCCAATACCGCCTCCCTGTCGGGGGGAGACGTTGGTAAAGCAGACTTCAGGAACCGGCGAGGGGGAGACGTCTCGAATTCCAATTTGTACCCCTGAGATACTACCTGCAGGATCCAGGGGTCCACTTGCGAGTGAGCCCACTGCGCGCTGAAATTCTTGAGACGGGACCCCACCGTGCCTGAGTCCGCTTGTAAGGCCCCAGCGTCATGCTGAGGACTTGGCAGAAGCGGGGGAGGGCTTCTGTTCGTGGGAAGAGGCTGTCTGCTGCAGTCTTTTTCCCCTTCCTCTGCCCCGGGGCAGATATGAGTGGCCTTTTGCCCGCTTGCCCTTATGGGGACGAAAGGACTGAGCCTGAAAAGACGGTATCTTTTTCTGCTGCGAGGTGACTTGGGGTAAAAAGGTGGATTTTCCAGCCGTTGCCGTGGCCACCAGGTCCGATAGACCAACCCCAAATAACTCCTCCCCTTTATACGGCAATACTTCCATATGCCGTTTGGAATCCGCATCCCCTGACCACTGTCGCGTCCATAATCCTCTTCTGGCAGAAATGGACATCGCACTTACTCTTGATGCCAGAGTGCAAATATCCCTCTGTGCATCTCGCATATATAGAAATGCATCCTTTAAATGCTCTATAGTCAATAATATATTGTCCCTGTCCAGGGTATCAATATTTTCAGTCACGGAATCCAACCAAGCCACCCCAGCACTGCACATCCAGGCTGAGGCGATTGCTGGTCGCAGTATAATACCAGTATGTGTGTATATACTTTTAAGGATATTTTCCAGCTTCCTATCAGCTGGTTCCTTGAGGGCGGCCGTATCAGGAGACGGTAACGCCACTTGTTTTGATAAGCGTGTGAGCGCCTTATCTACGCTAGGGGGTGTTTCCCAACGCGCCCTTACCTCTGGCGGGAAAGGGTATAATGCCAATAATTTTTTAGAAATTAGCAGTTTTTTATCGGGGGAAACCCACGCTTCATCACACACCTCATTTAATTCATCTGATTCAGGAAAAACTACGGGTAGTTTTTTCACACCCCACATAATACCCTTTTTTGTGGTACTTGTAGTATCAGAAATGTTCAAAACCTCCTTCATTGCCGTGATCATGTAACGTGTGGCCCTACTGGAAAATACGTTTGTTTCTTCACCGTCGACACTGGAGTCAGTGTCCGTGTCAGTGTCTGTATCGACCTGAGGTAACGGGCGTTTTATAGCCCCTGACGGTGTTTGAGACGCCTGTACAGGTATTAACTGATTTGCCGGCTGTCTCATGTCGTCAACAGTCTTTTGTAAAGTGCCGACACTATCACGTAATTCTTTCCATAAGACCATCCAGTCAGGTGTCGACTCCCTAGGGGGTGACATCACTAACACAGGCAATTGCTCCGCCTCCACACCATTTTCCTCCTCATACATGTCGACACAGCGTACCGACACACAGCACACACACAGGGAATGCTCTGACAGAGGACAGGACCCCACTAGCCCTTTGGGGAGACAGAGGGAGAGTTTGCCAGCACACACCAGAGCGCTATATATATATATATATATATATATACAGGGATAACCTTATATAAGTGTTTTTCCCTAATATAGCTGCTGTATATATTAATATGCCAATTTAGTGCCCCCCCCTCTCTTGTTTTACCCTGTTTCTGTAGTGCAGGACTGCAGGGGAGAGTCAGGGAGCCTTCCTCCAACGGAGCTGTGAGGAAAAAATGGCGCTTGTGTGCTGAGGAGATAGGCTCCGCCCCTTTTTCGGCGGCCTTTCTCCCGCTTTTTGTGGAAAACTGGCAGGGGTTAAATACATCCATATAGCCCAGGAGCTATATGTGATGTATTTTTAGCCATTTAAGGTATTTTCATTGCGTCCCAGGGCGCCCCCCCCCAGCGCCCTGCACCCTCAGTGACCGGAGTGTGAAGTGTGCTGAGAGCAATGGCGCACAGCTGCGGTGCTGTGCGCTACCTTATTGAAGACAGGACGTCTTCTGCCGCCGATTTTCCGGACCTCTTCACTCTTCTGGCTCTGTAAGGGGTCCGGCGGCGCGGCTCCGGGACCCATCCATGGCTGGGCCTGTGATCGTCCCTCTGGAGCTAATGTCCAGTAGCCTAAGAAACCCAATCCACTCTGCACGCAGGTGAGTTCGCTTCTTCTCCCCTTAGTCCCTCGATGCAGTGAGCCTGTTGCCAGCAGGTCTCACTGAAAATAAAAAATAAGATTTTACTTACCGATAAATCTATTTCTCGTAGTCCGTAGTGGATGCTGGGGACTCCGTCAGGACCATGGGGGATAGCGGCTCCGCAGGAGACAGGGCACAAAAGTAAAAGCTTTAGGATCAGGTGGTGTGCACTGGCTCCTCCCCCCATGACCCTCCTCCAAGCCTCAGTTAGGATACTGTGCCCGGACGAGCGTACACAATAAGGAAGGATTTTGAATCCCAGGTAAGACTCATACCAGCCACACCAATCACACTGTACAACCTGTGATCTGAACCCAGTTAACAGCATGATAACAGCGGAGCCAATGAAAAGATGGCTCACAACAATAATAACCCGATTTTTGTAACAATAACTATGTACAAGTATTGCAGACAATCCGCACTTGGGATGGGCGCCCAGCATCCACTACGGACTACGAGAAATAGATTTATCGGTAAGTAAAATCTTATTTTCTCTGACGTCCTAGTGGATGCTGGGGACTCCGTCAGGACCATGGGGATTATACCAAAGCTCCCAAACGGGCGGGAGAGTGCGGATGACTCTGCAGCACCGAATGAGAGAACTCCAGGTCCTCTTTAGCCAGGGTATCAAATTTGTAGAATTTTACAAACGTGTTCTCCCCCGACCACGTAGCTGCTCGGCAGAGTTGTAATGCCGAGACCCCTCGGGCAGCCGCCCAGGATGAGCCCACCTTCCTTGTGGAATGGGCCTTGACAGATTTAGGCTGTGGCAGGCCTGCCACAGAATGTGCAAGTTGAAATGTGCTACAAATCCAACGAGCAATCGTCTGCTTAGAAGCAAGAGCACCCAGTTTGTTGGGTGCATACAGGATAACAGCGAGTCAGTTTTCCTGACTCCAGCCGTCCTGGAAACCTATATTTTCAGGGCCCTGACAACATCTAGCAACTTGGAGTCCTCCAAGTCCCTAGTAGCCTCAGGTACCACAATAAGCTGGTTCAGGTGAAACGCTGACACCACCTTAGGAAGAAACTGGGGACGAGTCCGCAGCTCTGCCCTGTCCGAATGGACAATCAGATATGGCTTTTGTGAGACAAAGCCGTCAATTCTGACACTCGCCTGGCCGAGGCCAGGGCCAACAGCATGGTCACTTTTCATGTGAGATATTTCAAATCCACAGATTTGAGCGGTTTAAAATGTGATTTGAGGAATCCCAGAACTAAGTTGAGATCCCACAGTGCCACTGGAGGCACAAAAAGGGGGTTGTATATGCAATACTCCCTTGACAAACTTCTGGACTTCAGGAACTGAAGCCAATTCTTTCTGGAAGAAAATTGACAGGGCCGAAATTTGAACCTTAATGGACCCCAATTTGAGGCCCATAGACACTCCTGTTTGCAGGAAATGCAGGAATCGACCGAGTTGAAATTTCTTCGTGGGGCCTTCCTGGCCTCACACCACGCAACATATTTTCGCCACATGTGGTGATAATGTTTTGCGGTCACCTCCTTCCTGGTTTTGACCAGGGTAGGAATGACCTCTTCCGGAATGCCTTTTTCCCTTAGGATCTGGCGTTCCACCGCCATGCCGTCAAACGCAGCTGCGGTAAGTCTTGGAACAGACCTGGTACTTGCTGAAGCAAGTCCCTTCTTAGCGGCAGAGGCCATGAGTCCTCTGTGAGCATTTCTTGAAGTTCCGGGTGCCACGTCCTTCTTGGCCAATCCGGAGCCACGAGTATAGTTCTTACTCCTCTACGTCTTATAATTCTCAGTACCTTGGTTATGAGAAGCAGAGGAGGGAACACATACACCGACTGGTACACCCACGGTGTTACCAGAACGTCCACAGATATTGCTTGAGGGTCTCTTGACCTGGCGCAATACCTGTCCAGTTTTTTGTTCAGGCGGGACGCCATCATGTCCACCTTTGGTCTTTCCCAACGGTTCACAATCATGTGGAATACTTCCCGATGAAGTCCCCACTCTCCCGGGTGGAGGTCGTGCCTGCTGAGGAAGTCTGCTTCCCAGTTGTCCACTCCCGGAATGAACACTGCTGACAGTGCTATCACATGATTTTTCGCCCAGCGAAGAATCCTTGCAACTTCTGCCATTGCCCTCCTGCTTCTTGTGCCGCCCTGTCTGTTTACGTGGGCGACTGCCGTGATGTTGTCCCACTGGATCAATACCGGCTGACCTTGAAGCAGAGGTCTTGCTAAGCTTAGAACATTGTAAATTGCCCTTAGCTCCAGTATATTTATGTGGAGAGAAGTCTCCAGACTTGATCACACTCCCTGGAAATTTTTTCCCTGTGTGACTGCTCCCCAGCCTCTCAGGCTGGCATCCGTGGTCACCAGGACCCAGTCCTGAATGCCGAATCTGCGGCCCTTTAGTAGATGAGCACTCTGCAGCCACCGCAGAAGAAACACCCTTGTCCTTGGAGACAGGGTTATCCGCTGATGCATCTGAAGATGCGATCCGGACCATTTTTCCAGCAGATCCCACTGAAAAGTTCTTGCGTGAAATCTACCGAATGGAATCGCTTCGTAAGAAGCCACCATTTTTCCCAGGACCCTTGTGCAATGATGCACTGACACTTTTCCTGGTTTTAGGAGGTTCCTGACTAGCTCGGATAACTCCCTGGCTTTCTTCTCCGGGAGAAACACCTTTTTCTGGACTGTGTCCAGAATCATCCCTAGGAACAGCAGACGTGTCGTCGGAAACAGCTGCGGTTTTGGAATATTTAGAATCCACCCGTGCTGTCGTAGAACTACTTGAGATAGTGCTACTCCGACCTCCAACTGTTCTCTGGACCTTGCCCCTATCAGGAGATCGTCCATTTTCTTTGAAGAAGAATCATCATTTCGGCCATTACCTTGGTAAGGACCCGGGGTGCCGTGGACAATCCAACCGGCAGCGTCTGAAACTGATAGTGACAGTTCTGTACCACGAACCTGAGGTACCCTTGGTGAGAAGGGCAAATTGGGACATGGAGGTAAGCATCCCTGATGTCCCGGGACACCATATAGTCCCCTTCTTCCTGGTTCGCTATCACTGCTCTGAGTGACTCCATCTTGATTTGAACCTTTGTATGTAAGTGTTCAACTATTTGAGATTTAGAATAGGTCTAACCGAGCAGTCTGGCTTCAGTACCACAATATAGTGTGGAATAATACCCCTTTCCTTGTTGTAGGAGGGGTACTTTGATTATCACCTGCTGGGAATACAGCTTGTGAATTGTTTCCACTACTGCCTCCCTGTCGGAGGGAGACGTTGGTAAAGCAGACTTCAGGAACCTGCGAGGGGGAGACGTCTCGAATTTCCAATCTGTACCCCTGGGATACTACTTGTAGGATCCAGGGGTCCACTTGCGAGTGAGCCCACTGCGTGCTGAAACTCTTGAGACGACCCCCCCTACCGCACCTGAGTCCGCTTGTACGGCCCCAGCGTCATGCTGAGGACTTGGCAGAAGCGGTGGAGGGCTTCTGTTTCTGGGAATGGGCTGCCTGCTGCAGTCTTCTTCCCTTTCCTCTATCCCATGGCAGATATGACTGGCCTTTTGCCCGCTTGCCCTTATGGGGACGAAAGGACTGAGGCTGAAAAGACGTTGTCTTTTTCTCCTTTATACGGCAATACTTCCATGTGCAGTTTGGAATCTGCATCACCTGACCACTGTCGTGTCCATAAACAACTTCTGGCAGATATGGACATCGCACTTACTCTTGATGCCAGAGTGCAAATATCCCTCTGTGCATCTCGCATATATAGAAATGCATCCTTTAAATGCTCTATAGTCAATAAAATACTGTCCCTGTCAAGGGTCTCAATATTTTCAGTCAGGGAATCCGACCAAGCCACCCCAGCGCTGCACATCCAGGCTGAGGCGATCGCTGGTCGCAGTATAACACCAGTATGTGTGTATATACTTTTTAGGATATTTTCCAGCCTCCTATCAGCTGGCTCCTTGAGGGCGGCCCTATCTGGAGACGGTACCGCCACTTGTTTTGATAAGCGTGTGAGCGCCTTATCCACCCTAAGGGGTGTTTCCCAACGCGCCCTAACTTCTGGCGGGAAAGGGTATACCGCCAATAATTTTCTATCGGGGGAAACCCACGCATCATCACACACTTCATTTAATTTATCTGATTCAGGAAAAACTACAGGTAGTTTTTTCACACTCCACATAATACCCTTTTTTGTGGTACTTGTAGTATCAGAAATATGTAACACCTCCTTCATTGCCCTTAACAAGTAACGTGTGGCCCTAAAGGAAAATACGTTTGTTTCTTCACCGTCGACACTGGAGTCAGTGTCCGTGTCTGTGTCGACCGACTGAGGTAAAAGGACGTTTTAACGCCCCTGACGGTGTTTGAGACGCCTGGACAGGTACTAATTGGTTTGCCGGCCGTCTCATGTCGTCAACCGACCTTGCAGCGTGTTGACATTATCACGTAATTCCTTAAATAAGCCATCCATTCCGGTGTCGACTCCCTAGAGAGTGACATCACCATTACAGGCAATTGCTCCGCCTCCTCACCAACATCGTCCTCATACATGTCGACACACACGTACCGACACACAGCACACACACAGGGAATGCTCTGATAGAGGACAGGACCCCACTAGCCCTTTGGGGAGACAGAGGGAGAGTTTGCCAGCACACACCAAAAACGCTATAATTATACAGGGACAACCTTTATATAAGTGTTTTTCCCTTATAGCATTTTAATATATATAGTCATATCGCCAAATAAGTGCCCCCCCTCTCTGTTTTAACCCTGTTTCTGTAGTGCAGTGCAGGGGAGAGCCTGGGAGCCTTCCCACCAGCATTTCTGTGAGGGAAAATGGCGCTGTGTGCTGAGGAGAATAGGCCCCGCCCCCTTTTCGGTGGGCTTCTTCTCCCGTTTTTCTGAGACCTGGCAGGGGTTAAATACATCCATATAGCCCCCAGGGGCTATATGTGATGTATTTTTAGCCAGAATAAGGTACTATCATTGCTGCCCAGGGCGCCCCCCCCCCAGCGCCCTGCACCCTCAGTGACCGCTGCTATGAAGTGTGCTGACAACAATGGCGCACAGCTGCAGTGCTGTGCGCTACCTTATGAAGACTGAAAAGTCTTCTGCCGCCGGTTTCTGGACCTTTTCGGCATCTGCAAGGGGGTCGGCGGCGCGGCTCCGGGACGAACCCCAGGGTGAGACCTGTGTTCCGACTCCCTCTGGAGCTAATGGTGTCCAGTAGCCTAAGAAGCCAATCCATCCTGCACGCAGGTGAGTTCACTTCTCTCCCCTAAGTCCCTCGATGCAGTGAGCCTGTTGCCAGCAGGACTCACTGAAAATAAAAAAACCTAACAAAACTTTTACTCTAAGCAGCTCTTTAGGAGAGCCACCTAGATTGCACCCTTCTCGGCCAGGCACAAAAATCTAACTGAGGCTTGGAGGAGGGTCATGGGGGGAGGAGCCAGTGCACACCACCTGATCCTAAAGCTTTTACTTTTGTGCCCTGTCTCCTGCGGAGCCGCTATCCCCCATGGTCCTGACGGAGTCCCCAGCATCCACTAGGACGTCAGAGAAAACCTATTTAAACTTTTACTCTAAGCAGCTCAGGAGAGCCACCTAGATTGCACCCTTCTCGTTCGGGCACAAAATCTTAACTGAGGCTTGGAGGAGGGTCATAGGGGGAGGAGCCAGTGCACACCAGCTAGTCCTAAAGCTTTTACTTTGTGCCCAGTCTCCTGCGGAGCCGCTATTCCCCATGGTCCTTTCGGAGTCCCCAGCATCCACTAGGACGTTAGAGAAATAAAGGGAACACTAAAATAACACATCCTAGATCTGAATGAATGAAATATTCTTATTAAATACTTTGTTCTTTACATAGTTTAATGTGCTGACAACAAAAACACACAAAAATTATCAATGGAAATCAAATTTATTAACCCATGGAGGTCTGGATTTGGAGTCACCCTCAAAATGAAAGTGGAAAAACACACTACAGGCTGATCCAACGTTGATGTAATGTCCTTAAAACAAGTCAAAATGAGGCTCAGTAGTGTGTGTGGCCTCCACGTTCCTGTATGACCTCCCTACAACGCCTGGGCATGCTTCTGATGAGGTGGCGGATGGTCTCCTGAGGGATCTCCTCCCAGACCTGGACTAAAGCATCTGTCAACTCCTGGACAGTCTGTGGTGCAACGTGGCATTGGTGGATGGAGCGAGACATGATGTCCCAGATGTGCTCAATTGGATTCAGGTCTGGGGAACGGGCGGGCCAGTCCATAGCAGTTCCTGCAAGACAAAGGCATTGATGCTGACACACTCCAGCCCCATGAGGTCTAGCATTGTCTTGCATTAGGAGGAACCCAGGGCCAATCGCACCAGAAAATGGTCTCACAAGGGGTCTGAGGATCTCATCTCGGTACCTAATGGCAGTCAGGCTACCTCTGGCGAGCACATGGGGGGCTGTGCGGCCCCCCCAAAAGAAATGCCACTCCACACCATTACTGACCCACTGCCAAACCGGTCATGCTGGAGTATGTTGCAAGCAGCAGAACGTTCTCCTTGGCGTCTCCAGACTCTGTCACGTCTATCACATGAGCTCAGTGAGAACCTGCTTTCATCTGTGAAGAGCACAGGGCGCCAGTGGCGAATTTGCCAATCTTGGTGTTCTCTGGCAAATGCCAAACGTCCTGCACAGTGTTGGGCTGTAAGCACAACCCCCACCTGTGGACGTCAGGCCCTCATACCACCCTCATGGAGTCTGTTTCTGATCATTTGAGTAGACACATGCACATTTGTGGCTTGCTGGAGGTCATTTTGCAGGGCTCTGGCAGTGCTCCTCCTTGCACAAAGGCGGAGGTAGCGGTCCTGCTGCTGGGTTGTTGCCCTCCTACGGCCTCCTCCACGTCTCCTGATGTACTGGTCTGTCTCCTGGTAGCGCCTCCATGCTCTGGACACTACGCTGACAGACAGCAAACCTTCTTGCCACAGCTCGCATTGATGTGCCATCCTGGATGAGCTGCCCTACCTGAGCCACTTGTGTGGGTTGTAGGGAGGTCATACAGGCACTTGGAGGCCACTCACACTACTGAGCCTCATTTTGACTTGTTTTAAGGACATTACATCAAAGTTGGATCAGCCTGTAGTGTGTTTTTCCACTTTAATTTTGAGGGTGACTCCAAATCCAGACCTCCATGGGTTAATAAATTTGATTTCCATTGATAATTTTTGTGCGATTTTTTTTGTCAGCACATCCAACTATGTAAAGAACAAAGTATTTAATAAGAATATTTCATTCATTCAGATCTAGGATGTGTTATTTTAGTGTTCCCTTTATTTTTCTGAGCAGTATATATGTAACAATTTTCACACATTTATTTTTCACTCCAGTAACACTAAAAGCGGGTACACACTACCAGATATTTAAATACCGGTGATGTACGACTATATCGTTGAAAGATAGATCTTTCAACGATATATAGTGCGTGTACACGGAACGTTATCGTTCAACTTTAACGCTCAGTAACATCACCGCCGGCATTCCTGAACATGCAGCTCAGCCTGATATTGGCGGTTTGAGCTGCATGTCAGCTTAATATTGGTGAATGCTGAATGACGTGCGGGAGCGCGCATCGTTCACCAATATCACCCCCATAAACACTGGACAATTTCAGGCCAAAAATAAACAATAAAATGTTATTGTTTATTTTATAGACCGAAATCGCCTAGTGTGTACCCCCCTTAACACATGCTCATCTATCCAACTTTCTCACACACTTCACTTTCCTCACTAGTGTGATGCTGTGGGGTGGCTCTGGTAAGACTTTTTTTTTGGGGTGTCCCACGCCCTAGCCTTGAACCCTTAAAAGGACTAGGAGGTTACCATGAAGTAGTGGGTAAGCCTGTAATTTTGGCCAAGATTAGGCTTCATGTCGCAAAATGTATTATTCGAATTAGTAATGTCTGAATAGTGCACCTACACTCGTTTACAGGTCTCAGCAAGGTAGCACCTCTCATTACTAGCAGGTAGGGTGTGCAGTTCAGAGCCCCTTCCCTATATACCCTTCCCTTATTTGTATCCCTTACTAGATTAAGGAAGGGTTAGCAGTTTGAGCGGACAGTAGCACTGAAAGCGTGCTCTCAATATGAGAGAGAGAGAGAGAGAGAGAGAGAGAGAGAGAGAGAGAGAGAGAGAGAGAGAGAGAGAGAGAGAGAGAGAGAGAGAGAGAGAGAGAGAGAGAGAAAGCACGGACATGTACCCTTATATATGAAGCCAACAATGCATTGGGATTACATGTCATACTAAAGTTACTCATGAAGGTTAAGTACATAAAATACTGTGAATATCAGACACCTGAGGCCAAACTTACAAGACAGTATTTGGGATTTTATGAACTGAAATAAAAGGCAGACATTTTTCTGCTAAATTCCAATAAAACTGATATTTGTGCAATATACTATAGAGAAAAAATAGGATTTTGGAACTTACCAGGTAAATCCTTTTCTTTGAATCCATAGTGGCCACTGGAGTACTCTTGGGATATGGACGGCTTTAGCAGAACAAGGGCACTGAATATTTAAATTTAGTAACTCTCCTCCCCTTCATATTCCCAGAGTACCTCAGTGTTTTTAACTTAGCCGAACAGGAGCGATAGGATGACAATGGAGAAATACATATAACATAACGGACAACAATAAAGTTGACACATAACGTTTCTGACAACTAAACAGTTGACACCATAACCGATAGAACTTGAAAATTTGAACCAGTCGGTGAGACTTACCAGAAGATCCACTAAACTTACCACAAACCAGGTAAAACTGCTCTGGGTGGGTGTCCAGTGCCCACTATGGATTCAAAGAAAAGGATTTACCTGGTAAGTACCAAAATCCTATTTTCTTTATCATCCACTAGGGGTCACTGGAGTACTCTTGGGACGTACCAAAGCTTCCCCTGTGGGCGGGAGAGCTGTTTGGCACCTGTAACACTAGGCGGCCAAAGCTAGATGCTGATGCCGCAAATGTATCAAACTTGTAAAAGCGCACAAACGTGTGCACTGATGACCATGTAGCCGCACGGCAAAGCTGCATCGTAGAAGCCCCACGACCAGCTGCCCATGAAGTTCCCACAGAACGTGTGGAATGAGCTGTTACTGATGTAGGCGGCTGTAGCCTAGCATGGAGGTAAGCCTGACGTATGGTCAGTTTAATCCATCTGGATAAGGTCTTCTTAGAAGCTGGCCAACCCATCTTGGCAGCATCATAGAGAACAAACAACGTATCAGTCTTACGAACTGTAGACGTTCGGGATACATAAACGCGTAGTGAGTGTACCACATCCAAAGTTCCAGAATCTCCTGTTAACACAGGAACTACTATTGGTTGATTGATGTGAAAAGAGGACACTACCTTTGGTAAGAAAGCGGGATTCGTCCGAAGTTCCGCTCTGTCATCATAAAACACCAAATACGGTGGCTTGCATGACAAGGCACCCAAATCTGAAACACGCCTTGCCGAAGCTAAGGCTAGGAGAAAAATTGTTTTCCAAGTGAGAAACTTAATATCCACTTGTTGTAAGGGTTCAAAATATGAAGACTGTAAGAAATCTAAAACCAGATTCAAGTCCCATGGCGCTGTAGGTGGAATGAATGGAGGCTGCACTCTGAGGACACCCTGCAGAAAGGTGTGCACAGACGGCAATAGAGCCAAACGTCTTTGAAAGTAAATTGACAAAGCAGAGACCTGCACGTTTAGTGTAGATAAACGCAGTCCTCCATCCAACCCCGTCTGTAGAAATAACAAAAGACAGGATAACTTGAAAGATGATGTCAGGAACTTCCGAGCTTCACACCAACCTATATAGGCACGCCAAATTCTGTAATAATGAGCTGCCGTAACTGGCTTCCTAGCACGTAACATGGTTGGTATAACAGATTCTGGAATGCCCTCTTTTCTTAAGAGGGTGGTCTCAACAGCCACCCCGTCAAACGCAGCCGCGCTAAATCGGGGTAAAGGAACTGACCCTGTTGTAACAGGTCCGGACGTAGCGGGAGCGGCCAAGGATCGTCTGCGAGTAGTCCGCGGAGATCCGAGAACCAAGCTCTCCGAGGCCAATGAGGCGCCTCTAGTATGACTGTGGCGGACTGTCTTTTGATCCGTTTTAGCAGCAAAAACAGTGGAAACCGATACACGAGGCTGTACGGGCACATGATTGTGAGAGCATCCACCGCCACTGCCTTTGGATCTCGCGTTCTGGACACATACTGGGGAGTTTGGTGATTGTGGCGAGATGCCATCAGGTCCACTTGAGGGTAACCCCACCTCTGGACCAACATGTGAAACACTTCTGGATTTAATGCCCATTCCCCTGGATGAAAATCCCGACGGCTGAGATAATCCGCCTCCCAGTTGTCCACTGCCGACAATATCACTTGGTGATGCTCGGCCCAATTGAGGATTCGAGCTACTTCCCGCATGGCCATGCGGCTTCTCGTTCCTCCTTGTTTGTTGATGTACGCGACTGCCGTCGCGTTGTCTGACTGCACCTGGACAGTCAGAGACCGGAGCATGTGCACTGCTTGTCGTAGCGCATTGTAAATTGCCCGGAGTTCTAGGACATTTATAGACAGCAATCTTTCGTGATCCACCCAGAGACCCTGGAGCTGACATTTTTGAACTACTGCTCCCCAACCTCTGAGACTCGCGTCTGTCGTTAGAATTATCCAATTCCAGACGCCAAACCGTTTTCCTGCAGTTAGGTTGTGTACTTTGAGCCACCAGAGTAGAGATACTCTGGCCCGTGGAGACATCCTCACCCTCTGGTGAATCTGCAGATGCGAGCCAGACCACTGTGCGAGCACATCCAGTTGAAAAGCACGTGAGTGAAATCTTCCGAACTGAAGCGCTTCGAAAGCCGCCACCATTGTTCCTAACAGGCGAATGCACAAATGTACAGAGACTGTGCGTGGCTTGAGCACTAATTGTACCAGATGACGAATAATCTGAACTTTCTGTTCTGGTAGGTAAATTCTTTGATCTACCGTATCGAGAATCATACCTAGGAATTGAAGTCGTTGAGACGGAATCAGATGTGATTTCTTGGAAGTTGACAATCCAACCGTGCTGAACTAGTACATTGTACGTGAGCAACGCATGTTGGAGGAGCATCTGTTGAGATGGAGCTTTGATGAGCAGATCGTCCAAATACGGAACTAGTATCACTCCCAGGGATCTGAGATGAGCTATCATCACAGACATCACTTTGGTGAATACCCGAGGCGCTGACGAGAGGCCAAACGGTAGAGCCTGAAACTGGTAATGGTTCTGCCGTATCGCAAAACGCAAGTACCTCTGATGAGGTGGCCAAATCGGAATGTGTAAGTACGCATCCTTGAGATCCAGCGCAAACATGAATTCCTGTGGCTCTAACCCTGCAATTACTGACCGCAGAGATTCCATCTTGAATCTGTAGTAAGTGACGTACTGATTGAGGCCCTTCAAGTTCAATATTGGCCTGACCGAGCCATCCGGCTTTGGTACCACAAACAGACTGGAATAATTACCCTGACCTTGTTGGTGTACAGGGACCAGAATCAAAACTGCTGAATCCAGCAGAGACTGAATGGCAATTTGCAGAACCGCCCTCTTGTCGTCCGACACAGGCAGTCCTGTCTTGAAAAACCGCAGTGGCGGGAGACAGTCTTACTCTATCTTGTAACCTTTTAACACTAAATTGCAGATCCACCCATCTGTGGATGTCTGGAACCACGCCAAATGGAACGTCTGAAGGCGTGCGCCCACAACTGGAGATCCGAGATGGGCTGGGAGCCAGTCATGCCACTGGCTTGTCGGTGACCTTAGCGTCCTGACGACTGGTGTTGGTTTGTTGAAAACCACGTCCTCGACCTCGTCTAGCAGGCGTGGCTGTTCCTCTACCATGGCCTCGAAAGGGCTGAGGTCTAAAGGATTTGAACACCGGCCCAGAGTATTTCCGTCTAGGTACCGTTGGAGGCAATGGTAGGAAAACAGACTTCCCTTCCGTGGCCTCAGAAATCCATTTGTCCAATTCAGGACCAAACAACTTCTCGCCACCGTAAGGTAACGCCTCTATACCTCTCTTAACCTCTGCCTCCGCTTGCCAAAATCGCAGCCAGAGTGCTCGTCGTGCCGTAACTAGCGACGATGAAAGGCGAGATGTGAGCTGACAGACGTCAGTAGAAGCTGTGCATAGATACTCAGCAGCTTCACAGATTTGATCAGCGAGAAGTATAAGGTGATCGTCATGTAGACCAGACTTGAGTTCTGTTATCTATACAATTAGCGCCTTAGTTACCCAAATGCCAACCAACCCAGGTCTAAGCAACACTCCTGCTGCTATATACATGGACTTTAGCATAGCTTCTATTTTCCGGTCTGAAGGATCTTTAAGCGTAGTAGCCGTTGGTACTGGTATGGTTAATTTTTTTTAAGTTTTGACACAGATGAATCCACCATTGGCGGATTCTCCCATGTGGATGTCACAGACTCTGGAAACGGGTAACTAGACTTAAATCGACGAGGTATAGAAAACCGTTTATCCGGATTCTTCCGTGTTTCTACTAACATCTTATTAAGAGATTCCGAAACAGGAAAACACATTGGAGATCTGTCGTTTAGTAAATACGACTTCATAATTTGTCAGTGGCTCCTCAGTCTCTGTAAACTTCAGCCCTGATGAGATTATCAATGCCTGGGCTGTCAAAATCTTCACTATCTGACTGCTGGTCTAATTCGCCCTCCTCACCTTCATCTTGCGCAGTGAGGTCTGGCATAGAATCGTCAGAATGCAACATAGCAGAAACTGGTAAATCATAAGACAAATTAAATTTATCCCTTCTACCCAAAGTGGACTTGGACCTTTGGCAAGGCCGAGACCCCTCCGGTAGTTCTGGCGGTCTCACCCGAGACTCAGATCTTGCCGCTTCCCGCTCGTGTCGAGCGGCGGCCAATTCTGATTGCAAGCCAGCCATTACATCTGCTAGCATTACCCATGGAGGGTCCGGGGATGAAACCGGAGTGGAAATTGTATTCGTAGCTGAATTCACAAAACATACTGTACATGTGGTAGATCCATCCGGTAACACACTCTTGCAGACCTTGCAGTGAAACGGCTTTTTTGTTTTTGCTGGCGCCTTACTCATTATGCAGACAGACAATACAATATACAAAGACAGACAACTTGCACGACTCAGTAAAATGTTACTAAGGTGTACTATATATATATGGCCGAAGTGCAGTGCACGTGGCCAGTACTATAAGAAATCTGACCCAAAATTCCCACTAACAGCCTGCGCCTCCGGTGGAGTAGAGATGTAGGACAGGAACGTTCTGGAATCACAAACAGGAAGAAACAGGAGGCATGGTTAAAATGGCCCCCATACCATGCTTCCAGTTATAAATCACAGTTCAGGTTATAAATTGTGGAAAGACATGTATAACCTGGAAATATCCTGTTAATACCAAACCCTGTTAATAAAGGCTTAATAGCCCATGCTATTCTTACAACCCATGCAGCCTTTTCTGCTGCTGCTACAGACATCATGACTCCCCCCCCCCCCCCCCCTCCCCCGTGCTGCTGCGCTGCCTGAGAAGACTTCTCCTCTCCTCCGACACCCCTCCCCCCCCCCCCCCCCCCGTGCTCAGTGTACCGCTGTCTATTCCAGCGGGGAGCGGATACACTGAGCCGGGGAACGGGAAGAGCAGGTAAAGGGAGCCGGGGAGCGCACTCCAAAGAGCCGTGGAGCGTCGGTATGGAGTGGGCGGAAGTGCGGCCGGTGTACGGGCTCTGTGCGGCGGGTCTAAGCGGCTCTGGCGGGCGCTTGAAACACTAATCAGCGGTGGCGTCACAGCACTGTAAGCGGCGGGCGGCGCACAAAAAGTAAAGTGTTCCCCACACAGCGGGGTGGCAGCGTGAGCTGACCGCCCCGTCCCCCAAAATACCTGGACGCCTGTGGTGAGGGGCTATGACGTGGCTTCTTCTGTAAGCTCCGTCCAGCCTTCCTGCAGGTAGTTCTGCTCTTGGCTGTGAGGGTGCTCTGTAGTGAGGGCCGACACGCCAGCAGCTGCTTGTAGCAACTTTCACTATCCCGGACCAACGCCATTTGGTAAGGGGGGGAAGGGATATGCAATAAAGTGTAGAAAAAATAAATAAAAATAAAAAAGAATAAAAAAATAAGATTTTACTCACCGGTAAATCTATTTCTCGTAGTCCGTAGTGGATGCTGGGAACTCCGAAAGGACCATGGGGAATAGCGGCTCCGCAGGAGACTGGGCACAACTAAAGAAAGCTTTAGGTCACCTGGTGTGCACTGGCTCCTCCCACTATGACCCTCCTCCAAGCCTCAGTTAGGACACTGTGCCCGGACGAGCTGACATAATAAGGAAGGATTTTGAATCCCGGGTAAGACTCATACCAGCCACACCAATCACACCGTATAACTCGTGATACTATACCCAGTTAACAGTATGAAATACAACTGAGCCTCTCAACAGATGGCTCAACAATAACCCTTTAGTTAACAATAACTATGTACAAGTATTGCAGACAATCCGCACTTGGGATGGGCGCCCAGCATCCACTACGGACTACGAGAAATAGATTTACCGGTGAGTAAAACCTTATTTTCTCTGACGTCCTAGTGGATGCTGGGAACTCCGAAAGGACCATGGGGATTATACCAAAGCTCCCAAACGGGCAGGAGAGTGCGGATGACTCTGCAGCACCGAATGAGAGAACTCCAGGTCCTCCTCAGCCAGGGTATCAATTTTGTAGAATTTTGCAAACGTGTTTGCCCCTGACCAAGTTGCAGCTCGGCAAAGTTGGAAAGCCGAGACCCCTCGGGCAGCTGCCCAAGATGAGCCCACCTTCCTTGTGGAATGGGCTTTTACAGATTTTGGCTGCGGTAGAATGCGCCAGCTGAATTGTGCTACAAATCCAGCGAGCAATAGTCTGCTTAGAAGCAGGAGCACCCAGTTTGTTGGGTGCATACAGGATAAACAGCGAGTCAGTTCTCCTGACTCTAGCCGTCCTGGAAACATAATTTTTCAAGGCCCTGACTACGTCCAGTAACTTGGAATCCTCCAAGTCCCTAGTAGCCACAGGCACTACAATAGGTTGGTTCAAGTGAAAAGCTGATACCACCTTAGGGAGAAACTGGGGACGAGTCCTCAATTCTGCCCTATCCATATGGAAAATCAGATAAGGACTTTTATATGACAAAGCCGCCAATTCTGATACACGTCTGGCCGAAGCCAAGGCCAATAACATGACCACTTTCCGCGTGAGATATTTTAGATCCACGGTTTTTAGTGGCTCACACCAATGTGATTTTAAGAAACTCAACACCACGTTGAGAACCCAAGGTGCCACTGGAGGCACAACCGGGGGCTGAATATGCAGCACTCCTTTTACAATGTCTGAACTTCAGGTACTGAAGCTAGTTCTTTCTGGAAGAAAATCGACAGAGCCGAGATCTGTATCTTAATGGAGCCTAATTTTAGGCCCATAGACACTCCTGCTTGTAGGAAATGCAGAAATCGACCTAGTTGAAATTCCTCTGTTGGGGCCTTTTTTGGCCTCACACCAAGCAACATATTTCCGCCATATGCGGTGATAATGTTTTGCAGTTACATCTTTCCTGGCTTGAATCAGCGTAGGAATGACTTCCTCCGGAATGCCCTTTTCCTTTAGGATCCGGCGTTCTGAGCGGCAGAGGCCATGGGTCCTCTGATATAATTTCTTGAAGTTCTGGGTACCAAGCTCTTCTTGGCCAATCCGGAACCACGAGTATCGTTCTTACTCCTCGCCTTCCTATTATTCTCAGTACCTTTGGTATGAGAGGCAGAGGGGGGGGGAACACATAAACCGACTGGTACACCCACGGTGTTACCAGAGCGTCCACAGCTATCGCCTGAGGGTCCCTTGACCTGGCGCAATATCTTTTATAGCTTTTTGTTGAGGCGGGACGCCATCATGTCCACCTGTGGCCTTTCCCAATGGTGTACAATCCTTTGGAAGACTTCTGGATGAAGTCCCCACTCTCCCGGGTGGAGGTCGTGTCTGCTGAGAAGATCTGCTTCCCAGTCGTCCACTCCGGGAATGAACACTGCTGACAGTGCTAACACGTGATTTTCCGCCCATCGGAGAATCCTTGTGGCTTCTGCCATCGCCATCCTGCTTCTTGTGCCGCCCTGTGGTTTACATGGGCGACTGCCGTGATGTTGTCTGATTGGATCAGTACCGGCTGGTTTTGAAGCAGAGGCCTTGCCTGACTCAGGGCATTGTAAATGGCCCTCAGTTCCAGAATATTTATGTGTAGGGAAGTCACCTGACTTGACCAAAGTCCCTGGAAGTTTCTTCCCTGTGTGACTGCCCCCCAGCCTCAAAGGCTGGCATTCATGGTCACTAGGACCTAGTCCTGTATGCCGAACCTGCGGCCCTCTTGAAGATGGGCACTCTGCAGCCACCACAGTAGAGATACCCTGGTCCTTGAAGACAGGGTTATCAGCCGATGCATCTGAAGATGTGATCCGGACCACTTGTCCAACAGGTCCCACTGAAAAGTTCTTGCATGGAACCTGCCGAATGGGATTGCTTCGTAGGAAGCTACCATTTTTCCCAGGACTCGCGTGCAATGATGCACCGATACCCGTTTTGGCTTCAGGAGGTCTCTGACTAGAGATGACAGCTCCTTGGCTTTCTCCTCCGGGAGAAACACTTATTTCTGGTCTGTGTCCAGAACCATCCCCAGGAACAGTAGACGTGTCGTAGGAACCAGCTGTGACTTTGGACTGTTTAGAATCCAACCGTGCTGTTGTAGCACTTTCCAAAATAGTGCTACCCCGACTAGCAACTGCTCCTTGGACCTCGCCCTTATAAGGAGATTGTCCAAGTACGGGATAATTAAAACTCCCTTTTTTCGAAGGAGTATCATCATTTCGGCCATTACCTTGGTAAACACCCTCGGTGCCATGTACAGTCCAAACGGCAGTGTCTGGACTTGGTAATGGTAATCCTGTACCACAAATCTGAGGTACTCCTGGCGAGGATGGTAAATGGGGACATGCAGGTAAGCATCCTTGATGTCCCGGGATCCCATGTAATCCCCCTCGTCCAGGCTTGCAATAACCGCCCTGAGCGATTCCATCTTGAACTTGAATTTTTTTATGTATGTGTTCAAGGATTTTAAATATAAAATGGGTCACTCCGAACCATGCGGTTTCGGTACCCCAAACCGTGTGGAATAGTAACCCCGTCCTTGTTGAAGTAGGGGCACCTTGAGTATTACCTGCTGGGAATACAGCTTATTAATTGCCTCTAGCGCAGCCTCCCTGCCTGAGGGAGTTGTCGGCAAGGCATATTTGAGAAAACAGCGGGGGGGGGGGGGGGGGAGACATCTCAAATTCCAGCTTGTACCCCTGAAATACTACTTGAATGAAACAGGGATCCACCTGTGAGCGAGCCCACTGATCGCTGAAATTTTTGAGACCGCCCCCCACCGTACCTGGCTACACCTGTGGAGCCCACGCGTCATGCTGTGGACTCAGAGGAAGCGAGAGAAGAATTTTGATTCTGGGAACAGGCTGACTGGTGCAGCTTTTTCCCTCTTCCCATGTCTCTGTACAGAAAGGAAGCGCCTTTGACCCGCTTGCTTTTCTGAAGCCGAAAGGACTGTACCTGATAATACAGTGCTTTCTTAGTCTGTGAGGAAACCTGAGGTAAAAATATTTCTTCCCAGCTGTTGCTGTGGATACGAGGTCCCAGAGACCATCCCCAAATAATTCCTCACCCTTATAAGGCAGAATCTCTATGCGCCTTTTAAAGTCAGCATCACCTGTCCAGTGACAGGTCTCTAATACCCTCCTGACAGAATGGACATTACATTCATTTTGGATGCCAGACGGCAAAATATCCCTCTGTGCATCCCTCATATATAAGACGACGTCTTTAATATGTTCTCATGTTTGACAGGGTCACCGACCACGCTGCAGCAGCACGATCTGCAGGTCTCAGTCTAGTACCTGAGTGTGTAAATACAGACTTCAGGATAGCCTCCTGCTTTTTATCAACAGGTACCTTCAAAGTGGCCGTTCCTAAAACGGCAGTGCCACCTTTTTTGACAACCGTGTGAGCGCCTTATCCACCCTAGGGGATATCTCCCAGCGTAACTTATCCTCTGGCGGGAAAGGGTACGCCATCAGTAACTTTTTAGAAATTACCAGTTTCTTATTGGGGGGAACCCACGCTTTTCACACACTTCATTCATTCATCTGATGGGGGAACAAAACACTGCCTGCTTTTTCTCCCCAACATAAAAACCCATTTTTAGAGGGTTAATGTCAGAAATGTGTAACACATTTTTTATTGCCGGGATCAAGTCACGGATGTTCCTAGTGGATTGTGTATATGTCTCAACCTTGTCGACACTGGAGTCAGACTCCGTGTCGACATCTGTGTCTGCCATCTGAGTGAGCGGGCGTTTTTGAGCCCCTGATGGCCTTTGAGACGCCTGGGCAGGCGCGGACTGAGAAGCCGGCTGTCCCACAGCTGTTACGTCATCCACCCTTTTATGTAAGGAGTCGACACTGTCGGTTAATACCTTTTACCTAACCATCCACTCTGGTGTCGGCCCCACAGGGGGCGACATCACATTTATCGGCATCTGCTCCGTCACCATATAAGCCTCCTCATTAAACATGTCGACACAGCCGTACCGACACACCGCACACACACACACAGGGAATGCTCTGACTGAGGACAGGACCCCACAAAGCCCTTTGGGGAGACAGAGAGAGAGTATGCCAGCACACACCAGAGTGCTATATAATGTGGGGATTAACACTATAACTGAGTGAAATTTCCCCAATAGCTGCTTGTATATATAATATTGCGCCTAAATTTAGTGCCCCCCCTCTCTTTTTAACCCTTTGAGCCTGAAAACTACAGGGGAGAGCCTGGGGAGCTTTCTTCCAGCTGCACTGTGAAGAGAAAATGGCGCCAGTGTGTCTGAGGGAGATAGCTCCGCCCCTTTTTCGCGGACTTTTCTCCCGCTTTTTTCTGGATTCTGGCAGGGGTATTTACCACATATATAGCCTCTGGGTCTATATATTGTGGTATTTTTGCCAGCCAAGGTGTTTTTATTGCTGCTCAGGGCGCGCCCCCCCCCCCCCCCCAAAGCGCCCTGCACCCTCAGTGACCGGAGTGTGAAGTGTGTATGAGGAGCAATGGCGCACAGCTGCAGTGCTGTGCGCTACCTTGGTGAAGACTGATGTCTTCTGCCGCCGATTTTCCGGACCTCTTCTTGCTTCTGGCTCTGTAAGGGGGACGGCGGCGCGGCTCCGGGACCGAACACCAAGGCTGGGCCTGCGGTCGATCCCTCTGGAGCTAATGGTGTCCAGTAGCCTAAGAAGCCCAAGCTGGCTGCAAGCAGGCAGGTTCGCTTCTTCTCCCCTTAGTCCCTCGCTGCAGTGAGCCTGTTGCCAGCAGGTCTCACTGAAAATAAAAAACCTAATTCTATACTTTCTTTCTAGAAGCTCAGGAGAGCCCCTAGTGTGCATCCAACCTCGGCCGGGCACAAAATCTAACTGAGGCTTGGAGGAGGGTCATAGTGGGAGGAGCCAGTGCACACCAGGTGACCTAAAGCTTTCTTTAGTTGTGCCCAGTCTCCTGCGGAGCCGCTATTCCCCATGGTACTTTTGGAGTTCCCAGCATCCACTAGGACGTCAGAGAAATAAAATAAGTATAAGTGCTGCAGAGCTAGCACTCGTGTCTGTTGCTACTATGAGCACAGAAAAAACACTGGGGTACTCTGGGAATATGAAGGGGAGGAGAGTTACTAAATTTAAATATTCAGTGCCCTTGTTCTGCTAAAGCCGTCCATATCCCAAGAGTACTCCAGTGACCCCTAGTGGATGAACCCCCCCCCCCCCCCCCCCCAAAAAAAAAAAAACCCTACAAACGGTACAATAAAATAGGATTTTAATTACCTACCGGTAAATCCTTTTCTTGTAGTCCGTAGAGGATACTGGGGTCCATTTAGTACCATGAGTTATAGACTGGTCCACTAGCAGCGTTGGGCACTTTAAGAAATCAATAGTGTGCACTGGCTCCTCCCTCTATGCCCATCCTACCAGACTCAGTCTAGAAACTGTGCCCGAGGAGATGGACATATCCTGAAGAAGGATGTAACAGAACAGTGGTGAGATTCGAACCAGCACAAACAAGAGGACAGCCATGCTAACCAAATTGAACAGGAACAGCTGAACCAACATTACTTAACGAAGTAACAGGGCAGGAAACACGAAGCACTGGGCGGGCGCCCAGTATCCTCTACGGACTATGAGAAACGGATTTACCGGTAGGTAATTAAAATCCTATTTTCTCTTACGTCGTAGAGGATACTGGGGTCCATTTAGTACCATGCTGGATGTACCAAAGTTCCCAAACTGGGTGGGAGAGTGCTGAGGTTCCTGCAGAACTGATTGGCCTCTGAGGACTTTCAGTTTGGTCAAAGTATCGAACTTGTAGAACTTTCCAAGCGTGTTCAAACCCAACCAAGTAGCTGCTCGACAGAGCCACCCCAGGCAACCGCCTAGGAAGAACCGACCGACCTAGTAGAGTGGGCCTGTACTTTAGGAACCGGCAATCCTGTCGATGACTAAGCCTGCTGGATAGTAAGCCTGATCCAGCGAGCAATAGACTGCTTTGAAGCAGGACACCCAATTTTCTTAGGATCATAGAGAACAAACAGCGAGTCAGATTTTCTATGACGAGCGGTCCTCTTCACGTAGATCTTCAAAGCCCTCACAACATCCAGGGACTTTGAGGTAGCAGAGGTGTCAGTAAGCACCGGAACCACAATAAGTTGGTTGATTTGAAACGCAGACACCACCTTAGGAAGAATTTGCTGATGAGGTACGAGTTCAGCTCTAGCCTCATGAAAAATCATATAGGGCTTTTGTGAGACAACGCCCCTAGTTCGGACATACGCCTTGCAGAAGCCAAGGCCAACAGTGTAACAGTCTTCCATGTAAGAAACTTAACGTCAACCTCCTGTAAAGGTTCACACCAGTCCGAATGTAGAAACTGCAACACCACGTTAAGATCCCAAGGTGCCGTGTGGGAGGCACAAAGGGCGGTTGGATATGCATAACACCCTTCAAGAACATCTGAACCTCAGGGAGGGAAGCCAATTGTTTCTGGAAGAAAACGGACAAGACCGAAATCTGGACTTTCAAAAAGCCCAAACTTAGGCCCACATCCACACCTGACTGTAGAAAAAGTCCCAGTTGAAATTCCACTGCAGGAAATTTCCTGTTTTCACACCACGAGACATATTTCGTCCAAATACGGTGGTAATGTTTAGACGTTACCCCCTTCCTAGCTTGGATCAGGGTTGGAATAACCTTGTTCGGAATGCCATTCCATGCTAAAATCTGACGCTCAATTTCCATGCCGTCAAACGTAGCAGCGGAAAGTCTTGCTAGACGAATGGCTCCTGTAGAAGAAGATCCTCTCGTAGAGGCCACGGGTCCTCCAGGAGCAACTCCAGTAGATCTGCGTACCAGGCCCTTCTCGGCCAATGTGGAGCAAGGAGATTTGTTTGAACCGTTTCACTTTTTATTCTTTTGAGAATTCTTGGGATCAGTGGAGAGGTGGAAACACGTAAACAATCTGGTAGATCCATGGAGTCACCAGAGCATCCACTGCCACAGCTTGCGGGTCCTTCGACCTGGAACAATAGAGCTTTAGCTTCTTGTTGAGATGAGAGGCCGTCATGTCTATTTGTAGAATTCCCCACAGACTTGTTAAGGACTAAAACACCTGCGGGTGAAGGCCCCACTCTCCTGGGTGGAGGTCGTGTCTGATGAGGAAGTCTGCTTCCCAGTTGCCTACTCCTGGAATGAAGATTGCCGACAGCGCCACCGCGTGTCTTTTTGTCCCAAGGAGAATATTTGTTACCTCTGAAATTGCAGCTCTGCTCTTCGTTCCGCCCAGTCGGTTTATGTACGTTACTGCCGTTACATTGTCCGACTAAACCTGAATGGCTTGATCTTGAAGAAGATGCGATGCCTGTAGAAGGGCGTTGTATATGGCCCCTAGTTCCAGAATGTTGATCAGAAGAATGGCTATCCGACTTGACCATTTTCCTTGGAACTGTTCCCCTTGGGTGACTGCTCCCCAACTTCTGATGCTTGCGTCCGTGGTTAGCAGAATCCAATTTTGACTCCCGAACCGTCGACCCTCGGGTCAGGTGAAGTCTGGAGCCACCACAGAAGAGAAATCCTGGCTTTTGGTGACAGACGTATCCTCTGGTGCATGTGAACATGTGATCCGGACCATTTGTCCAACAGATCCAGCTGGAATGGCCTGGCATGAAACCTTCCGTACTGCAGAGCCTTGTAAGGATACCATCTTCCCCACTTGCTTCCGGGGAAGCTGGTAAGCCTGATTTGAAGAATCTGTGAGGTGGGAGTTCCCGAAACTCCAGTCTGTATCCCTGGGCGACAAGGTCTGTGACCCAGGGATCCTGGCAAGACGTTGACCAAAAGTGACTGAAAAAAAAAACTTAACTGTGCTCCCACCTGCCTGTCTTCCAGGCAGTGCGGTCCACCGTCATGCTGAAGGCTTTGAGGAAGCAGGCCCGGAGGTCTGTTCCAGTGAACCTGCAAGTTGCTGGTTTTCTGGGTTTACCTCTATTGCCTTTGAAGGCCGTAGAAGAACCTTTGGTTTTTAATTTTAAAACTTCGCTGTCCGAAAGGACCGTAGAGTAGGAGCAGTGAAGGATTTTCTAGCAGGGGAAGCTGCGGAAGGAATGTAGACTTACCCGCCGTAGCCTTGGATATCCACGTATCCAGTTAATCTCCAAAGAGGGCTTCACCTGTGAAAGATAGGCAATCCACATCTTTCCTGGAACCCGCATCCGCAAGTCCACTGGCGTAGCCACAAGCCCCTGCGTGCTGACACTGCCGTAGCAGTGGTGTGCATTCAGTAAACCAATTTCCTTTATGGCCTCCACCGTAAGGCTAGCAGAATCCTGTATATGCTGTTGATAAGGAATCTAACCCGTCAATTATAATACCCGACCATTTTTCCATGGCCCAAGAGATCCACGCACAAGCTATAGTGGGTCTCAGGGCTACTGTGCCCCCCCCCCCCCCATCCTTTTGTGGAGGAGCTGCGCTTCCCTGCCAGCGTTTGCAGTAGAGGGAAAATGCCGCTGGTGAGCTGCTAGGTCCGCTCAGTGTGTAGCCCCGCCCCCTTAATGGCGCACAGCTTCCCGCACTTTATACTGGCCTGAGGTATTTGTCCATATTTGTTTATGTTAGCCAGTGTGGGTAAGCAGTGGGGCTCAGAGAGCCCCTCATCAGCGGGACACACTACATTGCATGTCCACCTGAGCCCCCTGGAGCGCAGCCTGCACTCAGAGCTGTGCTCCTACCCTTGTGCAGCTATTCCCGCCGGCGACCCGCTAACCGGGACGCCAGCGCTGTACTCACCACTATTCTGGCTCTGTTAGGGGGTGGCTGCGCGCTGCGGGAGGGTACGCTGCGCTGTGGTGTGGCTTGCGAATGGCTCCCTCAGGAGCTCAGTGTCCTGTCAGCAGAGCAACGGGACAATTAACTCTGTAGGAAGTTGGGCCATTCTCCCCCCTAAGTCCCACAAAGCAGACATGCTAATGCCAAACAGCCCTGACTGAAAATAACAAAGAAAAGTAGAAAACTCTTCAGGAGCACTTCAAAGTGTGACCGGCTCCTCCAGGCACATTTTCTAAACAGAGTCTGATAGGCGGGGCATAGGGGGAAATAGCCAGTGCACACTATTGATTTCTTAAAGTGCCCAAGGCTCCTAGTGGACCCGTCTATGCCCCATGGTACTAAATGGACCCCAGTATCCTCTAGGACATAAGAGAAAATAAGAATTTACTTACCAATAATTCTATTTCTCGTAGTCCGTAGTGGATGCTGGGAACTCCGTAAGGACCATGGGGAATAGCGGCTCCGCAGGAGACTGGGCACAAAAGTAAAGCTTTAGGACTACCTGGTGTGCACTGGCTCCTCCCCCTATGACCCTCCTCCAAGCCTCAGTTAGGATACTGTGCCCGGACGAGCGCACACAATAAGGAAGGATTTTGAATCCCGGGTAAGACTCATACCAGCCACACCAATCACACCGTACAACCTGTGATCTGAACCCAGTTAACAGCATGATAACAGAGGAGCCTCTGAAAAGATGGCTCACAACAATGATAACCCGATTTTTGTAACAATAACTATGTACAAGTATTGCAGACAATCCGCACTTGGGATGGGCGCCCAGCATCCACTACGGACTACGAGAAATAGAATTATCGGTAAGTAAATTCTTATTTTCTCTGACGTCCTAGTGGATGCTGGGAACTCCGTAAGGACCATGGGGATTATACCAAAGCTCCCAAACGGGCGGGAGAGTGCGGATGACTCTGCAGCACCGAATGAGAGAACTCCAGGTCCTCCTCAGCCAGGGTATCAAATTTGTAGAATTTAGCAAACGTGTTTGCCCCTGACCAAGTAGCTGCTCGGCAAAGTTGTAAAGCCGAGACCCCTCGGGCAGCCGCCCAAGATGAGCCCACCTTCCTTGTGGAATGGGCTTTTACAGATTTTGGCTGTGGCAGGCCTGCCACAGAATGTGCAAGCTGAATTGTACTACAAATCCAACGAGCAATAGTCTGCTTAGAAGCAGGAGCACCCAGCTTGTTGGGTGCATACAGGATAAACAGCGAGTCAGATTTTCTGACTCCAGCCGTCCTGGAAACATATTTTCAGGGCCCTGACTACGTCCAGCAACTTGGAGTCCTCCAAGTCCCTAGTAGCCGCAGGTACCACAATAGGCTGGTTCAAGTGAAACGCTGAAACCACCTTAGGGAGAAATTGAGGACGAGTCCTCAATTCTGCCCTGTCCGTATGAAAAATTAGGTAAGGGCTTTTATAGGATAAAGCCGCCAATTCTGAGACACGCCTGGCTGAAGCCAGGGCCAACAGCATTACCACTTTCCATGTGAGATATTTTAAGTCCACAGTGGTGAGTGGTTCAAACCAATGTGATTTTAGGAACCCCAAAACTACATTGAGATCCCAAGGTGCCACTGGAGGCACAAAAGGAGGCTGTATATGCAGTACCCCCTTGACAAACGTCTGAACTTCAGGAACTGAAGCCAGTTCTTTCTGTAAGAAAATCGACAGGGCCGAAATTTGAACCTTAATGGACCCTAATTTTAGGCCCATAGACAGTCCTGTTTGCAGGAAATGCAGGAAACGACCCAGTTGAAATTCCTCTGTAGGGGCCTTCCTGGCCTCGCACCACGCAACATATTTACGCCAAATACGGTGATAATGCTGTACGGTTACATCCTTCCTGGCTTTGATCAGGGTAGGGATGACTTCATCCGGAATGCCTTTTTCCTTCAGGATCCGGCGTTCAACCGCCATGCCGTCAAACGCAGCCACGGTAAGTCTTGGAACAGACAGGGTCCCTGCTGGAAAAAAAAGAGAAGGGGAAAGGGGTCTGGAGAAGGCCGCACAGGATTAATAATTAAACAAATTACAAATACCTCAGAAAAACTGACACTCTTGGGATACTTTTCCCTTTTATTAATCAATTGTGTACCTATAACCCAATGGTATAATTGGTAACATTAAATTTTGACGGTCAGTGGTGCTTCCAAGGGTATGAAAACACAGATCATGAAAATGACTACAAAGAAGACAAGATAACCCTGGTAGGAAGCACTCTTATCTGAGGTAACAAAAAGAATTAATATGTACTGATGAAAATTAATAATAAACTTAAAATTACAAATTTTATTAGATATGCCTTAAAAATTGTTATACAACATCCATGTGAATATGCTGAGAAATATGTGATCTTATTGCAAAAATATGTGGAAAAGATATGGTCTTATCTAGATGACCTCAGTCAGATCAATTAAATATGTTTAAGTCCGTCTGTGTAATAATTCCCTTATCTTTAATGTATAATTAAATCAAAAGATATTAAAATTTTGATAATGTGACCATCATCTTTGTCATTTATATAGCCCATATATAAATTCTCAGGGCAATAATTTTGAATCATAGGTCACTAGAGGAATTATTTTTAGTTGTGTCACTAATGTGTCAGTGTGTGGCCCAGTTAACGAGGAGAGATGTCTGTGTAGCCGTTTGTTTCAAGATGTAACAGACAAGGGCATGCCATCAATATGACATAAAATGGTGCCACCTGTGTAAAGAGATAAGAATATTCAGTTTGTGTTAGTTCACACGTATACACAATAATAGGGTACGAGGCACCCGTCTTGTAAGAAAAGCACCCCGTGTGTTCTATCCCAATTACTCTTAGGATAATCACCCAAAAGGAGGAATCAATTTACCTTAGATATGGATCACATTAGCTGCTGTGTAGAAGTGTGAAGTGCATACGCCTCCATTTTAAGCAGTTGGTAAATATGTGATCTTGTTGCAAAATTATGTTGAAAAAATAATTATGGCCTTATCTAGATGACCTCAATCAACGCGATTAGATATGTTTGAGTCCGTCTATGTAATAATTCCCTTATTATTGATGTAAGATGGTGCCACCTGTGTAAAGAGGTAAGGATAATCAGTTTGTGTTAGTTCGCACACATGTACAGTAAGAAGGTACGAGGCACCCGTATTGTAAAATAAGCACCCCGTATGTTCAAACCCAAATACTTTTTGGTTACTCACCCAAAAAAGGAAGCAAGTTACCTTGGATATGGATCACAGTAGCTGATATATAGAAATATGAGGTACATGTGCCCCTATTTTCAGCAGTTTATCAAACATTCCATTTGCTGGGTTAAGGGAGGAAGTATGGAGTAGAAATACTCAAGGCGATTATCTGATTATTGGGTTACTTCATATCAATAGTCATGTATTAATTGTTCCAAAAACCGTGTACATTGATTTTCCAAAACTGAATACACCGATGTCTCAAAGGCAAATCTTTCCTGTGAAAAGTCCATGCCGTATCACTCTAAATCTCTAAAATTCTTCCACATATGTCCCATTGATTTTGAACAAGAGTCCTAATAGAGGTATGAGGCACCACTATCTCAGTTTTTGTCAATGGCTACCATGTAGTTATTTCAGCAACAGTCTGACAATTTCAAAAATGCTGGGATCAAAATGAGGTGTTATTTACAACCAAGTCCTGTCGAAGATATGAGGTACCAATGCCTCAATTTCTATCAAAGGTATCAGATGATTTTAAGTGCTTAACAGAGGTATGAGGCAGAAGAGGCTTCAGTTCCTTTTGACAGCTACCAGGTAATAGTCAGCCATGATACTATGACTAGGTATAAAACATATGTATCTCTTAATTTCAAAACAGCTGTTGCCTTAATTTAATGTGTTAATTTAATAACATCGTGTATTTAGAACACATAGAGGTGTATAAAGTAGAGATGAGCGGATTCGGTTTTACTCGGTTCTCAAAACCGAATCTTATTGGCTCACGGATGTCACGTGTTTTGGATAGCCAATAAGATTCGGTTTTGAGAACCGAGTAAAACCGAGTAAAACCGAATCCGCTCATCTCTAGTATAAAGTGGCTAAGATATAGATAAACCTCCCTTCTGCTGTTCTCCCGTCTTGCCAGCAGGTATAGGACGGGGAATGAGAGAGGGTAGGTATACCCAACTCAGCCAGAAGGAAGAAAGAGGAGGTATCAAGCAGGGAGACTCAGGCAGGTATTCCCTGGTGCCTTATAACAGGTAGTGCAGAGATTTAAACCTGCACATTTGCCTCTGATGCGGTACACTCCTGAAAAATTGAGAGACAGAAATTAACCAATGTTGACTATTGTCAGTAAAAGGCCAAGTTGCATAATGATATTGCTGCTTAATGTCTCTTTACCACTATAGTCTTCCTATATATACCCCAACACAACGAATAATAGGAGAATCACAATCACTATCAAGGCTCATTAACATATCATAATCAGCTGTTCTCTCTGATGCAATATTACTGCTAATGCCAGTACCCCAACACAACGAATAATAGGAGAATCACAATCACTATCAAAGCTCATTAACATATCATAATCAGCTGTTCTCTCTGATGCAATATTACTGCTAATGCCAGTAATTGTAGCCACTATTGATACTTGCTAAATTAACCATGGGTGACTCCTGGAAAGCTTATTAACATATCACAATCAGCTGTTCTCTCTAATGCAGTTTTTACTCCTACTGCCAGTACTTGTAGCGACTATAGATGCTTTCCAAATGATACATTGTCACAGGACATATTGCTGTTCTTACAATAACACACTAGTAGTAGCACTTTGTAGATATTAGATAATAGACAATTAGTATCCTCTTAGTTATTGTGCTGATCCTTTAAGATGAGACCAAGGTGTATGAAAAATCACAAAGTCATATTTGAATTCGCTGGCTGCCACTATGTCTGTATAATTACCACTCCCGAGACAGGACGCAGAGAAAAAAAAAGGGGGAATGCCACCTCAGGGTCCCACATGTAGGCGTCTGTAGTCAGTGACGATCCCCGTCGTCCACTAGTCGTGCGGGGTCCCGTCCTCCTACGACCGCTCTGACCAGCGGCAAAAATCAGTGACGATCCCCGCTGCCCACCAGCCGTACGGGGTCCCGTCCTCCTGCGACCGCTCTGACCAGCGGCAAACAGACGCTCCCTCCGTTCCCAGCTGCCACACCACTGTTCCACTGACGGACCGGTGGGTCACGTGTGCGCACCACGTGACTCACCTTCTTGAAACTAACCTGACGTACGTTTCACAAAGCTTGATCACAGGTAATTGGGTAGCCTGTGATACAATGCTTTTATAGAAGGGGATTGCTATCTATTCACAGTCTTTCTTAATTACTAATCAATTATAAATGCCGAAAGCAATCCTGTGTGTGTAATATGTAGCAAGGCTACCCTAATAGAAATCATAAGTTCCCAGTATAAATTAACAGGAAACCTAATAGATACAGAAAAAATGTTTTTATTTTATAATATTAAACAATCCACTTATAAGTGAGCAAAAAACACAGACTATATTGCGGTAAATCACTACATGTAATCCCAATAATAGGGAATAAAAGGAAAAAGATGATGACATATGGGGCATTTCGGGAAAATATATTTCTAGTATAATTAAATACTGAAATTGTACTGCCATGGAGGTCCTACTCCTGACCAGTACTAGAAAGAGAGAAAAATTTTTTTGTATATATTGGAGTACAGAGAGGAGAAAGAGATAATATTGTTAGATCAAGAGAAAACACAGTGCATGTGAAAAATTAAAGGGATTAATGCCCATGAGCAATAGTGTATTAATTAATTCCAAATAAGTGGCTATAAATATGCCTGTACGCGTGTGTTTTCACATACCTATAATTCCCTGCACTATTATTGGGTGACTTCAACCATAGTTATTAATTAGTGGTGGAGAGTCATGCATTATATATTATCAGCCATATTGCTGAAAATTATACTACATTTGTATAGAATACACTGAAACTTGTGTGGGAAAATATTCTGTGGTGTGTGTGTGGTTAAAAGAAATAAGTGTTCTGTGTAGATGTCATGAAAAAGAAAAAATTGATATCAGTAATACTGTGTGCGTAATGATAAAGGTAGTGTGTAAAAATGTGCCATTTTTCTATATAGTCACTCTTAGAGTATAAAGAGAGTGGTGTAGTGATAAAAAATTTTATTATATAAAACCAAATAAATCAATCATGACTACCGTGAAAATATTGAAAGAAGTAGAAGAAAATATCACCGTATTACAGTGATGTGTTGGCCGTGAAAATTAACTAAATAGTGTATATGGAAAATTCAGTTAGAGCTGGAATCAAATCCAATTATACAGATAAACCAAATAAACCCAGGTAGTATAATATCCAAATTATTTGGAAAGGAAAGCTCCAAAGTTTATATTCTCATTTAGACCCTCAGGGTTAAGAGCCCCAAGTTTAAAGGTCCATTCGCATTCCCTTTGTAGTAAATGGTTGACAATGTCACCTCCTCTGTTTCCTAACTTGACTTGTTCCAGACCATAAACTTTAAGATTTTGCCAGGACCCGGCATGTTCATAATGAAAATGACGTGCAACGGACGTCAATTTCTTAAAATTTGTCAGATCCTTTGCGGCGTTCCGTATTGTGCCTATATGTTCTAGGATGCGTTGTTTGAAAGGTCTGCTTGTCATCCCAACATACCGTTTGTTGCACTCACATGATATGCAGTAAACTACTGCTTCTGTATTGCAATTAATGTAATGTTGGGATTTTACCTCTAAGAAGGGAGCAGGTCCCTTCTTAGAGGTAGAGGCCACGGGTCCTCTGTGAGCATCTCTTGAAGTTCCGGGTACCAAGTCCTTCTTAGCCAATCCGGAGCCATGAGTATAGTCCTTACTCCTCTCCTTCTTATGATTCTCAGTACCTTGGGTATGAGAGGTAGAGGAGGGAACACACACACACTGACTGGTACACCCACGGTGTTACCAGAGCGTCCACAGCTATTGCCTGAGGGTCCCTTGACCTGGCGCAATACCCGTCTAGTTTTTTGTTGAGGCGGGACGCCATCATGTCCACCTTTGGTTTTTCCCAACGGTTCACAATCATGTGGAAGACTTCTGGGTGAAGTCCCCACTCTCTCGGGTGGAGGTCGTGTCTGCTGAGGAAGTCTGCTTCCCAGTTGTCCACTCCCGGAATGAACACTGCTGACAGTGCTATCACATGATTTTCCGCCCAGCGAAGAATCCTTGCAACTTCTGCCATTGCCCCCCTGCTTCTTGTGCCGCCCTGTCTGTTTACGTGGGCGACTGCCGTGATGTTGTCTGACTGGATCAGCACCGGCTGACCTTGAAGCAGAGGTCTTGCTAGGCTTAGAGCATTGTAGATGGCCCTTAGCTCCAGGATATTTATGTGAAGTGATGTCTCCAGGCTTGACCACAAGCCCTGGAAATTTCTTCCCTGTGTGACTGCTCCCCAGCCTCTCAGGCTGGCATCCGTGGTCACCAGGACCCAGTCCTGAATGCCGAATCTGCGGCCCTCTAGAAGATGAGCACTCTGCAACCACCACAGGAGAGACACCCTTGTCCTTGGTGACAAGATTATCCGCTGATGCATCTGAAGATGCGACCCGGACCATTTGTCTAGCAGATCCCACTGGAAGGTTCTTGCGTGGAATCTGCCGAATGGGATTGCTTCGTAAGAAGCCACCATCTTTCCCAGGACCCTTGTGCATTGATGCACTGAGACTTGGCCTGGTTTTAGGAGATTTCTGACTAGTTTGGATAACTCCCTGGCTTTCTCCTCCGGGAGAAACACCTTTTTCTGGACTGTGTCCAGGATCATCCCTAGGAATAGAAGTCGTGTCGTCGGGATCAGCTGCGATTTTGGAATATTGAGAATCCAACCGTGCTGGCGCAGCACTATCTGAGATAGTGCTACCCCGACTTCCAACGGTTCCCTGGATCTTGCCCTTATCAGGAGATCGTCCAAGTAAGGGATAACTAAAACTCCCTTCCTTCGAAGGAGTATCATCATTTCGGCCATTACCTTGGTAAAGACCCGGGGTGCCGTGGACAATCCAAACGGCAGCGTCTGAAACTGATAGTGACAGTTCTGTACCACAAACCTGAGGTACCCTTGGTGAGAAGGGTAAATTGGGACATGTAGGTAAGCATCTTTGATGTCCAGAGACACCATATAGTCCCCTTCTTCCAGGTTTGCAATCACTGCTCTGAGTGACTCCATCTTGAATTTGAACCTTTGTATGTAAGTGTTCAAGGATTTTAGGTTTAAAATTGGTCTCACCGAGCCGTCCGGCTTCGATACCACAAATAGTGTGGAATAGTACCCCTTTCCCTGTTGTAGGAGGGGTACCTTGATTATCACCTGCTGGGAATACAGCTTGTGAATGGCTTCCAATACTGCCTCCCTGTCTGAGGGAGACGTCGGTAAAGCAGACTTTAGAAAACGGCGAGGGGGAGACGTCTCGAATTCCAATTTGTACCCCTGAGATACCACCTGAAGGATCCAGGGGTCCACTTGCGAGTGGGCCCACTGAACTTCTTGAGACGGGCCCCCACCGTGCCCGAGTCCGCTTGTAAAGCCCCAGCGTCATGCTGAGGACTTTGCGGAGGCGGGAGAGGGCTTTTGTTCCTGGGAACTGGCTGTTTGTTGCAGCCTTTTTCCTCTCCCTCTGCCACGGGGCAGAAATGAGGCGCCTTTTGCCCGCTTGCCCTTATGGGGCCGAAAGGACTGCGCCTGATAATACGGCGTCTTCTTAGGTTGAGAAGCTACCTGGGGTAAAAATGTGGATTTTCCAGCAGTTGCCGTGGCTACCAGGTCTGATAGACCTACCCCAAATAACTCCTCCCCCTTATAAGGCAATACTTCCATGTGCCTTTTAGAATCCGCATCACCTGACCACTGCCGAGTCCATAAACCTCTTCTTGCAGAAATGGACAGCGCGCTAACTCTTGATGCCAGTCGGCAAATATCCCTCTGTGCATCACGCATATATAGAAATGCATCCTTCAAATGCTCTATAGTCAGTAATATACTGTCCCTATCTAGGGTATCAATATTTTCAGTCAGGGAATCCGACCACGCCAGGCCCGCACTGCACATCCAGGCTGAGGCGATTGCTGGTCGCAGTATAACACCCGTGTGAGTGTATATACATTTTAGGATATTCTCCAGCTTTCTATCGGCAGGTTCCTTCAGGGCGGCCGTATCAGGAGAGGGTAGTGCTACCTGTTTAGGCAAGCGTGTGAGCGCTTTATCCACCCTAGGGGGTGTTTCCCAACGTGCCCTATCCTCTGGCGGGAAAGGGTACGATGCCAATAACCTTTTAGGAATTATCAGTTTTTTATCGGGGGAAACCCACGCCTCATCACACACTTCATTTAATTCCTCGGATACAGGAAAAACTACAGGCAGTTTTTTCTCACCAAACATAATACCCTTTTTAGTGGTACTTGTATTATCAGAGATATGCAATACATTTTTCATTGCTTCAATCATGTAACGTGTGGCCCTAGTGGAAGTCACGTTTGTCTCCTCATCATCGACACTGGAGTCAGTATCAGTGTCTGTGTCTGCCATTTGAGGTAACGGGCGTTTTAAAGCCCCTGATGGCGTTTGAGACCCCTGGACAGGCACAAGCTGAGTAGCCGGCTGTCTCATGTAGTCAACTGTCTGTCGTAAAGAGCTGACACTGTCACGCAATTCCTTCCATAAGCTCATCCACTCAGGTGTCGACTCCCTAGGGGGTGACAACTCTATAATAGGCAATTGCTCCGCCTCCATCTCATTTTCCTCCTCAAACATGTCGACACAATCGTACCGACACACCGCACACACACAGGGAATGCTCTGATAGAGGACAGGACCCCACTAGCCCTTTGGGGAGACAGAGGGAGAGTATGCCAGCACACACCAGAGCGCTATATATAGACAGGAATACCACTATAAAATGTGCTTTTCCCTTTATAGCTGCTGTTAGTATTAAAACTGCGCCAAATTAGTGCCCCCCTCTCTTTTTTACCCTTTTCTGTAGTGCAGGACTGCAGGGGAGAGTCAGGGAGACGTCCTTCCAGCGGAGCTGTGATGGAAAATGGCGCCCGTGTGCTGAGGAGATAGGCTCCGCCCCCTTCTCGGCGGCCTTTTCTCCCACTTTTTGGTGAGTTCTGGCAGGGGTTAAAATACATCCATATAGCCCTGGGGGTTATATGTGGTGTATTTATGCCAGCCAAGGTGTTTACATTGCTGCTCAGGGCGCCCCCCCCTAGCGCCCTGCACCCTCAGTGACCGAAGTGTGAAGTGTGCCTGAGTAACAATGGCGCACAGCTGCAGTGCTGTGCGCTACCTTGTTGAAGACTGATGTCTTCTGCCGCCGATTTTTCCGGACCTCTTCTTGCTTCTGGCTCTGTAAGGGGGCCGGCGGCGCGGCTCTGGGACCGAGCTCCGAGGCTGGGCCTGTGTTCGGTCCCTCTGGAGCTAATGGTGTCCAGTAGCCTAAGAAGCCCAAGCTGGCTGCAAGCAGGCAGGTTCGCTTCTTCTCCCCTTAGTCCCTCGATGCAGTGAGCCTGTTGCCAGCAGGTCTCACTGAAAATAGAAAACCTAAAACTAAACTTTCACTAAGAAGCTCAGGAGAGCCCCTAGTGTGCACCCTTCTCGGCCGGGCACAAAAATCTAACTGAGGCTTGGAGGAGGGTCATAGGGGGAGGAGCCAGTGCACACCAGGTAGTCCTAAAGCTTTACTTTTGTGCCCAGTCTCCTGCGGAGCCGCTATTCCCCATGGTCCTTACGGAGTTCCCAGCATCCACTGGGACGTCAGAGAAATAAAGGTTTTCCTGGTGTAACCAATGCCGCTCATTAATGTGGAACGTGGCATGGCTGCTTTAGGTATAAGGCAGGCACTAGCAGCATAAGGGTTAAATGATTAGGGGTGATGATGTTTCGTGCCCCTGCCCTGTTCCCATATTCAGCATAGGGACCAAACTACTTGTAGCTCTTTAAAGAAATCTGCTCTTTATTTCCTTACAACCAATTACAGTTTTCTGTTCTATTGAATTCAAAACGAAAACTCTGTAAAGTTAACTTACACTCTGACATTTCATGAGCTGCCACGGTTGGTTTTAGTTACCTTTTTCTTATTAGGATTTCCAACACTTGCCAAAGCTATGAACCGACTGACGTGCTGGGCAGCTTCCTGCAGGACCATATGATTTCTGCACGAAAAAAAATATATATATTCCACATATTAATGACTAGTACATTAAAAAAAAGGTTATACATACTATTATTGCATAATATGGCAATGTCCTCTGCTGGCAGTACTTCCTAACCTCCTGCACCCTTTAGTTGGGTGGAGGAATCCAAACTTCACAAATAGAACACCTATGGTCTAGTCCTGTACATACTGTAAAGCTCCAGTTGGCTACAGGTCGGTCTAGTCCTGTACATATTGCACTGCTCCGATTGGCTACAGGTCGGTCTAGTCCTGTACATATTGCACTGCTCCGACTGGCTACAGGTCGGTCTAATCCTGGCAAAGTTCCAAAACTCCAGTCCTTATGTAAGTTGATCTATTTGGCTAGATCAGTAATTATCCAGCCATCTTTTACAGACAGAAACCGACCTATTACGGGGTATTTGAGTACTGGTGTTGAGGACCACTGCCTACACCTATAGCATTACATTAGTAACCAGTCTATAGTGTCCCAAGGAATCATACCTACCTGTAAGGAACCCGTTCATAGTTTTCTCCCTCTAGTGCAGAGAAATGATAACGAGGCTTTAAGCTGCCAGCAAGACTGGACACTAACGCAGAGCCACAACTTTTCAGGTCTACATCAGTCTGCAGAGGAAACACAGGGGAGCGAGACACCAGTTATTCCTATCCATAAGAGCATCTCTGCACACTACAATACAGAGGAGACATACAGGGCTTCCACAGCTTCCGAAACCTTACCGGAGCGTTGCCGTAACTCCACACATCTTTGGGCCAGGGAGAGGTCAGTAGTATGTCCACCCCTTTGAACTTTGAGTTTGTGGTAAGGGACATTTTCAGGGACATGACATCTTTCGGGCTGAAGCAATAAGCAGGAGCCGGCTCGCTAGAGGACTCGATGCCACTTAAATAAGCAATCTGGAGACCCGAGGCCCCAGTGAAGACTCCTTTACGACCTACAGATAAACAATATAAACTACTATTGAGAAGTGTCATTTGTGAAGAGAGATATATATATATATATATATATATATATATAGATAGAGAGAGAGAGAGAGAGAGAGAGAGAGAGAGAGAGAGAGAGAGAGAGAGAGAGAGAGAGAGAGAGAGAGAGAGAGAGAGAGAGAGAGAGAGATAGAGAGAGAGAGAGAGAGAGAGATAGAGAGATAGAGATATATATATATATATATATATATATATATATATATATATATCTATATCTATCTATAGAGATATAGAGATATAGAGATATAGAGATATACATACACACACACACACACACACACACACAGGTTGAGTATCCCTTATCCAAAATGCTTGGGACCAGAGGTATTTTGGATATCGGATTTTTCCGTATTTTGGAATAATTAGATACCATAATGAGATATCATGGTGATGGGACCTAAATCTAAGCACAGAATGCATTTATGTTACATATACACCTTATACACACAGCCTGAAGGTCATTTTAGCCAATATTTTTAATAACTTTGTGCATTAAACAAAGTGTGTGTACATTAAGCCATCAGAAAACAAAGGTTTCACTATCTCTCAAAAAGTCCGTATTTCGGAATATTCCGATATGGGATACTCAACCTATATATTATATATATATATATATATATATATATATATATATATATATATATATATATATATATATATATATATATATATATATATATAGAAGAAGGGCAAGTCGCACTCACGTTTATATCCTCAATACAGCAGCTGGGGTGTCATCCATGGATTCCCTCCAGAGAATCCAATTAAAGAGAAAAGCAAATGGAGCACTCACCAGTCTTTGCATAGGTGTAGATATCAAATTTGAAATTTTATTTCTCCAGACAGCATAGATAGCACAGCATGACTGTTTGCTACAGTCCAATAACTTTGAAAAAAGCCCAAGCCCAAACGTTTTCGGCCATATCCAGACCGTCATCAGGGGACACAGGAAACATCAGAGAGCTGTCACTTCATATTTAGCACATCAGCAGCCTAACTGACCATGCCTCACCGGCTCCCTAAATACCCATTATTCAAAAAACGCGCCAAAATTGTGTCATTATGTGGGCGGAGTCAGCCCAGTATATTCGTAATTATACATATGAACAACCCAATATTAATATAAATAGATATTAATGCAGATCACCCATTTCATATTAGTATCAACAATCCACAACCAGAGTCTCAATATTATAAAAATACCTGAGCAAAGATCGTAATGGTTGCATAGCAACCACTACCCAGCCGCCCCATCTCTGTCAGCCGCCAATCGGGACCTAAACGGAAGTGACGTATCGGACTGGTCGCCTAGCAACCTTCCGAGCGTCACTCCACAGATGACATGATGCTGACAACCGCCGGAACGGAAATGACGTCTCGGACTGGTTGCCAAGCAACCTCCCGGGCGTCACACCACGGCCAATAGATGACATTCTAAATCACTGGTTGCCGGGTGACCCTCCGAGCGGCTCACCGCATATATTACCTATGGTTGCCACGCAACCAGGCATAGACAGGCGGAACTACAATCGCCTGCTGACAGGGAAAACCACTTTGTATAAGGACATATTTAAAACAATATGGGACAGAAATTATATATATATATATATATATATATATATATAAAAGGGAATCCAAATACTAATTTTATGGATTTTTTTGGATGATCAATAGGGTTGTTCAACTAAACAAAGATGTGGGCAATAAGGAGCCAATGAGGTGTGGGTAATACTCTATCATGACAAACACCAACATACAACATGAATACATAAACATGAGTACATATATGCATGCGTCTAAAACACATGCATATATGAACATCAATTAAAAGTGTATTTAATTAACACTTTTCAGTGCACTGGTCTAAAGGGCAAAAGCCCCTCTTCTTTATCTAAGGAAAATCCCAAGGTGATTATTCTCATTTAGTCCATTGGGAGCTAGAGTTCCCAATCTAAAAATCCATCTTGCCTCCAATTTTCTCAATATAAGGGCACGGTCTCCGCCCCTCTCGGGTTCCGGGACCCAATCAATTATACGACACCTAAGTGCTGAGCCCTGATGTCCCGCTTTTAAGAAGTGCTGTGCCACCGGTTTATCAGATGAACCAGATATAATTGCCTGGTGGATCGAGCTCCTGTGGTTTGCCATTCGTTCTCTGAAGGTGCAGGTCGTCATCCCAACGTATGCCAGGCCACATGGGCATAAAAGCATATAGACTACATGGTTTAACCTGCAGTGAAGCTTATATCTGATGTTAATCACTTTTCCAGTGTGAGGGTGTGGAAAAGAAGTGCCTGGCAGCAGCGAGCGGCACGTCACACAACCAACGCATCTGAAGCAACCTGGCCTCTGAGAGTGCAGCCATGTACTGCTTTCCTTGGCATTAAGACGTCGGGCAGGTTGCATAAGGATCTGCTTCAGGTTTCTACCACGTCTATAAGCCATCATTGGTGGATTCTCCAGAGTACCCTTAAACTTCGGGTCAGATCTAATTAATGGCCAATGCTTTTTCAAGGTTTTGGAGATAACCGGAGACATATCATCATATTGTGTCACAAATATCATCCGGCTCTGTCCCTGGTTACGTTTCTGATGTACCTTACGTTTTGCCTTAATGAGACAGCTCTCCACTGTGGTCTTTGTATATCCCCTTTCGAGGAAACGTTCTTTCATCTCTCTGATTTGAACTTCTGCGGTATCAGGGTTAGTGTTGTTCCGTAAGACCCTCATAAATTGGGAAATAGGGAGGCTTGATTTAAGAGAGGGCGGGTGTTTACTGGTCGCATGCAGGAAGGTGTTTCTATCGGTTTCTTTCCTATACAATGTAGAACCCAGTTCCATTCCATTCCGGGATATAGTCACATCCAAAAAATTGATGGAGTCATACTCACAAACCCCAGTAAAACGAACCGTGGACTCTAAATTGTTAAGTTCATTCAACATAGAATGAAATTCCTCCCTGGTGCCACTCCACAGCAGAAATATGTCATCTATAAATCTCTTGTAATAGGCGATCTTATTGCCAAATTTAGGGTAGATGTTTTTAGACTCATAATCATGCATGAAAATACCAGCATACATCGGGGCCACATTAGACCCCATCGCGGTCCCCGAGCATTGGAGGTAATAATTACCCTGATAAGTGAAATGGTTATATATCAAAATTAACTCAAGTAGCTCCAAAATAAATTCACATGGAAGATGCATGTCACCATGTATGATCATCAATTTTCTAACTGCCTCAATCCCTTCTATATGGGGAATGATAGTATATAAAGATGAAACATCCATGGTTACAAATAGCATATTTTCACTAAGATCTCTAAACGCAAGAATGTTGTCCAAGAAGTCGCTCGTATCTCGAAGATAACTCGGGATGTGAGGGATAAGTTCTTGTAAAAAACTATCCACAAAAATAGCTAAGGGCTGCAAAAGGGAACCCCTGGCAGAGATGATAGGCCTGCCAGGGGGGTCCACCAATGACTTGTGGACCTTAGGCAGTGTATAAATCAATGGGCAGATCGGAAACTCCACCTTTAAGTACGAAGCGACCTGTTCAGTGAGCCAACCATTCTGAGTGGCCATATCAATGACCTGGTCTATTCGTCTTTTTATACCTGGCATAGGATTCATGCTACACTTGGTATAAGTTGTCACATCCGTCAGCTGGCGTTTAATTTCTTTGTCATAATCAACTGCATCCTGGATGACAATTGCCCCGCCCTTATCCGCAGGGCGGATCACAATGGTGTCATTGTCCCTCAAGGATTTAAGGGCCTGTCTCTGTTGGAAATTAAGGTTATCAAAAACCCTCTTAACCTTAGATTCCTTGCAATCATGTTCTGTCATCCTCAGGAAAGTACGTATGCTGGCGTTATTAGTCTGTGGATCAAAAAGGCTTGGTTTCAAAAATTGAGAACCTGTCTGTTCAAAACGACCAGTCTCATCTTTGTCCATGAAAAAATCGCGTAGCCTTAACTTCCTCCCAAACTTATAATGATCCACAGCGAAATTAAACTCATCATGCCTAGAGGAAGGCACAAAACTTAATCCCAGGGCCAAGAGAGAACCTTCAGCCTTAGACAAAACATGATTGGATAAATTGAATACACATCCCGATTCTATCTCCTCCTGTTTCTTCCGCCTGAATCCCCCCCTCCGCGGGTGTGGTCTACCTGGTTTCCAGGTGTGCCCGCCCGTCTCCTTCGTGGACCTAAAAAACCACTTGGTGGAAGTGGTGCATTAGGTTCAGAGTCAGATGCAGACTGTGATGTTGATGACTCTAATCCAAATTTATTTCTATATTTCTGTGGACGGTATGTCCTCTGTCTCCTACCTCCACTAGGATTACCAGAAAGCCATCTATACACATTATGTGTAGCATAGTCAGTCGTTACAGTCTGCAGTTTTTTTCTCTTAAAAGAGACCAACTCCTCCCTGTATGTATTTAATTGTGTCTGAATTTTTTCACACCAGTTGTCAGTCTTGTCATTTTTCAAAGTCGTTAAATTAGATTTTTCAAATTTCGTGATTTCATCACGGACCTTCACAAGTTCAATACCGACTTCCTCAATAACTAGGAGGATCAGGTCCAAGGAACATTTATTGAGGACCCCGCACCACTTGCTGCAAAACACAGCATTGGTTCTACCAATGGTTGGCGTATTAGTGATGCGGAATCCTCTAGGAATTCTCTTGGACCTGTGATATTCTGACAAGAACTGACCATGTAATGTCAATTCTGTTTCCCTTCTTTTGAGGCGTATGATTTTATGCATCAAATCAATAGGTTTCTCATCAGGGAGCCTGGTGAATTCAAAGTGGTCAAAATATACCTTTTCGGCATCGTCATCAGTCAGTGATACCAGCTGATTTTCAGCGGCTGATAACAATTCCTCATCAAACAAAACAACCTCAGATTGAGACATTATGTAAAATCAGACTTAACCAAACAAACACAGTCAGGTATTGGAGCTGAGTTAGGGAAGATGAATTCAGAAGAGGAAGGTAAATACAGGAAAACAAAAACATACATAAAATTAAACATGCATATCTAGAGATAATCCTATTGACATATCCTACTGTGGAATGACACCAAGGAGAAATATAGGACCAGTGCACTGACAAAAAATCAATTAATTAAAAATGACAAAAAAATGTCATATCGGAGTCGACCACTATATGGTCAAAAAACGGCATAATATATTGATCTAATTGTATAAATGTCCACGGGTGCAGACCAAGAAAGTAGTCCACAATCAGGATCCTAATTTCTTTATGTATAGAAGAAGGGCAAGTCGCACTCACGTTTATATCCTCAATACAGCAGCTGGGGTGTCATCCATGGATTCCCTCCAGAGAATCCAATTAAAGAGAAAAGCAAATGGAGCACTCACCAGTCTTTGCATAGGTGTAGATATCAAATTTGAAATTTTATTTCTCCAGACAGCATAGATAGCACAGCATGACTGTTTGCTACAGTCCAATAACTTTGAAAAAAGCCCAAGCCCAAACGTTTTCGGCCATATCCAGACCGTCATCAGGGGACACAGGAAACATCAGAGAGCTGTCACTTCATATTTAGCACATCAGCAGCCTAACTGACCATGCCTCACCGGCTCCCTAAATACCCATTATTCAAAAAACGCGCCAAAATTGTGTCATTATGTGGGCGGAGTCAGCCCAGTATATTCGTAATTATACATATGAACAACCCAATATTAATATAAATAGATATTAATGCAGATCACCCATTTCATATTAGTATCAACAATCCACAACCAGAGTCTCAATATTATAAAAATACCTGAGCAAAGATCGTAATGGTTGCATAGCAACCACTACCCAGCCGCCCCATCTCTGTCAGCCGCCAATCGGGACCTAAACGGAAGTGACGTATCGGACTGGTCGCCTAGCAACCTTCCGAGCGTCACTCCACAGATGACATGATGCTGACAACCGCCGGAACGTGGTTTTCCCTGTCAGCAGGCGATTGTAGTTCCGCCTGTCTATGCCTGGTTGCGTGGCAACCATAGGTAATATATGCGGTGAGCCGCTCGGAGGGTCACCCGGCAACCAGTGATTTAGAATGTCATCTATTGGCCGTGGTGTGACGCCCGGGAGGTTGCTTGGCAACCAGTCCGAGACGTCATTTCCGTTCCGGCGGTTGTCAGCATCATGTCATCTGTGGAGTGACGCTCGGAAGGTTGCTAGGCGACCAGTCCGATACGTCACTTCCGTTTAGGTCCCGATTGGCGGCTGACAGAGATGGGGCGGCTGGGTAGTGGTTGCTATGCAACCATTACGATCTTTGCTCAGGTATTTTTATAATATTGAGACTCTGGTTGTGGATTGTTGATACTAATATGAAATGGGTGATCTGCATTAATATCTATTTATATTAATATTGGGTTGTTCATATGTATAATTACGAATATACTGGGCTGACTCCGCCCACATAATGACACAATTTTGGCGCGTTTTTTGAATAATGGGTATTTAGGGAGCCGGTGAGGCATGGTCAGTTAGGCTGCTGATGTGCTAAATATGAAGTGACAGCTCTCTGATGTTTCCTGTGTCCCCTGATGACGGTCTGGATATGGCCGAAAACGTTTGGGCTTGGGCTTTTTTCAAAGTTATTGGACTGTAGCAAACAGTCATGCTGTGCTATCTATGCTGTCTGGAGAAATAAAATTTCAAATTTGATATCTACACCTATGCAAAGACTGGTGAGTGCTCCATTTGCTTTTCTCTTTAATTGGATTCTCTGGAGGGAATCCATGGATGACACCCCAGCTGCTGTATTGAGGATATAAACGTGAGTGCGACTTGCCCTTCTTCTATACATAAAGAAATTAGGATCCTGATTGTGGACTACTTTCTTGGTCTGCACCCGTGGACATTTATACAATTAGATCAATATATTATGCCGTTTTTTGACCATATAGTGGTCGACTCCGATATGACATTTTTTTGTCATTTTTAATTAATTGATTTTTTGTCAGTGCACTGGTCCTATATTTCTCCTTGGTGTCATTCCACAGTAGGATATGTCAATAGGATTATCTCTAGATATGCATGTTTAATTTTATGTATGTTTTTGTTTTCCTGTATTTACCTTCCTCTTCTGAATTCATCTTCCCTAACTCAGCTCCAATACCTGACTGTGTTTGTTTGGTTAAGTCTGATTTTACATAATGTCTCAATCTGAGGTTGTTTTGTTTGATGAGGAATTGTTATCAGCCGCTGAAAATCAGCTGGTATCACTGACTGATGACGATGCCGAAAAGGTATATTTTGACCACTTTGAATTCACCAGGCTCCCTGATGAGAAACCTATTGATTTGATGCATAAAATCATACGCCTCAAAAGAAGGGAAACAGAATTGACATTACATGGTCAGTTCTTGTCAGAATATCACAGGTCCAAGAGAATTCCTAGAGGATTCCGCATCACTAATACGCCAACCATTGGTAGAACCAATGCTGTGTTTTGCAGCAAGTGGTGCGGGGTCCTCAATAAATGTTCCTTGGACCTGATCCTCCTAGTTATTGAGGAAGTCGGTATTGAACTTGTGAAGGTCCGTGATGAAATCACGAAATTTGAAAAATCTAATTTAACGACTTTGAAAAATGACAAGACTGACAACTGGTGTGAAAAAATTCAGACACAATTAAATACATACAGGGAGGAGTTGGTCTCTTTTAAGAGAAAAAAACTGCAGACTGTAACGACTGACTATGCTACACATAATGTGTATAGATGGCTTTCTGGTAATCCTAGTGGAGGTAGGAGACAGAGGACATACCGTCCACAGAAATATAGAAATAAATTTGGATTAGAGTCATCAACATCACAGTCTGCATCTGACTCTGAACCTAATGCACCACTTCCACCAAGTGGTTTTTTAGGTCCACGAAGGAGACGGGCGGGCACACCTGGAAACCAGGTAGACCACACCCGCGGAGGGGGGGATTCAGGCGGAAGAAACAGGAGGAGATAGAATCGGGATGTGTATTCAATTTATCCAATCATGTTTTGTCTAAGGCTGAAGGTTCTCTCTTGGCCCTGGGATTAAGTTTTGTGCCTTCCTCTAGGCATGATGAGTTTAATTTCGCTGTGGATCATTATAAGTTTGGGAGGAAGTTAAGGCTACGCGATTTTTTCATGGACAAAGATGAGACTGGTCGTTTTGAACAGACAGGTTCTCAATTTTTGAAACCAAGCCTTTTTGATCCACAGACTAATAACGCCAGCATACGTACTTTCCTGAGGATGACAGAACATGATTGCAAGGAATCTAAGGTTAAGAGGGTTTTTGATAACCTTAATTTCCAACAGAGACAGGCCCTTAAATCCTTGAGGGACAATGACACCATTGTGATCCGCCCTGCGGATAAGGGCGGGGCAATTGTCATCCAGGATGCAGTTGATTATGACAAAGAAATTAAACGCCAGCTGACGGATGTGACAACTTATACCAAGTGTAGCATGAATCCTATGCCAGGTATAAAAAGACGAATAGACCAGGTCATTGATATGGCCACTCAGAATGGTTGGCTCACTGAACAGGTCGCTTCGTACTTAAAGGTGGAGTTTCCGATCTGCCCATTGATTTATACACTGCCTAAGGTCCACAAGTCATTGGTGGACCCCCCTGGCAGGCCTATCATCTCTGCCAGGGGTTCCCTTTTGCAGCCCTTAGCTATTTTTGTGGATAGTTTTTTACAAGAACTTATCCCTCACATCCCGAGTTATCTTCGAGATACGAGCGACTTCTTGGACAACATTCTTGCGTTTAGAGATCTTAGTGAAAATATGCTATTTGTAACCATGGATGTTTCATCTTTATATACTATCATTCCCCATATAGAAGGGATTGAGGCAGTTAGAAAATTGATGATCATACATGGTGACATGCATCTTCCATGTGAATTTATTTTGGAGCTACTTGAGTTAATTTTGATATATAACCATTTCACTTATCAGGGTAATTATTACCTCCAATGCTCGGGGACCGCGATGGGGTCTAATGTGGCCCCGATGTATGCTGGTATTTTCATGCATGATTATGAGTCTAAAAACATCTACCCTAAATTTGGCAATAAGATCGCCTATTACAAGAGATTTATAGATGACATATTTCTGCTGTGGAGTGGCACCAGGGAGGAATTTCATTCTATGTTGAATGAACTTAACAATTTAGAGTCCACGGTTCGTTTTACTGGGGTTTGTGAGTATGACTCCATCAATTTTTTGGATGTGACTATATCCCGGAATGGAATGGAACTGGGTTCTACATTGTATAGGAAAGAAACCGATAGAAACACCTTCCTGCATGCGACCAGTAAACACCCGCCCTCTCTTAAATCAAGCCTCCCTATTTCCCAATTTATGAGGGTCTTACGGAACAACACTAACCCTGATACCGCAGAAGTTCAAATCAGAGAGATGAAAGAACGTTTCCTCGAAAGGGGATATACAAAGACCACAGTGGAGAGCTGTCTCATTAAGGCAAAACGTAAGGTACATCAGAAACGTAACCAGGGACAGAGCCGGATGATATTTGTGACACAATATGATGATATGTCTCCGGTTATCTCCAAAACCTTGAAAAAGCATTGGCCATTAATTAGATCTGACCCGAAGTTTAAGGGTACTCTGGAGAATCCACCAATGATGGCTTATAGACGTGGTAGAAACCTGAAGCAGATCCTTATGCAACCTGCCCGACGTCTTAATGCCAAGGAAAGCAGTACATGGCTGCACTCTCAGAGGCCAGGTTGCTTCAGATGCGTTGGTTGTGTGACGTGCCGCTCGCTGCTGCCAGGCACTTCTTTTCCACACCCTCACACTGGAAAAGTGATTAACATCAGATATAAGCTTCACTGCAGGTTAAACCATGTAGTCTATATGCTTTTATGCCCATGTGGCCTGGCATACGTTGGGATGACGACCTGCACCTTCAGAGAACGAATGGCAAACCACAGGAGCTCGATCCACCAGGCAATTATATCTGGTTCATCTGATAAACCGGTGGCACAGCACTTCTTAAAAGCGGGACATCAGGGCTCAGCACTTAGGTGTCGTATAATTGATTGGGTCCCGGAACCCGAGAGGGGCGGAGACCGTGCCCTTATATTGAGAAAATTGGAGGCAAGATGGATTTTTAGATTGGGAACTCTAGCTCCCAATGGACTAAATGAGAATAATCACCTTGGGATTTTCCTTAGATAAAGAAGAGGGGCTTTTGCCCTTTAGACCAGTGCACTGAAAAGTGTTAATTAAATACACTTTTAATTGATGTTCATATATGCATGTGTTTTAGACGCATGCATATATGTACTCATGTTTATGTATTCATGTTGTATGTTGGTGTTTGTCATGATAGAGTATTACCCACACCTCATTGGCTCCTTATTGCCCACATCTTTGTTTAGTTGAACAACCCTATTGATCATCCAAAAAAATCCATAAAATTAGTATTTGGATTCCCTTTTATATATATATATATATATATATATATATATAATTTCTGTCCCATATTGTTTTAAATATGTCCTTATACAAAGTGGTTTTCCCTGTCAGCAGGCGATTGTAGTTCCGCCTGTCTATGCCTGGTTGCGTGGCAACCATAGGTAATATATGCGGTGAGCCGCTCGGAGGGTCACCCGGCAACCAGTGATTTAGAATGTCATCTATTGGCCGTGGTGTGACGCCCGGGAGGTTGCTTGGCAACCAGTCCGAGACGTCATTTCCGTTCCGGCGGTTGTCAGCATCATGTCATCTGTGGAGTGACGCTCGGAAGGTTGCTAGGCGACCAGTCCGATACGTCACTTCCGTTTAGGTCCCGATTGGCGGCTGACAGAGATGGGGCGGCTGGGTAGTGGTTGCTATGCAACCATTACGATCTTTGCTCAGGTATTTTTATAATATTGAGACTCTGGTTGTGGATTGTTGATACTAATATGAAATGGGTGATCTGCATTAATATCTATTTATATTAATATTGGGTTGTTCATATGTATAATTACGAATATACTGGGCTGACTCCGCCCACATAATGACACAATTTTGGCGCGTTTTTTGAATAATGGGTATTTAGGGAGCCGGTGAGGCATGGTCAGTTAGGCTGCTGATGTGCTAAATATGAAGTGACAGCTCTCTGATGTTTCCTGTGTCCCCTGATGACGGTCTGGATATGGCCGAAAACGTTTGGGCTTGGGCTTTTTTCAAAGTTATTGGACTGTAGCAAACAGTCATGCTGTGCTATCTATGCTGTCTGGAGAAATAAAATTTCAAATTTGATATCTACACCTATGCAAAGACTGGTGAGTGCTCCATTTGCTTTTCTCTATATATATATATATATATATATATACACATACATACATACATACATAGTCATTGTTAAATTAATTAAACCACACACTTATTGTTTGGCAGATGCCATTTGTTACTGTGATCAGATTACAAATGGACTTCCTTTCTACAACTGACAGCAATCCAAGGGAGTTATGCAGAGTTGTTAGCAAACCAAAAAAAGTAAGCAATTGGGCAAAACCATGTGCAGTGCAGGTGGGGTAGATGTAACATGCAGAGAGAGTTAGATTTGGATGGGATGTGTTCAAAATGAAATCTAAATTGCAGTGTAAAAATAAAGCAGCCAGTATTTACCCTGCACAGAAACAATATAACCCACCCAAATCTAACTCTCTCCACACATGTTATATCTGCCACCCCCCCACCCCCCCTGCAGTGCAACATGGTTTTACCCAATTGCTAACAACTCTGAATAACTCCCTAAATACGATAAAGTACTACCTGGTATTAGCTTATGCTACCCCTCACACACATAGTATCACTCCAGTCCACAGCGTCACCACTCCACACTCCCTCCCTCCCTCCCTGCAGTGACTCCTCACACATACACAGTACCTACCCCTGGCACATACACAGTATCACTCCAGACCACAATGTCACCAATCCACCCCACCCCACCCCACTCCTCCCTCCCTCCCGTGCCCACAGAGCTACTACCAGCTACAGCATGGGTCTTCAACCTGCGGCCCTCCAGCTGTTGTGGAACTACACATCCCAGCATGCCCTGCCTCACTTTTGCCATGCCTTATTAGCAAAACTGTGGCAGGGCATGCTGGGATGTGTAGTTCCACAGCAGCTGGAGGGCCGCAGGTTGAAGACCCATGTGCTACAGCATACATCCACCTGCTCTCCCTACTCAAACTCTAATACATGTGTACATAACATGCTAGCACTCATTATGCAATACCAGCTGCCTTTAGAACCCCACCTCAATCTGACTGGCCTGCTGTCAAACAGCCTCTGATTACAGCCCAGGGCTCTCTCCATCTGCCAAGTTGTATGTCTACAGCCGGGGACAGAAACTCCAGCACAGTACATGTATGCCACCCCTTCTCCATTCATCCGCATGCTCAAATCTATGCCGCTTGTATATACACGCGACTCACCACTTAATGGATTCAGGTTACGTGCAAGGGGTAGGAGGCATGGTTATGGGGTGCACCTGTTCCACAACCACAAAGGAGTCACAGGCTATGTGTGCGCATGTTACAGAAGGCAGACAGTGTGCGAGCATGTGTGTACCGAGGAAGACTTCATTTTTGAGGCTCAATATGTAAAATATAGTGTTCACGCTAGGCAGTTTTAGCAGGGCGCCGCGCCCTGCCCGATTTTTTAAGGGCAAAACCCGCCCTGCTAAAACTGCCGCCCGCTTCCTGCCCTCACAGTGTAAAGATGCCGCGCGCATGCGTGCGGCATCCATTCACGCTGAGAGAGCGCTTGGGGACGCCCACAACAGTGGTGCCGCCGGCCGCCCACGCCCCCTTATCTTCCGTCTGCGGGCTGAACCACACACTTATTACCCAGAATGACCCCACCCCCTATTTTGCATGGCCGTGCCCCCTTTTCGCAGCGCACGCTAGTGCCCCTCTAGGTCCGGCGCCCTGACCGGCCCGGATTCTAGAGTGAACACTAAAATACATGTGTACACAAGGAGCATACATGCATGTGTACGGCCCGTGCGGCTCGATGCATGCGGCTGCTATGTCACCTTTATTTCATTCAACCCGCATAAAACAGGCCACACAACTTACACTGCACCTCTCACCACAGCCTATGTACACCCAAACTAACCTGCAGTACTGCCCAACACTACCACGCCGCACAATGACCAACCACGCTTTAGGGATATCGGACACTAACAATTCTACAAACACTAGGGGTGGTGATTTAGACCTGATCGGCCGCCCTGCGTTCAGATAGTCGCCACCCCCAGGGGGAGTGTAAATTCGCTGTGCAAGTGTGCGATCCTATGTGTACGCCGAGCTGCTAAAATCCACTCTGTGTAGTCTCTGCGCAGCCCAAGATTTAAGGCCCATACACATTAGACGATGTCGCTCTATGAGCGACATCGTCTAACGTTTCCCCCTCCCGGGCCGGCCGGTCGGCGGCCGCCTGTACGCACTGAGCGATATGCCCGCTCATATCGCTCAGTGACGTCACGCCCCTGCCAGCCCTGCATGAAGGTCGTGGACGACAGTCCACATCCTTCATGCATGCCCTACCGACAGCGACGATCGTTGCCGACCCGCAGGGCCGCGCATCGGTCGTCGCTGGCGGCATACAAACTTGATGATAAAATGAGCGACGTCGCTCAAGGAGGGGGAAAATGAGCGATGTCGCTCATTTTATCGTTAAGTGTGTATGGACCTTAACTCCTAAAGTGCGATCACATCAGGCTGATCAGGGTCGGCGCTGACGTCAGACACACTCCCTGAAAACCATTGGACATGCCTGCGTTTTTCCGGACACTCCCAATAAATGGTCAGTTACCACCCACGAATAGCTTCCTCCTGTCAATCACCTTGCGAACACCCGTGCAAGCGGATTTTTTGCACAATCCAGTCACTGACCGGCAATGCCATTTGATGTTGTCAGACGCACATGCGCAGTTATTACCTGATCGCCCGCTGGGCGAAAACGCACAGCAGCGATCAGGTCTGAATCACCCCCTAGGACCACAAGCACTACTCCATACACTATCCTACAGAACTCACACCCAGTCCTACCATATAAGCCTTAGCGACACATAGTACAAGCTATTACTTACACACTATCTCCACCATACTAACAAACCCTTCATTCACAGAAGAGTACTGCCCAATGTGCACAACACTCTGCCCTACACAGTATTGTGCAACTTACACCACAGCATAAAACCATGGGGCAGATGTATTAACCTGGAGAAGGCATAAGGAAGTGATTAACCAGTGATATGTGCAAGGTGATAAAGGCACCAGCCAATCAGATCCTAGCGGTTAATTTACATATTGGAGCCGATTGGCTGGTGCCTTTATCTCCTTGCACATATCACTGGTTTATCACTTCCTTATGCCTTCTCTAGGTTAATACATCTGCCCCCATGTACAAGACGACTCATTAAAAAAAACATCTCACTAGGGGGGGGAGATGTATCAAAGCTTTGAGAGAGGATGAAAGAAAGACCATAAATTACCAACCAATAAGCTCCTTTCATTTTTTGAACGCAGCGTGTAAAATAACAGAAGCGTATTGGTTGGAACTTTAGCTCTCTCCACTTTATTTGCCTCCAAGCTTTGATACATCTCCCCTTAGTGACCTGATTACCTATTACTAGTATGAATATTGGGTTCATCACTAATTAATACTTTCCTATAAATCTGTGTAAAACACGCCACGTACCGAGGTAGGTAATATTTGTAGCCAATTCACAACCATCAACATCTTGAAAGTATTTCACAGTTTGTTGGCTGTTTGACCCTAGGACGTACGTCTGTACAGGAGCTGTCAGGAAACGAGAGACAATATTACGTTACGAGAAACAGCAACAAGACCCTCAAAAAAATAAGATTTTACTCACCGGTAAATCTATTTCTCGTAGTCCGTAGTGGATGCTGGGCACTCCGAAAGGACCATGGGGAATAGCGGGCTCCGAAGGAGGCTGGGCACTCTAGAAAGATTTATGACTACCTGGTGTGCACTGGCTCCTCCCACTATGACCCTCCTCCAAGCCTCAGTTAGGACACTGTGCCCGGACGAGCTGACATAATAAGGAAGGATTTTGAATCCCGGGTAAGACTCATACCAGCTACACCAATCACACCGTACAACTCGTGATACTATATCCAGTTTTACAGTATGAAAACAACTGAGCCTCTCAACAGATGGCTCAACAATAACCCTTTAGTTAGCAATAACTATTTACAAGTATTGCAGACAATCCGCACTTGGGATGGGCGCCCAGCATCCACTACGGACTACGAGAAATAGATTTACCGGTGAGTAAAATCTTATTTTCTCTGACGTCCTAGTGGATGCTGGGAACTCCGAAAGGACCATGGGGATTATACCAAAGCTCCCAAACTGGCGGGAGAGTGCGGATGACTCTGCAGCACCGAATGAGAGAACTCAAGGTCCTCCTCAGCCAGGGTATCAAATTTGTAGAATTTTGCAAACGTGTTTGCCCCTGACCAAGTAACAGCTCGGCAAAGTTGTAAAGCCGAGACCCCTCGGGCAGCCGCCCAAGATGAGCCCACCTTCCCTGTGGAATGGGCTTTCACTGATTTAGGATGTGGCAGTCCAGCCGCAGAATGCGCCTGCTGAATCGTGTCACAGATCCAGCGAGCGATAGTCTGCTTAGAAGCAGGAGCACCCAGCCTGTTGGGTGCATACAGGATAAATAGCGAGTCAATTTTCTTGACTCTAGCCGTCCTGGAAACATAATTTTTCAAGGCCCTGACTACGTCCAGTAACTTGGAATCCTCCAAGTCCCTAGTAGCCGCAGGCACCACAATAGGTTGGTTCAAGTGAAAAACGGATACCACCTTAGGGAGAAACTGGGGACGAGTCCTCAATTCTGCCCTATCCATATGGAAAATCAGATAAGGACTTTTATATGACAAAGCCGCCAATTCTGATACACGCCTGGCCGAAGCCAAGGCCAATAACATGACCACTTTCCGCGTGAGATATTTTAGATCCACGGTTTGTAGTGGTTCAAACCAATGTGATTTTAAGAAACTCAACACCACGTTGAGATCCCAAGGTGCCACTGGAGGCACAACCGGGGGCTGAATATGCAGCACTCCTTTTACAATGTCTGAACTTCAGGTACTGAAGCTAATTCTTTCTGGAAGAAAATCGACAGAGCCGAGATCTGTATCTTAATGGAGCCTAATTTTAGGCCCATAGACACTCCTGCTTGTAGGAAATGCAGAAATCGACCTAGTTGAAATTCTTCTGTTGGGGCCTTTTGTGGCCTCACACCAAGCAACATATTTCCGCCATATGCGGTGATAATGTTTTGCAGTTACATCTTTCCTGGCTTGAATCAGCGTAGGAATGACTTCCTCCGGAATGCCCTTTTCCTTTAGGATCCGGCGTTCAACCGCCATGCCATCAAAACGTAGCCGCGGTAAGTCTTGGAACAGACAGGGCCCCTGCTGCAGCAGGTCCTGTCTGAGCGGCAGAGGCCATGGGTCCTCCGATATAATTTCTTGAAGTTCTGGGTACCAGGCTCTTCTTGGTCAATCCGGAACCACGAGTATCGTTCTTACTCCTCGCCTTCTTATTATTCTCAGTACCTTTGGTATGAGAGGCAGAGGGGGGGGGGGGGGGGGGGGGGGGACACACACACATAAACCGACTGGTACACCCACGGTGTTACCAGAGCGTCCACAGCTATCGCCTGAAGGTCCCTTGACCTGGCGCAATGTCTTTTATAGCTTTTTGTTGAGGCGGGATGCCTTCATGTCCACCTGTGGCCTTTGCCAATGGTGTACAATCCTTTGGAAGACTTCTGGATGAAGTCCCCACTCTCTCGGGTGGAAGTCGTGTCTGCTGAGAAGATCTGCTTCCCAGTTGTCCACTCCGGGAATGAACACTGCTGACCGTGCTAACACATGATTTTCCGCCCATCGGAGAATCCTTGTGGCTTCTGCCATCGCCATCCTGCTTCTTGTGCCGCCCTGTTGGTTTACATGGGCGACTGCCGTGATGTTGTCTGATTGGATCAGGACCGGCCGGTTTTGTAGCAGAGGCCTTGCCTGACTCAGGGCATTGTAAATGGCCCTCAGTTCCAGAATATTTATGTAGGGAAGTCACCTGACTTGACCAAAGTCCCTGGAAGCTTCTTCCCTGTGTGACTGCCCCCCAGCCTCAAAGGCTGGCATCCATGGTCACTAGGACCTAGTCCTGTATGTCGAACCTGCGGCCCTCTTGAAGATGGGCACTCTGCAGCCACTACAGTAGAGATACCCTGGTCCTTGGAGACAGGGTTATCAGCCGATGCATCTGAAGATGTGATCCGGACCACTTGTCTAACAGGTCCCCCTGAAAAGTTCTTGCATGGAACCTGCCGAATGGGATTGCTTCGTAGGAAGCTATCATTTTTCCCAGGACTCGCGTGCAATGATGCACCGATAACTGTTTTGGCTTCAGGAGGTCTCTGCCTAGAGATGACAGCTCCTTGGCTTTCTCCTCCGGGAGAAACACTTATTTCTGGTCTGTGTCCAGAACCATCCCCAGGAACAGTAGACGTGTCGTAGGAAACAGCTGTGTCTTTGGACTGTTTAGAATCCAACCGTGCTGTTGTAGCACTTTCCAAAATAGTGCTACCCCGACTAGCAACTGCTCCTTGGACCTCGCCCTTATCAGGAGATTGTCCAAGTACGGGATCATTAAAAACTCCCCTTTTCGAAGGAGTATCATCATTCCGGCCATTACCTTGGTAACACCCTCGGTGCCATGTACAGTCCAAACGGCAGAGTCTGGACATGGTAATGGTAATCCTGTACCACAAATCTGAGGTACTCCTGGCGAGGATAGTAAATGGGGACATGCAGGTAAGCATCCTTGATGTCCCGGGATACCATGTAATCCCCCTCGTCCAGGCTTGCAATAACCGCCCTGAGCGATTCCATCTTGAACTTGAATTTTTTTATGTATGTGTTCAAGGATTTTAAATATAAAAAAAGGGTCACACTGAACCATGCGGTTTCGGTACCCCAAACCGTGTGGAATAGTAACCCCGTCCTTGTTGAAGTAGGGGCACCTTAAGTATTACCTGCTGGGAATACAGCTTATTAATTGCCTCTAGCACAGCCTCCCTGCCTGAGGGAGTTGTCGGCAAGGCATATTTGAGGAAACGGCGGGGGGGAAGACATCTCGAATTCCAGCTTGTACCCCTGAAATACTACTTGAATGAAACAGGGATCCTGTGAGCGAGCCCACTGATCGCTGAAATTTTTGAGACGGCCCCCCACCGTACCTGGCTACACCTGTGGAGCCCCCGCGTCATGCTGTGGACTCAGAGGAAGCGAGAGAAGAATTATGATTCTGGGAACAGGCTGACTGGTGCAGCTTTTTCCCTCTTCCCTTGTCTCTGTACAGAAAGGAAGCGCCTTTGACCCGCTTGCTTTTCTGAAGCCGAAAGGACTGTACCTGATAATACAGTGCTTTCTTAGTCTGTGAGGAAAACTGAGGTAAAAATATTTCTTCCCAGCTGTTGCTGCGGATACGAGGTCCCAGAGACCATCCCCAAATAATTCCTCACCCTTATAAGGCAGAATCTCTATGCGCCTTTTAAAGTCAGCATCACCTGTCCAGTGACAGGTCTCTAATACCCTCCTGACAGAATGGACATTACATTAATTTTGGATGCCAGCCGGCAAAATATCCCTCTGTGCATCCCTCATATATAAGACGACGTCTTTAATATGTTCTCATGTTAGCAAACTAGTATGTTTGACAGGGTCACCGACCACGCTGCAGCAGCACGCTCTGCAGGTTTCAGTCTAGTACCTGAGTGTGTAAATACAGACTTCAGGATAGCCTCCTGCTTTTTATCAACAGGTACCTTCAAAGTGGCCGTTCCTAAAACGGCAGTGCCACCTATTTTGACAACTGTGTGAGCGCCTTATCCACCCTAGGGTATATCTCCCAGCGTAACTTATCCTCTGGCGGGAAAAGGTACGCCATCAGTAACTTTTTAGAAATTACCAGTTTCTTATCAGGGGGAACCCACGCTTTTCACACACTTCATTCATTCATCTGATGGGGGAACAAAACACTGCCTGCTTTTTCTCCCCAAACATAAAAACCCATTTTTAGAGGTTAATGTCAGAAATGTGTAACACATTTTTTATTGCCGGGATCAAGCCACGGATGTTCCTAGTGGATTGTGTATATGTCTCAACCTTGTCGACACTGGAGTCAGACTCCGTGTCGACATCTGTGTCTGCCATCTGAATGAGCGGGTGTTTTTGAGCCCCTGATGGCCTTTGAGACGCCTGGGCAGGCGCGGGCTAAGAAGCCGGCTGTCCCACAGCTGTTACGTCATCCACCCTTTTATGTAAGGAGTTGACACTGTCGGTTAATACCTTTCACCTAACCATCCACCCTGGTGTCGGCCCCACAGGGGGCGACATCACATTTATCGGCATCTGCTCCGTCACTATATAAGCCTCCTCCTCAAACATGTCGACACAGCTGTACCGACACACCGCACACACATAGGGAATGCTCTGACTGAGGACAGGACCCCACAAAGCCCTTTGGGGAGACAGAGTATGCCAGCACACACCAGAGCGCTATATAATGTGGGCATTAACACTATAACTGAGTGAAATTTCCCCCATAGCTGCTTGTATATATAATATTGCGCCTAAATTTAGTGCCCCCCCTCTCTTTTTAACCCTTTGAGCCTGAAAACTACAGGGGAGAGCCTGGGGAGCTTTCTTCCAGCTGCACTGTGAAGAGAAAATGGCGCCAGTGTGTCTGAGGGAGATAGCTCCGCCCCTTTTCCGCGGCCTATTCTCCCGCTTTTTTCTGGATTCTGGCAGGGGTATTTACCACATATATAGCCTCTGGGGCTATATATTGTGGTATTTTTGCCAGCCAAGGTGTTTTTATTGCTGCTCAGGGCGCCCCCCCCAAGCGCCCTGCACCCTCAGTGACCGGAGTGTGAAGTGTGTATGAGGAGCAATGGCGCACAGCTGCAGTGCTGTGCGCTACCTTGGTGAAGACTGATGTCTTCTGCCGCCGATTTTCCGGACCTCTTCTTGCTTCTGGCTCTGTAAGGGGGACGGCGGCGCGGCTCCGGGACCGAACACCAAGGACTGGGCCTGCGGTCGATCCCTCTGGAGCTAATGGTGTCCAGTAGCCTAAGAAGCCCAATCCGGCTGCAAGCAGGCGAGTTCGCTTCTTCTCCCCTTAGTCCCTTGCTGCAGTGAGCCTGTTGCCAGCAGGTCTCACTGAAAATAAAAAACCTAAATCTATACTTTCTTTCTAAGGGCTCAGGAGAGCCCCTAGTGTGCATCCAACCTCGGCCGGGCACAGGATCTAACTGAGGCTTAGAGGAGGGTCATAGTGGGAGGAGCCAGTGCACACCAGGTAGTCATAAATCTTTCTAGAGTGCCCAGCCTCCTTCGGAGCCCGCTATTCCCCATGGTCCTTTCGGAGTTCCCAGCATCCACTAGGACGTCAGAGAAATAGAATCTGAAATTGGCCTGGAAGTATATGAAAGATTGGAAGGGGAAGTGCTGCTGTCATTAAGTCGATTCCCTTTTTTCTACTTTAAGTCTTTAAATGTATATTGAATCAACAAGCAGCACCATTCATATGTGCTTTATGTTGAAACACTCGTGTTGTCAACATAAAATATCACGCAATTAATATTCCCTGTAGAACTTTGATTATCAAATATTCTGGTGCGGGAGTATCTCGAATTCAAAAGTATATGAAATAAAACACCTGGCCAAACACATTACATCCATCCATTACACCAACATATTTAAATATTAGTGTAATTTCCCAATATACACTATTAAATGCTTATTGAATACACTAATTAGCTTTGTGGCGAGAGCATCCAGTATTGATCACACTCAATGCCCTACTAGCTTGGCTAACTCCTATGTGTACGCAGAACATGAGAAATGTGTGTTGGCCAGAAAGTGGAGTATAATTTCACTGTATCTGGTTTTGTTGACTTGCCAAATGATCTACATTCCCTGGCCATCAGCCTTCCGGGTAAATTTAATAGGGTGCAAGAAGACGGAGGTGCGAGAGTGTGTGAGAATGCCCATAGATTTAAAGCGGCAACCATTTACAAGGCTAAACCAACCTGGTTTTGCCTTGTAACTGACTGGCGCTTTAATACTGCGTAGACAGGTTTATCCCAGCAGGGGCAATTGCTTGTATCATCCTATCCCAAAAAACACAAAATTTGCAGGCATGCCCACAGAAGGTGCCAAAAGGACCCCTGGGAATCCTTACACTTAGGGGTAAATTTATTAAGATGGGGGTTCTATTTAAGATGGGATGTTGCCCATAGCATTAGCAACCAGAGTCTACTTCTTATTTATCTAGCACCTTCTAGAACAGAGATTTTCAACCTTTTACAACTCGTGGCACACTGAACAAGATTGAAATATTGCCAAGGCACACTCAAATATAATGGTGATGCATGGTGCAGCTGCGTGTCCTAGGATGTCATGTTGCAGCTTCTCCATAGGTAACGCCTGAGCCACATCTGAGAAAGTCAGAAGAACCCAACACTGCCCGGGCCCAAAACTAGAGCTGGCTCTGCAACCACTAAACCCACCAGTACTGATCGTTCCAGGGCCTCAGTAGCAGCAAGACACTGACGGGCCTGGCTGTGCTTCTATGGCGGCACACCTGGAGACTGCTCAGGGCACACTAGTGTGCCACGGCACAGTGGTTGAAAAACACTGTTCTAGAAGAGAATACCTGGAATCTGATTGGTTGCTATGGGCAACATCCCATCTTAAACAGCAAGCCAATCTTAGTAAATTTACCCCTTAGGGCAGGTGTCATTTGCTTAAACTTCCAAATTTCAATAAATGCTCAGGAGATATGTGATATGTATGCTCGGTGTAGAATAAAGTATTGAATTTGTTGGTATCGGACAGAGGCCGTAGATACCCGCAGGCTTTCCAGGGCCAGGCACCAGATCTCTTCTCTTGTCGGACCAATGTCAGCCTCTCAACTGAGCTTGAGGTCCAGCACCTCCGTTAGTGTTGAGCATGCACCCAAGAGTGACACCGGTGAGGCATACTGCGGTTTGGCGTCACAAGCCATCTCCTTCCAACAAACCAGAGCAGGGCCCATGACTGATCTTTCTATGTATACACTGTGCATATAACTCCCTGGCAGTGACTACATAGTACCCAACATGCCATACCTTGTTTCACTCCTGATTTATACTCCTCCCAGAGTGCTTCACTCTCTGGGCTTGTGCCAAAGAAACTTCCAACGCATAGCAACAGCTGAAACACACACACATACATTTGCTAAGTATGTATTTTGGAGACAAAATGGGTTGGATTAAAAAATATACATCTCTACTTCCTAGCTTAAGGAAAGTGAAAGAACTCTATGCTCCACAGATGGGATCATTTGTGTTTGGATCGAACAGCGGATATACTCACTATCAGACAGACAGACCAATTATCTGACAGTATATGGCAATGCCCGATAACCAGTCTGTCTGATGGACAGTTTAATTTCATCGCATGGTTGTAATAAGTAATGACTGCAACACTCACGTAGGGGTAAATTTACTAAGATGGGAGTTCTATTTAAGATGGGATGTTGCCCATAGCAACCAATCAGATTCCACTTCTCATTTATCTAACACCTTCAAGAAGATCATACCTGGAATCTGATTGGTAACTATGGGCAACATCCCATCTTAAATAGAACTCCCATCTTAGTAAATTTACCCCGTAGTGTTCATTCTAGAACCCTGCACCTTTCAAAACCTGTGCAGTACCTCTTTCCTGCCTGGGGTGTCGCTTTCTGCTGTGGTGCTTCTCAGCACACTCTGATCTGTATCACAGCCCTGAGTAAAAGATCAGAGAGCGACACCCCAGGCAGGAAAGAGGAACTGCACAGGTTTTGAAAGGCGCAGGGTGCTAGAATGAACACTACACACCACTATTTCAAGGCACTGGAGCACTGAGGACAACGGTGGGGTTGTGACAAACGACAGCTCAGAATAAAATATAAAATAGTCAAAGTTCCTACCCACCCCTCTGCCAGGCAAATCAGGTACTTAAGAAGATTAGTGTACCCAGTGACATGCGGTGAGGGAGGTCAGTGGCTAGTGAGGAACACAGAGGGTGGGTATGAGAGCAGGAACATAACTGTACACTAGTTCTCTTACATACAGGCAGAGGAGGGTGCTGGCAGGAAGCCAGGTACTGGCTGCTACTCACGCCTCTCACTGTGCCCGAACAGAGGTGTCCATCAGAGATCAAGCACCCACCCCCTCAGCCCCTGCCCCCCCAGCCCACTGTGAGGCATGCCTCCAATTGCTAATTTTCTTTGTGGTATTAATCGCTGTGTAGACCCGCTCAGCAGGCAGTGTGACTGAGTAACAATAAAAATGACTGTAATAATACAAATATGCTTGTAAGATAAATATAGTCATTGTATTATTCTAATCATCTAAGTAGTCAAAACTCTGCAGTCCTACAGGGAGCATGACAGGGTAGGCTCTGCCTCCCCTGAGTGTACTCCAGAGTGGATGAAAGAGCACCTGCCAGAGAGGACCGATCCTTATTAATATATGAATCCCATCATCAAGCATATTTTAAAGCAGAAATAAACAGATTCTTCAGTGTTTATTTAGTCGAATGGTTTTCCCAACAGGTCATGTTTTGAAGTCACCTTCACACGATCTAAAAATAACATGAAAACACGACCTGTTGGGGGTACTTGAGTACTGGAGATGAGAACCCCTGATTTAAACAAACAAGTCAAGCACACACAAAAAGTTTGAACTTAAAGAATTCACCTAATAAATATAAACCACCAAGATACAGAGGTAACAACCTGTATTAGTTATTGCGGAATTCTAGCTGGAAGCGGTGGTTTGGTACTGCAAATGCCAAACATACTTTAACTACACACAGGTGGTCCCCAAGTTACAGTATCTTATGTGCCGACAGACGGCAAAGTACACATTCCTCTAAAATTGTACAATTTTCATTTCAAGCTTTAATGTGGTTTAAACCAGTGTTCCCCAAATAGTCCTCAGCGAGTCAGTGCAGGTCTTACAGATCTCCTCAGTATCACAAGGGAAATAATTAGTACCCTCTGTATATATCTTTTAAGATGTGCCAGCTAGTAATGAGTACACCTGTGCATCAGCTAGGAGATCTGGAAAACATGCACTGTTAGGGGTCCACTGGATAAGCACTGAGGAGAGAAAAAAAAATAGGATTTTAATTACCTACCGGTAAATCCTTTTCTCATAGTCTGTAAAGGATGCTGGGGTCCACATTAGTAACATGGGGTATAGACGGGTCCCTTGGGAGCCATGGGCACTTTAAGAGTTTAATAGTGTGGGCTGGCTCCTCCCTCTATGCCCTCCTACCAAACTCAGTCTTGAAACTGCACCCAAGGAGACGGACATACTTTGAGAGAAGGAAATACACAGATAGTGGTGAGATTCACACTTAACAGAAAACCAAGCTAACCAGCTTGAAACAAGTCAGCAATGGCTGAACAACAGTACCTAACGAAGTAACAATGCAGTACTTAACCAAATAACAAATGCAGGAAAACGAAGCGCTGGGCAGGCGCCCAGCATCCTCTACGGACTACGAGAGGAGGATTTACAGGTAGGTAATTAAAATCTATTTTCTCTTACGTCCTAAGAGGATGCTGGGGTCCACATTAGTACCATGGGGATGTACCAAAGCTCCCAGTACGGGAGGGAGAGCGTGGAGGCTCCTGCAGAACCGTTTGACCAAACTTTAGGTCCTCAGAGGCCAAAGTATCGAATTTGTAGAACTTAGCAAACGTGTTCCACCCTGGCCAAGTAGCCGCTCAGCAAAGTTGTAAAGCAGAGACACCCCAGGCAGCCGCCCAGGAAGAACCCACTTTACGAGTAGAGTGGGCCTTAACAGATCTTGGACACGGCAAATCTGCCGTAGAATAAGCATGCTGGATAGTAAACCTGATCCAGCGAGAAATCGTCTGCTTAGAAGCAGGGCACCCAGCCTTGTTGGACAAACAGAGCGTCCGACTTTCTGTGACGAAATGTTCTCTTCACATAAATCTTCAAAGCCCGTACAACATCCAAGGATTTTGAAGTAATTGAGTCAGTAGCCACTGGCAACACAATAGGTTGGTTCACATGAAAAGCCGGCACAACCTTCGGAAGAAATTGCTGACGTGTCCTGAGCTCAGCTCTATCTTCATGGAAAATCGAGTAGGGGCTCTTGCAGGACAATGCCTCCAACTCCGACACACGTCTAGCAGATGCCAATGCCAATAGTGTGACCACCTTCCAAGTAAGAAATTTGACATCAAACTCCTGTAAAGGTTCAAACCAATCCGACTGCAGGAACTGCAGCACCACGTTAAGATCCCAAGGTGCCGTAGAAGGCACAAAGGGAGGCTGGATGTGCAGAACCCCTTTCAAGAAAGTCTGGTCCTCAGGGAGGACCACTAATTGTTTCTGGAAGAAAATGGACAAGGCCGAAATCTGGACTTTTATGGAGCCCAATCGCAGGCCCACATCCACACAAGCTTGCAGAAAGAGGAGAAACCGCCCTAGTTGAAACTCCACCGTAGGAAACGTCTTGGATTCACACCAAGACACTGATTTTTTTCCAAATTTGATGGTAGTGTTTAGACGTTACACCTTTCCTAGCCTGGATCAGGGTAGGAATAACTTTGTTCGGAATGACCTTCCAAGCTAAGATCTGGTGTTCAACCTTCATGCCGTCAAACGTAGCCGTGGTAAGTCTTGATGAGTGAACGGCCCCTGTTGCAGAAGGTCCTCTCGAAGAGGAGGAGGCCTCGGATCTTCCAGCAGTAACTCCAGAAGATCCGCGTACCAAGCCCTTCTTGGCCAGTTCGGAGCAATGAGGATCGCCTGAACTCTAGTTCTTTTGATTAGTTTGAGAATCCTTGGGATGAGTGGAAGTGGAAAGAACACATACACTGACTTGAACAACAACAGAGTTAACAGGGCGTCCACCGCCACTGCTTGTGGGTCTCTCAACCTGGAACAGTAGCTCCGAAGCTTCTTGTTGAGGCAGGAGGCCATCATGTCTATTTGAGGTACGCCCCAAAGACTTGTCACCTCTGCAAAAACCTCTGGGTGGAGGCCCCACTCTCCTGGATGGAGATAGTGTCTGCTGAGGAAGTCCGCTTCCCAGTTGTCCACACCCGGAATGAAGATTGCCGACAGAGCCACTGCATGCTTTTCCGCCCAGAGGATGATTCTTGTTACCTCTGACATTGCAGCTCTGCTCTTTGTTCCGCCTTGTCGGTTTATGTAGGCCACAGTCGTTACATTGTCCGACTGAACTTGAAAGGCCTGATCTTTCAGAAGATGTGCCACTTGTAGAAGACTGTTGCACACGACCCTTAGTTCCAGAATGTTTATTTGAAGGACTGATTCCAGACTTAACCACCTTCTTTGAAAGTTTTCCCCTTGGGTGACTGCTCCCCAACCCCTGAGACTTACATCCGTGGTTAGGAGGATCCAATTCTGAATCCCGAACCTGCAGCCCTCTAGGAGGTGAGAGGTTTGCAGCCACCAGAGGACCGAGATTCTGGCTTTCGGTGACAGATGAATCCTCTGGTGCAGGTGAAGACGAGATCCAGACCATTTGTCCAGGAGATCCAGTTGGAAGGACTGTGCATGAAATCTTCCATGCTGTAGAGCCTCGTAGGAGGCAACCATCTTCCCCAGAAGGCGAAAGCATTGATGAACCGATACCCGGGCTGGCTTCAGGACATCCCGTACCATTGTTTGTATCACCAACGCTTTCTCCTCCGGCAGAAACACCCTCTGTCCTTCTTGGGGATGATCCTAGACACAGAAAGACAGTCTCCTTGTCGTCTCCAGAAGCGACTTTGGAAGATTCAGGATCCATCCATGATCCTGGAGTAGTTGAGTTGAGAGAGCAATGCTCTGCAACAGCTTCTCCCTGGAAGACGTTTTTATCAGCAGATCGTCCAGATAAGGAATTATGTTCACACCCTGCTTGCGGAGGAGTAGCATCATCTCCGCCATGACCTTGGTGAACACCCTCTGTGCCGTGGAGAGGCCAAACGGCAGTGCCTGGAACTTATAGTGACACTCCAGCAGCGCAAATCTTAGATAAGCCTGGTGAGGCGGCCAGATCGGATTGTGAAGTTACACATCCTTGATATCCAGGGAAACTAGAAATTCCCCCTCCTCCAGACCTGAGATCACCGCTCTCAGAGACTCCATCTTGAATTTGAATTCCCTCAAATAAGGATTCAACGACTTTAGGTTTAATATTGGCCCGACCGAACCATCCGGTTTCAGTACCACAAACAGGTTTGAGTAATAACTTTTGTTTGCTAGGTGAGGTGGGACTGGAACAATGACATTTGTTTTTTGCAATTTTTGAATGGCTTCCTGTAGGATAGCACTTTCAATCAGCAAAGCTGGTAAGCCTGATTTGAAGAACCTGTGAGTTCTTGAAACTTCAGTCTGTACCCCTGGGTAACAATATCTTGTAGCCAGGGGTCTATGCCTGATGACGCCAGACAAGACTGAAATTTCTTAGTCTTGCTCCCACCTGCCCGATTTTTAGGCTGGGAGGTCCACGATCATGCCGAGGATTTTGAGGAAGCAGAACCAGGTTTCTGTTTGTGGGAACCTGTTGGTTCTGGTTTTCTGAATTTCCCCCGACCTCCTCTAAAGAAAGAGAAAGGGGTTTTGGATTTTTCAACTTTCGCGGTCCGTAAGGACTGCATTGTAGACGGAGGATAAGATTTCCTAGTAGGCAGTGCTGCAGAGGGAAGGAATGTTGACTTATCCGCAGTTGCCGTGGAGACCCGTGCATCTAACGCGGGCCTGGCCAACCTGTGGCTCTCCAGATGTTGTCAAACTACACATCCCAGCATGCCCTGCCACAGTTTTAGCATTCCCTAACAGCAAAACTGTGGCAAGGCATGATGGGACCTTTAGTTTTACAACAGCTGGAGAGCCACAGGTTGGCCAGGCCTGATCTAACGCTTCCCCAAACAGAGCCTGACCTGTGAAGGGTAGGTTCTCCACACTCTTCTTGGATTCCGCATTCGCAAACCATTGGCGCAGCCAGAGTCCCGAGACAGCCATGGAAAAAGCCCTCGCATTGAGATGGTCAAGGTCCTTCATGGCCTCCACCATGAAACCTGCAGAGTCCTGTATGTGACTTAAGAACAATTCAATGTCACGTCTATCCATAGAATCTAATTCCTCTAGTAATGTGCCTGACCACTTTACTATGGCTTTAGAAATCCACGCACAAGCAATAGTGGGTCTTAACGCTATGCCAGTAGCTGTGTATAAGGATTTGAGTGTAGTATCAATCTTACGGTCAGTCGGCTCTTTTAAAGCGGTGGACCCAGGGACAGGTAAAAACACTTTTTTTAGACATCCTAGACACAGATGCGTCTACTACAGGCAGGATTTCCCACTTTTTCCTGTCATCCAATGGGAAAGGAAAAGCAATGAGAACCCTTTTTGGGATCTGGAATTTTCTCTCTGGGTTTTACCAGGATTTTTCAAACAATGCGTTTAATTCCTTAGATGCAGGGAATGTAAGGGAGGATTTCTTATTGTCAGTAAAATAAGCCTCCTCTACTTTTGCTCAGGTACCTTATCAGTAATGTGTAAAATGTCCCTGATAGCCTCAATCATGAGTTGCACCCCCTTAGCAAGGGATGCAACCCCCCCCCCCCCCCTGCATATCCCCATCAGAGTCCCCTGTATCAGAGTCGGAGTCCGTGTCAGCTTGCATTATCTGGGCAAGAGCACGCGTCTTAGGGTAAACAATTGGGGTCTTTGAAGAAGTAGTGGGAGCTGAATACGACAAAACCTCAACAGACTTTCTCAAAACCTGTGTTTCAGTCTCGTTTTGAGCTGAGATGAAATCTGGGATATCATTCCCCTAATAGAATCCACCCATGGGGGTTCAGATTCAGAAGACTGAGACAGTACATTACAGTCCTGAGTACATAGAATAGACTTTTCAGGAGAAGACACACACTCTGCAGCACAAGACACAGAGGGGTATATTTACTAAGGTCCCGATTTTGACCGAGATGCCGTTTTTTCATCAAAGTGTCATCTCGGTAATTTACTAAGCAATAATCACGGCAGTGATGAGGGCATTCGTAATTTTTTGGAAGTCCAACAAAAAAATTACGAATGAATACACCATCGGTCAAAACGCGGCTGTTTAACTATGAATCTCGGTAATTTACTAAGAAGTGCAAAGCAAAAAAAAAAAACACTGCCGTGAAAAATTACAACTCGTAAAAAAAGTGCTAAAAAAAAACAGACCTGCTTTTTTAATCCGTGATTGTATAGGCATGCAGGGATCCATGAGATCCGTGCATGTATATCAGTGGGAAGGGGTGGGAAAGTGGTTATTTTCTTTAAAAAAATTGCGTGGGGTCCCCCCTCCTAAGCATAACCAGCCTCGGGCTCTTTGAGCCGATCCTGGTTGCAGAAATATGGGGGGGAAAATGACAGGGGTTCCCCCATATTTAAAGCAACCAGCATCGGGCTCTGCGCCTGGTCCTGGTTCCAAAAATACGTGGGACAAAAAGAGTAGGGGTCCCCCGTATTTTTAAAACCAGCACCGGGCTCCACTAGCTGGACAGATAATGCCACAGCCGGGGGTCACTTTTATATAGTGCCCTGCGGCCGTGGCATCAAAAATCCAACTAGTCACCCCTGGCCGGGGTACCCTGGGGGAGTGGGGACCCCTTCAATCAAGGGGTCCCCCCCCCCCCCCGCCACCCAAGGGCCAGGGGTGAAGCCCGAGGCTGCCCCCCCCCCCATCCAATGGGCTGCGGATGGGGGGGCTGATAGCCTTTTGTGATAATGAAAAGATATTGTTTTTAGTAGCAGTACTACAAGGCCCAGCAAGCCTCCCCCGCATGCTGGTACTTGGAGAACCACAAGTACCAGCATGCGGCGGAAAAACGGGCCCGCTGGTGCCTGTAGTACTATTACTAAAAAAATACCCAAAAAAAGACAAGACACACACACCGTGAAAGTAAAGATTTATTACATACATGCACACAAACATACATACATACTTACCTTATGTTCACACGCAGGTCGGTCCTCTTCTCCAGTAGAATCCAAGGGGTACCTGTTGAATAAATTCTACTCACCAGATCCAGGGTCCTCGGGGCAACCATTTGTAATCCAGGTACTTGAATAAAATAACAAAACGGATACCCGAGCCACGAACTGAAAGGGGCCCTATGTTTTCACATGGGACTCCTTTCCCCGAATGCCAGAAACCCACTCTGACTTCTGTCTAAGTGGGTTTCTTCAGCCAATCAGGGAGCGCCACGTTGTAGCACTCTCCTGATCGGCTGTGTGCTCCTGTACTGAGTGACAGGCGGCACACGGCAGTGTTACAATGTAGCGCCTATGCGCTCCATTGTAACCAATGGTGGGAACTTTCTGCCCTGCGGTTGACCTAAAGTGACGTCACCGCTGAGCAGAAAGTTCCCACCATTGGTTACAATGGAGCGCATAGGCGCTACATTGTAACACTGCCGTGTGCCGCCTGTCACTCAGTACAGGAGCACACAGCCGCCAGGAGAGTGCTACAACGTGGCGCTCCCTGATTGGCTGAAGAAACCCACTTAGACAGAAGTCAGAGTGGGTTTCTGGCATTCGGGGAAAGGAGTCCCATGTGAAAACATGGGGCCCCTTTCAGTTCGTGGCTCGGGTATCCGTTTTGTTATTTTATTCAAGTACCTGGATTACAAATGGTTGCCCCGAGGACCCTGGATCTGGTGAGTAGAATTTATTCAACAGGTACCCCTTGGATTCTACATGGAGAAGAGGACCGACCTGCGTGTGAACATAAGGTAAGTATGTATGTATGTTTGTGTGCATGTATGTAATAAATCTTTACTTTCACGGTGTGTGTGTCTTATCTTTTTTTGGGTATTTTTTTAGTAATAGTACTACAGGTACCAGCGGGCCCGTTTTTCCGCCGCATGCTGGTACTTGTGGTTCTCCAAGTACCAGCATGCGGGGGAGGCTTGCTGGGCCTTGTAGTACTGCTACTAAAAACAATATCTTTTCATTATCACAAAAGGCTATCAGCCCCCCCATCCGCAGCCCATTGGATGGGGGGGGGGGGGGGGGGGGGACAGCCTCGGGCTTCACCCCTGGCCCTTGGGTGGCTGGGGGGGGACCCCTTGATTGAAGGGGTCCCCACTCCCCCAGGGTACCCCGGCCAGGGGTGACTAGTTGGATTTTTGATGCCACGGCCGCAGGGCACTATATAAAAGTGACCCCCGGCTGTGGCATTATCTGTCCAGCTAGTGGAGCCCGGTGCTGGTTTTAAAAATACGGGGGACCCCTACTCTTTTTCCCCCCCGTATTTTTGGAACCAGGACCAGGCGCAGAGCCCGATGCTGGTTGCTTAAATATGGGGGAACCCCCGTCATTTTTTTCCCCATATTTCTGCAACCAGGATCGGCTCAAAGAGCCCGAGGCTGGTTATGCTTAGGAGGGGGGACCCCACGCAATTTTTATTTTTATTTTACACTGTTTAATTAAAAAAAAAAAAAAACCCCAGCACGGATCACACAGATCCGGCCGAGATTCATTTTTAAAAAGTCGGCAGTGTTTTGCTAATCACTGCCGTGAAAAAAAGAAAAAAAAAAAACACGAATGACATCGACATCGGAACAAAAGAAAAACCCGAATACGACAGCTTAGTAAATCCGTCGTAACAAATTCAAAAAGTTGCAGTTTTACACTTTCGATGTCATTCGTGATTATTCTCCCACCAAATCGGGAGAATTACGAATGTTAGTAAATATACCCCAGAGTTCCTAGACATATTTCTGTGAGCTTACAAACACACAGGAAAATGCAGACACAGTTTCCCTCAGAGCACCTTCAGAGAGACACAATGTATATGGAGCCAGCCACACAGCGCCCCAGTATGACTGAATAACCTTAATAGATTAAAAAAACAGCTATTTCTACACTCTCCCATTAACTTCTAGAGTTGGTTCCTACTCCCCCCCTCCACCTAAGTCCCACAAAGCAGGGAGGCTGTTGCCAGCAGCCTTCCTGTACCCAACTCTTAGAAAAAACAATTAAACTAGAAAAACTCATAGGAGCTCACCTAGCTGTGACCGGCTCCTCCGGGTGCATTTTCTAAACGGAGTCTGGTAGGAGGGGCCGAGCCAGCCCACACTATTAAACTCTTAAAGTGCCCATGGCTCCCAAGGGACCCGTCTATACCCAATGGAACTAATGTGGACCCCAGAATCCCCTAGGACGTAAGAGAAATAGTGAACAGCGCACTTACATCAAACTGGCCGCTCTTCTTCTGAATGGTCCGGACTCTGTTGAACAGTACATCAAACCTTCCATATACATCCCCACAGACCAATCTGATAATAAAGACAGGAAAACACGTTAATAAAAATACAAATGGTATGAGCTATTAGTACCAGCGCCTCTCCACCCACCACCCTCAATTGAACCCTACGGTCTGGTCATTTTCTGCTATTCTCTACAGATCTAGCACAAAAACGTAATATACCCACGTAAAATACACAGTTATCAATAGTTGCTGAAGCTATACAACACTAGCATGCCCATAGCGTCATTGTTTACTTGCTCCCTTCACTTAAAAACCGTTGTCCCAGCATGGGGAGTGACAGAAAGGAAGTTACACCTGTAGCCTCTGCAATCTGACTGTACCGATCGCAATATATATATATATATATATATATATATATATATATATATATATATATATATATTATATATATATATATATATATATATCTCATGTTTCTAATTCCTATATCCCTGTACGCCTGCAAGCAGAACCACCTCGCCTCTGTCTGCTATCACACAGTCTCATCTAAGTAATCTTTTGGACCCAATTGTATGGTAATGCACCATACTAAATAACCCTGCCTGTATACTGCATATAGTGCTCTCACTAGCTACATAAATTTTAAACACACACACACACACATATATATCTCGAACAGTCACTCCCTTAACTAGCTTGTTACACACTGAGCGATATGTCGTCTGATCCGCCAGATGTCACAGACATTACCGCTCACGTAGGCGCATACCGGGCAGTGTGTATGTCTGATGTATGGGTGCCCGCGGTGGCTAGCGATGTAGTCAGGTTTCATGTGCTGCACATCAAACCTGACTACATCGCTAGCATCCTGTAATATGCCAATGATGGCTGGAACATGATTGTTCCGTCCCTCATTAATATTGTGTCAGTGTGTCCGGACAATCTGGGCTGACGGGCATTCATCCTGATGTCAGAACGAATGCCCGTCACTCAAGTGAGTACCTAGCTTCAGGGTGGGTACACATCAGGCCGATATCGTCGCACTTTGCGTAGCTGAACGTCAAATCATGCATATCGTCTGACGTCTACTCTTAATTGTGTGACCACACGGGTCGCGTGTGACATCTTTCGGTCAGCCGAGCTGCACAGCCAACCGGACGATAACGCATGTGGCGCCACACATATTACTGAAAAGATGAAACAGTGATCGGAACGTAGTGCATTAACTCTTCCTGGTGTGTACTGCCAATGGGATGGTCTTCAGTATGCCGACTGACGTGATCCCGGCGCACAGTATACCGGCGCCGGGATCCCGACAGCCGGCATACCGACACTTATTCTCCCTCGTGGGGGTCCACGACCCCCCTGGAGGGAGAATAAAATAGTGTGGTGCGCATAGCGCGCCACCGTGCCCGTAGCGTGGCGAGCGCAGCGAGCCCGCAAGGTGCTCATTTGCGCTCGCCACACTGTCGGTAAGCCGGCGGTCGGGCTCACGGCGCCGGTATGCTGGTCGCCGGGAGCCGGACCGCCGGCATATCGTAGTGAACCCCTGCCAATGCATACCTCCCAACGGGTGGTCTTCAGTATGCCGGCTGTCGGGATCCCGGCGCACAGTATACCAGCGCTGGAATCCCGACAGCCGGCATACCGACATTTATTCTCCCTCGTGGGGGTCCACGACCCCCCGGGAGGGAGAATAAAATAGCAAGGGGCTCATTTGCGCTCGCCACACTGTCGGTAAGCCGGCGGTCGGGCTCCCGGCGCCGGTATGCTGGTCGCCGGGAGCCCGGCCACCGGCAAACCATACTACACCCCTCCCAACATGACCCTCTCCAGGAGGGACACAATGCTCTGCTTCTAGACTATTCTCTTAATTTGTAATTGCCGGCACCTGTTTTGAACAGGTTAATGGATAAGAAAGGTGTTTCCGCACAGGTGATGGTAATCATAAATTAAGAGGGAAGTCCAGGGGCAAAGCATTCTGTCCCTCATGGAGAGGGTCATGTTGGGTGGCACTGTCCGGGGTGAAGGGAAATCGCACTGACCATCGGCCCCATTGCTTCTGATGCTTAGCCAGCCTTGAAGGCTGAACTTGAACATATTAAATCATGAGGATGTTCTCTATCTATGGAATTAAATAAATAAGACACCTGATCAATTGACATGCTGGTTCTTCTGCCCATGGCCAGATCACATGCATACCTCCCAACATGACCCTCTCCAGGAGGGACTCAATGCTCTCTTCCTGGCCTTCCCTCTTAATGTATGATTGCCAGCACCTGTGCTGAACTAGTTACTTGATAAGAAAGGTGTTTCACCACAGGTGCCGGCAATCATACATTAAGAGATAAGTCCAGGAGCAGAGCATTGTGTCCCTCCTGGAGACGGTCATGTTGGGAGGTATGCACATGCAATGCACCCGCTGCTACTGCAGACCATACTCACACCCGCAGCGCCTTCTCCGACATGTCACCGGCAGCGCCTGACCGGCCGCTGCTCCCTAACAACGACGGACTCGAGAGATAGACAGAGGTACTGAGCCTCCCCGTGTTCCAAACCGGCCACTCTTTCTACCAACAACTAGTACAGCATGGATAACTCACAGCAGCATAACTTCCGGGCAATGCTGCTACCTGATTGCTCAAATCGTATCATGTGATCATTGGCGGCTGTAGCGCTGCCAATGGGATTTGTAGTTTGATTTATACCCAGATGGTAGAGACGCTAAGGACAAGAAACTACATCTCCCACAATGCCTGTTAAGGACCATGTGCCTTTATACTATCTCATTACAATATTGTTGATACATTGTATATTACTATTATAAGGGCCATTTCGTACAGGAATAGTGCAGGTTGCTCTGTCACAGTGCCATTCAAGCAGACATTGGTTTATTTTAATACAGGTACTACTAGCACACAGTTTATCAGTTAAAACAATATACGGTATATATATACGGTATATATATATATATATATATATATATATATATATATGTATATATATATGTGTGTATGTATATATATATATATATATATATAACAATATTCTGGTTAAATTGGTAAATAAAAATAAATGCTGAGCATTGTATTATGTCTTAGAATTAGCCCTTTTTTTTTTTTTGCTCTGAGTTCCATTCTACATTTTTTGGTGTTACAGTGCGCTTTCGCTTGAGCATCTACAGTCAATAACAGGACTACACTTAAGGGCTGATTCAGCTTGGATCGCAGAGTGCGATCCAACCGCAAAATTTACAAAAAAGATGCCGGTGCATGCACAGCGTCCATCCTGCGCATGCGCCCGCATTGTTTGATTAACAGGCAGAGGCTTTCGCAGGGCAGGAGGGGGGCGTCAACGCTCCGTTTCCTAGGCAGAGATGGAGTGTTGCGGGGCGTGGCCTGAAAACAGGACTCGAATGGGGGCGTGACGTGTCCTCACGCAGTCGCCGCAATCGGAAAGATGGCGACGGGCCTCCTGCAGGCGCAGCTAAACTGCGCCAGCAGGAGGCAACCTTAATTTCTGCTATGTGATTGCAAATTCTGCTTGATCGAGGGGGCGGGGGGGGGGGGCGGCTGTCTGCATCCTGGGCTGCCTTGCCCTGCGATAGGTGGCCCCCAGCATACAATCTCATGGATTGCAAATTCTGCTACTTAGCAGAATTTGCAATCCAACCTGAATCAGGCCCATAATCCAGTAGTTCTTAAATGCGGGCCTCGAGGTACCCCAACGGTCCAGGTTTTAGTTATATCCATGCTTGGCCACAGGTGACTTTTAGAACCTTAGTCAATTTGATTTAACGATCTGTGCTGAGCCATAGATATATTTAAAACCTGGACCGTTAGGGTGCCTTGAGGACTAGTATAGTATGGTAAGTCTAGTAAGTAATTTCAATATTTAAAACGTCACATTACAGTCTTCAATGCTATGATATTCCTGCCACCCCTTAACGTCAACTTTAAGCATGATGTCACTAAGCATCTGTATTAAATCTGTTTTTATAAATTATCCTCAGCATTTATTTTCTTTCCTTGATCAGCTCTGATTGGCAGAGACAGAGACTTTATTGGAATGGTGTGCTCCTGTATACACTGTGCAATTCTAGCTCAATATGTACTTCCTTCAGATGTTTCCCACGGGATCAGGCGGTTGGGAACAAGATAGCGTGTGCAGCACATCAGATCCTAACCGCCCAATCTGACAGTTGCAGGAGTGCGTGAAGCCATTTAGCGGCTAATAGGCCCTACACACTGGCCGTTCCGCCGCCGAGCTGCCCGACGGCGGATATGGCCGACGGGCGACCCGGCAGCGGAGGGGCAGTGATGGGGGGAGTGAAGTTTCTTCACTCCCCCCGTCACCCGGCTGCATTGAAGTGCAGGCAAATATGGACGAGATCATCCATATTGGCCTGCATGTACAGCCGACGGGGGATAAGGATGGAGAGGGTGACCTTCCGGCGCCCCGCCGGCTTGCTCTAATCAAATAACTGGAGACGAGACTGGTAATTTTGTGCAAAGAATAAATGGTCACAGCTTTATTTCCACCTAATACCAAAAAACACACCATTGCAGGGTAAAAAAGGAGAGGAAGCGGTGCACGGCTCTCCCGCTGTTTAGAGAAACTACTGGGGCGTGCCTTACGCCGCCTTACCGGCGACGGCCACGCCCCCTCCCCGCCTGAGGCGTACCCGGCCCGCCCTTGCGGGCCGACGGACCACTCCCCCTGCGATGGGGGACCAGCTACCATGCGCATAACACCCTACCACGGCGCGCAACCCGTATGGCACCTGCCGCATTTAGCTGGAACCAGGCGTACGGCCTACTAATTGGTGACTTATGCGAGGCATTCTGACAATCCCCCCTTACCATGCCTTGTGCACCGCTCCTTCCCCGCAACCCGCTGAGACAAGAAAATACAAACGATTTACACCAAACCATGTTTATTGCGATAAAACAAAACACCATAATCACTTCTCACAACGTGTCATTCATTAGCAAGTGACGAAAAAACTGCCTAAGTCCTGCGCTCCCTTGGCCCGCTCCCCTGTCCTAGCTACTACCGACCCTGTTCCTTGCCAAATCAGAGCGGGTGGGTGGGCTTCCTTTCCTGTGTGGGGAAAACGGAGCTATTAACTCCCTCCCCCCCAGCTGCTGCTTTTATCTGTGTCTCCCCCCCCTGCCTCTGGGCCACACCTTTTACTGGTGATGAAAAGGGGAGGGGGTCCCGCCGCCCTGCGGAAAACCCCCTCTCCCCCGGCGTTCGCGCCTTCGGGCCACCCGGCACCCCTCCTCCTTATCCCGCTGCGGCGCCATTGCTGCCCCCTTCGCCCCTGTAAGGATGGAGAGGGTGACCTTACGGCGCCCCGCCGGCTTGCTCTAATCAAATAACTGGAGACGAGACTGGTAATTTTGTGCAAAGAATAAATGGTCACAGCTTTATTTCCACCTAATACCAAAAAACAAACCATTGCAGGGTAAAAAAGGAGAGGAAGCGGTGCAGCGGGTTCCGCTGTTTGGAGAAACGACTGGGGCGTGCCTTACGCCGCCTTACCGGCGATGGCCATGCCCCCTCCCCGCCTGAGGCGTACCCGGCCCGCCCTTGCGGGCCGACGGACCACGCCCCCTGCGCTGGGGGGACCAGCTACTATGCGCATAACACCCTACCACGGCGCGCAACCCGTATGGCCTCTGCCGCATTTAGCTGGAACCAGGCGTACGGCCTACTAATTGGTGACTTATGCGAGGCATTCTGACAATCACCCCCTTACCATGCCTTGTGCACTGCTCCTTCCCCGCCACACAAGGTCCCAGCGACCTGCGGACTGACGCCCCACCCTGCGCTACCACCGCAAACCCTCCAACGCATCCTGCAACGCATTGTTGAAGATATCGAGGCCTATGTCCGGCAGGTGCACCCCATCGTGCCTGTAAAAACCCTCACATCTCCCTGCAAGGTCATTGTGGTGTATAACGCTTCCCCCGTTGGCTGTGACCACTTTACCGATGGCCGCATTGACTTTCTTCCTGGCTCTGTCTATTCCGTGCCCTGACCTAGCCACCCTCCAGGCTAGTCGCGGGATGATTTTGGACCAGACTATGCGCACGTTGCTCCACCGCCCTTTTATCCAGGCGATGTCCTCCCTGGCCTGCCTGATCAGGTCTAGCGACTTTGTTTTCCCAATATCGTTTCCCCCCAAGGTGCAACACCAACACGTCGGGCTTTCCCAATGCCCGCTCGGCCTTGAGCCAGGCCTCCCTGGCCTGCTCCCATACCATGCCCCTGTTGCCCAGCCCAAAAACTGCTGCCTCTTCTCGCCTCATCCCTAGCTGGCGCCCGTATGGTCTTTTTGCGGCCCGTGCCGCTGCCCAGAATATGTATGAATGGCCGAAGATCCAACGCCGCTTCCCGGCGATCCTTGCGAAGAATAGAGGAAGCGCGCGGGGGGGGGGGTGTTGGGACAGTCGTCAATTCCCTTTATTGCGGCGGCGCCTTGGCCACAGGCCTGACGTAAGATTTGTAACTGTTTGACTTCCACCCCCCTTTTCCCTTTATCTCTTCGGCTGAGCATCCCTGGCTGGCGGCGGATGTCGCCGCGCCGATCGTAAATGAGTGGGTTCCGAACTTCCTCGGGTTCCAGCCTAACTCCTCGATGCATTTTTTAAATATGGCTGTGAACTGGAACCTGGTAAGTGCCGCCTGATCCATATGAATGAGGAAATTCTCGCCCCCTTTTGGCCTGACCTCCAAAAAATTTTGTACCGCCTCGATTGGACAGACTGTTGTGTCCGGGTGCCTGCCCCACTGGACCCATCTTCCCTTACCTATCTGGTCTGTTTTTGACTTGTAAATTTTGCACAAGACCGCGCCCTGCGAGGCCACTACGTTTTTTACCAACAGGCCTGTTCCGGTGGCCATCTTTGACTGCGCTACCAGCTCCCCGACCCTAAATGCTCCGCTAAAAGCCATGATAAACGCTGCTTTAAACAGTGTTTCCTCGTACTCTCCGCTACATACTTTCGCCACTATGTGAATAATGCTCTTAAGCCTCTCTATGGTTACTGGCTCCCGGGAGTCCGGTCTCCGTATCTCCGCTCTGGCCCATCCCTTCATCACTGTGCGCACTACGAATGCCTTAGTTAGGTCCTCTTTCCCTAGCAACTTTGAAAAGAAAGATACCCCTGCCAGCCTGGTGTTTGCCACTGCCCTTGATGCTCCCTCCTCCCTACTCTTGCCTAAGAATTCCAACAATTGCTGCAGGGGCGCCTGGCCCTCTGAGCTTATGTTCCCCTGGAACTGCTGCCATTTCTCCCATGCTGCCAAGTACGCTTTCCAGGTCTTGGGCGCCAGGGACCTTTCCACTAGCTCGTTCAAACAGGCTCGGCTATCTGCCAAAGATGAGAAGGGCATGTTAAACCTTGGCCCCGCGCGAACGGCGCTGCCGCCCTAAACACCTCCCATTTCTGACGTGACAGCGCGTCCGCGATAACGTTCTCGACTCCTGGCACATGCTTTGCCCTGAATGTGATGTTGTGCCTCAAGCATGCCGCTACAAACCACCTCAGCAACCTAATCACCGGTGCGGACGAGGCAGAGTGGCTGTTTATGGCCTGTACCACGCCCATATTGTCGCACCAAAACTGTATGAACTTATTCTCTACCCTGTGGCCCCAAACCTCTACGGCTACCACTATAGGAAACAACTCCAAAGCTGCCAAGTTCTTAGTCAAACCGCTGTCCTTCCACCTTTGCGGCCATTCTTCTGCGCACCACTCTCCCTACAAGTACGCTCCGAAGCCTATGGCTCCTGCTGCGTCTGTGAACAGCTGCAGTGCATGGTTTGGCGATATCTTGCTCGGCCACATGCGCACCCCGTTAAACTGTTTCAAGAAATCCTGCCATACTAACAAATCTTCCTTCAATTCCCCGCTGATGCGGCTGAAGTGATGTTTCTTCCTCACCCCCGCTGTTGCCCTTTCCATACGTCGCTTGAAAATCCGCCCCATAGGGATTACGCGACAAGCAAAATTCAGCGAACCTAGCAATGACTGTAACTGACCCAAGGTAACTGGCTTCGCTTGGGCGCATGCACTGATCTCTCGCTCCAACTTTTCGATTTTTTCTGTTGGCAACCGGCACTCCATCTTCTCTGTGTCGATCTCTATACCTAGGTAAGAGATGACCTGTTTTGGGCCCTCAGTTTTCTCCCCCGCGATGGGGACTCTGAACTCGTTCAGCATCTTTGTAAGATCTTGCAGCAACTGCGCGCACTGCCCAGACTGAGCTGGACCTGCCAGCAAGAAATCGTCCAGGTAGTGCGCCACTGCCCTACAGCCAGGGGCAAACGCAGGATTTTTATAGGGGGGGTTTCCATCTATTTGTGTGTGTGTATACACGACTACAAAATATGCCGGCACTCCAATAATGGTGTATTTCAGCATGCCCCGATGCCTGTTGTCACTTCCATATTTTTCCTAATGAATGGCCTAAAGGGACCACATATGCGGGCAATAGACGTGTATAACCCTTGATGAAGGGGCTGTAAACCAGCTTGGCGAGAGATAAAAGGAAGAGAGGTAAAGTACCAACCAATGAGCTCCTAACTGCCATGTTAGTACATCTGCCCCATAGAAATATAGAATTTGATGGCAAATATGAACCACTTGGCCCATCTAATCTGACCCTTTTATAACCTTATTGTTATCACAAACCCTATTAGATCCTTAATTCTTTGTAAACATTAGCTAATGTTTACACTAGACAATACAAATCATGTAAATCCCAGTAAAAAAACAAAACTGCTCCTTTTTAGTGTCCATTGCACAAGTTGCATAAAGTTTAAGAGCAAAGTAAGCATTGGGGTCCATTCATTTCAGTTTGATTTGTCTGCTGTACACATATCCACCACACATTATATAGTACTCTGAACATCCCAAATATTCCTGCGCAGTGCACACCTCTATGGGGAACAGGACATAAGCTTCATTCTCAATTGAGTTTCTGCCACTGTGTCCAAGCATTCAATAAAAAGTATGCAGTACTTGAGGAGTCAAATATCACATTAATGGTTAAATCAGCAAGCTGATTTTATTTACCTTTATCTTTGGACCCCAGAATTAAAACATATAAAATAACACAATGTATATCACATCACACATACTACTGTACAATACACACACACACACTTCACTTACCATGCAAGTAGCCAGCTGCTTTAGCTCTGGGAGAAGGCTTGAATATTGGGGGTCATTCCGAGTTGTTCGCTCGCAAGCTGCTTTTAGCAGCTTTGCACACGCTAAGCCGCCGCCTACTGGGAGTGAATCTTAGCTTATCAAAATTGCGAACGAAAGGTTCTCAAATTTGCGAATAGACACTTCTTAGCAGTTTCTGAGTAGCTCCACACTTACTCGGCATCTGCGATCAGTTCAGTCAGTTTCGTTCCTGGTTTGACGTCACAAACACACCCAGCGTTCATCCAGGCACTCCTCCGTTTCTCCAGCCACTCCCGCGTTTTTCCCAGAAACGGTAGCGTTTTTTCGCACACACCCATAAAACGGCCTGTTTCCGCCCAGAAACACACACTTCCTGTCAATCACATTACGATCACCAGAACGAAGAAAAAACCTTGTAATGCCGTGAGTAAAATACCTAACTGCATAGCAAATTTACTTGGCGCAGTCGCACTGCGGACATTGCGCATGCGCATTAGCGACTAATCGCTCCGTTGCGACAAAAAAATAACGAGCGAACAACTCGGAATGACCCCCATTGACCGTACAGTAATGAGAGGCTCCTATGTTGCCCTCCTAGTGTTGGCTATATGGTCTTGCCAATAGAAGCTGGATCAGGTGTTTACAGCTTCGGGAATCATGAATGACTGGTGGAACAATGTGAACGGTATGACCCATTGTGTACTATGCATATGGGTAAGTGCTAGCACCCGTTCATTAGGCCCCGCCCCCTCGCGGCAAAATGCCGCGATTTGCGGGTCTATCAGGAGCAGGCATGGATAAAATGAAGCTATTCTAAAGGATATATTGCCCCAGCCGCATCCCCATTGACCCGTGAATCGCGGCATTTTGCCGCGAGGGTGTGTGGCCTGATAACAGCAACTCGCTACCATTAAGAAAAGAAATAGTGTAGTCTGTCAGGGGGGGTTTCTGGGTACTCAGAAACCCCCCCTGCGCGCGCTACTGACAGCCTGTCCGTGCTTCTAAGCACCTAGCAAGAAGGAGCTGAAAATTTCGAATAACGCGCAAGATATTGCGCATCCCATAGGCAAACATTTGTCTACGAAATATTGGCCCTCAAACTGGAAACCCATAAGGTAAAAACTGTCCGGATGCAGGGGGAGTAGCCTGAACGCTGACTCGATGTCCAGCTTCGCCAACAAGGCACCTTTCCCTTGCCTCCTAACCATTTTTATCGCATGGTCAAACGACTGATATTGCACCGAGCACTGTTCCACGTCCAGGGCATCATTAACCGATGCCCCCTCCGGGAAAGATAAGTGTTGAATAAGTCTGAATTTTCCCGGTGCTTTCTTGGGAACTAACCCCAGCGGTGACACTACCAAATTTTCTATTGGGAGGGGCAGCGAATGGCCCGGCCATCCTGCCCATCTCTAATTCTTTTCCAATTTTCTGTTGCGCCACCTGCGGCTGCTCCCTGATGGAATGAAGGGTCCTACTGCGGTCGCCCGGAAGGACGTCCCGTCTTATTGGGATCTTGAACCCTACTCTAAAACCCTCCTGCAACCGCTGGGCTTCTAAACGCTTGGGGTACCTGGCTAGCCATGCCTGCATACCCTCCAGCCTCACTGGGCTACTTGCTTTTGACAGGCCCAAGCGCTCCAGATACCTTTTCCCCTCTCTCTCCCTGTCGGCCTTTTTTCTAAAGCAGTCTTTTGCCGGTTGACTTCCGCTGCAGTGCGTGTGTCAGGAATCGACTCACCAAGCTGACATCTGTCCGCCGCTGCGGACTCCGTCCTGGCTCCCTGCGGTCACCTGTCGTCCACGTCCCTGCCATCGGACGCCATCATGGGCCTGAGAGCGCCCCTGTGACGGCGGCGTGTAGCGCGCCGCATTCCCGCTGGGCCGCGGCATGGGCGCCGCCATGACAGCTTCCAATACTCAGCATACGGCGGCCAATCCGGTGCTTGGCCGCACCCACTTTTCCTCACTCCACCAATGACTGTTAACCAAGGGGTATATATGTAGCTGCAGGTTCAGTCTGCAGGCATCCTGGACTTTGTGTCACTCCTGCGACTCATGTGAAAGGATCTGGTTCCTGTCTCCTCCGTGTACCTGGCTATTTACCTGAGACTTTGTACTCCTGGTTACTTCACTCTGCTCCGTGGAACTTCAAGCCCCAGCAATACCTGCATTCATCAACAGGCTTCACACCCATCATTACCTTGTGTGCTTCAGCCTAGCAGTAGAGACTGACTCCAGGTGTGTTCCATCTCTCCACCTGTGATACAGCTTGCTTGCTGTCAGTGCTTCACCACCTGCACTGTGGACACAGTCAGACTCCTGCCTCTGCTATCAGGTTTGCCATATTACATCACCTCTGCTTAGTTCCATGATTTAACCTGCACTGGTTCCCATACCAGAATATCTCCACAAGTTTCATTCATCTGTTTATCATCATTACCGGTTATCATTTCTTCAAGTCATCATCCATTCTGTTCCATAGACTTTCAGCTATTACGCTGTATAATTGACACTCATATTTATTATTATTTCTGCTGCCGTTTTGTTTATTATCTGTTCAATAAATACCATTGCGCTCATGCGCAGAAACATCATCCAGCCTCCTCGTTTTCTCCCATCTACCTCCGCTGACCCACTAGCGCCCCCTCCGGGGACACAGACAAAACCCGATCTGACAGTAAGTCCAGGATCGATGGACTCGGATGGTGGACGGAGTGTGGGGTCAGAGGCCTTGCAAAATCTGGTCTCCCGTCTGGATGGTCAAGAGGCTGCGCAGCAGCAGATGTTTCAATTCCTGCAAGGGATGTCCTCCCGGATAGATACACTACAGCAATCTCTGCCTAGTGTACACACTTCTTCAGTTCCTGTTACTCCAGCACCTGCCAGTACTGTGAGTTCTCCTATGCCGGCTGCATCAGCTCCAGTGTCACGTCTGCACCTGCCCGTGCCAAGCAAGTATGATGGCAGTCCAAAGTTATGTCGCGGGTTTCTTAACCAATGTGAAATCCAGTTTGAATTGTTGTCACATAATTTCCCCACGTCTAGATCCAAGGTTGCCTACATCATCTCTCTACTCTCCGGATCTGCTTTGAGTTGGGTGTCTCCTCTGTGGGAACGTGCCGACCCTCTGATTAACAACTATGCAGAATTCGTGTCAACCTTCAGACGGATCTTTGACGAGCCTGGTCGTGCAACATCAGCTTCGGCAGACCTGATCCAACTTCGTCAAGGTACCCGAAGCATGGGACAATATGTCATCCAGTTCCAGACGTTGGCCGCAGAGATTCAGTGGAACAACCAAGCCCTGGTGGCAGCTTTCTGGCATGGACTCTCGGATCGGATCAAAGATGAACTGGCGACCCGTGATCTCCCTGAGCAGTTGTCTGATTTAATTTCCTTGTGTATCAAGTTGGACTCTCGCATCCGCGAACGCAATAATGAACGTGCCCGGAGTGAGCCCCGCAGATTAAGGATGATACCTTCCGTACAGTTCCAGTCTCCACCTTCTGACGAGCCTATGCAAATAAATAGGTCCCGCCTAACTCCTGAGGAGCGGTCAAGAAGAATGCGAGAGAGACTATGTCTATATTGTGCGGCTGCAGGTCACCAGATTAACTCCTGCACAGTGCGTTCGGGAAACGCCAGATCCTAACTTGCAAAGGAGGAGTCAAGTTGGGATCTTCTAGTCAAGCTCCTTCTAGTCAAGATCTTATCCTTCCTGTGACTTTAGAGACTTCAGTTGGGCTTCAATCTGTATCTGCTTTAGTGGACTGTGGAGCTGCAGGAAACTTCATCACCCAAGCTGCGGTAAATAAATTTTGCTTGCCTGTATGTGAACTTTCTTCCCCAGTCTATATTACCGCCGTGGATGGTAGCCGAATCCCCAAGGGGAATATCTCTCACCAGACTGCACCAGTGGTTTTGGGAGTTGGGTTCTTACACTCTGAATTAATTAAGTTCCTAGTCATTCCTCAAGCCACCCAAGAGATCGTGTTGGGCATGCCCTGGCTCCAGCTACACAATCCACAGTTTGACTGGTCAACGTTACAACTCTCTTCTTGGGGTTCACATTGCCATCAGTCCTGTCTAGCCCAAATCTGTCCTGTAAAGTCTACTGAAGTTAAAACACAGTCAAGCCTTCCTGCGGCTTATCAAGATTTCTCTGACGTCTTCAGTGAAAAAGCCGCAGATGTCCTGCCGCCCCATAGAGAATGGGATTGTCCCATCGATCTCCTTCCCGGCAAGAAGCCACCTAGGGGGCGTACCTACCCATTATCTGTTCCCGAAACGGAAGCGATGAGCAATTACATCAGGGAAAATTTACAGAAGGGATTCATCCGTCCTTCATCATCACCAGCTGGTGCAGGCTTCTTCTTTGTTAAAAAGAAGGATGGAGGACTGCGTCCATGCATTGACTACCGGGGTCTTAATGACATTACCATTAAAAATAGTTACCCATTACCACTCATCACCGAATTATTTGACAGAGTTAAAGGAGCCCGCATCTTCACCAAGTTAGATCTTCGCGGTGCCTACAACCTCATCAGAATCCGGAGTGGTGATGAATGGAAGACAGCTTTTAACACTCGAGATGGTCATTACGAGTACCTGGTAATGCCATTCGGGTTGAGTAATGCCCCAGCAGTGTTCCAGCACTTTGTGAACGAAATCTTCCGTGATGTTCTGTATAAATACCTTGTAGTTTATCTGGATGATATCCTCATCTTCTCCCAAGATCTTCCCTCTCATCGTCTACAAGTCCGTGAAGTTCTCCGACGTCTTCGTGAGAACCGGCTCTACGGTAAACTATCCAAGTGTACCTTTGAAGTTTCCTCTATACCCTTCCTAGGATATATAATTTCCGGATCGGATCTTCAGATGGACCCGACAAAATTGGAAGCCATTGCCAATTGGTCCATTCCAAACTCTCTCAAGTCTATTCAGCGATTCCTGGGATTTGCCAACTACTATAGGAAATTTATTCGGGGATTCTCCACTCTCATCGCTCCTATTACCAACTTAACTCGGAAAGGGGCAAACCATTCCAACTGGCCTGAAGAGGCTTTAGCGGCCTTCCAGAAAATCAAGCTGGCCTTTATGTCTGCTCCAGTTCTGTCCCAGCCAGATGTAGACAGACCGTTCGAGTTAGAGGTGGATGCCTCTACAGTTGGAGTTGGAGCTGTTCTCTCCCAGAAGGGAACTGATGGGAAGATCCACCCCTGTGGATTTTATTCTCGTAAATTCCTCCCTGCAGAAGCTAACTATTCCATTGGAGATCAAGAACTACTGGCGATTAAGCTGGCCCTCGAGGAATGGAGGTATCTCCTGGAAGGGGCCAAACATCCGTTCAACATCTACACGGATCATAAAAATCTGCTATACTTAAAGGCAGCCCAGTGCCTTAATCCTCGCCAGTCCAGGTGGTCTATGTTTTTCTCACGTTTTAACTTTAAGCTTCATTTCCGTCCAGGTTCGCAGAATGTTAAAGCTGACGCCTTATCCCGATCTATGGAATCCGAAGAGGAAACGCCTGACTCAGTTCCACATTCCATTCTGAGTCCTGTGGTATTTGCTGCATCTCAAGTCTCCCCAGCTCCTCCTCCTGGTAAGACTTTTGTTTCCTCAGAACTCCGTCCCAAGTTGCTGTCTTGGGCCCATCAATCCAAGTTCACTGGTCATCCCGGGGTTCTGAAAACCTTCAAGTTCCTCTCTGAAACATACTGGTGGCCAAAGATGAAAGCTGACATCAAGGATTTCGTGGCATCCTGTCCTAAGTGTGTGCAGCACAAGACTCCTCGTCAGTCTCCAGCAGGTCAGTTACAACCATTGTCTGTTCCTAGTCGCCCCTGGTCGCACCTGTCCATGGACTTTATCTCCGACCTTCCTCCTTCTCAAGGATATAATACCATCTGGGTTGTAGTGGACAGATTTACCAAGATGGCCCATTTTGTTCCTCTCCAGGGTCTCCCTTCTGCCCCAAAACTTGCCCAAATCTTCCTACGGGAGATTTTCCGCTTACATGGCCTACCCTCAGAGATAATATCTGATAGAGGTGTACAGTTTGTAGCGAGGTTTTGGAGGGCTCTCTGTTCTGCAATGCAAGTCAAACTGAAGTTCTCGTCATCTTACCACCCTCAGACGAATGGGCAGACAGAAAGGGTAAACCAAGAACTAGAGACATTTTTAAGGTTGTATGTTTCATCTTCCCAGGATGACTGGTTGGATCTGCTCCCATGGGCCGAGTTTGCCCACAACTTCCGCTACCACACTGCTACTGAGACGACTCCATTCTTTGCAGTGTATGGACAACATCCTCGTGTCCCAGACTTCCAAGAGCTTCCTCACATGGATGTTCCTGCCGCCACTTCTGCTCTGAGTCAGTTTTCTTCCATCTGGAGGAAGATCCACACTTCTCTAAAAAAGGCCTCCAGCCGGTATAAACACTTTGCTGATCGCAAAAGACGTGCAGTTCCTAGCTTGAAACCTGGGGACAAGGTTTGGCTGTCTACCCGGAACCTCCGTCTTAGGGTCCCGTCTATGAAATTTGCACCACGTTTCATTGGCCCCTTTCCTGTCGAAAGAGTCATCAACCCTGTGGCCTACAAGCTGAAATTACCACCTTCTCTGCGAATACCTAATGCTTTTCATGTTTCTCTCCTCAGACCTTTAGTCCTAAATCGTTTCCAGAGAGCTCTTCCAGTTGGTCCCAAAATTCGAACTCAGCGGGGCGTGGAGTTCGAGATTGGAAAGATTCTGGATTCCCGTTGCCGGTACGGACGACTTCAATATCTTGTCGATTGGTCCGGTTATGGCCCAGAGGAGAGAAGTTGGGTAAATTCGTTGGATGTCCATGCTCCAAGGTTGGTCCGTGTCTTCCACAACACTCATCCTTCCAAACCACGTGGGTGTTCGGTGCCCACCCTTAAAGGGGGGGGTACTGTCAGGAATCGACTCACCAAGCTGACATCTGTCCGCCGCTGCGGACTCCGTCCTGGCTCCCTGCGGTCACCTGTCGTCCACGTCCCTGCCATCGGACGCCATCATGGGCCTGAGAGCGCCCCTGTGACGGCGGCGTGTAGCGCGCCGCATTCCCGCTGGGCCGCGGCATGGGCGCCGCCATGACAGCTTCCAATACTCAGCATACGGCGGCCAATCCGGTGCTTGGCCGCACCCACTTTTCCTCACTCCACCAATGACTGTTAACCAAGGGGTATATATGTAGCTGCAGGTTCAGTCTGCAGGCATCCTGGACTTTGTGTCACTCCTGCGACTCATGTGAAAGGATCTGGTTCCTGTCTCCTCCGTGTACCTGGCTATTTACCTGAGACTTTGTACTCCTGGTTACTTCACTCTGCTCCGTGGAACTTCAAGCCCCAGCAATACCTGCATTCATCAACAGGCTTCACACCCATCATTACCTTGTGTGCTTCAGCCTAGCAGTAGAGACTGACTCCAGGTGTGTTCCATCTCTCCACCTGTGATACAGCTTGCTTGCTGTCAGTGCTTCACCACCTGCACTGTGGACACAGTCAGACTCCTGCCTCTGCTATCAGGTTTGCCATATTACATCACCTCTGCTTAGTTCCATGATTTAACCTGCACTGGTTCCCATACCAGAATATCTCCACAAGTTTCATTCATCTGTTTATCATCATTACCGGTTATCATTTCTTCAAGTCATCATCCATTCTGTTCCATAGACTTTCAGCTATTACGCTGTATAATTGACACTCATATTTATTATTATTTCTGCTGCCGTTTTGTTTATTATCTGTTCAATAAATACCATTGCGCTCATGCGCAGAAACATCATCCAGCCTCCTCGTTTTCTCCCATCTACCTCCGCTGACCCACTAGCGCCCCCTCCGGGGACACAGACAAAACCCGATCTGACAGCGTGCATGCGTGCTTGAATTTGCTGAAAACCCGTGTGCACCGGGTGTCATTGAAGGCGTAGCATTTGAGCATATCCTGTCTATGCATGCTAGGCCTCCCTGTCCCCTGCCTTTGCGCTGTCGCTTCTTTATCCCTAGCCCCTCTTGCCTGCGCCTTGAGCCATAGCTCGATATCCTTTGTCCCAAACTTCATGGGTTGCTGCCCTTGCGCTCTTAACCTGAAGGACTCGTCGTATCTGCGCCACGCAGTTCCTCCATAATCCTTGTACACTGAATAAACAAGATTGATGTATTTCATCATGTTCATTGCCATATTTGGGTAAGCTTCTACGTAGCAACCAGAGTATGTGAACATCCCGGTCATCCAATTGTCAATTGTCTTGTAGGATTCCCCACACCCTACTCCCTTCTCGCTGCCCCTCTCCTTGTCCCTGAGACCTTCCTCTGTAAGGAAGCATATGTCGATGAAATCCCCCTTCACAATTTCCTTCCTAATTTCTTTAGGCAAATGCCCTGCCAATGCGCCTAGCTCGTGATCCAGTGCGCCTCCCTGCTGCAAGAAAACTGGCTTAGCTGCTCCGGTCTGACCTAGCTTACTCCACGCTGTATCTGCCCCTGGGGCTGACAACTTCTTCTTCTTGTGATTGGCCCTGGCCAACCGCAGTTGCTCTTTCAATACCTTGCATGACTCGTCGTCGTCTGACTCGGAAGCGCTGCTATTGCCCCGCTTGCCCGCCTGATTATCTGCGGCGCTGTTACCCTCCCCTTGTGTGTTCGCTACCTCATTTAATGTGGCCCCCCCCCCGCTATTTGCGCTGCTCGCGCTGTTTTGGTGCAACCCCTGCCTCTGCCCCTTTTCAGTACCACCCCTCACACTTTGTGTATTGCTATTATACATTGGCATAACATTCACATTCTGCATATTAAACACATGGTTCATCTCACCGTTCCTGAGTGATGCTATGGAGACGTCTTCTCTGGCCGGGCTGGTCACGGCACCGGCCTCCGCTGTATTCTTCTCCACCGCTCTTGCCGCGGCAAGATGCTGCACCGACGGGCCGCTGGGCATGGCGAGGACCGCACTGTCTCTGTAACTGTTGTAATTGTCTTGGATTCTTGCTTGTGGTTGTGACGTGAAATCTTGCGATTGTGATGTGAAATCTTGCGATTGTGGGCCCTCATTCCGAGTTGTTCGCTCGCAAGGCGATTTTAGCAGTATTGCACACGCTAAGCCGCCGCCTACTGGGAGTGAATCTTAGCATCTTAAAATTGCGAACGAAAGATTCGCAATATTGCGATTACACATCTCGTAGCAGTTTCAGAGTAGCTTCAGACTTACTCGGCATCTGCGATCAGTTCAGTGCTTATCGTTCCTGGTTTGACGTCACAAACACACCCAGCGTTCGCCCAGACACTCCTCCGTTTTTCCAGCCACTCCCGCGTTTTTTCCGGAAACGGTAGCGTTTTTTCCCACACGCCCATAAAACGGCCTGTTTCCGCCCAGTAACACCCATTTCCTGTCAATCACACTACGATCGCCTGAGCGAAGAAAAAGCGGTGAGTAAAAATCCAAACTTCATAGCAAATTTACTTGGCGCAGTCGCAGTGCGGACATTGCGCATGCGCACTAAGCGGAAAAACGCTGCGATGCGAAGAAATTTTCCGAGCGAACGACTCGGAATGACCTCCGTGATGTGAAATTTTGCGATGTGGCTTCTTGATCCCGGTTGCTTGCTTGCGGCATTTCGCAGCCCCTGCTCTGTCCTGTAAATGGCGTTGGTGTCTGCTGGTACATTCTCCTGGGTGGGGATGTAAACGCAGGGGAGCGGGCAAGCTGGTTTAGCCACCCCTGTGTAATGCCCCTGTCCTGCGTGCTCCCTGCGCCCTGTCCCCAGTTACCCCCTTGCCTAGGAGTGCCCTCTGGCTGCCTAGCAGGGCTATTATATTGCTGTATCTCTGCCAGGAAAACCCATCACCCCCTCACCTCGGGTGACCCTGGCCCGCTGGCTGTGTTGGCGAGAGTAACTCCCCCTTCCTGGCATGCTGCTCCTGCGCTCCTAGCTTGTGTTGGGGTATTCTGCAACCGCTGTGCTGCAACATTAATAGGGGTTCCCCTGGACTGTAGAGGGCCATAGCCGATCTGCCCCTCCCCCCTTGGGCCTAAAATGGCTGCCCCATTCCCCCTTGCTCCTATGCCTTCTTGCCCCGGCTGGTACTCACCCCCCTCTTGCCCTTGCTCCTTTTGCAGGGCTGCTGGTCGCTGCTGTCTTCCAGATCTAGCAGGTGCCTTTCCGGTTGCGTCTAGATTCTCTTCGCGCTAAGGATCTTTCCCATAACCCCCTTGGTCCATGTCACAATCTGTTTGGAATAGAAAAGTGTGGCGAGCGAAGCGGAGCGGAGCGAGACACCGAGCCCGATGCGTGGCGAGCGAAGCGAGCCCGCGAGGCGTCCAATGCTGCATAGAAGAAAAAAAAATACCCTAAACGAACGGAGAACGAAGGAAACATTTAGGAGCTGTAAGGGCGGAAGTTGTCTCCTGCCCACTCGTTTTGTCACGTCCAGGTCCTTTGCACGAAGGCAACATACTTGTGATTCTGTGAGACCTGCAAAACCTGCACTGTGTGGGGTCCTGAGGACTGAGTTTGAGAACCTGTGGTCTAATGTAAATAAAGATGAATGTGGTGGGGTGTAATGTGAATAAGGGGCATTACTGTTAGGAGTAATGTGGTACTATGATATGATGTCATGAGAATAAGAGACACCACTGCATGATATAATGTGAATAAAGTTGCAGTACTGTGTTGTGTCATTTCATCTTCGGGTATTATTGTGTTACCATGCCCCTTCCCAGCAAGAACATACTGTACACTGTTTTGGGCTGGCACTAAATGTGCACATTGTTCTTATTTAGATTATAGGGGGTAGGAGCGCCAAAATGGGTGATGGTGCTGGGAAAGGGGTGCAGGGTTAGAGGCGGAACTACGTAGCATCTGTGCAAGAGGGCATCAGCCAAAATCTAGCCTAGGGCATCATGTTGGTCAGGTTTGGCTCTGATAATACTGTATACTGTACTCTTACTGTACTTTGCATTCAATACAGATACTGTTTGCACACAGGTTTTACATGAATCATTGGCAATGCTGCAGGAGTGTCTCATTAGGCAATCTAAAATATACCACGACTATGGGTGGGGATACAGTAGGGAAGTTCTGTCACCATAAGCTGTCTGCTGTGTATAGCATATTTCCATCTGAGATGCATTTGTGTGTTTGTAATAAGAAAAAAACATTTTACTGTACATTTAGTGGATACAGTATTTCTCCCCCATAATGACGTATCATACTGTACAGGTACCCTCATGTACTGTACCGTACCATACTGTAAAATTGAATATTTATTGGAAAAACATCAATATTAATGTAAAAATAAAGTATTACAACATCCGATTCCATGTACTGCACTGATCAAAATGTACAGTACTCTTATTCAGGACTTATAAAACTGAAAATAACTGTTCATACAGTACACATCAATAACATTACTACTGTATAATATTCTACATTAGTTTATGCAATAATCAGACAAAGGCAATTTTATCATTTTTTTTAATAATGCACCAATTTAAAATTTTAAACAGAAAATACAGAACTACATATTTGTGGCTTGACCATTTCTTTCAACTACAACAGGTAATACTTTATACAGGTGATTTATATAATTATTACAATGTTCAGGTGTGAGTACTTCTAGCCAAAATTTCTTTATCCCATCCACCAGTTGCTGTTTTGTTGTTGGCTTTGCAACACTCCTAACGTACCTCTTCAATTGAGCCCACACTAATTCGATTGGGTTCATGTCTGGTGATCTAATAAAAAAAAAAAAAAAAGCGTATAGAAAAAATTAATTACATTACAGTAAATAGAGAAAATTAAACATACAATATTGTACTGTTTATTAAACAAAAATTTTTTTTACAGTACTAGAGTGCTATCCAAAATTTTACTTGTACACTGTTGAAAGAATACTCACTCTGGTGGTGTGCGTTCCCAATTCATACCTTTCTCTTCCATAAATTTGGCTGAGGCGGAGTGTTTAGGATCATTGTCTTGGAATATCCTATGGTGAGTTGGGTAATATTTATTCACAAATGGCACCATACATTTCTCTACTATTGTTTCTTGGAAATATTTCTTATCCATGATTCCTACAGAAATCAAAAAATGTTGTTCATTAATAAGCAACTCCTTTTATTGTGCAGTTACACGTACTCTACAGTACAACATGTATTTTTACAGAACACAGGCACAGAATAAAGTATAGTACTGTACTGTACCTTCGAAAAATAATAGGGGACCAGCTCCTAATCGTGATATGCCTCCCCATACATGGATTTTCAATGGATGCTTTGGGCGTGGTTTTAAAGAGATATGGTTACGTTTCCTGAATGACATTCTGGAGAACCGCTCAAGGGCAACAGACGATTCATCTGTGAAAATGACATCATCAAATGTTTCACCACTCTCAATCCATCGCCGTGCCTGTTCCACTCTCTTTTCTTTATTCACATCTCTTATCATTGGAGATATCCTGTGAAGAGCCAAAAATAATGAAATCAGATACAGTTATGAAATTACAGATTTACAGATTACTGTATATACAGTAGACTGTATGTGCAGTATACTGTATTATATACCTACTGTATACATTAAACTGTACATACAGTACATTAAGTTACATACAGAGTAATATATATATATACATACTGTACTGTACATACACACAAACACACACACACAGTATACAGTATGTAATCATCACAATAAGCCGGCAATGCTTCATTGCTGTCTCTGAGTGCCTATACAGTAGGTATCTCTTTTGGGATAGAATACTGTATATACAGTATATACACACACACATACTGTATATAGTATAAAGTACACACTCTGTATAATGATTTATGGCATTATTATATCACGTATCAAGGGATTATTAACAGTGCATTTACTGTATGGTTTATACTGCTTTCAGTATTTTACCTTGTTGCGCCAAAGGTCCATCCCATTTTCCGTCGCATCCTTCTGATGCTGGTGGCCGATATGTCCAGGTCATACTTGGAATGGAGAATTCGTTTTATTTGCAGAGCAGTACGCTCATCATCCTCACGAGTTAGTTCCTCCACAATTTGTTGCACTCTCCTACAGTACAATACAGTATGAAAAATATGAATTCATGAACAGCACAATCACAGTTACAATTGATGAAGTTTTTATTTTATTTCAAAAAAATTGTTTATGGTATAAAGCAAGTCATTTAAACATTACAGTAGTGTACAGTACGTACCATGTGCATTTTGTAGGAAATACAAATCTGGGCGTTGTTCTCTCGAATGCATGATAGCGCACCGTTTCTAAAGTGACTATAATGCCACTTTCCTTGAGCCATGCATGGATCTCTTTGATGGTTTTATTTTCTTTTTTCATGTTGGCGATTATCTTGCTCATCGTTTTGTTGATAGTTACTGGCATGTTGTCCAAATATAATTCCTGTATGGAGAGAAAACATTTGTGAATACTGTAGTCTAAAATTTACACATCTGAAAATGCATAAGAGTTTTATGATAGAAGTTAATACTGTACATGTTTACTATCCAGTACCTGATGTTCAAATTTAAGTATTGTATACTGTACAGTACTGAAAATACAACTTCAGTGTTATGGACTGCAATTAGTTTCCTGTATGAAACAGATACAGTACAGTAAATAACCCTCCTTGGAAGTGCATGGGCCCTGTGAGACTTACAGTAGTGTACAGCATAAGGGTCGACTGACATGATGTACAAGCATTACATACAGTACATGTCAGTACTGTATGTAAATTCTTCAATTATTGCCTAACAACAATGCTGCTTACTGTATATTAAATACTGTAGGCCTAGAAATGTGCATCTCAATATAGTAGTTAAAAACACAGGGGCCTATGTGGATAAGCGAGTTCTATGCACACTAAAAATGGCCACCGACCGTGAACCCCCAGCACGTGGCAGCGCTCGGATATGTAGTGAGATACAGTATGGCATACATTTCACACTCCAGGGGGCAATGCTGAAGGAGCGTCACAATCCCCTAGCTCAATTACATTGGGATAAGCGAGGTCTATGCACATTACGGTATACCGAGCTGGATCGCTTAGCAACCTGACAACATGGCCGCCGACCGTGAACTCCCAGCACGTGGCAGCGCTCGGATATGTAGTGAGATACAATATGGCATACATTTCACAGTTCAGGGGGCAATGCTGAATGAGCGTCACAATCCCCTAGCTCAATTACATTGGGATAAGCGAGGTCTATGCACATTACGGTATACCGAGCTGGATCGCTTAGCAACCTGACAAAATGGCCGCCGACCGTGAACTCCCAGCACGTGGCAGCGCTCGGATATGTAGTGAGATACAGTATGGCATACATTTCACAGTTCAGGGGCAATGCTGAATGAGCGTCACAATCCCCTAGCTCAATTACATTGGGATAAGCGAGGTCTATGCACATTACGGTATACCGAGCTGGATCGCTTAGCAACCTGACAACATGGCCGCCGACCGTGAACTCCCAGCACGTGGCAGCGCTCGGATATGTAGTGAGATACAGTATGGCATACATTTCACAGTTCAGGGGGCAATGCTGAATGAGCGTCACAATCCCCTAGCTCAATTACATTGGGATAAGCGAGGTCTATGCACATTACGGTATACCGAGCTGGATCGCTTAGCAACCTGACAACATGGCCGCCGACCGTGAACTCCCAGCACGTGGCAGCGCTCGGATATGTAGTGAGATACAATATGGCATACATTTCACAGTTCAGGGGGCAATGCTGAATGAGCGTCACAATCCCATTATTACAGAAAAAAAAAAAAAAGAAAGAAAGCACATCAGGTCTCGAACCCTGGACTCCCAGCGAGGGAGGTGGGAGCCTTCACCCCTAGCCCACGACGCCTCATGAGAGATTTCCAATTTCATGTGTGAAAGTACTGCAAACAGCGCCCGGCCCCCGCCCCATTGCTGTTGGTTTATGCCTTAGAGGACTCGGACGCTCGCATTTGTAAAGCACGGTGTTTTCCTCCGCCTCCTGCTAGCCTGTTGCCCTTCCCCCATGGGAGCCTGCACAGATCATGCAGTAGACAGGGAGGGAATGCAGGTCATGTGCAATACACAAACGCCCACTGTAGTACTATTTTGCTCACTTACAGTACCGTACTGTACTGTAGGTTGCATTTAGCGTAAAGAATCGCTCCTGCAGATGTACTTTGATTTATGTGAAACCTGTGTGCATCCTTCCATTGGATGTACTGTATTGGAGAGAATTTTTTTTTTTTTAAAGTGAATGTCACGGGAACACATTAAAAATAAGGTTGGCACTTCCTTCCCATTGGTGTTGGTTTACAGTATGCCGTAGTGTACTCGGACGCTCATGTAATTGCATTTCAAAGGCACAGTATTTTCCATCGTCTCCCCCCTACCCCCATCGCCCTTCCCCCCTGGGGGCCTGCACAGGGAGGAAATTCAGGTCCTGTGCAATACACAAACGCTGAAGATCTACTGTACAGTACTGTTTTGCTCAGTTGGTAGCGTCAGAATACACTCATTTCATTCCCGCTGTTTAGGTGCATTTAGCGTAAAGAATCGCTCCTGCAGATGTACTTTGATTTATGTGAAACCTGTGTGCATCCTTCCATTGACTGTCTTACAATGTAAATAAAATAATACAGTGCATTATTACAGAAAAAAAAAAAAAAAAGAAAGAAAGCACATCAGGTCTCGAACCCTGGACTCCCAGCGAGGGAGGTGGGAGCCTTCACCCCTAGCCCACGACGCCTCATGAGAGATTTCCAATTTCATGTGTGAAAGTACTGCAAACAGCGCCCGGCCCCCGCCCCATTGCTGTTGGTTTATGCCTTAGAGGACTCGGACGCTCGCATTTGTAAAGCACGGTGTTTTCCTCCGCCTCCTGCTAGCCTGTTGCCCTTCCCCCATGGGAGCCTGCACAGATCATGCAGTAGACAGGGAGGGAATGCAGGTCATGTGCAATACACAAACGCCCACTGTAGTACTATTTTGCTCACTTACAGTACCGTACTGTACTGTAGGTTGCATTTAGCGTAAAGAATCGCTCCTGCAGATGTACTTTGATTTATGTGAAACCTGTGTGCATCCTTCCATTGGATGTACTGTATTGGAGAGAATTTTTTTTTTTTTAAAGTGAATGTCACGGGAACACATTAAAAATAAGGTTGGCACTTCCTTCCCATTGGTGTTGGTTTACAGTATGCCGTAGTGTACTCGGACGCTCATGTAATTGCATTTCAAAGGCACAGTATTTTCCATCGTCTCCCCCCTACCCCCATCGCCCTTCCCCCCTGGGGGCCTGCACAGGGAGGAAATTCAGGTCCTGTGCAATACACAAACGCTGAAGATCTACTGTACAGTACTGTTTTGCTCAGTTGGTAGCGTCAGAATACACTCATTTCATTCCCGCTGTTTAGGTGCATTTAGCGTAAAGAATCGCTCCTGCAGATGTACTTTGATTTATGTGAAACCTGTGTGCATCCTTCCATTGACTGTCTTACAATGTAAATAAAATAATACAGTGCATTATTACAGAAAAAAAAAAAAAAAAGAAAGAAAGCACATCAGGTCTCGAACCCTGGACTCCCAGCGAGGGAGGTGGGAGCCTTCACCCCTAGCCCACGACGCCTCATGAGAGATTTCCAATTTCATGTGTGAAAGTACTGCAAACAGCGCCCGGCCCCCGCCCCATTGCTGTTGGTTTATGCCTTAGAGGACTCGGACGCTCGCATTTGTAAAGCACGGTGTTTTCCTCCGCCTCCTGCTAGCCTGTTGCCCTTCCCCCATGGGAGCCTGCACAGATCATGCAGTAGACAGGGAGGGAATGCAGGTCATGTGCAATACACAAACGCCCACTGTAGTACTATTTTGCTCACTTACAGTACCGTACTGTACTGTAGGTTGCATTTAGCGTAAAGAATCGCTCCTGCAGATGTACTTTGATTTATGTGAAACCTGTGTGCATCCTTCCATTGGATGTACTGTATTGGAGAGAATTTTTTTTTTTTTAAAGTGAATGTCACGGGAACACATTAAAAATAAGGTTGGCACTTCCTTCCCATTGGTGTTGGTTTACAGTATGCCGTAGTGTACTCGGACGCTCATGTAATTGCATTTCAAAGGCACAGTATTTTCCATCGTCTCCCCCCTACCCCCATCGCCCTTCCCCCCTGGGGGCCTGCACAGGGAGGAAATTCAGGTCCTGTGCAATACACAAACGCTGAAGATCTACTGTACAGTACTGTTTTGCTCAGTTGGTAGCGTCAGAATACACTCATTTCATTCCCGCTGTTTAGGTGCATTTAGCGTAAAGAATCGCTCCTGCAGATGTACTTTGATTTATGTGAAACCTGTGTGCATCCTTCCATTGACTGTCTTACAATGTAAATAAAATAATACAGTGCATTATTACAGAAAAAAAAAAAAAAAAGAAAGAAAGCACATCAGGTCTCGAACCCTGGACTCCCAGCGAGGGAGGTGGGAGCCTTCACCCCTAGCCCACGACGCCTCATGAGAGATTTCCAATTTCATGTGTGAAAGTACTGCAAACAGCGCCCGGCCCCCGCCCCATTGCTGTTGGTTTATGCCTTAGAGGACTCGGACGCTCGCATTTGTAAAGCACGGTGTTTTCCTCCGCCTCCTGCTAGCCTGTTGCCCTTCCCCCATGGGAGCCTGCACAGATCATGCAGTAGACAGGGAGGGAATGCAGGTCATGTGCAATACACAAACGCCCACTGTAGTACTATTTTGCTCACTTACAGTACCGTACTGTACTGTAGGTTGCATTTAGCGTAAAGAATCGCTCCTGCAGATGTACTTTGATTTATGTGAAACCTGTGTGCATCCTTCCATTGGATGTACTGTATTGGAGAGAATTTTTTTTTTTTTAAAGTGAATGTCACGGGAACACATTAAAAATAAGGTTGGCACTTCCTTCCCATTGGTGTTGGTTTACAGTATGCCGTAGTGTACTCGGACGCTCATGTAATTGCATTTCAAAGGCACAGTATTTTCCATCGTCTCCCCCCTACCCCCATCGCCCTTCCCCCCTGGGGGCCTGCACAGGGAGGAAATTCAGGTCCTGTGCAATACACAAACGCTGAAGATCTACTGTACAGTACTGTTTTGCTCAGTTGGTAGCGTCAGAATACACTCATTTCATTCCCGCTGTTTAGGTGCATTTAGCGTAAAGAATCGCTCCTGCAGATGTACTTTGATTTATGTGAAACCTGTGTGCATCCTTCCATTGACTGTCTTACAATGTAAATAAAATAATACAGTGCATTATTACAGAAAAAAAAAAAAAGAAAGAAAGCACATCAGGTCTCGAACCCTGGACTCCCAGCGAGGGAGGTGGGAGCCTTCACCCCTAGCCCACGACGCCTCATGAGAGATTTCCAATTTCATGTGTGAAAGTACTGCAAACAGCGCCCGGCCCCCGCCCCATTGCTGTTGGTTTATGCCTTAGAGGACTCGGACGCTCGCATTTGTAAAGCACGGTGTTTTCCTCCGCCTCCTGCTAGCCTGTTGCCCTTCCCCCATGGGAGCCTGCACAGATCATGCAGTAGACAGGGAGGGAATGCAGGTCATGTGCAATACACAAACGCCCACTGTAGTACTATTTTGCTCACTTACAGTACCGTACTGTACTGTAGGTTGCATTTAGCGTAAAGAATCGCTCCTGCAGATGTACTTTGATTTATGTGAAACCTGTGTGCATCCTTCCATTGGATGTACTGTATTGGAGAGAATTTTTTTTTTTTTAAAGTGAATGTCACGGGAACACATTAAAAATAAGGTTGGCACTTCCTTCCCATTGGTGTTGGTTTACAGTATGCCGTAGTGTACTCGGACGCTCATGTAATTGCATTTCAAAGGCACAGTATTTTCCATCGTCTCCCCCCTACCCCCATCGCCCTTCCCCCCTGGGGGCCTGCACAGGGAGGAAATTCAGGTCCTGTGCAATACACAAACGCTGAAGATCTACTGTACAGTACTGTTTTGCTCAGTTGGTAGCGTCAGAATACACTCATTTCATTCCCGCTGTTTAGGTGCATTTAGCGTAAAGAATCGCTCCTGCAGATGTACTTTGATTTATGTGAAACCTGTGTGCATCCTTCCATTGACTGTCTTACAATGTAAATAAAATAATACAGTGCATTATTACAGAAAAAAAAAAAAAAAAGAAAGAAAGCACATCAGGTCTCGAACCCTGGACTCCCAGCGAGGGAGGTGGGAGCCTTCACCCCTAGCCCACGACGCCTCATGAGAGATTTCCAATTTCATGTGTGAAAGTACTGCAAACAGCGCCCGGCCCCCGCCCCATTGCTGTTGGTTTATGCCTTAGAGGACTCGGACGCTCGCATTTGTAAAGCACGGTGTTTTCCTCCGCCTCCTGCTAGCCTGTTGCCCTTCCCCCATGGGAGCCTGCACAGATCATGCAGTAGACAGGGAGGGAATGCAGGTCATGTGCAATACACAAACGCCCACTGTAGTACTATTTTGCTCACTTACAGTACCGTACTGTACTGTAGGTTGCATTTAGCGTAAAGAATCGCTCCTGCAGATGTACTTTGATTTATGTGAAACCTGTGTGCATCCTTCCATTGGATGTACTGTATTGGAGAGAATTTTTTTTTTTTTAAAGTGAATGTCACGGGAACACATTAAAAATAAGGTTGGCACTTCCTTCCCATTGGTGTTGGTTTACAGTATGCCGTAGTGTACTCGGACGCTCATGTAATTGCATTTCAAAGGCACAGTATTTTCCATCGTCTCCCCCCTACCCCCATCGCCCTTCCCCCCTGGGGGCCTGCACAGGGAGGAAATTCAGGTCCTGTGCAATACACAAACGCTGAAGATCTACTGTACAGTACTGTTTTGCTCAGTTGGTAGCGTCAGAATACACTCATTTCATTCCCGCTGTTTAGGTGCATTTAGCGTAAAGAATCGCTCCTGCAGATGTACTTTGATTTATGTGAAACCTGTGTGCATCCTTCCATTGACTGTCTTACAATGTAAATAAAATAATACAGTGCATTATTACAGAAAAAAAAAAAAAAAGAAAGAAAGCACATCAGGTCTCGAACCCTGGACTCCCAGCGAGGGAGGTGGGAGCCTTCACCCCTAGCCCACGACGCCTCATGAGAGATTTCCAATTTCATGTGTGAAAGTACTGCAAACAGCGCCCGGCCCCGCCCCATTGCTGTTGGTTTATGCCTTAGAGGACTCGGACGCTCGCATTTGTAAAGCACGGTGTTTTCCTCCGCCTCCTGCTAGCCTGTTGCCCTTCCCCCATGGGAGCCTGCACAGATCATGCAGTAGACAGGGAGGGAATGCAGGTCATGTGCAATACACAAACGCCCACTGTAGTACTATTTTGCTCACTTACAGTACCGTACTGTACTGTAGGTTGCATTTAGCGTAAAGAATCGCTCCTGCAGATGTACTTTGATTTATGTGAAACCTGTGTGCATCCTTCCATTGGATGTACTGTATTGGAGAGAATTTTTTTTTTTTTAAAGTGAATGTCACGGGAACACATTAAAAATAAGGTTGGCACTTCCTTCCCATTGGTGTTGGTTTACAGTATGCCGTAGTGTACTCGGACGCTCATGTAATTGCATTTCAAAGGCACAGTATTTTCCATCGTCTCCCCCCTACCCCCATCGCCCTTCCCCCCTGGGGGCCTGCACAGGGAGGAAATTCAGGTCCTGTGCAATACACAAACGCTGAAGATCTACTGTACAGTACTGTTTTGCTCAGTTGGTAGCGTCAGAATACACTCATTTCATTCCCGCTGTTTAGGTGCATTTAGCGTAAAGAATCGCTCCTGCAGATGTACTTTGATTTATGTGAAACCTGTGTGCATCCTTCCATTGACTGTCTTACAATGTAAATAAAATAATACAGTGCATTATTACAGAAAAAAAAAAAAAAAAGAAAGAAAGCACATCAGGTCTCGAACCCTGGACTCCCAGCGAGGGAGGTGGGAGCCTTCACCCCTAGCCCACGACGCCTCATGAGAGATTTCCAATTTCATGTGTGAAAGTACTGCAAACAGCGCCCGGCCCCCGCCCCATTGCTGTTGGTTTATGCCTTAGAGGACTCGGACGCTCGCATTTGCTAGTCCTCCATTCCCATTATGCATTAGCGAACTCAGACGCTCATATATTTTAAAAGCACGGTGTTTATACATTGTACTGTACATTCTTCCTTTTACACAATTACTGTAGTTGCGTCTCCATACACATACTGTACAGTACTCCATACTTTTTTCCACCGCCTCCCGTTACGCCTACAGTATTGCCAGAGCTGTAGATCAATCCGCCGCTATACTGTACGATCGAAAGTACTGGATTAGTGGAGCATTAGCGACACAGTGGTGGAGATGTGTAATGCATGAGGAGTATCTAGATCGTCTCAACGCGCCTGCCTGTGATGAAACTCAGCTATCGCCTTAGCGTGGCTAAACGCCCGTCTCGGCGGAGAAACAGTCAAGGTAAAGGTGGCTACATCTGTAGACACAACCGTGCCTTTCCTGCCTTTATTCTTTTTTCCCGTTTGTTTCTTCTTATGTGGCCTCCTGCCACCAGATGGCGCCCCAGCACAATTTTCATTGATCCTGTGCTGCCTCTCTGGAGAGGGACGGACGGATATGCCCTGCAGCTGCTGGCCGGAAATGCTGTCCTCCCGGCCCCAGTATCGCGCTGGAAGCGCCCTTCTCTTCTCCGGCCGCTCTGCCGCGCGCTGCCCGACCATTGCTCCCTGCTGTGAGGGTGACTTGCCTCCGGACACTGTGGATGCCATGCCTGGATCTCTGGAAGTGCAGCAGCCGCCAGACAGACACAGGTACTTCCTTTCCTGTGTGGGGAAAACGGAGCTATTAACTTCCTCCCCCCCGGCTGCTGCTTTTATCTGTGTCTCCCCCGGCGTTCACGCCTTCGGGCCGCCCGGCACCCCTCCTCCTTATCCCGCTGCGGCGCTATTGCTGCCCCCTTCGCCCCTGCTAGCGATGAACGAGCGCGGGGCCGCGCATCGTTCTTCGCTGGAGCCTCCACACTGCACAATATGAACGTTATCTCGTTCATTAATGAACGAGATCGTTCATATCGTGCAGTCATGTCGGCCAGTGTGTAGGGCCCTTAACACTCCTGCATACACACCAAACAATTGCCGCGGCAATCATGTTATTATCGTCTGATTGGCCCAATAAGAAAACATAGTGTGTACCCGGCTTAACAGTTGACTGCAGTAGAGAATTTTTTTTTCTACATTAGCTGAATTTTCATCGGGCCAGGAGGAAGGCACACCGCACAACATTTAATACTTACTTAAGAGTCCCGCATCAGCAGCCTAGATCACTGGGAAAATGGTGCGGCGACCATTTTCCTAGAGATTTTCGAAAGCGCAATAGACAATTCACTGGGAACATGATGCCACAGTCTACTACCCGCAGAGGGGAGGGGGCCCACATGAGGGATGCCATGTCGACGCCGGAATCCCGAGCGCCCAAAATGCCGGCAATCTGAATGCTGACCCACAGGCTCTATTCCCACTCCTAGGTGGGAATAGAACCTGTGACGAGCGCAGGTGGGAGGACAACAGGAACTGTCAAACATGGCTGACAAACATGCATACATGAGAGGATGGGGAGTATAAATTGGTACTTGATCCCTCCTACAACTAAAGACCCAACGTTCCAATTATCACAAAGGTACCAGGACATAACTGTGGCAAACTGTGAGGGTGCAATTTTGCATCTTTTGTTAGCTGGAGCTAGGAGGATCAGGGCTCATGTGCTAAATATTTATGAACACATGCAAAATAGGATCTCTTGTTGTGGGATGAGTTACTGTAGTTACGTGCTCTTATCAGTTTAGCATTTCATATTCCCACACAGTGGCAATAGCAGGACAGGGGACAGGGGGGGGGGGGGGGGTTCCAAATGCAATCCACGATAATGTAAGTGTTCAGGAAAAAGTTAAATATACCATAATAAATAAATAAATACACAAACATAATATAACAAGTACTGCACTTTCTAAGCACACATTCTCCCACCTCATGGTAAGGCTCCTGTCTCTTCTTCCAGGTAGCTACTCTCTGGTCAAGTGCACTGAGGCCTCAGAGGCAGAAGAAGCTTCTAAACCTGGGCATTTGCAGCAGCCTAAACGGCATGATGTGGCGGCAGCTCTAGTAATTGTATTATATACCATTGCAATTGTCATAATTTGAGGCACTTGCCAAGTGGAGGGGGGTTTCCAGGAGACCGGACCCTTCCCCCCCCCCACACCACACCACGTTTGCCTATGCCACACAAAATCGTCTGATTTTTTTTTTGCATATTTGGAGATGTCTTTTGCATCAACCAGATACTGTACATACCTGCCAACATTCCCAGTTATAAATAAATAGTCTAATCTGATGTAACCACGGGCATTAGCACTAAAACTTTTCTGGCAGGTCACATAAACTTTGGCTTTTGTGGTTGGCTCCCCATTCCGTTGTCCTGCTCCATGATGGGTTATAAAGGGCACCACAGCTTCGAATGGGGGATGGTTGGAGCTGCAGTGGTTATCAAACGCTGTGGTGCATCGGGGTAGTGAGTAAATTGTAAAAATATATTTTTAAAGTGTATTTGTGCCACAGTTGCAGACTAAGGGCCTCATTCAGAGTTGTTTGCCATGTTTACAAGGACCTGCGCATGCACAGTAGACTCCATCACGATGCCGGAGACTACAGAGCCGTGCAAAAGAAGGGGCTCACCCGATGCCTGCACAGGGGCCCCCTCCTCTGTTAAAACGCTCCTGATTGCATGGACCAGCCAACGGATCTGCACAGTGCACAGATAAGCAAGGTCACATGTTATACTGTCCATCTCATGCACAGGGAATGCTTATGCTAGCATTTGCATATTTTCACACTTTAACTGAGTACAGGATCGCAGGTGCTGCAGTATTAGTGTACAGCTCTAAATCAGGCCCTAAGTATGGTGGTTCTGATGCAGGAAGGCTTAGGGCATGATCAGGGATGGTTCTGGGGCTTTGCGCGCCCCGGGCGGCAATGGCGGGCATGGCTTCGTACAGGGGGCGTAAATGTACAGACTACTGTAGCGCTCTGAAATGTGCCCCCCGCTGCCGCTGGCTGCTGTGAAGCCCTGCGTGGAGAGGTCCTTTAATGTGCGGTGCGCGATGACGTCATCGCGCACCGCACAGTAAAGGACCTCTCCACGAAGGGAAACTCTAGTTTCCCTTCACATCGGCCAGCGGCAGCGGGGGGCAGCAGGCAGCAGCGGGCAGCGGGGGGCACAGCAGCAGTGGATCTTGCCCTGGTGCGGCGCCCTCCGAAAGGCGGCGCCCCGGGCAAAAGTCCTGCTTGCCCGTGGCAAGATCCGCTACTGGGCATGATGTTCATGTAGCTGAGCAATTACTCACAATTGCGCATTCTCAAAAACTGGCGCATGTGTTTCAGAGTGCACACACAAAGGTGATACTGTGAATGGGCCAGACGGTATCAGAAATGTTGCATAAAAGTGATTTCCATTCCTAGGCCATGACTGGGAGGTGGCTACTAGTGCAGGCTAACAGGGTCAGTAATACGTTCAGCGAGCGTTTTATGAAGTGATGAGCGGGTTCGGTTCCTCGGAATCCGAACCCCCCCCGAACTTCACCCATTTTACACGGTTCCGAGGCAGACTCGGATCCTCCCGCCTTGCTCGGTTAACCTGAGCGCACCCGAACGTCATCATCCCGCTGTCGGATTCTCACGAGATTCGTATTCTATATAAGGAGCCGCGCGTCGCCGCCATTTTCACTCGTGCATTGGAGATGATAGGGTGAGGACGTGTGCAGCGTTCTCTCAGTTGTGTTCAGTGTGCTGCAAATATCTGTGCTCAGTGTGCTGCAAATATCTGTTCTCAGTGTGCTTGCAAATATCTGTGCTCAGTGTGCTGAAAATATCTACGTTCTCTGCCTGAAAAACGCTCCATATCTGTGCTGCATTGTAGTATATAGTAGGAGGACAGTGCAGAATTTTGCTGACCAGTGACCACCAGTATTATATCAGTACGGTACAGTAGTCCACTGCTCTACCTACCTCTGTGTCGTCAAGTATACTATCCATCCATACCTGTGGTGCATTTAGGTTTTGCACAGTATATATATAGTAGGAGGACAGTGCATAATTTTGCTGACCACCAGTATATAATATATAGCAGTACGGTACAGTAGTCCACTGCTCTACCTACCTCTGTGTCGTCAAGTATACTATCCATCCATACCTGTGGTGCATTTAAGTTTTGCGCAGTATATATATAGTAGGAGGACAGTGCATAATTTTGCTGACCACCAGTATATAATATATAGCAGTACGGTACAGTAGTCCACTGCTCTACCTACCTCTGTGTCATCAAGTATACTATCCATCCATACCTGTGTTGCATTTAAGTTTTGCGCAGTATATATAGTAGGAGGACAGTGCAGAATTTTGCTGACCACCAGTATATAATATATAGCAGTACGGTACAGTAGGCCACTGCTCTACCTCTGTGTCGTCAAGTATACAAAAAGTTCAGTAAAATGACCCAAAAATCAAAATTAAAAGCGTCTGATGAGAAGCGTAAACTTGCCAATATGCCATTTACGACACGGAGTGGCAAGGAACGGCTGAGGCCCTGGCCTATGTTCATGGCTAGTGGTTCAGATTCACATGAGAATGGAAGCACTCATCCTCTCGCTAGAAAACTGCAGTGCCACTCCTAGATGGGCCAGGTGTTTGTGTCGGCCACTTGTGTCGCTTAGCTTAGTCACACAGCTACCTCATTGCACCTCTTTTTTTCTTTGCATCATGTGCTGTTTGGGGACTATTTTTTGAAGTGCCATCCTGTCTGACACTGCAGTGCCACTCCTAGATGGGCCAGGTGTTTGTGTCGTCCACTTGGGTCGCTTAGCTTAGTCACACAGCTACCTCATTGCACCTCTTTTTTTCTTTGCATCATGTGCTGTTTGGGGACTATTTTTTAAATCTGCCATCCTGTCTGACACTGCAGTGCCACTCCTAGATGGGCCAGGTGTTTGTGTCGGCCACTTGGGTCGCTTAGCTTAGTCATCCAGCGACCTCGGTGCAAATTTTAGGACTAAAAATAATATTGTGAGGTGTGAGGTGTTCAGAATAGACTGGAAATGAGTGGAAATTATGGTTATTGAGGTTAATAATACTGTGGGTTTAAAATGACCCCCAAATTCTATGATTTAAGCTGTTTTTGAGGGTATTTTGTAAAAAAACACCCGAATCCAAAACACACCCGAATCCGACAAAAAATTTTCAGGGAGGGGGCGTGGCCTGGCCGGCATCAGGGAAGGTTGTGTACTAGTGGAGCTCCGGCCTGTGTCTCCTTAACCCTGTGCCCTGCCCTGACATTTATTAACCCACAGGTCGTTTTACACCCTCCCGAGGCAGCTGTGCTTCCCTGAGCCCAGAGGTTAGTGCTGCGGAGTCGGGGGGGCACTCCGTTGCCCCCTGCGGATTGCGGCCTACCTCTGCTGCGGCAGCCGGGGCCTCGATCCCGGAGACGGACCGCCGGGGAGGTCCGCCTGCTGGACCCGGAGAGGCCGCGTAGCAGATCATCTCCCCCGCTTGGACGCCACTCCCCGCCGCAGAATACTCCACCCGACGGGCTGGGATCCCGGCCAAAGACCGAGCACAGCGGGACCCGCTTAAGGTAAAGCCCGGGGCGCATGTGTCGGGCGGCGGCCATCTTGCGGTTGGCGCCGCTCGGCGCCCGGGCCCTGCAGCGCATTCCGCAATGGTCCTCAAGAGCTCCTGGGCCCTGAACCCCCTCACCTTCACCCCCAACGCTCCCACCGGGCTCCCCATCTCTGCCTGGCAGTGGTGGACGACGGCACGGGCCGCGGGATATCCCAGGCTTGAAGGCTTGCCGGGGGCCATCTTGGGACTGGCATCGCCCTCACTAGTATCCAGGAGGGGCAGCACCCGGAGAGCAGGCACACAGAACCCCTTGCAGCATCCCCCCCTGACCCTGCTGGCTCACAGTTCCTGTGTATGCTGCCTACCCCCACTGAACCCTGTGCAGGGTCTAGATGAATGTGGCTGGCACCGCTACCTCCCTCTGCATTATCTCCACGTCCAGCTCTTCCTGCACCGTCCCACTGACGCACCTACGACACAGCGGAGCCTGGATTTTTCCCATTCTGTTAACTGTTTCTACCGAGAGTTGCAGTGTCGAAACCCCATGGCTACACGGCCTCACTGTTTCTTTATTGCAAGTTTACTTCCATATTGATGGCCGGCTAGCCACTTAGTTTCTGGGGTGACGTGCTGGCGCTGGCCCTGACGGGATTTTGCTCTAATCACACAACGAAACTTCTGATGTCTTACTGGCGTGACTAAGGTGCCTCATGGTGAGAGGTAAGAAGGGATCGCAAGGGAGAGGAAGGACGTCGCATAAACTCACTCTGACACGTGCAATGGATACTCCAACTTCGGCCGATATGAGGCAATTTCTCCTTCCCCAGGGCTCCGCCCCCATGATGGATGTCTCCTCGCCTTCGACCCCGCATCTCTCGCCTGTTTCGGACTCGGTTTCTCAAGTGGGGTCCCATGGGGCAGGCTTACACACCACGACGGATCCGGGAAGCCTCTCTCAGATTCTGAACCTTCTCCAGGCCCTCCCAATGAAGCAGGACTTTGAACATCTGGAAGGTAGGGTCAGAGAAACTGTCCGCTCAGAGATTGCCGTGGTTCAGGCAGAAATAACACATATTGGTTCCCGCCTGTCTTCGTTGGAAGGCTTCTCTTCAGACACGGCAGCAGCACACAACGCCCTTAGGGCCACAGTTCTTAAGCAGGCGTCTAGCCTCCAATAGCTCCAAGACCGTGTAGAAGATTTAAATAACCGCGGAAGGAGAAATAACTTGAGGATTCGGGGGGTCTCGGAGGACATCTCGCCAGACTGCCTCATTGACTTCCTTATGACAGTTTTCAACGAACTGCTTGGCCGTGATCCTGCTTCAATAATCGAGTTCGATAGGGCCCACCGAGCCCTGAGACCCAGAGGAGCACCGTCAGAACACCCCCGCGACATCATCTGCCGCCTACATTACTACACAGAAAAAGAGGAGATCCTCTGCAAAACCCGTCGTATGGATGTGATAGAGACTGCTCCTTATAGGATTCAGATCTTCCAGGATTTATCGTGGACGACCCTTCAAAAGCGAAGAGCTCTACACCCACTCACTGCGGAGCTTCGGAAGCTGGGCATTAAATATAGATGGGGCTTCCCTTTTGGCCTCCAGGTCTCGCAAAATGGGAAACTGTACTCCTTTAAAGACTCCTCCGATTTGCCCCTTTTCTGCCAAGCTTTGGGTGTGCCGCAGGTCTCTCTCCCGGATTGACAGGAACCCCTGACTTACGGTGTTCCACCAGAACTCTCTCACCCTGACAATGACTGGCACCTCGTCCACCATAACCCGAAACCCCCTAGGGAGCAGCGTTCCCTCACGCAGTCAGCGAAGAAATGAGGGTCTCTACTTGGTTCGGGACATTTACTTTAGCAATTTTAAGTGACCCTTATTTAGTTAACAAGGTTTACTGACGACTCGGGGGATTTCCTTGCCTTTCGGCGCACTCTCCCTCGGGAGGCGTGGTCGGGGCATCGGGATCATACTCGACTCGACGAGCACTCATCTGACCTGACTGGGTTGGTGGTATTTGTTTTCAGTTAAAAGCTATTTCTCTAAATGTTCCCCCCCCCCCCCCTTTTTTAGTTGTGTGATCAAACTGTTAGACATATACCTGCTTGTGATGCCAATTTCCCTGTCGGGGCTGGGGCTGACACTGACCCCCAGATCGCCCCCGCACCGCCCGAGTATTCTCGGTCTCCGATGCGACTGACGCATCCGAGCTCCCGAGAGGCGGTAGTGTGTTCTGTTCTTCAGTCCCTGATTTCATCGGCTGATTTTTGATAGAGTTAAGTTCTTTGAACTTCCTTCTTCATGTTCTCTTTGCCTCTGTTTCATTCTTTCTCTCTTTCTCCACCTCTCCCCAATGTGTGGTTCTCTGTCTAGTGAGCTGTTCTGCCCTCCTTGTCGGACTCAGCGCTCCCCCTTGATATCCAGACGATGGCGGTTGACCCCAAAATGACAACTATAAAATTGGTTTCCCTTAATGTGAAGGGTCTCAATATCCCGGACAAACGCTCAAGGGTGCTTAGAGACCTCTTTGCATTTAGGGCTGATGTAGCTTTTCTACAGGAAACGCACTTTAAAATGGGAGCGGCCCCAGTTCTCAAAGACCGTAATTACCCACACTCCTTTTACAACAACAACAGTAAAGGTAAATCTTTGGGTGTCGCTATCCAAATGCTTGCCTTTTCGTGACATTACGTCTGAGTCTTTGGAGGAGGGTAGAACGCTTCTAGTGAAATGTAAACTGTTCGATCAACTGTTCGATCAACTGTTCGATTATTAATCTGTATGTTCCCAATCAATCACAACCTAGCTTCTTAGTGAAGGCTCTCAATCGCATTGCCCCCTTGGTTGCGGGTATACCGGTTATTGGAGGTGATCTTAATTGGACTCTCCAGCCGGAGGTGGACATCTTCGGGACCCCGACGAGGCCCTCCCTATCATCGCACCGTAGACTGCGTCAATCCCTTCACGACCACCAGCTGGCTGACACCTGGAGGCTCCAACATCCCGGGGACAGGGATTACACGTTCTATTCCAGACCACACGACACCTACTCTAGGTTGGATTATCTTCTCCTACCCCACAGATATTTGCACCTAGTTAGGGAAACTGATATTGGCCTAATTACCTGGTCGGATCATGCTCCTGTCTCCCTGACCCTGGAGACGTCCTTTCCACACTCCAAACAATGCACTTGGCGGTTGAATGAACAACTTCTAACGGATACGAGGTTCCAACCCCAGCTACTCGAGACATTGGAGAATTATTTTATAACTAATGAGACGCCAGATGTCTCCCGGGTCACGGCGTGGGAAGCCCACAAGTGTGTTCTGCGGGAAAAGCTCATCCAGCTAGGTTCCATGCTGAAGAAAGAAATGCTGGGGGAAAAGACTACTTTACTCCAACGGCTGAGGGACTTAGAGACAACACATAAGACGAGCCCGTCTTCATCGGTGCTGACCGCACTGACCGAGACGAGAGCTGCTCTCAACACTCTGCTGCTTGCAGACATTAAGAGGGATTATAGGCTCTGCAGAAACCGCTTTTATCAATGGGGTAATAAACCGGGGTAGCTTCTGGCTAGGGCGCTCCGCACGCAAAGGGCCACGCTATTTATCCAGTCGATACAGGATGTGGTGGGGACCCGCCGCACCCTCACAAAAGATATTGCTGAGGCCTTCCACTCTTACTACACTAAATTATATAATCTTCAGGAGTCTGGAACCCCTGGATCACTATCGGTTACCCGAGACTTGGTGGAGGGATACCTTAGTGCTGCGGGACTTCCTAGAATATCAGAAGATGATAGCGCTTGGCTAGACTCCCCCTTTTCTCTCCCGGAATTGGAACAAGCTCTTAAGGAGACCCCTTCTGGGAAGAGTCCGGGCCCTGATGTCTATACCGTCTCTTATTATAAGCTTTTTAAGAATTCCCTCTTACCTAAAATGCTATTGGCGTTCAACGAGGTTTCCGATAATCGCGGTTTCTCACTTCAGTCACTAGAGGCTTTCATCACGGTCATACCAAAGGAAGGGAAAGACCCGACCCAATGCGCCAGTTACCGCCCGATATCCCTCCTCAACACGGACATCAAGCTGTTTGCTAAACTTATAGCAAACAGATTGAAGCTACTACTCCTCAATATTGTCCATTCGGACCAGGTGGGTTTCATACCTGGGAGGGAAGCCCGTGATAATACGACCAAAATCATTGATTTGATGCATTTAGCCTCGAATAGCCATAAACCGATAGTGGTGCTTTCTACTGATGCCGAGAAGGCATTCGACCGAGTTGATTGGGTTTTTATGGAGGGGGTCCTGCGACACATAGGGCTGGGACCTGTCAGCTTGAGCCGCATTTTAGCACTATATAATTTCCCAACTGCGAGGATCAAAATTAATGGAGACTTGTCCCGTCCAGTCCCGATTAGGAACGGTACTAGACAAGGATGTCCCCTTTCGCCCCTAATCTTTGTTCTTTGCATGGAGGCTCTGGCGGGATCCATTAGACTAAATCCCAACATCTCGGGACTCATAGTGGGGGGCAGGGAATACAAACTTGCGCTGTTCGCAGATGACCTGTTAGCTATTATATCAAACCCGGTGGTCTCAGTCCCCAACCTGATGTCCGAACTTGATAGATATAGTTCCCTGTCAAATTTTAAGATTAACCTCTCTAAGTCAGTGGCAGTGATTGTATCACAGCCCTCACAAGCTCTTGAGGGCCTCAAACAATCCTTCCCCTTCCATAGGCATCCCTCTAGCTTTAAATACCTGGGGGTCACCTTGCATAAAGATCTATCGCGCCTTTTCGATGAAAATTTCAAAAAATTGCTTGCCTCACTTCGCTCCGAGTTCCGGGACTGGGGCAACGGGAGGTTATCCTGGATGGGGAGGCTCAGTGTCATTAAAATGAACATCTTGCCGCGAGTCCTCTATCTCCTCCAGGCGCTCCCGGACTCCATTCCCAAAGCTTGGTTCAGAGATCTACACAATTTAGTCCGGGATTTTGTATGGGGGGACAAGCGACCTCGTTTCCAACATGCCATTCTTTTTTGTCCTAAACATAAGGGCGGTCCTCAGCTGCCGCACTTCACACTGTATTATGAGGCTGTTATTCTCCATCGAATCTTGGAGTGGTCACGCCCACATGATATGAAACAATGGGTCCATATTGAGGGAACTGCGCTACCCACCCCCATTGCTTACTTCCCTTGGCGCTCAAAGATACCACATATAGACCATCCTACTATTGGCCCCACACTCTCACACTGGAATAGACTTAGGGTTCTCCCGTATATTTCTTCTAAATACTGTCCTCTGACCCCACTGTTCTATAACCCAGATTTCCCGCCGGCAGTCTCAGGCCGGGGATTTGACTCCTGGAAACTGGTGGGGGTGACGCGTGTTGGCCAGCTGGTGGAACGTGGGGAGATAATCCCCTTCCCCTTGATGCAATCAAAGTGAAATCTCCCGCCTTCGGAGATTTGGAGGTACCTTCAACTGAAACACTTTGCCCTGGGGAGTGATATCTGCCCAAATCTGACTAGACCTCTGACGATTTTTGAGAATCTATGCATAGATCCATCTCGTCCACTGCACTTCCTCTCAATATGCTATAGATCTTTGATCGTGAACAAATTTCCAGATCTCCCTAAATATGCCAAAGATTGGGGCAATGATACACAGATAGACCTGTCAGAGGAGGACTGGGAGAAGTGTTTCCAAGCCACCTTTGTGAGTTCTTCAAGTTATTCAGTCCTCGAAACGCACTTTAAAGTCTTATCCCGGTGGTACAGGTGTCCCTTGACCCTGGCTAAAATGTTCCCTGATGTACCCGACACGTGCTGGCGATGTAATACTGCAACGGGCTCCCCGATGCATATCTGGTGGGACTGCCCCACACTTCGTCCATTTTGGGATACAGTTATTGCTAACTCAAAGATGATAGTGGGTTCGGAGGTTCCTGCTGAGCCTGCCTTCTGGCTTCTCAACTGTGTTACATGGCCCCTGTCGACCTACAAAAACTTTTTGTTAAAATTCCTTAATAGCGCAGCTAAAGCGGTTATCCCGGTTCGCTGGCGGTCCACTGACCCCCCTACTGTGAGGGAGTGGGTGGCCAGAGTGGACTGGTATATGTCTATGGAGGAGTTGTGGGTGACTCCGGAGTCCCATCGGAGATTCATGACTACTTGGTCCCCTTGGCTGGAATTTAAATCCTCACAAGCTTGCATAACATTGATACTTTAACTTGGGTCCCCCACAAGGGTCCCTAATTCCGACTCTTAGTTGGCATATTGTCACTCGAAGTGAGATGTTGATATTTCTGCTCCTTGACCCGACTGGATCTGAGAAAGTCCACACTGTGTCTGCCCCCCCCCCCCCCCCTCTTTTTCTGAATCTCTTTTTCCACCCTGTACTCTTTTCTGTCCCTTACTTCTTTATTAGTTTTAGTGTTAAGAAATTACTTGGTTTAGACAGCCTTAATTTAGAGAGGCCGGATTTGATCTCGGTCGGGAGATATTAACCTGGACATTGAGTTTATTCATATCTGACCATATTGTCTAGGTTTAACTGTTACTGTTTACACCTAACGGATTGTGTTTCCTTGTATTATCGGTTGAACTATGAACGCTGTCTCACTTGCCTTGTTATTATACCATAAAACAATAAACATTTATTGGAAAAATAAAAATAAAAATTCAGGGAGGTTTTGCCAAAACGCGTCCGAATCCAAAACACGGCCGCGGAACAGAATCCAAAGCCAAACCACAAAACCCGAAAAATGTCAGGTGCACATCACTAGTTTTATGGGAGTATGGCGGACATGCTAATGCAAGTAGTTGTGTAAAATGTGCTAAATCTGCTCATGCCATAGGGCTGGTGCAAGTTCAATGGTGCGATCGATAGGCAGATCAGTTCTTGCACTTTAAACCAAACAAAGTAAGGAATTTGTATCTGCATAAACTGGCAGACTGGTGACTGCCAATAGACGCTGCTGCTTAGTGTCTACAATGCAGAGAGCAGCCCTGCAGCCAGAAGCTTGCTGCACTGTCTCTGGAAAGAGTGTGTATTGCGTGATCGGCGTTAGCATACAGATGGAGCCTTAGTTATCCAGGCTCTTTGTGTGACTAGGTGCGCCCATCTGGGCGCACCTAGTCACTGTGAGCGTTTCCGTCTGGACGGGCGCACATGCCCGGATGGAGACGCTCCCATTCACTTTAATGACGAGCGTCTCCGTCCGCACGCCCGGACAGAGACGCTCTGAATGGGAAGCGGCTCGTGCACTCCTGGCGTGACTAGGCGGACGGATCACCTAACTACGGGAGTGCACGCCTGCACCTCAGTCAGCAAAGATAACGCTGGCTCCATCTGTACCTCACCGGCAGCGGAATGCCGGCGGGAGTCCTTGCGGTCTCAGTGGCGACCGCAGTTCTCTTCCTACTATGGTGTCGTGGACACCCACGAGTGGAAATAGTCCCTGTTGGTCAGCATGCAGACCATCGGGATTGTGAGAATGCGGGATTTAGGGGGAGGTAATGTGACCGGCGGTCTCCTGACCACTGGTCACATAACTAAATCCCTCTGGAAATGCAGGCGCTAATTGCTAAGTATCTATTAAATGACATTGGCCCTCATTCCGAGTTAATCACTCGCTGCCATTTTTCGCAGCGCAGTGATCAGGTTACTACTGCGCATGCGTATGCACCGCAATGCGCACACGTGTCGTAGGGCGGCGGCCCTGCTGCTTCCCTATTTGAATTGTGGACTGCGCCGCAACTGCCACTGGAGAGGAGCTTTTATGAGATAATTATGTTTTATTAAATATTTCCCTGTCTCCCAGGTGTGATGATTGAGATCTCAGCTCCACAGGCACTCACACACTTGGTAGGAAAATCTGCTGCCACTGGACATGTGCAGCAGCTCCCATTCCATCCTTTATACTGTATGTATGTAGCGGCCGCTGACCAGGATTTGGTGAACAGGAGTTATCTGGGCAAATGGACCCCTCCTCCCCCGTGTTTGCTTATGACCCATACTGCACATGTGCAGTACGGATCCTGCACATGCACAATGTATTGAACACCAGTACATTGCGTGCTTTGTTACATTGCAAATGGAACTGAATTAGCCCCATTATAATGTACAAATGTGACATGTAAAAAGGACAGCCCTAATGTTCTCTGACTCTCATGGATTACTGAATTATTTTAGGAGAAATGTGGGCTAGCTCAAATTAATCAAGGGGGTGGTCCTCACCTGATACAAATCTGGTAAGGGGGCTAATTCAGTAAGGATCGTAAAAAGTACAAATTAGCAAAAACTGCGACCAATCGCCAAATTACAAAAAGCACGCCCAAACGTAAAATCTGCAACACTAATTTCATGTTACAAAAAAGAGTTTACATGTTACAAATTTTGCGATTAGATTTAAAAATCTGCATTTTCTGCAAAAAAAAGTACACTTATTTGCATTATTTACGTAAAGGTTTCTGATGTCACAATTTAACATCAGCAGAGACGGATTGGCCATAGGGTTTACAGGGAAGATTCCTGGTGGGCCGACCCACCCGTGGGACCTGTTTTGTTTGAGGACATGTGGTCATTTTTATAGACATAATGAATAAGATGCAAAATAATTTGCATATATGAAAATACTCCTCGATACTCGTATGGTACAGCTCGGCCAGCGCGAGGGACAGATGCAGGCTCCAAAAAGTGGTCAGAACCGCAGAGAAGATCATCAGGGCCGACCTTCCCTCAGTCCAGGACCTGTACCTGTCCAGAGCTAAAAAGTGGGCAATGAAGATAGTAAAAGACCAGCTACACCCCGGCCACAGCATGTTTAACTTGCTTCCTTCAGGCAGGCGTTACAGGGCCGTCCCCGCCAGCTCCACCAGAGACCTCAAAAGTTTCTTTCCCCCTGCTGAACTCCTGAACATTGACTGACTAGACGTACATGTAACTAACTTGTGTCCCTACCAGGAGCATCAGAACGTTTTTAGGTGGGGGGGGGGGCAAGATATAGTTTCCATTTGGCACCCCTAAATCACTAAATAACGCCCCCTCTGTGTTATACCACATAACAAAAATGGAGAGAGAGAGAGAGAGACATGGAGAGAGAAAGAAACATGGAAAGTTACAGAGAGAGATACATGGAGAGAGAGAGAGATGGAGAAAGGGAGAGAGAGAGAGAGGGGGGTATATCAGCAGCAGAATGTGAGGTGCCCAGGAGAGCATTTACCTGGAGGTCTCTGGGAGGAGGCTGCAATGCTCTCCGGCCAGACAGTGGTTCTGCAGGAGCTATGGCGGGCTCCCAGGCCATAGGCAGTGGTCCGGCAAAAATCTGGAGGTCGTGGGAGGGGGGGAGGTAGGCGGGAGGAGGGGAGGGGAGGATAGGCAGTGACGAGGTGGCTAATGCTGGATGGTGTGAGGCAGGGGCATAACTAGAGCTTTGTGGCTCCCATAGAAATTTTCTGAAAGGGCCCCCGCTGTTGTTACTATAATTCCCTTAGGGGTAGCAGGAGAGAGTGAGACAGACAAAGTGGGTATCAAGGGGAGAGAGAGGAGCGAGAAAGAGAGTGTTTCATGGAAAAAGAGGGAATGAGCGAAAGAGAGGAGCGAGAGAGAGGGTGTCAGAGAGAAAGAGATGAGAGAGTGTCAGGGAAAGAGAGAGTCAGGGAGAGAAAGAGAGGGAGAGAGAGAGAGGGAGAAACAGTTTCAGGGAGAAACAGTGTTAGGGAGTGAGAGGGAGAAAGAGACAGTGTCATAGAGAGGGAGAGAGAGAGACATACAGTGTCATAGGGAGAGAAAGAGACAGTGTCAGGGATAGAGAGACAGTGCCATGGAGAAATATTTATACAGCATCAGGGAGAGAGGGAGAGACAGTGTCACATAGAGAGAGAGTGCCAGGGAGAGAGAAAGAGGGAGAGAAAGATATGAGAGTGTCAGGAAAAGAGAAGGAGTATCACAGAGAGAGAGAGAGAGTGCCAGGGAGAGAGAGACAGTGTCAGGAAGAGAGTGGGGAAGACAGTGTCAAAGAGAGAGAGAGTGGGGAGGAGACAGAGAGATGGGAGAGGGAGACGGGAGAGAGAGAAATAGTGTCAGGGAGAGAGAAAGAGGGAGGGAGAGGGAGGGGAGAGGTAGAGAGAGGGAGATTGTGTCAGGGAGAAAGAGGGAGAGAAAGATGAGAGAGAGAGAGTCTCAGGGATAAAGAGAGAGAGTGTCAGGGACAGAGAGACAGTTTCAGGGACAAAGAGACAGTGGGGGTCATTCCGAGTTGTTCGCTCGCAAGCTGCTTTTAGCAGCTTTGCACACGCTAAGCCGCCGCCTACTGGGAGTGAATCTTAGCTTATCAAAATTGCGAACGAAAGATTAGCAGAATTGCGAATAGACACTTCTTAGCAGTTTCTGAGTAGCTCCAGACTTACTCGGCATCTGCGATCAGTTCAGTGCTTGTCGTTCCTGGTTTGACGTCACAAACACACCCAGCGTTCGCCCAGACACTCCTCCGTTTCTCCAGCCACTCCTGCATTTTTCCCAGAAACGGTAGCGTTTTTTCGCACACACTCATAAAACGGCCAGTTTCCGCCCAGAAACACCCACTTCCTGTCAATCACATTACGATCACCAGAACGAAGAAAAAACCTCGTAATGCCGTGAGTAAAATAGCTAACTGCATAGCAAATTTACTTGGCGCAGTCGCACTGCGGACATTGCGCATGCGCATTAGCGACTAATCGCTCCGTTGCGAGAAAAAAATACAGAGCGAACAACTCGGAATGACCCCCAGTACCAGGGAGAGATATTTACACAGCATTACGGAGAGGGAGAGACAGTGTTAGAGAGAGAGAGAGAGAGAGAGAGAAAGTACCAGGGTGAGAGATACAGTGTCAGGAAGAGAGTGAGGGAGACAGAGGGCCTTATTCAGACTGGATCGCTGCAGGGCTGCAATTGCCTCTGCCTGATTGACAGGCAGTCGCAGGCGGGAGGGTGCGTGCCAATGTTAGAACGCCGTTGCGGGGGCGGGCCACTGGGGCTGCGTGACACACAGCCCCTGCACCCCGAGACGTGGCGGGTAGCCACCTGCCAGCGCAGCTAGGATGTGCACTAATTGTGCAGGCAGGGAGCTACTCGCCGGGTGCTTTCGCACCCATGTGGGGTGGGCAGAGCCAGACAAGCGGGGTGGACTAGTCCTGTGCTGGGCGTCCCCCCGCATGTCTCTGAGTAACTGATCGTAGATGTGCTAAATTTAGCACATCTACAATCAGTTCTGCATCACCCCCATTGTCAAAGAGAGAGAGAGTGTGGGGAGGGGACAGAGTAATAGTGTCAGGGAGAGTGAGAGAGAGGGCGGGATGTACTAATGCTTACCGCCACGGTTTTTCCCATTTACCGCAGAGGCTATTTAATGCAGAGAGATATGTACTAAACCTCGGGCACTGATATGCCTTCTCACTGTACTGCTGAGTGGCCGAGCCGGGTGTGGGGACAGCCAGCAGCAGGAGCAGCTGACTGGCAACAAGTGGCTGCAGCTTCCGCTTTCGCGATGCAGAGTTCGGGGATGAGTGTCCTCCGCTGGAGTACTGCAGCTCCGAGGGTGTGGGGCTCTCAGCACTGTTGTACTGTGTATCCAGCTGCCTCAGGTATGTATAGCCCGCACCCTCGACTGCTGTTCTCCGGTATGCTACTCCTGCTGCTGCTGGCTGTCCCCACGCCCAGCTCGGCCACCCAGCAGTACGGTAAGAACCCGCAGTTTAGTACATATCCCTCAAGAACCCCTTTTCCACTTGTAGCGCTGGTCACAGCCGGGAGCCTGACAGGGCTGCGACCAGTGCTACAGCCCCCTTTCCCACAGCGCTCACCAACCCGGCATATTGCCGGGTTGGTGACGCTGCTGCTGACGCGGCAGGGGTGGCGCTGGGATATCACATGATCTCCCAGCGCCGCCCTTCCATACACTGTGAACGGGAGCCGTGTCGCCTCGACACGGCTTCCGCTCACACTACACAGCTTACCGGGTTGAACACGTGTTCAAACCGGCAAGATACCCGGGTAGGATTCACGGATCACTTGATCCGGGAATTTGCTGGGGGGGCCGTTTCCACTAGGAAAAAACACGGATAAATGCGCGCCCCCGCGCATTTACCCGTGTTTTTAAAGGTAGTGAAAAAGGGGTATACGTTAAATAGCCTCTGCGGTAAATGGGAAAAACCGTGGCAGTAAGCATTAGTACATCCCGTCCAGAGATAGAAAGAGAGAGAGAGAGAGAGAGAGAGAGGAAGGGAGAGAGAGCCAGCCGGACATACACTACCTGACTATAGTACAGATCAGGTCTCTTGAGGGGGCCGGCACTTCACAGCATTAGGCTCCGCCCCCATATGACCGCGAATCTTGGCACTGCCACTGTGAGCCAGCCTGGGATGTAGGGCAGGGGCAGAGCAGTCTGGGTTAGACTTGGTGTCCCCTCTCCCACTACATCCTTCATGGCTGCTGGGGAGTTTCCAGGCAGAGCCACAGGGAGGAGACGGGAGTGGAGCCACTGTGGTTGGGGGCGGAGCTACTGTGGGGGGAGGAGGTGGCACCATGGAGGAGTTCGGGACCACCATGTGTAGCTGATGTGCAGCAGCAGCTCTATCTGCGTCCTCATTGCACTGCCTCACACTGTGCATCAGACTGACTGCAGCCCTGTGTCACGAGACTGAAGTCAGTCTGATACATAGGGGGTAATTCCAAGTTGATCGCAGCAGGAAATTTTTTAGCAGTTGGGCAAAACCATGTGCACTGCAGGGGAGGCAGATATAACATGTGCAGAGAGAGTTAGATTTGGGTGTGGTGAATTGCAGTGTAAAAATAAAGCAGCCAGTATTTACCCTGCACAGAAACAAAATAACCCACCCAAATCTAACTCTCTCTGCACATGTTATATCTGCTCCACCTGCAGTGCACATGGTTTTGCCCAACTGCTAAAAAATTTCCTGCTGCGATCAACTTGGAATTACCCCCATAGTGTGATGCAGTGCAATGAGGACAAAGATGGAGCTGTTGCTGCACATCAGCTGTAAAGTGCGGCAGCCGGCAGCGGTGTTTCACCTGACCGTCTGCCTCTCCTCTGCTAGTTAATAGGCACCTCTCTCATCTGTGCGGGGGGCGAGCTGCCCCCTTGCCCCACCCATTCCGACGCCCCTGGTCCCTACGGTATACCTATCTGTGTGACTTTACTTGCCCCCCTGCCTCCCCCCACCTGCATATCTGTTACCTACTTGGCTGTTGTATAGCAAACCGAAGACAAATTCCTAGTATACGCAAGTATACCTGGCCAATAAAGCTGATTCTGATTCTAATTCTGATTACTTTGCCACTTAGCCTGTGAATGCAGATGATCTAGTGCAGAGGTTCTCAAACTCGGTCCTCGGGGGCACACACAGTGCATGTTTTGCAGGTCTCCTCACAGAATCGCAAGTGAAATAATTAGCTCCACCTGTGGACCTTTTAAAATGTGTCAGTGAGTAATTAATACACCTGTGTACCTGCTGGGTTACCTGCAAAACATGCACTGTGTGTGCCCCAGAGGACCGAGTTTGAGAACCTCTGATCTAGTGTATGCTCTGTCTGCCTGCTTGGCTGACATATAAGATTGAGTGAATAGTGGCCCTCATTCCGAGTTGTTCGCAGCGGATCATCGCATCGCAAACGGCAGGAAACCCACACACTGCGCATGCGCAAAAGCGAAAATACGCATGCGCAAGCATAGCGATACGACACTTGTGCAGAATTACTACAAAGAAAACTGCTCGTACTACACAAACGAAAACGGGGAGTGACGGAGGCGTGGCAGCGGCACGGCTTCGCAATCCTACGACATGGGCGTGAAAGTGGGCGGCTAGTGTGGGAGTATGCATCCAGCAGTAGGCGTGTTTTTGGCAAAATGCGTATCCTATGTTAAAAGTACATAACAAATTTTCGCTATCTTCACGCAGCAGAAGAGTGAGTCTGCAGCTACTCAGCACTTGCGAAGTACTGTTACAAGTGTGTGTGTGCTCTAATTAGCAATTAATTAGCAACTGAATTCACCTGTTAAAACACTGCTCTTACAAAATAATACAAGCAGCAATTATATGGCCACTTCATATTTGTATTGTTAGCACAAACAAATCTGACACACTAATGCACTGTATTTTTTGAACCAATAAAAATTAACTGATGTTAAATGCATGTTTAAATTATTTGTTTTATAATCTCAAATGTGACAAAACTAACTAATAAACTACATCAGCTAAATCTTCTCAACATAGACATATTCCTTTGTACATACCAAATAACATGAGCACCATAATGCAGCCTACATTTAATGTGACTTATTTAAAAAAAAAAATGAAATAAATAATTTAAAAATATGTGTCCATATCTAATACTATGGCATGTTGCCCCTAGTAACCCAAGTTTTTTTTTGGTTACTTTTTTTGTATATGTTAATTTATGCGTTGTGCAAGGCATACAGATTTAAAATTACACTATGCAATGTTTGCCTTAATATTCTGATTGTTCCCTTGTTCCACAAATGTCAATATGCCATGTTCAAGTTTACAGGGCACAGTTTTCATGAGTGCATAACCTTTAATAAAACACACAAACAATTGTAAAGTATTTTTTTTTTTACTTCAAATAAAGTTCAAAATCAACACAACATGGCTACAAATGAGCATCACATACAGAGATGGACATAGCAGCAAGCAGATGGCATTGGGCAAATGCACATAGCAGAACCCAGTACTATGGTAACCCCTTATTCTGGCAGAATTAGTTTTTTTCAATAAAGTAAGGGAACCCCCAGCCAGACTAAACTTTTAGGGGAACTGAGGTAGATTCCGGAACAAACACACAAACACAAACATACACAGCACGCTAGGAAGAGGAAGATGGCTCAGGTGTAGGCACAAATAACTCACAGGCTACAATTTAAAGAAAACATTTCACTTTGAGGGAGTTCTACATTCTGGCCACACAAGCCAAAATAAAAAAATACATTGAGGCAACATGTAAAACATGGGTGCTGCCCATCTGGAGAGACATCACTTTCTCTTTTTTTTCCCCGCCTGATGATGTTCTTCTTTGCTTGGTCTGCGGAGCGACCTTCAAGGGCCCTGCCCAGTGGGATGTTCTTCCTGGGCAGGGGGAGGGGAGGGAGCCGATGTGGCTGGCTCTCTGCCACTGTGGGCAAGGGAGACAGCGATGTCCTGGAGCCCTTGCCGAATGGAATTGGCAAGTTCATGGAAGGAGGAGGCGAGTTGATCTTGTCCCTGCCTGATCTCTGCCAGACCTTGGCAGAGTTGAGCTACACCTTGCTCCACACTGGTTCTGTGCCCAGTGAGCCGGACAGGTATCTGGTTTACTTCCCGGAGCATCCTGTCCTGAAAAGCATTCAGGCTCTGACCATACCTGGCTATTTCAGTCAGGATTTCCGGGATAGCAGAGGGTTGGGTGGGGGGGCCAGTTGGAATCTGGATGGGTGGGATTTATGGTCCCACACTGCCAGACACACTAGGTCCTTCCACCTCAGCCTCAGCCACATAACCCTCCTGTGACTCTACCTGCTCACCCCCCTGTGCTGTGTTATGTGCAAAGCAAATAGAAGAATGAGTGGAAAAAGAGTAGATAAAAACAATATGAGATTTTTGTTTAAATTAAAAAAAAAAAAAAAAAATGTGTGTCAACTTACCTGGCAAGTCATGTGCATGGAGTATTTCAGGCAGGTCCGTGTCCATATAAGACACCCCAACCCCCTCCTCGTAGCTCACACAGTCCATCGCTATCTCATCCAGATCTGTGTATTCCACAGCGGCAGCTGGTCCTCCTCCTGTTGCCCTCGAGGCATTCCACTCCGCAGACCTCTTGCCCTTCAGGCGGGATTTGAAGTCTGCCCAACTACATATGTGGTGAAAAACAGGGGCAAGGTAGTGTTACATTTTGGAACCCTGCTTTAATATATAATACACATGCTATGCATTTGGTTGCTATAGGCAACATCACATCTAAGTTACTTTTTAATAATACTTGGCACAGAAAATGGACTGGCAATATACACTTACCGTCTTCGAACTTCCTGCGAGGTGCGGACTATTGAGCCGACTTCATTAATAGAATTAGTGATGTCCCTCCAAATTCTGTCTTTGGTTGCAGCACCCATGTTTTTGGGTCCTCGATGTATTTTTTGCATGGCCTGTGTGACCAAAATCCGTAACTCCCTCTTAGTGAATGCGGGCTGTCTTTTTTTTTTTTCTGGAAGTAGCCTGTGAGTTATCATCCTGACCTTCATCACCATCTTCCTCTTCACTAGCTGCTTGTGTAGTTTGTGTTTGAGCTGCTAGTCCAGAATCACCCTCAGTTTCCCCACTAGCTATGTCTGGCAGGGGATTCACTCCTAACTCCTGGGTAGCAGAAGGAGTTTGTATAGTACTGGGTCCTGGTATTTCTGAGTCTGCATTTGCAAAATCAAGCATCTGCCTCCGCAGTGCTAATCTTCTCTGTGTTAGTGCTGCCATCTGCTTCTGCACCTCGTCCATCTCTGCTGCCGTCTGCTCACGAGTAGCCATGTTGCTGGTAGCATGTGTGTATGCACAAGTGTTCAGGTATTTATAGCTGCTGCGTTTTCCGGTGCGGAATTCCGCGCAGGTGTATATTATGCTAATTGGTGCAGTAATTGCTGCACTGGCTATATGAACGCCTTGCATGCAGCCTGTGTGTGGGTGTATGCGGAAAATTACTAAAGCACGGTGGACATTTCTGAGTGAGCACATTTGAGTGAGTTTTGAGAGTATTTTATTCTGTTTCAGCACATTTTTTTATGGCAGTATTCTCCTTTTCATGTATGTTGTGTAAGATTGTTGTATCCAATAGTTTTTAATAGTTTATAAAGTATTTATTTTATATATGTGTGAAGACTAATATGTCTATGATGTGAAGTCATATTTTAATAATATGTGTGTGTGTGTGTGTCCGCATGTGCGAATCTCCGCCCATGAGAACTATACAAACTGTCCTGCACATCAATGTACACATATCAATAAAGTTGATTACAGATGACACCATACATTTCCAACCAATCACATGCAACCACAAACTATAAATATAAGCCCATATATGGAAAACGCCATTGCCATGATGCGCGCAGCAGCATTCACACGCCGCGAGCTGCGCGTACTAGTGGCAGTGATGGACCGCCGCGTAGGCCGCGCAGGGCCCTTTGTCCCAAATAGGGTGAAGTGCGAGGCCTACGCGGAGGACCGTTATCCAGTTGGAGAGGCGCTGGAGCGACCTCCGCAGGCGTACGCCGGACCTGTTGGCGGAGCTCCGCCAACAAATCCGTACCCTACGTAGGCGCAGTAAGTAAAATATTACAGTGCATAACAGATTTTAGCAAATACTTTGCATACTTTCACTAAGTGAGAGTGTGTAAATTAGCACACTTACAATAAACTTGTAGAATAAACATGAGTGTGTGTGGGTAGGGCAAGCAGTACTGACTGTAGCAAGGTGCTTCTGAAAAAGTGCATGTTGTTGTACAGAGTTGCTACACAGGCTGTCAACTGAACCCAATAACTTGCTCAGTGTGGTAATTTTAATAAGGTGTGTTTTTTTTTTAGAACTGGAGATGTTGCCTATAGCAACCAATCAGATTCAATCTATTATATTCTAGAAGCAGCTTAATAAATGTTACATATAATCTGTTTGGTTGCTATGGGCAACCTCACCAGTTTCAAAATTAGAAAACCCTATTAATGTTACCCCTGTGTCTTTAACATGGGACAGAACAGAGTAATAGAAAAATGCTGTTGTTATAAATTTTCATGCTACAAACAAAATATTACATATGTCATTCTAGGCCGAGCACAACGGCAAGCCGCTGCTGCTGGGAGCCCCTACCAGTCCCCTTCTGAGCCCCCCTCCCCTTCTCACACCCATTCCCCCTCTCCTTCCCAGTCCCCTTCTCAGCCCCCCTCCCCTTCTCACACCCATTCCCCCTCTCCTTCCCAGTCCCCTTCTCAGCCCCCTCCCCTTCTGTCACCCAATCCCCCTCTCCTTCCCAGTCCCCTTCTCAGCCCCCCTCCCCTTCTGTCACCCAATCCCCCTCTCCTTCCCAGTCCCCTTCTCAGCCCCCTCTCCTTCTGTCACCCAATCCCCCTCTCCTTCCCAGTCCCCTTCTCAGCCCCCCTCCCCTTCTGTCAGCCAATCTCCCTCTCCTTCCCAGTCCCCTTCTCAGCCCCCCTCCCCTTCTGTCACCCATTCCCCCTCTCCTTCCCAGTCCCCTTCTCAGCCCCCCTCCACCTCTCTTTACCAATACCCCTCTCTGTCCCCCTCCACCTCTGTAGGACACAGCACCACTCCGCCCACCTCACCCTCTCTTTCCCATTCCCCCTCTCTGGCCCCCTCCCCCTCTGTGACCCAACCCACCTCTCCGCCACCCTCCCCCTCTCAATCTGACCCACCCTCTGTACCAAGCTCCCCCTTCCAGCCTCCTTCCACCATCCAGCCTCCTACCCCCATCCAGCCTCCTTCCCCCATCCAGCCGCCATCCCCCATCCAGCCTCCTACCCCCATCCAGCCTCCTTCCCCCATCCAGTCGCCATCCCCCATCCAGCCTCCTTCCCCCATCCAGCCTCCTTCCCCCATCCAGCCTCCTTCCCCCATCCAGCCGCCATCCCCACCTTCGGAATGGGCAGCAGAGGCCCCGGAGGCACTTCTGGGAGGTGAACTAGTGGCACAGGACAGTAAGTTGACACTCATTGACATTTAATTTTTAACCGAATTTAACTACACATTCTAATAAATGCAGTGTTGTACTGGGTAAAATCTTTTGCCAAGGTAAAATGTTTGTCTTCTTCATCATGGTATGGATGTTGCATTTACATTTGTGTGAGGAACATTAGATGTACAGTGTCTACGTCTGCAATGTTGAGGATGCCCACTCTAGGTCGATACTCATTATGTCGACAGGGTTGCCCAGGACAACAGGGTTTGTATGTGCAAAACAGTTAGACGTGAGTGGAGTGTAGTATGTTGTTGGACTTTTACACTTGTGGTTGGGTATTCCAATATTTGCACATTGAATTCGCATGCTTCACTTTGTTAGGCTGGCTAAGGACACAGTGATTTTTGTTGTGAAATTTACACTCAAAAATAAATAACATTTAATTTAAAAACATGTTGGACCTTATGTAGTAAGTAAGGCAGGCTTTCAGGGAGTGTGGGTATGCTACGATATGTTGTCCTTCTGAAGATGTTGATATGCAGTGTGATGATGCAGGGCTAATCCCCAAAAAGATAAGTCGGCTTCACTCCAGATGTGAATGAATGCCAACATGGTGTTACATTTACTAAGATGGTAGTTCTCTTTAAGATGGGATGTTGCCCATAGCAACCAATAAGATTATACTTGTAATTTTTGTGGCCCCTTCTACAAGATAATATGTTGAATTTGATTGGTTGCTATGGTCAACGTCCCATCTTAAATAGAACTCCCATATTAGTAAATTTAACCCATGGTGTGGTACACTTTATTAAAAAATAATAGTTAAAAACAAACATTGCTGAGCAGCCTTCTGTGTTGTTCTGCTACTGATTTATCCTTAAAACAGACATGATGTAGTCACTTAGGCATTAAAGCAGACCTGTTCAAACTGCGGCCCTCCAGCTGCTGAGAAACTACACATCCCAGCATGCCCTGATACAGTTTTGCATTCTCTGACCCCAAAACTGTGTCTTGACATGCTGGTATATGTAGTTTCACAACAGCTGGAGGGCCTCAGTTTGGACATGCCTGCATTAAAGTGTGCTTTGTGCCTTGCTTGTAAAATAAGTAATGTGAGTAAGTTAGTAATGTTTATGTTGCCTCTTAATTTCAGATGTTGCAGTTGGAGATCCCACAACTTTTGCGGGCATTCTGGCCACCATGCGGCAAAATCTTGAAGCCTTGCTGGCTAATGTGGACCAGCTGCAAAAATTTGCTTAATGTAAAAAAAAAAAAAAACATTTATATTTTCAGTTTTAAAATAAATAAAAAATTAAGACCAACAATAAAAACTATATATTTCAAGTTAAGCGGGTGTTGTGTTTATTAATGCAATAAAGGAACAGCAGATTGCCTAGCAGAAATTGATTACCTTAAAAATTTCACACATCTAACGTAAGATTTATTTAAAAAGCAAAAATACAGTTAGGAGGTTATTGTCTAAACAAACATGTAAACACCTTCATTCACAAACTAAACCTCTACACAAAAAAACAAAAACAAAAAAAATTAGACCAGGCACATTTAAAACATCTATATTTAGAATTTAAACATTTAAATGTTGATGGCCAATTATGCCTACAAAGTGTTCTTCAGGTATTTTTTGAACACTTAATTGGTCATGAACATTATCATTCATTACACTAATTGGATTCGTAATTGAGGAGGGCTTGTGGACTTTAAACTGAAAGGTGTCATTTCACTTAATAGAAAAAAAACCCATGGTTGTGCGTTTTTCCGCAAAAGTGTGCACTTTTAAGAAGAATGTGTAAATCTACTAAAACTTAGTATTTTTACGTTGACGTTTGTGTTAATGCGATGCCTTCGCATTGCTGCGATGTCATTTGGCGTACGCCCACATTGTGTAATACTGCGAACGAATTGGCAAAAATACGTTGGGGGCGGATATTCGCAATTTTGCAACATGTTCGCAATTTTGCTCATACCTTGTGCGAACGAAAAAAATAGCGAACAACTCGGAATGACCACCAGTGATTGGGATACGGTTGGTGTAATAAGCAAGAAAATACTGTATATCTTTCTAAAGAATGATATAGTTTCCTAAATTCTGAAGGTGTATCATATAATGTACAAATTTTTCCAGGGCCCCTTTTTGTGTCCAATCCGCCCCTGGGTGTATGGGACCGGCCTATCGGAATCTGTCATGGTGTCCTGGTGGGCCAATCCGCCCCTGGCCTTCTCACACATTATCAGAAAGTGGCACAGAGAACAGATTTGGTGAAGGGCCAGGAGGTAACATTAACGCAGGTGTATAGACCTCTTTATCCCTCCTCCAATGCAGATATGGAAAGACGGACACTAACTCCTGTAGAAGGGCATTCTTAAACTTCTCGGCATTGAGTTCTTAAGAGCCATTATATTACGCTATATACTGCACAGTGACGGTATAGTAAGGTATATATTGTACACAGAGGCATATCACAATATATACTGACCACAGAGACTATACTGCACACAGGACCATTACATTACTCTACATGGGGACATTCTATATAATACAGTATTTGACACTGTATATACAATACTGTACAGCAAGTAAAAGAGAGAGTATACACTGTACAACAAGTGATGTCTACAGAGTATACAATATGCAGCATATATAGATAGAATACACACTGTACAGCAGGTGATATATACAGTATATGGAACATATACTGAATGTAGAGCGTAATATAGAGAGAATATACACTGTACAGCAAGTGATGTCTACTGAATATACAATATGCAGCACATGTGATATATATGGAACATATACCGTACAGTATATATATATATATATATATGCACACACACAACCTGTACAGCAAGTAGTATATGTAGACTATCAATTGTACAGTATGGGAGATATAGATAAATATACACTGTACAGCATGTGATATATTATCTACATAATATACACTGTACATGACATGAGATATATAGAATTTCTGTACAGCATGTGACATATATATATAGTAAGAGAGAGAATATACACTGTACAGCAAGTGATATATATGTGGAGCATATACTGTATGTAGAGCATAATATAGAGAGAATATACACCGTACAGCAAGTGATGCCTACAGAATATACAATATGCAGCACATGTGATATATATGGAACATATACTGTACAGTGTATATATATATATATATATATATATATATACATACACACCCACATACAAACCCACAAACTGTACAGTAAGTGGTATATGTAGACTATCAATTGTACAGTATGGGAGATATATATAAATATACACTGTACATCATGTGATATATCTACATAATATACACTGTACATGACATGAGAATATCTAAATTATGTGAGATATATAGAATTTCTGTACAGCACATGTGACATATATACAGAACACACATTGTGACATCATCCTATGTCACAGCAGCACACCTAGCCTGCTACTGTACAGACACGTCACACAGTGCAGCCGCCAGGAAGCACTCACCCTTCCCATCCTGCCGGTGCGGCCACGGTCTCCGCCGATCTGTTTTGGGCTCTGGAACCCTGACCCGGTCGTCTTCAAGACACCGCCCACATCTTGGAAGGAGACGCCCCCTGGTTCGAGCGGAGCTGGTTGCCGTGGAAACCATCTCTCTTGGAAGCCTCCTGATTTGTCGATGTCGATCCCAGCTATCGTGGTGCGGAGTCTCCTGATTGGCTGATAGTCTGAGAGAGAGTATTCTACTTACATGTGACCAACTGGCAGGCCTCTCCTCTTCTCCTTTCCGCCTTACGCTGTGCTCTTCGCAGCGCAGGGCATTGTGGGAGGGCTGGGAGAGATGTCATCTCTCCTAGCACACGGGTGGGAGAGAGCTGCAGTGCTGTCCGGCTACCTATGTGAGAGGTAGCCAGGCAATGCAGCTGGGCGCCGGTGGTGTCGGCGGGGGGACGCAGGCCAGGCATGTCCCGTGCAGCAGCGGCCCAGGAGACAGGCGGCGGGAGTGATTAGTGAGATAGCGGGCGTGCGGGTGGGGGTGTGCTGCCAGATAGTTCGCCCTCAGTGCATTTGCACTGTTGGCAAGACACCATTGGCACACACCTAGTTAAGGCCCTGCCTGACAGCCCCAGGGGTTATACTGTATATCTTACCTCCATGTCAACTGACAGAGTCTATATACCTGACAACCCCAGTGGGTATGTATCCTACCTCCATATTACCTGACAGCCCCAGGGGGTATGCATCTTACCTCCATGCAAGGGTGTAGCTACCATAGGTGCAGAAAGTGCAGCTGCTATGAGGCCCAGAGCTGAGAGGGGCCCACCTTCCCTGTCAAAGTTATGTGTTATAGAAATTTTTCACCATTGGGTGATAAAAACATTTGCCTTGGGACCTACAACATATCTAGTTATGCAACAGGACCTGCTCATTGTAATGTGGTATAAAATTAACTGGATTATAATGTATGAAAAAATGTATGTATTTTAAAATTAATGTATTATAATGTTACGTAATATGAACTGGGGCACTATAGTGTGGCAAAATAGGAGCTGGGAACACTTTATGTGACCATGTGAATTGGTGATACTGTGTTGCATAATGTGTACTGGCAGCCCTACACTGTGATATAATGTGAACTAGGGCACTACTATGGTTCAGAATATGAGCAAGGGCACTATTATGGGGCATAAAATTAACAACTCCTGCGGTCTCTCTCGAATCATTGGGGTAGGGGCCCCTTCAAAATGTTGCTACGGGGCCCATGAAGTTCTGGCTATGCTCCTGCCTCCATGTCACTTGACAGCCCCAGCGGGTGTGTATCCTACCTCCATATTACCTGACTGCCGCAGCGGTATGTATCCTACCTCCATGTCACCTGACAGCTCCAGGGGTATGTATCCTACCTCCATGTCACCTGACAGCTCCAGGGGGTATGTATCCTACCTCCATGTCACCTGACAGCCCCAGGGGGTATGCATCCTACCTCCATGTCACCTGACTGCCCCAGGGGTATGTATCCTACCTCCATGTCACCTGACAGCCCCAGGGGGTATGTATCCTACCTCCATGTCACCTGACAGCTCCAGGGGTATGTATCCTACCTCCATGTCACCTGACAGCCCCAGGGGGTATGCATCCTACCTCCATGTCACCTGACTGCCCCAGGGGTATGTATCCTACCTTCATGTCACCTGACAGCCCCAGGGGTATGTATCCTACCTCCATGTCACCTGACAGCCCCAGGGGTATGTATCCTACCTCCATGTCACCTGACAGCCCCAGGGGTATGTATCCTACCTCCATGTCACCTGACAGCTCCAGGGGTATGTATCCTACCTCCATGTCACCTGACAGCCCCAGGGGTATGTATCCTACCTCCATGTCACCTGACAGCCCCAGGGGGTATGCATCCTACCTCCATGTCACCTGACAGCTCCAGGGGTATGTATCCTACCTCCATGTCACCTGACAGCTCCAGGGGTATGTATCCTACCTCCATGTCACCTGACAGCCCCAGGGGGTATGCATCCTACCTCCATATCACCTGACTGCCCCAGGGGTATGTATCCTACCTCCATGTCACCTGACAGTCCCAGGTGGTATGTATCCTACCTCCATGTCACCTGACTGCCCCAGGGGTATGTATCCTACCTCCATGTCACCTGACAGCCCCAGGGGTATGTATCCTACCTCCATATTACCTGACTGCCGCAGGGGTATGTATCCTACCTCCATGTCACCTGACAGCCCCAGGGGTATGTATCCTACCTCCATGTCACCTGACAGCCCCAGGGGTATGTATCTTACCTCCATGTCACCTGACAGCACCGGGGGGTATGTAGCCTACCTCCATGTCACCTGACAGCACCGGGGGGTATGTAGCCTACCTCCAGGTCACCTGACAGCACCGGGGGGTATGTAGCCTACCTCCATGTCACCTGACAGCCCCAGGGGTATGTATCCTACCTCCATGTCACCTGACAGCCCCAGGGGGTATGTATCCTACCTCCATGTCACCTGACAGCCCCAGGGGGTATGCATCCTACCTCCATGTCACCTGACTGCCCCAGGGGTATGTATCCTACCTCCATATCACCTGACAGCCCCAGGGGTATGTATCCTACCTCCATGTCACCTGACAGCCCCAGGGGGTATGCATCCTACCTCCATGTCACCTGACTGCCCCAGGGGTATGTATCCTACCTCCATGTCACCTGACAGCCCCAGGGGGTATGTATCCTACCTCCATATTACCTGACTGCCGCAGGGGTATGTATCCTACCTCCATGTCACCTGACAGGTCCAGGGGTATGTATCCTACCTCCATATCACCTGACAGCCCCAGGGGTATGTATCCTACCTCCATGTCACCTGACAGCCCCAGGGGTATGTATCTTACCTCCATGTCACCTGACAGCACCGGGGGGTATGTAGCCTACCTCCATGTCACCTGACAGCACCGGGGGGTATGCAGCCTACCTCCATGTCACCTGACTGCCCCAGGGGGTATATATCCTTCCTCATTTATACTCCTATCTACTCAATGGGTCTGGTAAAGGGTAAGTTAGAGTCAGACTAGGCCCTGGGGTGAAATGACCCTGGTGTGTGTGTGACCAGGAACTGGAGGGGGCATTGTCAGCTCACAAAGGATTTATATGATAAAATGATGATAGAAAGTGACAGATTTTAGGGCCCTGGATCAGTAGAGTCCGCATAGCACCTTGTTGTGCAGCCCGCATGTGAATGGGCTCCAGCCTCTAGGTTACAAAGAATAACAGAATTCATGCGGCGCACAATCTGGCTTTGGTATTATGTATAGAAGTGAAATGATGGTCAATAAATAATATGTATCCAGGTGTTACAGATTTTTATACAAAGGGAATATCAAACAGCGAATGTCCACTATAGCAAAATATGTCTATAAGTCCTATACAAATAGCGTCTTATGTTACACACTAGAATCCAGTCTGGTGATTACGCCCCAGTCTGTATACACTCCTGCTGACCCACTGTATCCAGCCAGACTATATATTAATGGAGAAATACTTATCCACCAATCCTGAATCTTAAAAAAAATGTAAATATCTAAATATACATGCATATATGAGAATTAATAACTTTGAACATCAAGTCCTCTTAGTGGTGATAGAATCACTGACACTGTATATAGTATATGGGTATTCTGCACATGGTAATGTCCGCAGTATGCAATGCTCCATGTCTCACGCTTCTTACACAGAACCTCGTTTTAATGGGCACAGTGTCAGTACTCACAGACACTATTAGGCAGGTAAGTGGAAGGTGAGTTGCACATTACAGTACATACCAGTGTTACTACCTCTGCTCCTCCATGGGCTGTGGTGTGAGTGGGTATCTGTGATTGGTATGTTATGTGTATGATATATAATAAAAATCACTTGTGTGCTTCATCTAAAATGTATTTTCACTGTATTACCATCATACAATTAACCATCTCTAAATGAAGTAAAATAGACATAGGAGGACCGGCAGCCATATGCACAAACCCCATTGGTTGCTTTCTCCTGTTCATATCTCTCCTTGCTAATCCTAGCGTGATTGGTCAGTGGCGATAGTGGACCAACGCGTTTCGTCATGTGTGTGATTTCCTCAGTGGGTGTGGCTGTGCTTCTACGATCCCTCAAATATCTCTCTCTCCAGCTTTTGATAACTTCTTATTGGTAATCTACCATGTTTGTCATGCATGCCTTAACCTATCTCATTCCCTTGAGAATTGCTTCTGTTTCATTGCTATGGCCACTCTGTAGTTGCATTGTCATAGGACATCCTGTTGCATCACCGTGGTAACTGTTACGTTGGCCTATACTTCATGCTCTGATACTAGTTGTAAATTCTTCTTTATGGTGATCAAATGCAATGGTTAAGGTTCCTACTGGTTGTCCTCTAGTGGTCACCTAACGTTTCTCCTTCTGTACTTTAGTCACTATAATTGCTCAGTGTTGTTTGTGCGACATCCATAACTGCGGTGCAGCCTTTATTTTCCATATTGTACCAATTTTGTTCCTAAAACTTCTATGTTGGAATTTTTCAGTTTTTATATTGTATTTTAGCCCTTGTAGCTTATAGGGCTGAATGTAATAACTCTGAGAAACAGGAAGTGCGGGAATTTGTGCGAGTCTGGTGATTATTAAAGCGGCAATCATTTATAGCATGTGTCCTGCTATAGCTTATATACCCTATAACGTATGTTCTTGGGTTCATACTATTTTGGTTTTGCATACCCTAAATTGTCTCTGTATTATGCATTATATGCTACTCAGTTTTGCATACTTAACTGTGCACACAATTATATTTCTTATGGATCTATATTTAGACCTCCAGGTTGTAAGGTTTTATGCTGAGTTCCCATCGCCTCTCAGTTTTGTAAATTTTGGCCAAAATCCCCTCTTTGCTAATTAGGTTGTATCTGCTCAGTTGTTATAAGTCGCACGGCTTCAAGGTTGCAGTCCTGTTTTTCCCTGAAATGTTGGGATGCACTATGTTGCTGAAATCCATTCTTACGTTCCTTATATGCACCCTTGTTCTTCTTTCCATAGGACTTTGTGTCTGTCCGACGTACTGCCGATTGCAGCAGCAGATATACAGTATTCTGTTGGTGGAGTCACAGGTAAGTTTCTGCCTTATTGTGTACAGCTGTTTGGTTTGATGGAGCTGGGCTGGACTGCACACCCCAACTTCAAACATAATAAGAAGTGCTACCATGCTGAGACTTGTAGTGGCACACAAAAAATAAAATTGCTGGTGCACACGTCAAACACTAAGAATACTATTAATCATAATTATTATAATTAACTTCTTAGTTTCGCTAAAAGTGCGAGCCCTCCTACCACGGCAAGGCGAACCTTTATCAGGTGGGTCCCTACAGCCCTAATACTGACACAGTATATAGTATATATTTATCCAGGACTTACCTTTCATAGTGTCAATTCTAATGTGTAGACTGCTATGCTCAGAAACCTTATTACTACTTCATGTTAAAATGTAGAGTTTATTATAATTATTCTGATTATCAGTAATCTTAGTGTTTGAAGTGTGCACCTGCATTTTTCTTTTTTTTCCTTTTTTTCTGTGTGGTTAAGTTTGATGTAAAGCTTACTGTGGGTTTTGTGCTTCTGTATCCCAGGTTCCTGCAGTTACAGCATTCTCCGCAGTGGAATATCCCCCCTGTTTCCTTTGTAACTGAGGTTTGTACTAATTCTTTATAATTCCTAAAGTGCTTCTTATCTGGTCTATGTTTTAAATCGGGGGCTTACTATATCTGATTGTTGTTGGAAAGTTTCTGAGTTGTGTGTCCTTATGTAATATATGTCAGTCTTGGTTTTGGTCGCCGATCAGTGGCTTGGATCGGCATCCGGAAATTGCAGCACTGATCAGGGCTGCCATCAGAAATTGTGGGGCCCAGGACAGCCTGAATAGACTGGAATGCAACAGGTTATAGGTTTGAATCCTGGGTATGGCAATATATTGAAATGTGTTATTTATTAAATTGTATTATACTGCCTAAGCACTCCTAAAGAAACGCTCTGCAGCACCAGCCTCTCTTTCTGCCCCTCCTCTTCCTGCAGCCCCCACAGCTTACTGTTCTGGGCACCAGTTGCTAGTGCTGGGAGAAAGTCACAGGAAAGAGGAGGAATACAGGCAGGAGGCGGCGCTCAGTCCGGCTTTGGTATTAAGCATAGAAGTGAAATGATAGTCACCAAATAATATGTATCCAGGTGTAACGGTGTAATGTAATTCTAGGGGATTTCATAGTATTGGCAATTGTAGCACAGAATGCCTATAAGTCCCGTACCAGTATCTTCTTATGTTATACACTACAGTACACGTGGTGATTATGTATACTCTCCTCACCCACTGTATCCAGCCAGACTGAATATTATAGGAAAATCCTTTTGCGGCCAAAATCTCCTCGCCAATACAGTCATATTTCGCTGCATTATGTCGCTGAAATCCTTTTCGTATATTACTTATATGTTCCCCTGTTCTTTCTACCCATAGATCCTACTGTCCGTCCTGCGTGCTGCCAGTTGGAGCTGCATCCAGCAGATATACAGTATTGTGTTGGTGGAGGCACAGGTCAGTCTCTGTCTTATCGTGTACGGCTGTTTGGTTTGGTTTGATGTGAAGCTTATGGTGGGTTTTGTGCTTCTGTGTCCCAGGTTCTTCAGGTTACAGCATTTTCCGCAGTGGATGATCCGCCCGTTTCCTCTGTAACTGAGGTTTGTACTAATTTTTTATTATTCCTAAAGTGGTTCTGATCTAGTCTCTGTTGTAAATCAGGGACTTTGGTGTATTATTGTACATAAGGAGGTGACATAACTTGCAGGTAACTAGTGTGTACTGTTCCAAGCTTGCTGATGTAGAATGTTAAGGACTTTAAGCCTAATTCAGACCTGATCGCAACAGCAAACTTTTTCTCTAATGGGCAAAACCATGTGCAGTGCAGGTGGGCCAGATGTAACATGTGCACGGAGAGTTAGATTTGGGTGGGGTGTGTTCAAACTAAAATCTAAATTGCAGTGTAAAAGTAAAGCAGCCATTATTTACCCTGCACAGAAACAAAATAATCCGCCCAAATCTACCTCTCTGCACATGTTACATCTGCCTCCCCTGCAGTGCACATGGTTTTGCCCACTATAGAAAGATTTTGCTTTTGCTATCAGATCTGAATTAGGCCCTTACATCCTTATATTCTGTACGATCTTTGCTTTCTTGACATGTGGTTGTAGAAATACATCAGTGTATTCTGATAGATTCGCTGACAGTGAATTTATATGTGATGTAGGGGGTCTCTCTGTGGTTCTGTCCAAATCCTTGTGTATTTTGGGAGAAAATAAAAAACTGGTGTCACTTGGTGTGGGTTATTGAGGAATTCATACTCTTATTTGTTGAGGATACCTTCTTCCTTCCCTACCTGAAGTGGACTATGAAGGACTTCCTGAAGTGTTGTTGCGGGTCCTGTTTCGATTTACATTATGTGTCTGTATCCCCTAATGTCCAATGTGCTTCCTCTTATATTGGGACTTCTTCATCAGTACAATACCCCCTCCCTTCCTCTTCTAATGCTTCTCTCTGATTTTGTTAGATTCAGACATTTGTGATAATTGCCAGTGTCACCCAGCACCGCCTATACACGTGTTGGCATAACGTTACCTAGCAGATGACTTGGGCTTGACGCTAGCTCTGAGTTGGTGTGTGTGTGTTTGTTTGTGTTGTGTTTTTGTAGCGTTGTTGCATGCATTGTTTGTAAAGAAATTGCTTTTTTAGTGTTAACGTTCCTGCAAAAATGTTTCCATCCCAATTTGTTTCAAAATTGGGTTTTTTTCTTGGCTGGTTCAAACTGTAGGGGTCTATTTACTAAGCCTTGGACAGAGATAAATTGGATGGAGATAAAGTACCAGTCAATCAGCTCCTAACTGCCATGTTACAGGCTGTATTTGAAAAATGGCAGTTAGGAGCTGATTGGCTGGCACTTTATCTCCATCCAAGGCTTAGTAAATAGACCCCTAATCCTTTGTTCAAACGTGAGATGTGGGATTCTGACAGGATTTCTCCACTTAAATGAAAGGTTCCTATTGGTTTAGTGTTGGATTTCTCTGTGGTGAGTGTTTTAGATCCCTCTCCTCCTCAATCTCCTCTTCTAGTTTCCATTTCAGTGTTGTGTTTGTCCATCCATCCACCTGTTGTTCTCAGTTGTGTTGGGATTGTTGGGTTCTGACTTGTGTCTGGTGTTTTATACACACCTAATTCTACAAAAATCGTCCCCCCATTTTATTGCGGGTCGTGTCCATTCTGTAAGTTGTCAAATTTTTTTTTATTTTTTTTATTTTTTTTTTTGGGGGGGGGGGGGTCTGTGCTTATGGTCTCCCCATTTCTCTGTGTAAGTTGACCTCCTCAGTTTAGTGAGGTCTAGGTCCCACCATCCTTGTTCTAGTGATTGTCTGATGCCTGTCTATTTCTTTTGTGTGGATTTAAAATTCTTTAATTTTGTCTTCACTCTCTGTGGATTCCTCTAACTATTCTTCCTTATGTGTGTTATTTTCTTTCTGGAATCTTAGATACTGTAGTTTGCAATTAGGGAGTCCAATCCCGGGATGAGCGGGATCCCTGGATATAGGCCAAAAAATGTCCGTGATTCAATCCTGCGATTGGAAGTTCCAATCCTGGGGATTGCGGGATTTATCTGCCCCATTGTTTTTCAATGCCAGGCAGCGTTGAGGGTCCTCAGGAGGCTCAGACGCAGCCTGGCTCCCTTCTTGCGGCTCCCCCTACCTCCGGCAGTGTGTACTGTGCAACATAGCATGATGTAAGAGGTCACACTGCGCAGTCTGATGCCAGACGGCCACGCCACCTGGCCCGCACCTCGCCACCTGCAGCCTGCTAGCCCTCCTACCAACGTTGATGAGTCTGATGCCAGACGCCCGGACCTCACCTCTCCGCCCACAGCCCGCGAGCCCAGCTCCCACCCATGATGGTGAGTATTTGTGTGGATGGGTCTTCTATCCAATCCCGGGTATCCCGGGATTCACATTTTTTTAATCCCAATACCCAGGATTGAAAAAAAGACCTGGGATTGGCCTCTCTATTTGCAGTGTAGTCCAGGTAGTCCTTTGTGAATGTCCTCCTGTTGTTTGTTCCATTGTAAACTGTAGGTATTTCACCGTAGTCTCATTTCTTTCTCTAGTATTTTGTAGATTTGTAAATCCATCAGTGGCCCTATCTAATCTTCAGCGGCTAGAGTCCAATAATCCCGTATGTGCTCCTTGTGTTATGCTGCAGGTGTTACTTCCCTGGGCTGCTATAGTCTAGTGCAGAGGTTCCCAGACACGAGCCTCAAGGCACCCAACGGTCCAGGTTTTAAGTATATCCATGGCTCAGCGCAGATGGCTAAATCAAATTGAGCTACTAATTAAGTCACCTGTGGCCAAGCATGAATATACTTTAAATCTGCACCGTTGGGGTGCCTTGAGGAATTTATTTGGGAACATCTGGTCTAGTGGACTAAACATAAATGGTAATAGAAGTTGGCTGACTTTACTGCTCTGGATCAGTAACAGTCCGCATAGCGCCTCGTTGTGCTGCCCGCATGCAAGAGGGGTCCATCCTCTGTGGAACATATAATAACAGAATGTATGGGGCGCTCAGTCCGGCTTTGGTATTAAGCATAGAAGTGAATAGTCACCAAATAATATGTATCCAGATGTAACGGACTCTAATGTAATTCTAGGGAATGTCATAGTGATTGGCAATTGTATCACAGAATGTCTATAAGTCCCTTACCAGTATCTTCTTCTGTTGTACACTACAGTACACGGTGGTGATTATGTATACTCTCCTCACCCACTGTATCCAGCCAGACTGAATATTAATGGAAAAATCCTTTTGTGACAAAATCCCCTCCTGGACAATTTGGTTGTTCACTGTCACTTGCTATAAATATCAAACCTTCAGGGTTACAGTCATATTTCGTTGCATTATGTCGCTGAAATCCTTTTCTTATATTACTTATTTGCTCCCCTGTTCTTTCTACCCATAGATCCTACTGTCCGTCCCACGTGCTGCCAGTTGGAGCTGCATCCAGCAGATATACAGTGTTGTGTTGGTGGAGGCACAGGTCAGTCTCTGTCTTATCGTGTACGGCTGTTTGGTTTGGTTTGATGTGAAGCTTATGGTGGGTTTTGTGCTTCTGTGTCCCAGGTTCTTCAGGTTACAGCATTTTCCACAGTGGATGATACGCTCGTTTTCTCTGTAACTGAGGTTTGTACTAATTCTTTATTATTCCTAAAGTGGTCCTGATCTAGTCTCTGTTGTAAATCAGGGGCTTTGGTGTATACTACATCTGGTTTTTGTGGTAAGGTCTCTTTGAATTGAGTGTCATTATGTAATATATGCCAGTGTCAAGTAAGAATTATATGTATATCATACACATACTAACGGCAGAGTCCCACTCACACCACAGCCCATGGAGGAGCAGAGGAAGGGAGAGCAGTGACACGGGTAACGCACAGCCCATCTTCCACTTACCTGCCTAATAGCGTCTGTAAGAACTGATACTGTTCTCATTAGATAACGTAAGATGCTGTGTAAGAGGTGTAAGAGGTGTGAGACATGGAGCATTGCAAACTGCGGACATTACCGTGTGCAGAATCCCCATATACTATATACAGTGTCAGTGTTTCTGTAATCACTAAGAAGACTTGATGTTGGTTCAGACCAGTACACAGTGCAATTTCCTTTACAGAATCTGGAAAGCGTTTGTGGTATAAATGTAAATGACGAGGGGTCTCCCCAAAAGTACATTTCCCCATCCCAGGAAAGAAAAATGAAAGGCTCATTTATTTTATTTACATACTTTTAAGCTACATCTCAACATAATCAGCATTAAGGGCTAAACACTTGTCATAACATGACGCCACTCTCCATGGATAGGAGCCACGATTTCACCTCAGCCTTGACAGCGTCCATGTTGAAATTCAGTTCATCACACAATATTGGTCCAGTTGATGAGCGGCTAATGTCCTCATTCATATGGTCCTGAATGCACTTTGCAGTCGGACACGCTTCACAGTGGCGGCTCCATAACGCAAGACCACGTCACTCCAAGCCACAAGCTACTGTACTTGCGTAACCATTGTTTTTCTCATTGCAATAGGAAAACTTACTTTTGAGAAACCCCTTGTAGATTAAAGCAATTCTGCCAGTTCCATGTATTTGGGATTGTAGTAAAGATACATTTGATATGGCCGTAGCTTTCACAACCCTTGATGTTTAAAAGGGGTGGATGGGGCGTGTAACTTCCAGGTAAGAGCCCCGGTGGGCTGTGAGGACTGTGGGACCGCCTGTCACATGGGGCTAGCCCTCAGTAGTGCATCAGTTTTCTCGTATGACAAGTAGCTCGCCGGGGCCTGTCAGTGGCCTGCCCAAGGAGGAGCACCAAGCTACTGACATTGCGAGAAGAGGCTGTCTTCTCCTGAGACAGAGAGTTCCTCCAGTCCAAGACAGAAGTATGCAACAGACACGCATCAGAAGCAGAGCAGTCAGCATCCAGCAGTCTGGGGTAAGTGCTGTGACCTAGAGGGACAGGAGGTTGGCGTGACGGGGTAGGAGCCTGAAGTGGCAGGAGGTAAGAGGGGCAGGGCAGGTGGCTGGAAAGACAAGTAGGAGGCTGGAGTCACAGGAGGGAGGAGTGACAGGAGATAAGAGGCTGGAGTGACATGGCAGGAGCCTGGAGTGGCAGGAGATAAGAGACTGGAGACATAGGGGACAGGAAGCTCGAGAGATATGGGACAGGAATTTGGAGTGACGCGGCAGGAGGCTGGAGACACATGACAGGAGCCTGCAGTGGCAGGAGGTTGGAGAGATGGGGCAGGAGGCTGGAGAGACAGAACAGGAGCCTGCAGTGGCAGGAGGTTGGAGAGATGGGGCAGGAGGCTGGAGTGGCAGGAGATAGGAGTGACAGGAGATAAGAGACTGGAGACATAGGGTACACGAAGCTTGAGAGATATGGGGCAGGAATTTGGAGTGACTAGGCAGGAGGTTGGAGAGATGGGGCATGAGGCTGGAGAGACAGGACAGGAGCCTGCAGTGGCAGGAGGTTGGAGAGATGGGGCAGGAGGCTGGAGTCACATGGGGCAGGAGGCTAGAGTGACCTTGGGCTGGATAGTGAAGAGACACAGTAGGCTGGAGGGGGCACAAGGGACAGGAGGTGACAGAGGCCATGAATTTGGTTGAACCTCTGTTATACGACCATGACTATGGATATATTTCTACACAAAGATACATCTCCCGACGTGATGTACATGAATAGTGAATAGCGACTGAAGACACTGTATGCCCTGGGAGGATCAATTTCCTCAGAGGTTCCCTGCTGCAGAGAAACCACCATATAGGTAAGGTGTATTTATATATAGTGCACACAAAATACCAGTATATGTAAAATTATTATTTTTTAATGGAGGTGCTATTAGAACTTTTCACCCTGGGCGCTAATTGGTGTAAAACCGGCCCTGCAAGGAGTGATACACTTGCATGACTGGCAGTCTTCCGGTGCCTGCCATAGCAATCAGAGTGACCAATGGAGGATCTCCTAACATCATGAGATCAGGCCATCCTTGTCATGTGAGGAAGAGCTCAGTGGGAGGGCGTACAGGGGTGGGTGGGTTTCGGAGGCCCCTGTCACCCACTGCTCTACCTTAGCAGAGCAAGCGGTGAATAGATGCCGCGCGCAGCGTCTATTCCATGGAGACACTGACTGGGAGTGGAGTGCTGGGCATGCCCTTAGTGTGGTTCGCAGGTGCTGTGCTTCACATGAGGCCATGCCCCCTTTTTCTGGCATGCACCTCCGACATGTGTAAAGGTCCCAGCTGCTGCTACTAGAAGGTTGGGAGGTATGCTTTATAGCGTTTTCTGCAGTGCTAGCAGCACTAGGGCTAATGGTCTGTAAACCTCACCAACATTTGCTCCTGGCCATGCCTACATATATGTCCTCATACATCTTTACTGCAGTCACACCAAACAGCCCCTCTTGGCACGCCAGGTCGCAGGAAGATCTCCTAGTGTCGGTCATCTTTTATGTCACAATTACAGGACGCACGAGGAGACTGTGCTGATTGATTTGATAAATGACACTGGTATATTGTGTGTGACTGAGTTTCTGACTGTGTACAATGTAGCAGCCGCAGCTGTCTTCCAATACAAGTTCCGCAGTGCTCCGTATACAGACTCAGTCACACACAATATACAAGTGTCATATATCACATTAATCAGCACAGTCTCCTGCTATGTCCTAGTCGCATTGTGTTGGTACTGTAGGGCCACTTTAGGAATTTTCCAGGGCCACTGTAAATTCCCAATCCATCCCTGAACATCAGCCACACATAACATTGAGCCACCATGCATACTGACAGGATGCGTCGAACAACAAGACGAGCTACTTCCGTTGGTGAATGCACAAACGCAGGCGGAAAAAGGAAAAAAAAAAGTTTTTTTTTTATGTTGAAAGTTTACATACATGACATATTAATGTTTCTTTGTTATTATTAACATTCCTTATGTTATTGTTTAACGTGAAAATATATTTTTTTTAAAAAAGTGGTGCATAATTAAAATGTCCACAAAATCACAATTATTGTGGTGATGTTATTGAACAGATGTTTATTTGTTAAGGGGGAAAAAAACAAAAAAAAACTTACCCATGTATGTGGGTATGATTTTTGAAGATAATAATTGTTTGTTGCTTTAAATCATTAAAAAAACTCATCTTTTAAACAAAAAGCCATTAACCAAACAAAAAAACAAAACAAAACAAAACTTGCTTGTAAATGTTATTGTACATGTTTGTGGGAAAACAAGTGTGTTCTTGACAAACCTGCATTGTTATTAACTTAAAGAATTTTCTCATACATCCTAGAGGATGCTGGGGATGACATCAAGACCATGGGGTATAGACGGTATCCGCAGGAGACATGGGCACTCTAAAGACTTTTCATTGGGTGTGAACTGGCTCCTTCCTCTATGCCCCTCCTCCAGACCTCAGTTTTAGAAATGTGCCCAGGTCGACTGGATGCACTCTGAGGAGCTCTACTGAGTTTCTCTGAAAAGACTTATGTTAGGTTTTTTTTATTTTCAGGGAGATGCTGGCATCAGACTCCCTGCTTCGTGGGACTGAGGGGGCAGAAGCAGAACCAACTTCCTCAGAGTTTCATGGCTCTGCTTCTGGCTGACAGGACACCATTAGCTCCTGAAGGGAACTGAACGCTAGCCGTGTCTAGATGCTCACTCCCACAGCACGCCGTCACCCCCCTCACAGAGCCAGAAGTCAGAAGACAGGTGAGTATGAGAAGAATGATCTTCAATCAAGTAAGTGACGGCTGAGGTGCGGCGTGGCTGGCGGGAGCGCAGCGCGCCATTGCTGCCCACACACACAGGCACTGCAGGGTGCAGGGCGCGGGGGGGGGGCGCCCTGGGCAGCAAGAAAAGTACCTCAAACTGGCTAAAAGGGGGCATAAGATGCCGCTGGCACAGCCCTACCCCCGCCAGTATAAATAATAAGTCAATATACTAAGTGTAAGGACGCGCCCTGGGGGCGGAGCTTCTTCCTCAGGCAGCCAGCACACTACTCAGCGCCATTTTCTCTCTCTCCTCAGGCTGCAGAGAACACGCTGGTCCTCTCCTCCACTTCTGACAAGTACAGGGTGCTATAAAGGGGGGGGCACAAAGCGATTGTTGTGCATTTGATAGTGTATATTACTATTTAAAAGCGCTTTTGGGCTGTGGACATACTGTGTTCACAGACAATACTGGCGCTGGGTTTGTGAACTGGCTGCTCCTATCCTGTGTCCCTCTGACAGATTTTACTGTGGGTCTGTCCCCAAAATAAGTCCCAGTGTGTCTGTGAGTGTGGTGTACACGTGTGAGGCATGTCTGAGGCAGGGAGTTCCTCCCCGGAGGAAGCCATTTTAGGGACACAGAGTTGTAATGTGGTGGCGCTACCGGCACACCAATTGCCTGCATAGGTAAAAGAGCTACGTGACAGTATGCATCTGATTAACCGTAGATTACATAAGTCTGAATCTAAGGCTGCATGCTGGAGAAAATCTGTGGAAGATGTGATTTTTCAGGATGCTGTTATTCCTTATGCGGGCGGCCCCTCTGGGTCACATAAGAGACCATTTGCAAATGTTGTAAACACTGTTACCGACACGGATTCTGATTCTTGTGTCGACAATAGTGAATCCAGAGAGATAGATCATAAATTGGCAAAAAGTATACAATATATGATTGTGGCTATAAGGGACGTGTTGGAGGTTACAGAAAGCACTCCTGTACCTCAGGAGAAAGCTTATTTATGTAAGGGACAAAAGCAAATTGGTACAGTCTCAGAGTTGCGCAGTGAAACAGAAAAAGCTGCCTAGACACACTGTTCAGTTGGGGGAAAAAACACCAATTCCCAATGGATGCAAAAAGAAAGGTAGTGAACAAGGTGTCACTGGCGCTAAATCCGTATGAATGTGTAAAGGGCCCTGGCATGGGCCACCACCGTGTGAGGTGGACCTCACAATAATCGTGTGCAGGGAAATCCCAATACCCCTAAATGGGGCGGTGACACTGATTGGTGGTATAACAACGAGATAGATAACAAAGGTATAAAAGTGCACAAATATAAATTTATTAATAAAAACATACAATAAAACACATGTAATAGCTACGAGTGCAATGTGGAATGATGAAATCCATAAAGGTGACTTGTGCTTTTAAAACAGCAAGAAGCTCTCACCCTCTCCCTGTGTTGCGGTGGGCTAGCTTATAAATAAGCTGGTGTGGTCCTGGGCTGAACAGAACCTTTCTCAAGTATTGGATCCAATTCTTGAGAAAGGTTCTGTTGAACCGAAACGTGTTGTTTGGACTGAGGAGAGACGCATGTGGACCTGAGGTGAACTAATGCTGATAATCCTTCTGCGGTGGTGCTAGGCTATTTCAGCCCAGACCCACACCAGCTTATTTATAGCAGCTACTTGGTCAGGGTCAAACACATTTGCTAAGTTCTACAAGTTTGACACCTGGGCCGATGAGGACCTAAAGTTTGGTCAATCGGTGCTGCAGGGTCATCCGCACTCTCCCGCCTGTACTGGAGCTTTGGTATAGACCCCATGGTCTTGATGTCATCCCCAGCATCCTCTAGGACGTATGAGAAATTAGGATATTGATAACCTACCGGTAAATCCTTTTCTCCTAGTCCGTAGAGGATGCTGGGAGCCCGTCCCAGTGCGTACTTTACCTGCAGTTTAGTTATTACAGTTACACAAGTTGTGTTATCTTGGTTTCAGCATGTTGCTGCAATTAGTTCATGCCTGTTGGCGTGTGTTATGTTGAATGCCATGTGTGCGGCATGGTTGAGGGTGTGAGTTGGTAGATATCTCACCACTAGTTAAGTAATTCCTTTCCTCAAAATGTGAGTCTCCCTGGGCACAGTTCCTACAACTGAGGTCTGGAGGAGGGGCATAGAGGGAGAAGCCAGTTCACACCCAATGAAAAGTCTTTAGAGTGCCCATGTCTCCTGCGGATCCTGTCTATACCCCATGGTCTTGATGTCGTCCCCAGCATCCTCTACGGATTAGGAGAAAAGGATTTACCGGTAGGTTATCAAAATCCTATTATTAGGTTACTACTAACATATATTTTAGAGTAATACATGTGTTAAATAGTTTAAAGCTCCCTTACATATTGCTAAATTTCCATGCAGCTGAAGAAACTGAATTGTGGTCAGCAGCGTGAGCTGCTTCAGCTGGGTGTGATGAAGCAATGATTGCAGTATACATCGAACAGTCTACAACTGAGGTCAGCTTGTGCAGATTTTAAGGTAGACCTGTAGTCACTTAGAAACTGCACACCATAAATGTGCGTTCAGTTGCAAAAAATGCATATGCCCCGCCTATCTAAAATTGGCATACACCGTCAACACGCCCATGCTCGTAGTTTTTGCGAGTGCAGCCCTTTAGTACGCCCCCTACACGCCTGGTTTTCGTAGTGCATACGCAGTTTTTGCTATGTCTCAGAAGTTGTCTTTTTTGTTTCAGAAATTTTATTTTTTGTCTCAGATTTTACGTATTTTCACAATTTTTGCAGTTTTGGTTCCTTTTTGAATTAGCCCCAAAATCTGGATACATTAGGCCATGTGACTGTTCATTGCACCCAAACCATGCCCCGAGTCCAGTCCACACCCTTTCCCAGAAAGGCTATGCCACCTTCGACCACAGAGAACAGCAGTTTCCATCTGCCACACAGCGTGTACACAGGGGCTCTTCCCTGGCAAGTAATCATGCACTTATGTATTAGCTAGACCGATAATTCATTTACTAACCGAAGACAATGCCGACACCCAGGGCACTTATACTTTATGTCTCATTTTATCCCAGGTGCCAAAACGTTCATCTGTGCAGGAAAACGACTGCATGCCGGCAATATTCTGTATTGAGAACTGCACACAATCCTGGTTGTGAGTATAAATAAATAATATCAGTAAAACACAGAAGAATATACTATTTCATAGGAAGCGATGAAGTGCAAGATATATTACTAGTGACCTTGACTTGCAGTGCCTATGTAATGAATGTGAAGCCTCAGAGGCAGCGTGTTTTCACTACATACATCAGCAACTGTCAGCACATCTCAGAAATAGACGGGGGGAAATAAGTAGGGTGATTCGCTGTAGGTGAGCCGAGTAACTGAAAAGACAATAAACTCTGCCCATACCGCACAGTCCTGGGTGTCAGTAGAGAATGTAATGAGTTCTTGAAATAAACTGTGCCAAATCGTTCCCAGATGAGCTATTAAGACCTCCATCAGCTGCCTGGCTTAGTCCCCCAAGAGGTCACCAACCTGACAGAGTCTTGAGGATCTCCCTAATTAACCTAGAGTTAGCCCGCTAGCTCCAAGCATGAACCTAGGTATGTGCCTTTCAGCAAGCACGCATCCCATTGGATCTGCAGATGGAAAACATCATGGATTTAGAATGGCTGATGTTAAAATGTTATTTATTGATATATTCTAAAGCCTCATACACACTAGATGAGAAAGTAAAAGATCTCGCTCCGAAGGGCCAATCTGAGAGAGATCTTTTACAATCTTGTCCAATGTGTACACTCAATGTCGTTAACAATGCACGCTCCCGCGCATCCTTAATGACCCCCTCCCTCGTCTGAACATGTACAGACGAGGGAGGTCTTCGTTAAAGACAGCCATCCTGCAGATGCAGAATGGGTGTAGTTCCCCCCCGCCGCCGCTCCCTTCCCCGCTGGCATCGGAAAGTATGTGTGCACTTGCCAATGCCAGCACCCTGCCGGGTCCTCACCACCGCCAATATCGGCGTCGGCAGGGGCTCGGCTAGTGTGCATGGGTCTTTAGTATTGGTAATTGTTTTCTGTTATTTATCTATATGCAGATGGTCATGTGCCTGCTATTTTTCAATTGTTGGAACCCCTTACCCACTTGGCACCCCTTACGTAGGATGGAGGCAAAACACTATTGGGAAAATTTAATGAGCAGCTATTTATCAAAATAGACAATTTTCAGCAATTGTTTCTCCATGGGATTTTAAGCTTTGATTATTTTAACCAGTCAATATGGTGGGGCACAAAAAAACAGTGGCACCCCTATATCTCTTACAAAAAGGCTTAATGACACAATATTCAAATAAAGTTTAATGGAAAAAAAACCACACAAAACACATTTTTTTAAATAGAACACAGGTTCATGTTTTCCAGGGGGATTTTTAAAATGTGACAGTTGGTGATACACAGTGCAACTGCGGGGTGACCTGGAAACTGTGACCTGTGTGGGGTCCTGAGGACAGAGTTTGAGAACCACTGAAATAGAAAAATGAAATCTTCCTTGATCCATCACAGTCCATATGGTACAATTCAGAGAGCTTCTGCAAACATGGCATAAACCAACATAAACATAAAACGTAGATGGCAGAGAAGTGTTGGGTCTTCACTATCTGTGGTAAAACCATCAACCATTGATGGCACATCATCGATGGTAGTTATCTATTGATGGTTATGTCCATTCCTACTGTCCTCTTATATAGCACCTACTCACCATTTATTAGCACTAAAGCGTATAATATGTCCAGTGATAGAACTACAGGGAATGCAGTCATTATGGGGCCTAGAGATTGGAGGGGGCCCAGTCTTCTGCCCCCTTTCCCCCGTAACCATCGCCCCCTATTACACCCACACCTCACCAAAGCCTCCTGCTCTACTCTCAAAAGAGGAGGCCACTTCTTATCATGTGCTGACCTGCACCACGCCGTTCTCCACTTACAATGCTTCCACTCTGCAGATAAATAGGGTCTCTGGAACTGTTCTGCAAATGTTGGAAATTGTGTAGTTATATTGTAGCTCAGTCCATTAAGAGGAAAATGATTTTGATTTTATTTTTAGGTGCAGTTTCTAGGTATGTGATATTTAACACTCAGTTTTACAGTCATAATTAATATAGTTAATTAGTCCTCAAGGTCACAGCTGGCTTTTCTGCATCACACTTACGGCTCTGAGTGCTTATGTGCAGACATTTCAGAAATGTATGTTGGGTACATTACACACATGTATATATATATGTGCAATATAGGTTTGGGAGTGGTCTGCAGTATGGTTCTACAAACAGGCTTATTTATAATGGATGCAGGCAGTGTGTGCAGTGTACCCTGCACCTAGATTATACTAACCTTATGCTGGAAAGTGGGTCCCTCTTCCTCTATGGCATCATCTTTCCAGTGACATCTTCGGGAAGATGGCGCCACGCAGTGTAAGCAGTGGCGTAAGTTTGTCACAGTTGCCCGGAGGCAAGATAAATATTGGTGCCCCCCCATTTCCTATATTAAGATAAATATATGTTTGTATGTGTGCGTGTATATGTGTATGTGTGTGTGTGTGTGTGTGTGTGTGTGTGTGTGTGTGTGTGTGTGTGTGTGTGTGGAGTGTTGTGGATAAAAAATTATATACTGTATTTATACATTTAATTGTCTTTTATTTTAAATCACACATTTCTTAGCAGTCATACCCAGGATTAGAACCCATAACCTGTTACACCAACAGCAGAAACTTTACTGATGGAGCTATTTGCTCCTGTAGAGGAAGCATGAGAATTCTGACTATATGAAGTTACATGTAATTGTCAGAGAAGTAACTTCATACAGTTAAAATTCTCATATTTCCTATACAGGAGCAAACAGCTTCATCGGTAAGGTGTCTGCTTCCAGTGTAATAGGTCGTGGTTTCTAATACTGGGTGTGATACTTGTAAAATGTGTATATTATTCAGTATAATAAAGAGGGTGTGATTTGTAAGGTGCAGGGACCAGTGAGAAAGTCGGCCACTGGAAAGGACAGCGACAGCTATCAATTAACTTAATTCAATGGTGTCACAGAATGGGAGGAGAGGTGCCCCCCTTCAGAGCAGGAGCCCGGCGGCAGGTGACTCCATTGCCTCCCAGAGTTCTGCCTCTGAGTGTAAACATGTGCAAACTAGTTACAGTATTGCTTTGCCCCCACCCTAGCACCTTCCCCATTGTATGCATGTGGTAGGTATAATTAAGAAAGGTCCATAATATTAGGGACAGTGAGGCAGATGTACTAATCCCTGGAGAGTGATAAAGTGGAGACAGATAAAGTAGCAGCCAATCTGCTCTTAGCTGTCATTTTTCAAACCCAGCATGTAACATGGCAGTTTTGAGCTGATTAGCTCCACGTTATCTCTCTCCACTTTATCAGTCTCCAAGGCTTAAAACATCGCCCCCACTGAGTGTAAGGAAAATGGGGCAAATTTTTAATCTTGTTTAGTTAGGGAACGTTGGCAAATGTTACAGTTAAAAATGTTAATTTTTTCTATTTCCAAACCAAGTGGAACTGTACTATAACTTACACCAAATTGTGTGATGTGGCAGTAAGTATAAATAGAAAGTATACACATACAGTATATGCCAAGACATTTTCTGTATATCAACCATGCATGTAATCCAGATTACATCATTACAATATATGACATAAAAATATGTCAAAAATGCTTTCCACAATATAAAACCTACATATCCAATTACGGAATAAAAGTAAAATACCCTATGGAACTCGGCTCCATTAAAGTGCTAATGCAGTCACCAGGAATCAGTTCCTGTGCAGTCCTATCAGCGGGTGACCACCGGGATGTCTGTACGTACTGTCCATAGTGAACAGTGTCTGTCCCTTGTAAGCGGCATCTGCTTCTTTGTTAAAAGCAACGAAAGACTGCATAGGATAGAGTGAATATAAGCACCCTGTTTGTTTATGTAACTAAGCTAGATGGATCTGGTTTTTGTGTTGATATTAGTTAATAGGTCATTGAAGTTTGTCAATCAAATAAGTTATCCAATGAGAAGGGTTTAGGTAGGCGGGTTATATTAGTTTATTTAAGCCTCACGGCTGAGGTAATCTGATTCCTCTTGCCATTTTTGTGATCCCAGGACTGGTAATGTAACTGGTATCACTCTGCAGGGTTATCAATATTATTTAGGTTGTTATTATAGCTTAGGTTGTTATTATAGCTTAAGTTTTTGTTATTCATCTTTAAATTAGTTATTATTTGGTTTAGCTGTTTTTTATTTAGTTAATTTCATAAGTGTTTAATTTAGTCAAGGCTGTTAATTTTCTTGTCCTGTACTGAGGTAACTTTGTTAGCTTCTATTTACTTAGTATACATCGCCCCCGCCGCAGTGCGCCCCCTCCCGGCTGGCTGGTTGAGGCATCTAAGCCTCTCACTGCAGCCGCTGCCTCTCCGGCGCTGAGAGGAGCATGGCATTACGCTGTGAGGGGAGCCAGGCGGGCAGTCCCCAGCGCCCGTGCTGCTCGGCCAGAGGCAGCGGTGAGCGCTCACCCGCCTCTCTCTCCCTCTGTGCTGCGGGCCTGGCTGTCAGGCATGACGGCCAGCCCCACGAGCACACACCCCGACCTCCATTAATAGCAAGCAGCGGGTTAGGTGCATCGGCCCCTGCTGCTAAAAGCCCTGCCCCCGTCGCCATGTCAAATAACATGGTGGCCATTAGCCCTCCTCCCACAGCTTCAGGAGCTGGGGGATGGGGGGGGAGCACGGCTGCAGGGGGCATCATTATTTATCCAGCAGGGCTCCAGGGGAGAGGCAGTATATTAGCCTCTCCCATATCAGGAGCCCAGAATGTTAGGCAGGAAAATATAATAAGGGAGAATTTCAATTCCAGTGGCAGGCTCAGATTTGGCAAGAGGATTGCTTGGATTCCCCCCCCCCCCTCCCCCTCCTTCCTCTCAATTACAAATGCAGGCGGGTGGGGGGTTTTCAGCCCCCGCAGGTTTCATGGTCCCCATATTGCAGCCAAGGGGCTCCACAGAATATAATGCATCTGCATGTGGCAGGACAGCAGCATTTGTTTAATACTCAAATGCCTCATTTAAGTCAGTTTTACCAACCCTGTGCCGTACTTCAAGTTGTGCAATTTCCCCCCTCCCCCCCCCCCCCCCGGCAGGCAGGCAGGCAGGCAATCAATATGCACATTGGTTGCAGCCTGCACCTAATCAATTCATGAGCGCTCATCAGATAGGTTTGCCGACCCTGCCCCAAGTTCCTCCACCGGCCGGACCCCCATCACCACGGCAGTTGGAGGTGAATATTGCACGTGCGCAATCTCAAGTACGAGCGGCGTCGGTAGTGACCGGCTGGTCAGAAGGGGCCGGTCAAGCAGGAAGTAATGCTGTTTTATTGAGTCCGCAGGTTTTAGCATCTCATACAGCTTCATTGGACTCATCAGCAGCAGGCAAGATTCCACTGGACGCAGGAGACGCGGACGTGGGTCCTTCTACTTCTGGAACTGGTGAGAAAAATTCAAAAGGTCAGCTTAGCGCGAATTTTTCTCATTCCGACGAATCATCTGATACGTCTGGATCACTGGAGAATCCGCGCAAATTTATGCGAACATTCATTCAGCATCTTAGATGGAAGCGTAAAAGTTCAAAGGGAGGGTGTAGCGTAGCGAGCAGCTCGGCTCCTGATGCAACAGGTGATAGCGTACATTGCGCGAATATGGCAATTCTAAGAGGAGTTAGGTCTAAGGTTAGGGAAAGAATAAAGAAAGGCCGATTTGTAGATATGTTTGCGATTACGCATGACGCTAAAAAAGCGTTGGGCACAGCAAAGGCTGGGGGGGGGCGGCTGCTGAAGAAGCTAGAAGGAATTATCCTAACTGGCTTGCGGGGATTTATATATTTGGGCTTGCTATATGGAGTCTCGTCCATCAGAAATCATGAATATTCTGAAGTATTTTCACCTGTACATAATATGTATCCTACGGCGAGGCAAAATGTTTGGAGGCAGTATGATGAGTTATTTAGGAAAAAGCAGGATGGCCAAAAGATTTTAAGTTTGGGGTTTAAGGATATAAAGGTATGGTTAGAGGTGACTCAAAGCAGTAGGCTTCCTATGGAACAGACGGGTAGAAGGCAGCCCTTTCAGGTCAGACCAGGTTTTACTTTTAACACGGCAGGAGGAGGAAAATGTTACGCGTTTAATAACGCACAATGTAATAGGGGAACATTGTGTCGATATAGGCACGTCTGTATGCTGTGTGGAGGAAATCACCCAGCAAAGGACTGCAACAGACCCGCAGTTCAGTCAGCGGGTAGGGGTGAGCAGAGAACCGTTCCTAGATAAAGCGGAGTCACCAGTGAATTTAGAAGTTTTAGAACGATGGTTAGGCCGCTATCCTCTTAGGGAGGAGGCAGCATTTTTATTGCAAGGTTTTAAATTCAGTTTCAATCTACCTGTAGTTAGGCCGGTTATAGTTTTGGCCAGAGAAACCTAAAGTCAGCTACAGATTTTCCAGGGATAGTAAGAATGAAGATTGCAGCTGAAGTTGTTTTAGGGCGTATGTGTGGCCCTTTTGAAAGTCCACCTCTAGCTGAATTTTGCGTTTCTCCATTGGGGGTAGTTCCAAAGAAAGAGCCAGGAAGATGTAGGATAATTGAGTACCTTTCCTACCCGGAAGGGGGCTCAATAAACGAGGCTCTTGACCCCTCTGTATAGCGTAAAATATCAGTCTTTTTGAAGAAGCTGTGGCTATGGCTAAAGGTTTTAGTTCGGGAGCGTTGTTAGCAAAAGTGGGTATAGAATCAGCCTTTAGACTGTTACCGCTGCACCCTGATTCGTTTAAGTTTATGGGTTTCAAGATGGATGGTCAATTTTATGTAGATAGGTGTTGCCTATGGGCTGTTCAGTTTTGTGTTCTTATTTTGAAGGTTTTAGTTCATTTCTACAGTGGTGTGTGCGGGCAGGCACCGGTCAGTTGGGAGTCACCCATTATTTGGATGGCTTCTTGTTGGCAGGTCCTGCGGGTAGCTCAGTGCGCCAGGAATTATTTTTTTAGTTCAAGCGCTTTTTTCGGTTATGGGTGTACCTACAGCTAAAGATAAAACAGAGGGGCCTGTGACCCGTTTATCTTATCTGGCCTTAGAAATTGATACTGAGGCAGGCCTTTGTAGATTGCCAGCGGAGAAAGTGAATAATTTAAGGATCTTGTTAGAAAATTTTATTGCAGTAACATTTTTGAGTGAGTTCAATGGTGTACGCATTTGGTTGCATGAAGAAATGAGTAATCGTGAGCTGCAGTTTTTCACAGATGCATCAGAGTCGTTAGGTTTCGGTGCTTATTTTGAAGGGGAATGGTGCGCCGAAGTTTGGCCTGAGGAATGGCGCACAAGGAAGTTTACTGACAGTATGCTTTTGCTTGAGCTTTTTCCAATAATTATCGCAATTGAGATATGGGGTTTTAGGCTTAGGAATCAGAGGATTTTATTCTGGTGTGATAATTTCAGGGTGGTTCAAGCGATTAATATTCAAAAATCTTCGTGTTCACACGCTTTGAGGTTGCTACGGCATTTGACCGTTAGGTTTTTACAGATGAATATAGATTTGAATGCTAGGCATGTCCCTGGGGTTGAGAACGGGATAGCGGATGCTTTATCTCGTTTTCAATGGGATAGATTTAGAGCATTAGCCCCAGCAGCAAAAATGGAAGGTTTATCATGTCCCGAATTTGTATGGCAGATCATCAAACCGGCATGAAAGCTTTAGCATTGAAGGCGTTGGCCCCGGGAACTTTGAGATCGTATTCTGCAGCTTGGGAGGATTGGCAGGCGTATTTGAATTCTGGAGGTAGGGGTAAGAGTATCCACGATGCTATATTAGAATTTGTATGGTTATGGCATGAGAGGGGTCGTTATAAAGCAGCGATGTTGGGTGCTTTAGCAGTAATTTCATATTTTTTGCGTTTGGAAGGGTTGTCAGACCCAACTAAATCTTTTATTTTATCAAAGGCTTTGAGGGGTTGGGCTAAGGAGCAAGCAGGTGTAAGTGGCGCACGTAGACCAATCGACATTGAGTTATTGAAAGAGTTAATTATCGCGGTTTCTGGTATTGCATTAGGGGAATTTAAGGTCGCCCTTTTTTAGTTTAGCATTTGCTATAGCTTTTTTCGGCGCTGTTAGATCAGGTGAGATTGCGTCAAAAAGCAAAAGTTCAGTGGATTCAGGCATGTTGTTAAATAATGTAGTGTTGAAGGATAATAAGCTGCTTATTAAAATACACCATTCCAAAACGGATCAACTAGGGAGAGGTAAATGGATTTCTTTTCCTATGCATAAGGAGCCGAGCATTTGCCCAGTAAGATTAGCAGAGGCTTATGGTCAGTTTCGTCCAAAAGGGGGGGAGCAATGGTTGGGTCATAAGGATCTTAATCCTTTATCCAAATTTCAATGCACAAGTGTCTTCAATATGTGTTTGATAGCGTTGGACCTTCCGCTGGAGAGTTATGGGACCCATTCTTTTAGGATAGGTGCAGCAACTTGCGCAGCATCGACAGGTTCTTCCAGCGAGGATATTAAAAGGTTAGGGCGCTGGAAGTCGGATGTTTATAAGGGATATATTAGGAGTGATAAGTTGCATTAGTGGTAGGCGTCCTGCGAGTTTGTTGTTTCGGAATCCCAGGGCCATAAGCCACCCGCCGTTAAAGGGGGATTGGAGTTCTTTTCACCTTTTTCCTCACAACATTTTTGAGGTTTGGTGTTGTTCACCTCCATCTGGGTCGCCTAAACAACTAAGTTTTTATCCTTCCCTGTTTCTCTTTAGCAGTTTCGTTAAAGATTATAGTAATATTGAATAAAATGTTCTTTGTTTTGTTGTTTTTTCTACAGGTTTTTTGTTTGACATTATCAAGCCGGGTGTGGATTGTGTGTTACTCATAGATTTATTGGGCCAGTAGGCACAGGATGTCCAAGTTGTTCCCTTTTGAAGTGAGGTGGATAGGTTTAAGGGGAATGAGATGGAACAACCTATTAAGTGTGCTCTGGAACTTCGAAGAAAAATGGGGTGCCCCTGATTGTTTGGTGATACATTTAGGTGGCAATGATCTGGGTACATTTAAAGGTATAGAACTTATTAACGCCATAAAAAAGGATTTTCAGATAATCACAGAGCATTGGCCTTTGGTTAAGGTGGTATGGTCAGAAGTGGTACCGTGTAGATTTTGGAGGGGCACCCAAGGGGGAGCGGCTTTAGATAAAGTAAGAAGGAAACTCAGTGCCTAACCTCCAGATATGTCATTAGTTTAGGTGGAAAAGTTGTTAAACACCCAGATTTGCGTTACGAGTAGGAATATTTATATAGGTTGGATGGAGTGCATTTATCTGAGAGTGGTTTGGAGTTACTTGTCACAGCCTTATTGAGGTGTTGAAAGGAGGTTTGAGGTTTTAGGTTGTGGTGGCGGTTTTCGTAGTCTAGAGCCTCCGAATTTGGCGGAAAGCAGTGCTATTCGGCGGCTTCATTTAGCGCAGCAGAGCTTGGCTAGCATTTCCCCTTTGAGAAAAGGCGAGTCGGTCACTACCTCAGGGGAGGACCAGGTCACCATCTTATGGAGGGACCAGCACTGTGCTAATTAAGGGGAGATGGTTCTACCCGGGACGGATTGCGCAAGGGGCGGAAACTCCGCCCCATTTGTTTAAAAATTAAAGTTTTAAGCCATGGCCGAGTTGACAATTGCTTTTTCGCCACCGGTGAATAATATTTTCAATTCTGATTAGAATTTAATAAATCTGGCTGTGACCTCCATTTTTTCCAATTTATACAGTTGTCTGTGTCATTATTTCTAGGTTTATTGGTTCTAGTTTGTGTAATAAATAAAACATATGGGTGACTTAATAGTGGCAATGTGTGTGACCAAGAAAAAGATAGTCCCAGATTGATATCCAGAGATAAAGTAAGCCACAGTCCAAGCAAATAATATGAAATGGAGCACGCTGACACTAGAGATGAGCGCCTGAAATTTTTCGGGTTTTGTGTTTTGGTTTTGGGTTCGGTTCCGCGGCCGTGTTTTGGGTTCGAACGCGTTTTGGCAAAACCTCACCGAATTTTTTTTGTCGGATTCGGGTGTGTTTTGGATTCGGGTGTTTTTTTCAAAAAACACTAAAAAACAGCTTAAATCATAGAATTTGGGGGTCATTTTGATCCCAAAGTATTATTAACCTCAAAAACCATAATTTACACTCATTTTCAGTCTATTCTGAATACCTCACACCTCACAATATTATTTTTAGTCCTAAAATTTGCACCGAGGTCGCTGTGTGAGTAAGATAAGCGACCCTAGTGGCCGACACAAACACCGGGCCCATCTAGGAGTGGCACTGCAGTGTCACGCAGGATGTCCCTTCCAAAAAACCCTCCCCAAACAGCACATGACGCAAAGAAAAAAAGAGGCGCAATGAGGTAGCTGTGTGAGTAAGATTAGCGACCCTAGTGGCCGACACAAACACCGGGCCCATCTAGGAGTGGCACTGCAGTGTCACGCAGGATGGCCCTTCCAAAAAACCCTCCCCAAACAGCACATGACGCAAAGAAAAAAAGAGGCGCAATGAGGTAGCTGTGTGAGTAAGATTAGCGACCCTAGTGGCCGACACAAACACCGGGCCCATCTAGGAGTGGCACTGCAGTGTCACGCAGGATGTCCCTTCCAAAAAACCCTCCCCAAACAGCACATGACGCAAAGAAAAAAAGAGGCGCAATGAGGTAGCTGACTGTGTGAGTAAGATTAGCGACCCTAGTGGCCGACACAAACACCGGGCCCATCTAGGAGTGGCACTGCAGTGTCACGCAGGATGTCCCTTCCAAAAAACCCTCCCCAATCAGCACATGATGCAAAGAAAAAGAAAAGAAAAAAGAGGTGCAAGATGGAATTGTCCTTGGGCCCTCCCACCCACCCTTATGTTGTATAAACAAAACAGGACATGCACACTTTAACCAACCCATCATTTCAGTGACAGGGTCTGCCACACGACTGTGACTGATATGACGGGTTGGTTTGGACCCCCCCCAAAAAAGAAGCAATTAATCTCTCCTTGCACAAACTGGCTCTACAGAGGCAAGATGTCCACCTCATCTTCACCCTCCGATATATCACCGTGTACATCCCCCTCCTCACAGATTATCAATTCGTCCCCACTGGAATCCACCATCTCAGCTCCCTGTGTACTTTGTGGAGGCAATTGCTGCTGGTCAATGTCTCCGCGGAGGAATTGATTATAATTCATTTTAATGAACATCATCTTCTCCACATTTTCTGGATGTAACCTCGTACGCCGATTGCTGACAAGGTGAGCGGCGGCACTAAACACTCTTTCGGAGTACACACTTGTGGGAGGGCAACTTAGGTAGAATAAAGCCAGTTTGTGCAAGGGCCTCCAAATTGCCTCTTTTTCCTGCCAGTATAAGTACGGACTGTGTGACGTGCCTACTTGGATGCGGTCACTCATATAATCCTCCACCATTCTATCAATGTTGAGAGAATCATATGCAGTGACAGTAGACGACATGTCCGTAATCGTTGTCAGGTCCTTCAGTCCGGACCAGATGTCAGCATCAGCAGTCGCTCCAGACTGCCCTGCATCACCGCCAGCGGGTGGGCTCGGAATTCTGAGCCTTTTCCTCGCACCCCCAGTTGCGGGAGAATGTGAAGGAGGAGATGTTGACAGGTCGCGTTCCGCTTGACTTGACAATTTTGTCACCAGCAGGTCTTTCAACCCCAGCAGACTTGTGTCTGCCGGAAAGAGAGATCCAAGGTAGGCTTTAAATCTAGGATCGAGCACGGTGGCCAAAATGTAGTGCTCTGATTTCAACAGATTGACCACCCGTGAATCCTTGTTAAGCGAATTAAGGGCTGCATCCACAAGTCCCACATGCCTAGCGGAATCGCTCCCTTTTAGCTCCTTCTTCAATGCCTCCAGCTTCTTCTGCAAAAGCCTGATGAGGGGAATGACCTGACTCAGGCTGGCAGTGTCTGAACTGACTTCACGTGTGGCAAGTTCAAAGGGCATCAGAACCTTGCACAACGTTGAAATCATTCTCCACTGCACTTGAGACAGGTGCATTCCACCTCCTATATCGTGCTCAATTGTATAGGCTTGAATGGCCTTTTGCTGCTCCTCCAACCTCTGAAGCATATAGAGGGTTGAATTCCACCTCGTTACCACTTCTTGCTTCAGATGATGGCAGGGCAGGTTCAGTAGTTTTTGGTGGTGCTCCAGTCTTCTGTACGTGGTGCCTGTACGCCGAAAGTGTCCCGCAATTCTTCTGGCCACCGACAGCATCTCTTGCACGCCCCTGTCGTTTTTTAAAAAATTCTGCACCACCAAATTCAAGGTATGTGCAAAACATGGGACGTGCTGGAATTTGCCCATATTTAATGCACACACAATATTGCTGGCGTTGTCCGATGCCACAAATCCACAGGAGAGTCCAATTGGGGTAAGCCATTCCGCGATGATCTTCCTCAGTTGCCGTAAGAGGTTTTCAGCTGTGTGCGTATTCTGGAAACCGGTGATACAAAGCGTAGCCTGCCTAGGAAAGAGTTGGCGTTTGCGAGATGCTGCTACTGGTGCCGCCGCTGCTGTTCATGCGGCGGGAGTCCATACATCTACCCAGTGGGCTGTCACAGTCATATAGTCCTGACCCTGCCCTGCTCCACTTGTCCACATGTCCGTGGTTAAGTGGACATTGGGTACAGCTGCATTTTTTAGGACACTGGTGACTCTTTTTCTGAGGTCTGTGTACATTTTCGGTATCGCCTGCCTAGAGAAATGGAACCTAGATGGTATTTGGTACCGGGGACACAGTACCTCCAACAAGTCTCTAGTTGGCTCTGCAGTAATGATGGATACCGGAACCACGTTTCTCACCACCCAGGATGCCAAGGCCTCAGTTATCCGCTTTGCAGTAGGATGACTGCTGTGATATTTCATCTTCCTCGCAAAGGACTGTTGAACAGTCAATTGCTTACTGGAAGTAGTACAAGTGGGCTTACGACTTCCCCTCTGGGATGACCATCGACTCCCAGCGGCAACAACAGCAGCGCCAGCAGCAGTAGGCGTTACACGCAAGGATGCATCGGAGGAATCCCAGGCAGGAGAGGACTCGTCAGAATTGCCAGTGACATGGCCTGCAGGACTATTGGCATTCCTGGGGAAGGAGGAAATTGACACTGAGGGAGTTGGTGGGGTGGTTTGCGTGAGCTTGGTTACAAGAGGAAGGGATTTACTGGTCAGTGGACTGCTTCCGCTGTCACCCAAAGTTTTTGAACTTGTCACTGACTTATTATGAATGCGCTGCAGGTGACGTATAAGGGAGGATGTTCCGAGGTGGTTAACGTCCTTACCCCTACTTATTACAGCTTGACAAAGGGAACACACGGCTTGACACCTGTTGTCCGCATTTCTGGTGAAATACCTCCACACCGAAGAGCTGATTTTTTTTGGTATTTTCACCTGGCATGTCAACGGCCATATTCCTCCCACGGACAACAGGTGTCTCCCCGGGTGCCTGACTTAAACAAACCACCTCACCATCAGAATCCTCCTGGTCAATTTCCTCCCCAGCGCCAGCAACACCCATATCCTCCTCATCCTGGTGTACTTCAACACTGACATCTTCAATCTGACTATCAGGAACTGGACTGCGGGTGCTCCTTCCAGCACTTGCAGGGGGCGTGCAAATGGTGGAAGGCGCATGCTCTTCACGTCCAGTGTTGGGAAGGTCAGGCATCGCAACCGACACAATTGGACTCTCCTTGTGGATTTGGGATTTCGAAGAATGCACAGTTCTTTGCTGTGCTGCTTTTGCCAGCTTGAGTCTTTTCATTTTTCTAGGGAGAGGCTGAGTGCTTCCATCCTCATGTGAAGCTGAACCACTAGCCATGAACATAGGCCAGGGCCTCAGCCGTTCCTTGCCACTCCGTGTGGTAAATGGCATATTGGCAAGTTTACGCTTCTCCTCCGACAATTTTATTTTAGGTTTTGGAGTCCTTTTTTTCTGATATTTGGTGTTTTGGATTTGACATGCTCTGTACTATGACATTGGGCATCGGCCTTGGCAGACGACGTTGCTGGCATTTCATCGTCTCGGCCATGACTAGTGGCAGCAGCTTCAGCACGAGGTGGAAGTGGATCTTGATCTTTCCCTAATTTTGGAACCTCAACATTTTTGTTCTCCATATTTTAATAGGCACAACTAAAAGGCACCTCAGGTAAACAATGGAGATGGATACTAGTATACAATTATGGACTGCCTGCCGACTGCAGACACAGAGGTAGCCACAGCCGTGAACTTCCGTACTGTACTGTGTCTGCAGCTAATATAGACTGGTTGATAAAGAGAAGATGTCTATGTAACTATGTATGTATAAAGAAGACTGAAAAAAATCCACGGTTAGGTGGTATACAATTATGGACGGACTGCCTGCCGAGTGCAGACACAGAGGTAGCCACAGCCGTGAACTACCGTACTGTACTGTGTCTGCAGCTAATATAGACTGGTTGATAAAGAGAAGATGTCTATGTAACTATGTATGTATAAAGAAGAATGAAAAAAAACCACGGTTAGGTGGTATACAATTATGGACGGACTGCCTGCCGAGTGCAGACACAGAGGTAGCCACAGCCGTGAACTACCGTACTGTACTGTGTCTGCAGCTAATATAGACTGGTTGATAAAGAGAAGATGTCTATGTAACTATGTATGTATAAAGAAGAATGAAAAAAATCCACGGTTAGGTGGTATTACAATTATGGACGGACTGCCTGCCGAGTGCAGAGACACAGAGGTAGCCACAGCCGTGAACTACCGTACTGTGTCTGCTGCGACTGGATGATAAATGATATAAAAAATATATATATATCACTACTGCAGCCGGACAGGTATATATTATATATTATATAATGACGGACCTGCTGGACACTGTCTGTCAGCAGAATGAGTTTTATTTTTATAGAATAAAAAAAAAAAAAACACACAAGTGAAGTCACACGACGAGTGTTTAACTTTTTCAGGCAATCACAATATAAGTATACTACTAACTATACTGGTGGTCAGTGTGGTCAGGTCACTGGTCAGTCACACTGGCAGTGGCACTCCTGCAGCAAAAGTGTGCACTGTTTAATTTTAATATAATATTATGTACTCCTGGCTCCTGCTATAACCTATAACTGGCACTGCAGTAGTGCTCCCCAGTCTCCCCCACAATTATAAGCTGTGTGAGCTGAGCAGTCAGACAGATATATAATATATATAGATGATGCAGCACACTGGCCTGAGCCTGAGCAGTGCACACAGATATGGTATGTGACTGACTGAGTCACTGTGTGTATCGCTTTTTTCAGGCAGAGAACGGATATATTAAATAAACTGCACTGTGTGTCTGGTGGTCACTCACTATATAATATATTATGTACTCCTGGCTCCTGCTATAACCTATAACTGGCACTGCAGTAGTGCTCCCCAGTCTCCCCCACAATTATAAGCTGTGTGAGCTGAGCAGTCAGACAGATATATATAATATTATATATAGATAATAGATGATGCAGCACACTGGCCTGAGCCTGAGCAGTGCACACAGATATGGTATGTGACTGACTGAGTCACTGTGTGTATCGCTTTTTTCAGGCAGAGAACGGATATATTAAATAAACTGCACTGTGTGTCTGGTGGTCACTCACTATATAATATATTATGTACTCCTGGCTCCTGCTATAACCTATAACTGGCACTGCAGTAGTGCTCCCCAGTCTCCCCCACAATTATAAGCTGTGTGAGCTGAGCAGTCAGACAGATATATATAATATTATATATAGATAATAGATGATGCAGCACACTGGCCTGAGCCTGAGCAGTGCACACAGATATGGTATGTGACTGACTGAGTCACTGTGTGTATCGCTTTTTTCAGGCAGAGAACGGATATATTAAATAAACTGCACTGTGTGTCTGGTGGTCACTCACTATATAATATATTATGTACTCCTGGCTCCTGCTATAACCTATAACTGGCACTGCAGTAGTGCTCCCCAGTCTCCCCCACAATTATAAGCTGTGTGAGCTGAGCAGTCAGACAGATATATATAATATTATATATAGATAATAGATAATGCAGCACACTGGCCTGAGCAGTGCACACAGATATGGTATGTGACTGACTGAGTCACTGTGTGTATCGCTTTTTTCAGGCAGAGAACGGATATATTAAATAAACTGCACTGTGTGTCTGGTGGTCACTCACTATATAATATATTATGTACTCCTGGCTCCTGCTATAACCTATAACTGGCACTGCAGTAGTGCTCCCCAGTCTCCCCCACAATTATAAGCTGTGTGAGCTGAGCAGTCAGACAGATATATATAATATTATATATAGATAATAGATGATGCAGCACACTGGCCTGAGCCTGAGCAGTGCACACAGATATGGTATGTGACTGAGTCACTGTGTGCTGTGTATCGCTTTTTTCAGGCAGAGAACGGATTATAAAGTAAACTGCACTGTCCTCACTAGTAAACTCTCTCCACTCAGTCTCTACACTTCTACAGTAACAGTACTCCTCCTAGTCAGCTCCAGTAAATCTCTCTCAGTCTCTTATAATCTAAATGGAGAGGACGCCAGCCACGTCCTCTCCCTATCAATCTCAATGCACGTGTGAAAATGGCGGCGACGCGCGGCTCCTTATATAGAATCCGAGTCTCGCGATAGAATCCGAGCCTCGCGAGAATCCGACAGCGTCATGATGACGTTCGGGCGCGCTCGGGTTAACCGAGCAAGGCGGGAAGATCCGAGTCGCTCGGACCCGTGAAAAAAAACATGAAGTTCTGGCGGGTTCGGATTCAGAGAAACCGAACCCGCTCATCTCTAGCTGACACATTTCGCCGCTACCACCTCAGTCTTTATCACTGGCACACTGCCATATATATTTAGGGCCTAATTCAGACCTGATCGCAAAAGAAAAATCTTTCCTTAATGGGCAATACCAGGGGCCTAATTCATACCTGATCACAGTAGCAAATTTTTTGGGCAAAACCATGTGCACTGCAGGTGGGGCAGCTGTAACATGTGCAGAGTAGAGTTAGATTTGGGTGGGTTATACATATTGTTTCTGTGCAGGGTAAATACTGGCTGCTTTATTTTACACTACAATTTAGATTTCAGTTTGAACCCACCCAAATCTAAATCTCTCTGCACGTTACATCTGCCCCACCTGCACCGCACATTGGTGGTCATTCTGAGTTGTTCGCTCGCTGCTGATTTTCGCAGTGCAGCGATTAAGTGAAAAAACGGCAAAAATGCGCATGCGCTAAGCACTTTCACACAAAACTTTGTAGATTTACACAAGCTCGAGCGACGTTTTTTCATCGCACGAGTGATCGTAGTGTGATTGACAGGAAGTGGGTGTTTCTGGGCGGAAACTGGCTGTTTTCAGGGAGTGTGCTAAAAAACGCAGTCGTGCCAGGTAAAAACGCAGGAGTGGCTGGAGAAACGGGGGAATGGCTGGCCGAACGCAGGGTGTGTTTGTGACGTCAAACCAGGAACTAAACGGACTGAGGTGATCGCAGTCTAGGAGTAGGTCTGGAGCTACTCAGAAACTGCAGCAAATTATTTAGTAGCAGTTATGCTAACCTTTCGTTAGCAATTCTGCTAAGCTAAGATACACTCCCGGAGGGTAGCGGCCTAGCGTTTGCAATGCTGCTAAAAGCAGCTAGCGAGCGATCAACTCGGAATGAGGGCCATTGTTTTGCCCATTAGAGAAAAATTTGCTGTTGCGATCAGGTCTGAATTAGGCCCATAATACTGTACTTTTTTTCTTTTTTCTCTGACGTCCTAGTGGATGCTGGGAACTCCGTAAGGACCATGGGGAATAGCGGCTCCGCAGGAGACTGGGCACAACTAAGAAAGATTTAGGACTACCTGGTGTGCACTGGCTCCTCCCTCTATGCCCCTCCTCCAGACCTCAGTTAGAATTTTGTGCCCGGCTGAGCTGGATGCACACTAGGGGCTCTCCTGAGCTTCTAGAAAAGAAAGTATAAATTAGAGATGTGCACTTGAAATTTTTCGGGTTTTGTGTTTTGGTTTTGGGTTCGGTTCCGCGGCCGTGTTTTGGGTTCGACCGCGTTTTGGCAAAACCTCACCGAATTTTTTTTGTCGGATTCGGGTGTGTTTTGGATTCGGGTGTTTTTTTAAAAAAACACTAAAAAACAGCTTAAATCATAGAATTTGGGGGTCATTTTGATCCCAAAGTATTATTAACCTCAAAAACCATAATTTCCACTCATTTTCAGTCTATTCTGAATACCTCACACCTCACAATATTATTTTTAGTCCTAAAATTTGCACCAAGGTCGCTGGATGACTAAGCTAAGCGACCCTAGTGGCCGACACAAACACCTGGCCCATCTAGGAGTGGCACTGCAGTGTCACGCAGGATGGCCCTTCCAAAAAACACTCCCCAAACAGCACATGACGCAAAGAAAAAAAGAGGCGCAATGAGGTAGCTGTGTGAGTAAGATATGCGACCCTAGTGGCCGACACAAACACCTGGCCCATCTAGGAGTGGCACTGCAGTGTCACGCAGGATGGCCCTTCCAAAAAACACTCCCCAAACAGCACATGACGCAAAGAAAAAAAGAGGCGCAATGAGGTAGCTGTGTGAGTAAGATAAGCGACCCTAGTGGCCGACACAAACACCTGGCCCATCTAGGAGTGGCACTGCAGTGTCACGCAGGATGTCCCTTCCAAACAGCACATGACGCAAAGAAAAAAAGAGGCGCAATGAGGTAGCTGTGTGAGTAAGATAAGCGACCCTAGTGGCCGACACAAACACCTGGCCCATCTAGGAGTGGCACTGCAGTGTCACGCAGGATGGCCCTTCCAAAAAACACTCCCCAAACAGCACATGACGCAAAGAAAAAAAGAGGCGCAATGAGGTAGCTGTGTGAGTAAGATAAGCGACCCTAGTGGCCGACACAAACACCTGGCCCATCTAGGAGTGGCACTGCAGTGTCACGCAGGATGGCCCTTCCAAAAAACACTCCCCAAACAGCACATGACGCAAAGAAAAAAAGAGGCGCAATGAGGTAGCTGTGTGAGTAAGATAAGCGACCCTAGTGGCCGACACAAACACCTGGCCCATCTAGGAGTGGCACTGCAGTGTCACGCAGGATGGCCCTTCCAAAAAACACTCCCCAAACAGCACATGACGCAAAGAAGAAAAAAAGAGGCGCAATGAGGTAGCTGTGTGAGTAAGCTAAGCGACCCTAGTGGCCGACACAAACACCTGGCCCATCTAGGAGTGGCACTGCAGTGTCACGCAGGATGGCCCTTCCAAAAAACACTCCCCAAACAGCACATGACGCAAAGAAAAAAAGAGGCGCAATGAGGTAGCTGTGTGAGTAAGATAAGCGACCCTAGTGGCCGACACAAACACCTGGCCCATCTAGGAGTGGCACTGCAGTGTCACGCAGGATGGCCCTTCCAAAAAACACTCCCCAAACAGCACATGACGCAAAGAAAAAAAGAGGCGCAATGAGGTAGCTGTGTGAGTAAGATAAGCGACCCTAGTGGCCGACACAAACACCTGGCCCATCTAGGAGTGGCACTGCAGTGTCACGCAGGATGGCCCTTCCAAAAAACACTCCCCAAACAGCACATGACGCAAAGAAGAAAAAAAGAGGCGCAATGAGGTAGCTGTGTGAGTAAGCTAAGCGACCCTAGTGGCCGACACAAACACCTGGCCCATCTAGGAGTGGCACTGCAGTGTCACGCAGGATGGCCCTTCCAAAAAACACTCCCCAAACAGCACATGACGCAAAGAAAAAAAGAGGCGCAATGAGGTAGCTGTGTGAGTAAGATAAGCGACCCTAGTGGCCGACACAAACACCTGGCCCATCTAGGAGTGGCACTGCAGTGTCACGCAGGATGGCCCTTCCAAAAAACACTCCCCAAACAGCACATGACGCAAAGAAGAAAAAAAGAGGCGCAATGAGGTAGCTGTGTGAGTAAGCTAAGCGACCCTAGTGGCCACACAAACACCTGGCCCATCTAGGAGTGGCACTGCAGTGTCACGCAGGATGGCCCTTCCAAAAAACACTCCCCAAACAGCACATGACGCAAAGAAAAAAAGAGGCGCAATGAGGTAGCTGTGTGAGTAAGATAAGCGACCCTAGTGGCCGACACAAACACCTGGCCCATCTAGGAGTGGCACTGCAGTGTCACGCAGGATGGCCCTTCCAAAAAACACTCCCCAAACAGCACATGACGCAAATAAAAATGAAAGAAAAAAGAGGTGCAAGATGGAATTGTCCTTGGGCCCTCCCACCCACCCTTATGTTGTATAAACAGGACATGCACACTTTAACCAACCCATCATTTCAGTGACAGGGTCTGCCACACGACTGTGACTGAAATGACGGGTTGGTTTGGACCCCCACCGAAAAAGAAGCAATTAATCTCTCCTTGCACAAACTGGCTCTACAGAGGCAAGATGTCCACCTCATCATCATCCTCCGATATATCACCGTGTACATCCCGCTCCTCACAGATTATCAATTCGTCCCCACTGGAATCCACCATCTCAGCTCCCTGTGTACTTTGTGGAGGCAATTGCTGCTGGTCAATGTCTCCACGGAGGAATTGATTATAATTCATTTTAATGAACATCATCTTCTCCACATTTTCTGGAAGTAACCTCGTACGCCGATTGCTGACAAGGTGAGCGGCGGCACTAAACACTCTTTCGGAGTACACACTTGTGGGAGGGCAACTTAGGTAGAATAAAGCCAGTTTGTGCAAGGGCCTCCAAATTGCCTCTTTTTCCTGCCAGTATAAGTACGGACTGTCTGACGTGCCTACTTGGATGCGGTCACTCATATAATCCTCCACCATTCTTTCAATGGGGAGAGAATCATATGCAGTGACAGTAGACGACATGTCCGTAATCGTTGTCAGGTCCTTCAGTCCGGACCAGATGTCAGCATCAGCAGTCGCTCCAGACTGCCCTGCATCACCGCCAGCGGGTGGGCTCGGAATTCTGAGCCTTTTCCTCGCACCCCCAGTTGCGGGAGAATGTGAAGGAGGAGATGTTGACAGGTCGCGTTCCGCTTGACTTGACAATTTTGTCACCAGCAGGTCTTTGAACCCCAGCAGACTTGTGTCTGCTGGAAAGAGAGATCCAAGGTAGGTTTTAAATCTAGGATCGAGCACGGTGGCCAAAATGTAGTGCTCTGATTTCAACAGATTGACCACCCGTGAATCCTTGTTAAGCGAATTAAGGGCTCCATCCACAAGTCCCACATGCCTAGCGGAATCGCTCCCTTTTAGCTCCTCCTTCAATGCCTCCAGCTTCTTCTGCAAAAGCCTGATGAGGGGAATGACCTGACTCAGGCTGGCAGTGTCTGAACTGACTTCACGTGTGGCAAGTTCAAAAGGTTGCAGAACCTTGCACAACGTTGAAATCATTCTCCACTGCGCTTGAGACAGGTACATTCCACCTCCTATATCGTGCTCAATTGTATAGGCTTGAATGGCCTTTTGCTGCTCCTCCAACCTCTGAAGCATATATAGGGTTGAATTCCACCTCGTTACCACTTCTTGCTTCAGATGATGGCAGGGCAGGTTCAGGCGTTTTTGGTGGTGCTCCAGTCTTCTGTACGTGGTGCCTGTACGCCGAAAGTGTCCCGCAATTCTTCTGGCCACCGACAGCATCTCTTGCACGCCCCTGTCGTTTTTTAAAAAATTCTGCACCACCAAATTCAAGGTATGTGCAAAACATGGGACGTGCTGGAATTTGCCCATATTTAATGCACACACAATATTGCTGGCGTTGTCCGATGCCACAAATCCACAGGAGAGTCCAATTGGGGTAAGCCATTCCGCGATGATCTTCCTCAGTTGCCGTAAAAGGTTTTCAGCTGTGTGCGTATTCTGGAAACCGGTGATACAAAGCGTAGCCTGCCTAGGAAAGAGTTGGCGTTTGCGAGATGCTGCTACTGGTGCCGCCGCTGCTGTTCTTGCGGCGGGAGTCCATACATCTACCCAGTGGGCTGTCACAGTCATATAGTCCTGACCCTGCCCTGCTCCACTTGTCCACATGTCCGTGGTTAAGTGGACATTGGGTACAACTGCATTTTTTAGGACACTGGTGAGTCTTTTTCTGACGTCCGTGTACATTCTCGGTATCGCCTGCCTAGAGAAGTGGAACCTAGATGGTATTTGGTAACGGGGGCACACTACCTCAAGAAATTGTCTAGTTCCCTGTGAACTAACGGCGGATACCGGACGCACGTCTAACACCAACATAGTTGTCAAGGCCTCAGTTATCCGCTTTGCAACAGGATGACTGCTGTGATATTTCATCTTCCTCGCAAAGGACTGTTGGACAGTCAATTGCTTGGTGGAAGTAGTAAAAGTGGGCTTACGACTTCCCCTCTGGGATGACCATCGACTCCCAGCAGCAACAACAGCAGCGCCAGCAGCAGTAGGCGTTACACGCAAGGATGCATCGGAGGAATCCCAGGCAGGAGAGGACTCGTCAGAATTGCCTGTGACATGGCCTGCAGGACTATTGGCATTCCTGGGGAAGGAGGAAATTGACACTGAGGGAGTTGGTGGGGTGGTTTGCGTGAGCTTGGTTACAACTACAAGAGGAAGGGATTTACTGGTCAGTGGACTCCTTCCGCTGTCGCCCAAAGTTTTTGAACTTGTCACTGACTTATTATGAATGCGCTGCAGGTGACGTATAAGGGAGGATGTTCCGAGGTGGTTAACGTCCTTACCCCTACTTATTACAGCTTGACAAAGGCAACACACGGCTTGACAAATGTTGTCCGCATTTCTGGTGAAATACTTCCACACCGAAGAGCTGATTTTTTTGGTATTTTCACCAGGCATGTCAATGGCCATATTCCTCCCACGGACAACAGGTGTCTCCCCGGGTGCCTGACTTAAACAAACCACCTCACCATCAGAATCCTCCTTGTCAATTTCCTCCCCAGCGCCAGCAACACCCATATCCTCCTCATCCTGGTGTACTTCAACACTGACATCTTCAATCTGACTATCAGGAACTGGACTGCGGGTGCTCCTTCCAGCACTTGCAGGGGGCGTGCAAATGGTGGAAGGCGCATGCTCTTCACGTCCAGTGTTGGGAAGGTCAGGCATCGCAACCGACACAATTGGACTCTCCTTGTGGATTTGAGATTTCGAAGAACGCACAGTTCTTTGTGGTGCTTTTGCCAGCTTGAGTCTTTTCATAATTCTAGCGAGAGGCTGAGTGCTTCCATCCTCATGTGAAGCTGAACCACTAGCCATGAACATAGGCCAGGGCCTCAGCCGTTCCTTGCCACTCCGTGTGGTAAATGGCATATTGGCAAGTTTACGCTTCTCCTCCGACAATTTTATTTTATATTTTGGAGTCCTTTTTTTACTGATATTTGGTGTTTTGGATTTTACATGCTCTGTACTATGACATTGGGCATCGGCCTTGGCAGACGACGTTGCTGGCATTTCATCGTCTCGGCCATGACTAGTGGCAGCAGCTTCAGCACGAGGTGGAAGTGGATCTTGATCTTTCCCTAATTTTGGAACCTCAACATTTTTGTTCTCCATATTTTAATAGGCACAACTAAAAGGCACCTCAGGTAAACAATGGAGATGGATGGATACTAGTATACTTATGGATGGACCAGCGACTGCCGACACAGAGGTAGCTACAGCCGTGGACTACCGTACTGTGTCTGCTGCTAATATAGACTGGATGATAATGAGATGAAATTAATATATATATATATATATAATATCACTAGTACTGCAGCCGGACAGGTATATATATTTATTATGTAATGACTGATGACGGACCTGCTGGACACTGTCAGCTCAGCAGCACCACAGACTGCTACAGTAAGCTACTATAGTAGTATGTATCAAGAAGAAAGAAAAAAAAAAACCACGGGTAGGTGGTATACAATTATGGATGGACCAGCGACTGCCGACACAGAGGTAGCTACAGCCGTGGACTACCGTACTGTGTCTGCTGCTAATATAGACTGGATGATAATGAGATGAAATTAATATATATATATATAATATTACTAGTACTGCAGCCGGACAGGTATATATATTTATTATGTAATGACTGATGACGGACCTGCTGGACACTGTCAGCTCAGCAGCACCGCAGACTGCTACAGTAAGCTACTATAGTAGTATGTATCAAGAAGAAAAAAAAAAAAAACACGGGTAGGTGGTATACAATTATGGATGGACCAGCGACTGCCGACACAGAGGTAGCTACAGCCGTGGACTACCGTACTGTGTCTGCTGCTAATATAGACTGGATGATAATGAGATGAAATTAATATATATATATATATATATATATATATAATATCACTAGTACTGCAGCCGGACAGGTATATATATTTATTATGTAATGACTGATGACGGACCTGCTGGACACTGTCAGCTCAGCAGCACCGCAGACTGCTACAGTAAGCTACTATAGTAGTATGTATCAAGAAGAAAGAAAAAGAAAAAAACACGGGTAGGTGGTATACAATTATGGATGGACCAGCGACTGCCGACACAGAGGTAGCTACAGCCGTGGACTACCGTACTGTGTCTGCTGCTAATATAGACTGGATGATAATGAGATGAAATTAATATATATATATATATATATATAATATCACTAGTACTGCAGCCGGACAGGTATATATATTTATTATGTAATGACTGATGACGGACCTGCTGGATACTGTCAGCTCAGCAGCACCGCAGACTGCTACAGTAAGCTACTATAGTAGTATGTATCAAGAAGAAAGAAAAAAAAAAACACGGGTAGGTGGTATACAATTATGGATGGACCAGCGACTGCCGACACAGAGGTAGCTACAGCCGTGGACTACCGTACTGTGTCTGCTGCTAATATAGACTGGATGATAATGAGATGAAATTAATATATATATATATAATATCACTAGTACTGCAGCCGGACAGGTATATATATTTATTATGTAATGACTGATGGCGGACCTGCTGGACACTGTCAGCTCAGCAGCACCGCAGACTGCTACAGTAAGCTACTATAGTAGTATGTATCAAGAAGAAAGAAAAAAAAAAAAACACGGGTAGGTGGTATACAATTATGGATGGACCAGCGACTGCCGACACAGAGGTAGCTACAGCCGTGGACTACCGTACTGTGTCTGCTGCTAATATAGACTGGATGATAATGAGATGAAATTAATATATATATATATAATATCACTAGTACTGCAGCCGGACAGGTATATATATTTATTATGTAATGACTGATGACGGACCTGCTGGACACTGTCAGCTCAGCAGCACCGCAGACTGCTACAGTAAGCTACTATAGTAGTATGTATCAAGAAGAAAGAAATAAAAAACACGGGTAGGTGGTATACAATTATGGATGGACCAGCGACTGCCGACACAGAGGTAGCTACAGCCGTGGACTACCGTACTGTGTCTGCTGCTAATATAGACTGGATGATAATGAGATGAAATTAATATATATATATAATATCACTAGTACTGCAGCCGGACAGGTATATATATTTATTATGTAATGACTGATGACGGACCTGCTGGACACTGTCAGCTCAGCAGCACCGCAGACTGCTACAGTAAGCTACTATAGTAGTATGTATCAAGAAGAAAGAAAAAAAAAAAAAACACGGGTAGGTGGTATACAATTATGGATGGACCAGCGACTGCCGACACAGAGGTAGCTACAGCCGTGGACTACCGTACTGTGTCTGCTGCTAATATAGACTGGATGATAATGAGATGAAATTAATATATATATATATATATAATATCACTAGTTCTGCAGCCGGACAGGTATATATATTTATTATGTAATGACTGATGACGGACCTGTTGGACACTGTCAGCTCAGCAGCACCGCAGACTGCTACAGTAAGCTACTATAGTAGTATGTATCAAGAAGAAAGAAAAGAAAAAAACACGGGTAGGTGGTATACAATTATATATATATATATAATATATATTAAACTCATAAACTGGTGGTGATTAATTAAACTGGTGGTCAGGTCACTGGTCACACTATCAGCAACTTGCAAGTAGTACTCCTAAGCAGACAATCACAATATATATACTGGTGGTCAGTGTGGTCACAATGGCAGTGTGGCACTCTGGCAGCAAAAGTGTGCACTGTACGTTAAAATATGTACTCCTGCTCTCAGACTCTAACTGCTCCCCACTGTCTCCCCCACAAGTCAGATATACAGTCACACTATCACTTCAGCAAGTAGTAGTACTCCTCCTAATGCTCCCCAAAATTACTAAAGTAAATACTGTGTCTCTCTCTACTCTAGTCTCACTCTCTTCTCTATAAACGGAGAGGACGCCAGCCACGTCCTCTCCCTATCAATCTCAATGCACGTGTGAAAATGGCGGCGACGCGCGGCTCCTTATATAGAATCTGAGTCTCGCGATAGAATCCGAGCCTCGCGAGAATCCGACAGCGGGATGATGACGTTCGGGCGCGCTCAGGTTAACCGAGCAAAGCGGGAAGATCCGAGTCGCTCGGACCCGTGTAAAAAAACATGAAGTTCGGGCGGGTTCGGATTCCGAGGAACCGAACCCGCTCATCTCTAGTATAAATTAGGTTTTTTATTTTCAGTGAGATCTGCTGGCAACAGACTCACTGCTACGAGGGACTGAGGGTAGAAGAAGCGAACCTACCTGCTTGCAGCTAGCTTGGGCTTCTTAGGCTACTGGACACCATTAGCTCCAGAGGGATCGAACACAGGCCCAGCCTCGGTCGTCCGGTCCCGGAGCCGCGCCGCCGTCCCCCTTGCAGAGCCAGAAGCAAGAAGACGTTCCTGGAAATCGGCGGCAGAAGACTTCGGTCTTCATTAAGGGGCGGAGCTATCTCCCTCAGCACACTGGCGCCATTTTCCCTCACAGCTCCGCTGGAAGGACGCTCCCCTGGCTCTCCCCTGCAGTTTCCAGACTCCATAGGGTAAAAAAGAGAGGGGGGGCACTAAATTTAGGCACATTCTGTGTAATATTAGCAGCTATAGGGGAAAAATCACTGTGTGTAGTGTGAATCCCTGCATTATATAGCGCTCTGGTGTGTGCTGGCATACTCTCTCTCTGTCTCCCCTCTGTCTGTGTCGGTACGGCTGTGTCGACATGTTTGATGAGGAGGCTTATGTGGAGGCGAAGCAGGTGCCGATAAATGTGATGTCACCCCCTGCGGGGTCGACACCTGAATGGATGGACATGTGGAAGGAATTACGTGACAGTGTCAACTCCTTACATAAAAGGTTTGACGACATAACAGATGTGGGACAGCCGACTTTTCAGCTCGTTCCTGCCCAGGCGTCTCAAAAGCCATAAGGGGCTCTAAAACGCCCGCTACCTCAGATGGCAGACACAGATGTCGACACGGATACTGACTCCAGTGTCGACGATGATGAGACTAGTGTACATTCCAATAGAGCCACCCGTTCCATGATTACGGCAATGAAAAATGTGTTGCACATTTCTGATATTACCCCAGGTACCACAAAAAAGGGTATTATGTTTGGGGAGAAAAAACTACCAGTGGTTTTTCCCCCTTCGGGTGAATTAAATGAAGTATGTGAAGAAGCGTGGGCTTCCCCCGATAAGAAACTGGTAATTTCTAAAAAGTAAGTAATGGCGTACCCTTTCCCGCCAGAGGATAGGTCACGTTGGGAGACATCCCCTAGGGTGGATAAAGCGCTCACACGCCTGTCAAAGAAGGTGGCACTACCGTCTCCGGACACGGCCGCCCTAAAGGAACCTGCTGATAGGAAGCAGGAGGCTATCCTGAAGTCTGTATATACACACTCAGGAATTATACTGAGACCGGCTATTGCTTCAGCATGAATGTGCAGTGCTGCAGCTGCGTGGTCAGATTCCCTGTTGGAAAACATTGATACCCTAGACAGGGACACTATATTGCTAACCGTAGAGCATATTAAAGACGCTGTCTTATACATGAGAGATGCACAGAGGGATATTTGCCGGTTGGCATCTAAAATAAACGCAATGTCCATTTCTGCCAGGAGAGGATTGTGGACTCGGCAATGGACAGGAGATGCAGATTCTAAAAGGCACATGGAAGTTTTGCCTTACAAGGGTGAGGAGTTGTTTGGGGATGGTCTCTCGGACCTCGTTTCCACAGCAACAGCTGGGAAGTCAGCATTTTTACCCCATGTTCCCTCACAGCCAAAGAAAGCACCGTATTATCAGGTACAGTCCTTTCGGCCCCAGAAAGGCAAGCGGGTTAGAGGCGCGTCCTTTCTGCCCAGAGGCAGAGGTAGAGGGAAAAAGCTGCAACATACAGCCAGTTCCCATGAACAAAAGTCCTCCCCCGCTTCCTCTAAGTCCACCGCATGATGCTGGGGCTCCACAGGCGGAGCCAGGTACGGTGGGGGCCCGTCTCAAGAACTTCAGCAACCAGTGGGCTCGTTCACGGGTGGATCCCTGGATTCTACAGGTAGTATCTCAGGGGTACAAGCTGGAATTCGAGACGTCTCCCCCTCGCCGTTTCCTCAAATCTGCCTTGACGACAGCTCCCCTGGACAGGGAGGCAGTGCTGGAGGCGATTCACAAGCTGTATTCTCAGCAGGTGATAATCAAGGTACCCCTCCTTCAACAAGGACGGGGTTACTATTCCACAATGTTTGTGGTACCGAAACCGGACGGTTCGGTGAGACCCATTTTAAATTTAAAATCTTTGAACACTTATATAAGAAGGTTCAAGTTCAAGATGGAATCGCTCAGAGCGGTGATTGCAAGCCTGGACGAGGGGGATTACATGGTGTCACTGGACATCAAGGATGCTTACCTGCATGTCCCCATTTTCCCTCCTCACCAGGAGTACCTCAGATTTGTGGTACAGGACTGTCATTACCAATTCCAGACGTTGCCGTTTGGTCTGTCCACGGCACCGAGGGTATTTACCAAGGTAATGGCTGAAATGATGATACTCCTTCGGAAAAAGGGAGTTTTAATTATCCCGTACTTGGACGATCTCCTTATAAAGGCGAGGTCCAGGGAACAGTTGTTGATCGGAGTAGCACTAGCTCGGGAAGTGCTACAACAGCACGGCTGGATCCTGAATATTCCAAAGTCGCAGCTGGTTCCTACAACGCGTCTACTGTTCCTGGGGATGGTTCTGGACACAGAACAGAAAGAAGTGTTTCTCCCGGAGGAGAAGGCCAAGGAGTTATCGTCTCTAGTCAGAGACCTCCTAAAACCAAAACAGGTGTCGGTGCACCACTGCACGCGAGTCCTGGGAAAGATGGTGGCTTCTTACGAAGCAATTCCATTCGGAAGGTTCCATGCAAGGATCTTTCAGTGGGATCTGTTGGACAAGTGGTCCGGGTCGCATCTTCAGATGCATCGGCTGATAACCCTGTCTCCAAGGGCCAGGGTGTCGCTACTGTGGTGGCTGCAGAGTGCTCATCTTCTAGAGGGCCGCAGATTCAGCATACAGGACTGGATCCTGGTGACCACGGATGCCAGCCTTCGAGGTTGGGGGGCAGTCACACAGGGAAGAAACTTCCAAGGACTATGGACAAGTCAGGAGACTTCCCTACACATAAATATTCTGGAACTAAGGGCCATTTACAATGCCCTAAGTCAGGCAAGACCCCTGCTTCAACACCAGCCGGTGCTGATCCAGTCAGACAACATCACGGCGGTCGCCCATGTAAACCGTCAGGGCGGCACAAGAAGCAGGATGGCGATGGCAGAAGCCACAAGGATTCTCGGATGGGCGGAAAATCATGTGTTAGCACTGTCAGCAGTGTTCATTCCGGGAGTGGACAACTGGGAAGCAGACTTCCTCAGCAGGCACGACCTCCACCCGGGAGAGTGGGGACTTCATCCAGAAGTCTTCCAAATGATGGTACACCGTTGGGAAAGGCCACAGGTGGACATGATGGCGTCCCGCCTCAACAAAAAGCTAAAAAGATATTGCGCCAGGTCAAGGGACCCTCAGGCGATAGCTGTGGACGCTCTAGTGACTCCGTGGGTGTACCAGTCGGTTTATGTGTTCCCTCCTCTGCCTCTCATACCCAAGGTACTGAGAGTAATAAGAAGGAGAGGAGTAAGAACTATACTTGTGGTTCCGGATTGGCCAAGAAGAGCTTGGTACCCAGAACTTCAAGAAATGATCTCAGAGGACCCATGGCCTCTGCCGCTCAGACAGGACCTGCTGCAGCAGTGACCCTGTCTGTTCCAAGACTTACCGCGACTGCGTTTGACGGCATGGCAGTTGAACGCCGGATCCTGAAGGAAAAGGGCATTCCGGAAGAAGTCATCCCTACGCTGATTAATGCTAGGAAGGAGGTGACCGCAAACCATTATCACCGCATATGGCGAAAATATGTTGCGTGGTGTGAGGCCAGAAGGGCCCCAACGGAGGAATTTCAGCTGGGTCGATTTCTGCACTTCCTACAGTCAGGGGTGACTATGGGCCTCAAATTAGGTTCCATTAAGGTCCAGATTTCGGCTCTGTCGATTTTCTTCCAAAAAGAACTGGCTTCACTGCCTGAAGTTCAGACGTTTGTTAAAGGAGTGCTGCATATTCAGCCCCCTTTTGTGCCTCCAGTGGCACCTTGGGATCTCAACGTGGTGTTGGATTTCCTTAAGTCACATTGGTTTGAGCCACTTAAAACCGTGGAACTGAAATATCTCACGTGGAAAGTGGTCATGCTGTTGGCCTTGGCTTCGGCCAGGCGTGTGTCAGAATTGGCGGCTTTGTCATGTAAAAGCCCTTATCTGATTTTCCATATGGATAGGGCGGAATTGAGGACTCGTCCCCAATTTCTTCCTAAGGTGGTATCAGCTTTTCATTTGAACCAACCTATTGTGGTGCCTGCGGCTACTAAGGACTTGGAGGATTCCAAGTTGCTGGACGTAGTCAGGGCCCTGAAAATCTATGTTTCCAGGACGGCTGGAGTCAGGAAAACTGACTCGCTATTTATCCTGTATGCGCCCAACAAGCTGGGTGCTCCTGCTTCAAAGCAGTCTATTGCTCGCTGGATCTGTAGTACGATTCAACTTGCACATTCTGCGGCTGGACTGCCGCATCCTAAATCTGTAAAAGCCCATTCCACGAGGAAAGTGATCTCTTCTTGGGTGGCTGCCCGAGGGGTCTCGGCTTTACAACTTTGCCGAGCTGCTACTTGGTCGGGTTCAAACACGTTTGCTAAGTTCTACAAGTTTGATACCCTGGCTGAGGAGGACCTTGCTTTTGCTCATTCGGTGCTGCAGAGTCATCCGCACTCTCCCGCCCGTTTGGGAGCTTTGGTATAATCCCCATGGTCCTTACGGAGTTCCCAGCATCCACTAGGACGTCAGAGAAAATAAGAATTTACTCACCGGTAATTCTATTTCTCGTAGTCCGTAGTGGATGCTGGGCGCCCATCCCAAGTGCGGATTGTCTGCAATACTTGTATATAGTTATTGCCTAACTAAAGGGTTATTGTTTAGAGCCATCTGTTGAGAGGCTCAGTTATTTTTCATACTGTTAACTGGGTATAGTATCACGAGTTATACGGTGTGATTGGTGTGGCTGGTATGAGTCTTACCCGGGATTCCAAAATCCTTTCCTTATTGTGTCAGCTCTTCCGGGCACAGTATCCTAACTGAGGTCTGGAGGAGGGGCATAGAGGGAGGAGCCAGTGCACACCAGGTAGTCCTAAATCTTTCTTAGTTGTGCCCAGTCTCCTGCGGAACCGCTATTCCCCATGGTCCTTACGGAGTTCCCAGCATCCACTACGGACTACGAGAAATAGAATTACCGGTGAGTAAATTCTTATTTTTTTTTACCTTAAAGCAGCAATCCCACATATCCTTTTTATTCTTTTAAGAAGCAAGTTAAGTACATCTTAATCTTTTCTACAGTACTTAGCTGTCCTACAAATCAGTATACATTTTCCACACACACACGTCCCAGCATGCCATGTGATGGCAGAGTAGGGGGGGGGGGGGGGGGATTTTACAATACATAGAGCAGATAGAACTCAGGGGGTCATTCCGAGTTGTTCGCTCGTTATTTTTTTTTCGCAAAGGAGCGATTAGTCGCTAATGCGCATGTGCAATGTCCGCAGTGCGACTGCGCCAAGTAAATTTGCTATGCAGTTAGGTATTTTACTCACGGCATTACAAGGTTTTTTCTTTGTTCTGGTGATCGTAATGTGATTGACAGGAAGTGGGTGTTTCTGGGCGGAAACTGGCCGTTTATGGGTGTGTGCGAAAAAACGCTACCGTTTCTGGGAAAAACGCGGGAGTGGCTGGAGAAACGGAGGAGTGTCTGGGCGAACGCTGGGTGTGTTTGTGACGTCAAACCAGGAACGAAACTGACTGAACTGATCGCACTGGAAGAGTAAGTCTCGAGCTACTCAGAAACTGCACAGAGAAGTTTTTTCGCAATATTGCGAATCTTTCGTTCGCAATTTTGATAAGCTAAGATTCACTCCCAGTAGGCGGCTGCTTAGCGTGTGCAAAGCTGCTAAAAGCAGCTTGCGAGCGAACAACTCGGAATGACCACCTCAGTGGGGTGATCCAATGCCTCTCTGCTCACTATGGGCCTAATGCAGACCTGATCGCTAGGCTGCATTTTCGTACAGCCTGCGATCAGGTCTGAACTGCGTATGCACCGCAATGCGCAGGCGTGTCGGTCCGCAGCGACGGAGATCGGCGGGCAGCGACGGGATGTGCAAGAAAAGCGATTGCTCGGGCGATCGCAAGGTGACTGACAGGCAGAGGCCATATGTGGGTGGCAACTGACTGTTTTTAAGGAGTGTCCAGAGAAACGCAGGAGGGACCAGGCGTTTGGAGGGAGGGATTCTGACGTCCGCAACGGCCTCGATCATCGCAGTGGAAGAGTAAGTCCTGGGCTGTGCAGTGATTGCACAAACTTCCTGCACATGTGATAGCACCCCTGCTCAGCGATTTCCCCCTCCCCCTGTAGGCGGCGACTACCTGATCGCAGGGATGCAAAAAACGCACCCTAGCGATCAGGTCTGAATTAGGCCCTATGTCATGTGCCTTATGAGTGAGGATCCCTGCCACTGATGTCCATGACAGAATGTTAAATCATAAATAAAAGACTGGAGAAACAAACCAAGTAATAACGGCAAAGTTTCTTACAGCCTGCCACGATGATTTAGGTTTAAAAAAACACTTCTCATTTTTACATGACATTGATGCTTCACAACTTACATTTAATAATATATGTTAAATATTTGGAATTACTGTAAGAATATGAGATCCTCACTGTGTAGGTAATCTTCAGCTGCACAGAACACATTCATTATAGATGCTATTGGTCTGTGGTATCCATCCTGGCAGCTTCCTGCACAATGGTTTCATACTTAGCAAAGCGAGATTCCGCAGATTATTTTTAGTTCACTAATGCAGTTTACATTTGCTAGTAACTTGAGAACAAGGTCAGAAGAATGAGTAACAATAGACGTGTCTGCTTTGTTTTACATCTGTACTTCTCCTGTCCCTGACAAATAAGGATTTATTCAGTGAGGCCACTGCACTACATCACATTCAACGTACAGCAGCTGCAATGTGTTTCATATAGTATTATGATATTATATATATATTAAACTGTATTTCATGTCTACATCTGTGGAGCTTCTTTAACCTAAATACTGTATCTAGAGAGTCTCTCCCTTCATTACCAGACTTATGTTTGCAATGTTGCCAGAGGCGGATTGGCCATAGGATTTACAGGGAAGATTCCCGGTGAGCCGACGCACCCGTGGGGCCTGTGTTGTTTGAGGACATGTGGTCCTATTTATAGACATAATGAATAAGATGCAAAATAATTAGCATATATGAAAATTACTGCCACTTAGCCTGTGATTACAGATGATCTAGTGAATGCTCTGTCTGCCTGCTTGGCTGACATATAAGATTGAGGGCGGGATGTATTAACATACATCGCCGCCCCTCGCCGGTTACCGCAGCGATGTTGATCGCATATGTACTAACATATGCGATCAACATCGCGATGCGGTGACGGAGGCCCCCCGCGATACCTGTTAGGTGGTCTGCGGGGGGTCTCCGTCACCTCCCAGGGGTCCCCACACTGGCTAGACGCCGGGAAGCAGCAGCAGCAGGCTGCCCCCGGTGCCTCCTCCTCCCCCCTGCAGCCGGAAGTACCTCCGGCTGCGTTGCTAGGGGGAGGAGGAGACTACCTTCCGGGTCCAGGGCAGCCTGGAGGAAGGTAAGCCGGGGGGGGGGGGGGGGGTCGGTGTCTGCGGCGGTGTCGGCGGGTTGCGGCGGTCGGTGAAAAGAAGCCCATAGGCTTCTATAGGGTATCGCCATCCAGAGATGGCGATACCCTGGACGCCGAAAACGCGGCGGTAGGGTGTTAGTAAATATGAAAATGCGGTAAAACCCCCGTTTCTCTGACGTCCTAGTGGATGCTGGGAACTCCGTAAGGACCATGGGGAATAGACGGGCTCCGCAGGAGACTGGGCACTCTAAAAGAAAGATTAGGTACTATCTGGTGTGCACTGGCTCCTCCCTCTATGCCCCTCCTCCAGACCTCAGTTAGAATCTGTGCCCGGCTCGAGCTGGTTGCACACTAGGGGCTCTACTGAGCTCCTAGTAAAGAAAGTATTTATTAGGTTTTTTATTTTCAGTGAGATCTGCTGGCAACAGACTCACTGCTACGAGGGACTTAGGGGAGAGAAGCGAACCTACCTGCTTGCAGCTAGCTTGGGCTTCTAGGCTACTGGACACCATTAGCTCCAGAGGGATCGAACACAGGCCCAGCCTCGGTCGTCCGGTCCCGGAGCCGCGCCGCCGTCCCCCTTGCAGAGCCAGAAGACGGAAGATTCCGAGGAGAAAATCGGCGGCTGAAGACTCCGGTCTTCATTAAGGTAGCGCACAGCACTGCAGCTGTGCGCCATTGCTCCCCATGCACACCACATACTCCGGTCACTGATGGGTGCAGGGCGCTGGTGGGGGGGGGGGCGCCCTGGGCTGCAATTAGAGTACCTTAACATGGCAAAAAATCACATAATATAGTCTAATAAACTATATATGTGTAAAAATCCCCTGCCATAATATTAATAAAAGAGCGGGATAAGCCCGCCGAGAAGGGGGCGGGGCTATCTCCCTCAGCACACTGGCGCCATTTTCTCTTCACAGTTCCGCTGGAAGACAGCTCCCCAGGCTCTCCCCTGCAGTTTCCAGGCTCAAAGGGTTAAAAAGAGAGGGGGGGCACTAAATTTAGGCGCAAACTATACATGTTAAGCAGCTATAGGGAAAAATCACTTTCTGTAATAGTGTAAATCCCTAATTATATAGCGCTGTGGTGTGTGCTGGCATACTCTCTCTCTGTCTCCCCAAAGGACTTTGTGGGGTCCTGTCCTCAGTCAGAGCATTCCCTGTGTGTGTGCGGTGTGTCGGTACGGCTGTGTCGACATGTTTGATGAGGAAGCTTATGTGGAGGCGGAGCAGGTGCCGATAAATGTGATGTCACCCCCTGCGGGGTCGACACCAGTGTGGATGGATATGTGGAAGGTATTAACCGACAGTGTCAACTCCTTACATAAAAGGTTTGATGATAACAGCTGTGGGACAGCCGGCTTCTCAGCCTGTGCCTGCTCAGGCGTCTCAAAGGCCATCAGGGGCTCAAAAACGCCCGCTACCTCAGATGGCAGACACAGATGTCGACACGGAGTCTGACTCCAGTGTCGACGACGACGAGACAAATGTACATTCCACTAAGGCTATCCGTTGCATGATTACGGCACTGAAAAATGTGTTGCACATTTCTGACATTAACCCAGGTACCACTAAAAAGTAGAGATGAGCGGGTTCGGTTCCTCGGAATCCGAACCCCCCCCGAACTTCAGCCTTTTTACACGGGTCCGAGGCAGACTCGGATCTTCCCGCCTTGCTCGGTTAACCCGAGCGCGCCCGAACGTCATCATCCCGCTGTCGGATTCTCGCGAGGCTCGGATTCTATCGCGAGACTCGGATTCTATATAAGGAGCCGCGCGTCGCCGCCATTTTCACACGTGCATTGAGATTGATAGGGAGAGGACGTGGCTGGCGTCCTCTCCGTTAGAATAGATAGAGACACTTGAGTTGATTTACTACTAACTTAGTAATTTTGGGGAGCATTAGGAGTACTCAGAGTGCAGAGTTTTGTTGATAGTTACTAGTGACCACCACCAGTTTTATTTATTATTTAATATAATCCGTTCTCTGCCTGAAAAAAACCGATACACAGTCACATACCATATCTGTGCTCAGCCTCAGTGTGCTGCATGATAATATCATCTACATGTATATCTGACTGTGCTGAGTGCTCACTGCTCACACAGCTGAATTGTGGGGGAGACTGGGGTGCAGTTATAGCAGGAGTACAGTGCACACTTTTGCTGCCAGTGTGACTGACCAGTGACCACCAGTATATTGTCTGCCTGAAAAAGTTAAACACTCCTGTGGTGTTTTTTTTTTTTATTCTATAAACGCATTCTGCTGACAGCGTCCAGCAGGTCCGTCATTCATTATATTATATAAATATTTACCTGCAGTAGTGTTATATTTTTTTTGTTCACCTCTATCATCTTTATCATCTCTATATTAGCAGACGCAGTACGGTAGTCCACGGCTGTGGCTACCTCTGTGTCGTCAGTGCTCGTCCATAATTGTATACCTACCTGTGGTGTTTTTTTTTTTCTATCTTCTTCATACTAGTAGTTTAGGAGTCTGCTGACAGTGTCCAGCAGGTCCGTCATTATATTATATATACCTGCAGTAGTGATATATATATATATATTTTTTATATCATTATCATCTCTATACTAGCAGACGCAGTACGGTAGTCCACGGCTGTAGCTACCTCTGTGTCGTCAGTGCTCGTCCATAATTGTATACCTACCTGTGGTGGGGTTTTTTTTTCTATCTTCTTCACACTAGTAGTTTAGGAGTCTGCTGACAGTGTCCAGCAGGTCCGTCATTATATTATATATACCTGCAGTAGTGATATATATATATTTTTTATATCATTATCATCTCTATACTAGCAGACGCAGTATGGTAGTCCACGGCTGTAGCTACCTCTGTGTCGTCAGTGCTCGTCCATAATTGTATACCTACCTGTGGTGGGGTTTTTTTTTCTATCTTCTTCATACTAGTAGTAGGAGTCTGCTGACAGTGTCCAGCAGGTCCGTCATTATATTATATATACCTGCAGTAGTGATATATATATATTTTTTCTATATCATTATCATCTCTATACTAGCAGACGCAGTACGGTAGTCCACGGCTGTAGCTACCTCTGTGTCGTCAGTCACTCGTCATCCATAAGTATACTAGTATCCATCCATCTCCATTGTTTACCTGAGGTGCCTTTTAGTTGTGCCTATTAAAATATGGAGAACAAAAATATTGAGGTTCCAAAAATAGGGAAAGATCAAGATCCACTTCCACCTCGTGCTGAAGCTGCTGCCACTAGTCATGGCCGAGACGATGAAATTCCATCAACGTCGTCTGCCAAGGCCAATGCCCAATGTCATAGTACAGAGCATGTAAAATCCAAAACACAAAAGATCAGTAAAAAAAGGACTCAAAAATCTAAAATAAAATTGTCGGAGGAGAAGCGTAAACTTGCCAATATGCCATTTACCACACGGAGTGGCAAGGAACGGCTGAGGCCCTGGCCTATGTTCATGGCTAGTGGTCCAGCTTCACATGAGGATGGAAGCACTCAGCCTCTCGCTAGAAAAATGAAAAGACTCAAGCTGGCAAAAGCACCGCAGAGAACTGTGCGTTCTTCGAAATCACAAATCCACAAGGAGAGTCCAATTGTGTCGGTTGCGATGCCTGACCTTCCCAACACTGGACGTGAAGAGCATGCGCCTTCCACCATTTGCACGCCCCCTGCAAGTGCTGGAAGGAGCACCCGCAGTCCAGTTCCTGATAGTCAGATTGAAGATGTCAGTGTTGAAGTACACCAGGATGAGGAGGATATGGGTGTTGCTGGCGCTGGGGAGGAAATTGACAAGGAGGATTCTGATGGTGAGGTGGTTTGTTTAAGTCAGGCACCCGGGGAGACACCTGTTGTCCGTGGGAGGAATATGGCCATTGACATGCCTGGTGAAAATACCAAAAAAATCAGCTCTTCGGTGTGGAAGTATTTCAACAGAAATGCGGACAACAGGTGTCAAGCCGTGTGTTGCCTTTGTCAAGATGTAATAAGTAGGGGTAAGGACGTTAACCACCTCGGAACATCCTCCCTTATACGTCACCTGCAGCGCATTCATCATAAGTCAGTGACAAGTTCAAAAACTTTGGGCGACAGCGGAAGCAGTCCACTGACCAGTAAATCCCTTCCTCTTGTAACCAAGCTCACGCAAACCACCCCACCAACTCCCTCAGTGTCAATTTCCTCCTTCCCCAGGAATGCCAATAGTCCTGAAGGCCATGTCACTGGCAATTCTGACGAGTCCTCTCCTGCCTGGGATTCCTCCGATGCATCCTTGAGTGTAACGCCTACTGCTGCTGGCGCTGCTGTTGTTGCTGCTGGGAGTCGATGGTCATCCCAGAGGGGAAGTCGTAAGACCACTTTTACTACTTCCACCAAGCAATTGACTGTCCAACAGTCCTTTGCGAGGAAGATGAAATATCACAGCAGTCATCCTGCTGCAAAGCGGATAACTGAGGCCTTGGCATCCTGGGCGGTGAGAAACGTGGTTCCGGTATCCATCATTACTGCAGAGCCAACTATAGACTTGTTTGAGGTACTGTGTCCCCGGTACCAAATACCATCTAGGTTCCATTTCTCTAGGCAGGCGATACCGAAAATGTACACAGACCTCAGAAAAAGAGTCACCAGTGTCCTAAAAAATGCAGTTGTACCCAATGTCCACTTAACCACGGACATGTGGACAAGTGGAGCAGGACAGACTCAGGACTATATGACTGTGACAGCCCACTGGGTAGATGTATTGACTCCCGCCGCAAGAACAGCAGCGGTGGCACCAGTAGCAGCATCTTGCAAACACCAACTCTTTCCTAGGCAGGCTACGCTTTGTATCACCGCTTTCCAGAATACGCACACAGCTGAAAACCTCTTACGGCAACTGAGGAAGATCATCGCAGAATGACTTACCCCAATTGGACTCTCCTGTGGATTTGTGGCATCGGACAACGCCAGCAATATTGTGTGTGCATTAAATCAGGGCAAATTCCAGCACGTCCCATGTTTTGCACATAACTTGAATTTGGTGGTGCAGAATTATTTAAAAAACGAGAGGGGCGTGCAAGAGATGCTGTCGGTGGCCAGAAGAATTGCGGGACACTTTCGGCGTACAGGCACCACGTACAGAAGACTGGAGCAACACCAAAAACGCCTGAACCTGCCCTGCCATCATCTGAAGCAAGAAGTGGTAACGAGGTGGAATTCAACCCTCTATATGCTTCAGAGGTTGGAGGAGCAGCAAAAGGCCATTCAAGCCTATACAATTGAGCACGATATAGGAGGTGGAATGCACCTGTCTCAAGCTCAGTGGAGAATGATTTCAACGTTGTGCAAGGTTCTGCAACCTTTTGAACTTGCCACACGTGAAGTCAGTTCAGACACTGCCAGCCTGAGTCAGGTCATTCCCCTCATCAGGCTTTTGCAGAAGAAGCTGGAGACATTGAAGGAGGAGCTAACACAGAGCGATTCCGCTAGGCATGTGGGACTTGTGGATGGAGCCCTTAATTCGCTTAACAAGGATTCACGGGTGGTCAATCTGTTGAAATCAGAGCACTACATTTTGGCCACCGTGCTCGATCCTAGATTTAAAACCTACGTTGTATCTCTCTTTCCGGCAGACACAAGTCTGCAGGGGTTCAAAGAACTGCTGGTGAGAAAATTGTCAAGTCAAGCGGAACGCGACCTGTCAACATCTCCTTCACATTCTCCCGCAACTGGGGGTGCGAGGAAAAGGCTCAGAATTCCGAGCCCACCCGCTGGCGGTGATGCAGGGCAGTCTGGAGCGACTGCTGATGCTGACATCTGGTCCGGACTGAAGGACCTGCCAACGATTACGGACATGTCGTCTACTTTCACTGCATATGATTCTCTCACCATTGAAAGAATGGTGGAGGATTATATGAGTGACCGCATCCAAGTAGGCACGTCAGACAGTCCATACGTATACTGGCAGGAAAAAGAGGCAATTTGGAGGCCCTTGCACAAACTGGCTTTATTCTACCTAAGTTGCCCTCCCACAAGTGTGTACTCCGAAAGAGTGTTTAGTGCCGCCGCTCACCTTGTCAGCAATCGGCGTACGAGGTTACTTCCAGAAAATGTGGAGAAGATGATGTTCATTAAAATGAATTATAATCAATTCCACCGTGGAGACATTCACCAGCAGCAATTGCCTCCACAAAGTACACAGGGAGCTGTGATGGTGGATTCCAGTGGGGACGAATTGATAATCTGTGAGGAGGGGGATGTACACGGTGATGAATCGGAGGATGATGATGAGGTGGACATCTTGCCTCTGTAGAGCCAGTTTGTGCAAGGAGAGATGAATTGCTTCTTTTTTGGTGGGGGTCCAAACCAACCCGTCATTTCAGTCACAGTCGTGTGGCAGACCCTGTCACTGAAATGATGGGTTGGTTAAAGTGTGCATGTCCTGTTTATACAACATAAGGGTGGGTGGGAGGGCCCAAGGACAATTCCATCTTGCACCTCTTTTTTCTTTCATTTTTCTTTGCGTCATGTGCTGTTTGGGGAGTGTTTTTTGGAAGGGCTATCCTGCGTGACACTGCAGTGCCACTCCTAGATGGGCCAGGTGTTTGTGTCGGCCACTAGGGTCGCTTATCTTAGTCACACAGCTACCTCATTGCGCCTCTTTTTTTTCTTCTTTGCGTCATGTGCTGTTTGGGGAGTATTTTTTGGAAGGGCCATCCTGCGTGACACTGCAGTGCCACTCCTAGATGGGCCAGGTGTTTGTGTCGGCCACTAGGGTCACTTATCTTAGTCACACAGCTACCTCATTGCGCCTTTTTTTTTTCTTCTTTGCGTCATGTGCTGTTTGGGGAGTATTTTTTGGAAGGGCCATCCGGCCTGACACTGCAGTGCCACTCCTAGATGGGCCAGGTGTTTGTGTCGGCCGCTAGGGTCGCTTAGCTTACTCACACAGCTACCTCATTGCGCCTCTTTTTTTCTTTGCATCATGTGCTGTTTGGGGGGTGTTTTTTGGAAGGGCCATCCTGCGTGACACTGCAGTGCCACTCCTAGATGGGCCAGGTGTTTGTGTCGGCCACTTGGGTCGCTGAGCTTAGTCATCCAGCGACCTCGGTGCAAATTTTAGGACAAAAAATAATATTGTGAGGTGTGAGGTGTTCAGAATAGACTGAAAATGAGTGGAAATTATGGTTATTGAGGTTAATAATACTTTGGGATCAAAATGACCCCCTTATTCTATGATTTAAGCTGTTTTTTAGGGTTTTTTGAAAAAAACACCCGAATCCAAAACACACCCGAATCCGACAAAAAAAATTCGGTGAGGTTTTGCCAAAACGCGTCCGAACCCAAAACCAAAACACAAAACCCGAAAAATTTCCGGTGCACATCTCTACTAAAAAGGGTATTATGTTTGGGGAGAAAAAGCAACCAGTGGTTTTTCCCCCTTCAAATGAGCTAAATGAAGTGTGTGAAGAAGCGTGGGCATCCCCTGATAAAAAATTAGTGATTTCTAAAATGTTACTAATGGCGTACCCTTTCCCGCCAGAGGACAGGGTACGTTGGGAGACATCCCCGAGGGTGGATAAAGCGCTCACACGCTTGTCAAAAAAGGTGGCACTACCGTCTCAGGATACGGCCGCCTTAAAGGAGCCTGCGGATAGAAAGCAGGAGGCTATCCTGAAGTCTGTGTATACACACTCAGGTACTATACTAAGACCTGCTATTGCTACAGCATGGATGTGCAGTGCTGCAGCAGCGTGGTCTGATTCCCTGTCTGATAATATTGATTCCCTTGACAGGGACACTATATTGCTAACCATAGAGCACATTAAAGACGTAGTCTTATACATGAGAGATGCACAGAGGGATATTTGCTGGCTGGCATCTAGAATAAATGCAATGTCCATTTCTGCCAGGAGAGTATTATGGACTCGGCAGTGGACAGGTGATGCGAATTCTAAATGGCACATGGAGGTTTTGCCTTACAAGGGTGAGGAATTGTTTGGGGATGGTCTCTCGGACCTCGTTTCCACAGCAACAGCTGGGAAGTCGACATTTTTACCGCAGGTTCCCTCACAGCCAAAGAAAGCACCGTATTATCAGGTACAGTCCTTTCGGCCCCAGAAAGGCAAGCGGGTTAAAGGCGCGTCCTTTCTGCCCAGAGGCAGGGGTAGAGGGAAAAAGCTGCACCATACAGCCAGTTCCCAAGAACAGAAATCCTCCCCTGCTTCCACCAAATCCACCGCATGACGCTGGGGCTCCACTGGTGGAGCCAGGTGCGGTGGGGGCCGTCTCCGGAACTTCAGCGACCGGTGGGTTCGCTCACGGGTGGATCCCTGGGTTCTACAATCTCAGGGATACAAGCTGGAATTCGAGACGTCTCCCCCTCGCCGTTACCTCAAATCAGCCTTGCCAGCTACTCCCCCGGACAGGGAGGTAGTGTTGGCGGCAATTCACAAGCTGTTCCTCCAGCAGGTGATAATAAAAGTTCCCCTTCTTCAACAGGGACGGGGTTACTATTCCACAATGTTTGTGGTACCGAAACCAGACGGTTCGGTGAGACCCATTCTAAATTTAAAATCCATGAACACTTATGTAAGAAGGTTCAAGTTCAAAATGGAATCGCTCAGGGCGGTTATTGCAAGCCTGGAAGAAGGGGATTACATGGTATCACTGGACATCAAGGATGCGTACCTGCATGTCCCCATTTACCCTCCTCACCAGGTGTACCTCCGTTTTGTGGTACAAGACTGCCATTACCAATTCCAGACGTTGCCGTTTGGTCTGTCCACGGCACCGAGGGTATTTACCAAGGTAATGGCCGAAATGATGATACTCCTTCGAAAGAAGGGAGTTATAATTATCCCATACTTGGATGATCTCCTTATAAAGGTGAGGTCCAGGGAGCAGTTGTTGGTCGGAGTAGCACTATCTCAGGAAGTGCTTCAACAGCACGGCTGGATTCTGACTATTAAAAAGTCGCAGCTGGTTCCTACGACGCGTCTGCTGTTCCTGGGTATGGTTCTGGACACAGAACAGAAGAAGGTGTTTCTCCCGGAGGAGAAGGCAAAGGAGTTGTCATCTCTGGTCAGAGACCTCCTGAAACCAAAACAGGTGTCGGTGCATCACTGCACGCGAGTCCTGGGAAAGATGGTAGCTTCTTACGAGGCAATTCCATTCGGCAGGTTCCATGCAAGGATCTTTCAGTGGGATCTGTTAGACAAGTGGTCCGGATCGCATCTTCAGATGCATCGGCTCTTCAGCCTGTCCCCGAGGGCCAGGGTGTCTCTGCTGTGGTGGCTGCAGAGTGCTCATCTTCTAGAGGGCCGCAGATTCGGCATACAGGACTGGGTCCTGGTGACCACGGATGCAAGCCTCCGAGGTTGGGGGGCAGTCACTCAGGGAAGAAACTTCCAGGGACAATGGTCGAGTCAGGAGGCTTCCCTACACAAGACCCCTGCTTCAAAACCAGCCGGTGCTGATTCAGTCAGACAACATCACGGCGGTCGCCCATGTAAATCGACAGGGCGGCACAAGAAGCAGGATGGCGATGGCAGAAGCCACAACGATTCTCCGATGGGCGGAAAATCACGTGATAGCACTGTCAGCAGTGTTCATTCCGGGAGTGGACAACTGGGAAGCAGACTTCCTCAGCAGGCACGACCTCCACCCGGGAGAGTGGGGACTTCATCCAGAAGTCTTCCAACTGATTGTAAACCGTTGGGAAAGGCCACAGGTGGACATGATGGCGTCCCGCCTAAACAAAAAGCTAAAAAGATATTGCGCCAGGTCAAGGGACCCTCAGGCGATAGCTGTGGACGCTCTAGTGACACTGTGGGTGTACCAGTCGGTTTATGTGTTCCCTCCTCTTCCTCTCATACCAAAGGTGCTGAGGATAATAAGAAAGAGAGGAGTGAGAACTATACTCATCGTTCCGGATTGGCCAAGAAGGACTTGGTACCCGGAACTGCAAGAAATGATCTCAGAGGACCCTTGGCCTTTGCCTCTCAGACAGGACCTGCTACAGCAGGGGCCCTGTCTGTTCCAAGACTTACCGCGGCTGCGTTTGACGGCATGGCGGTTGAACGCCGGATCCTGATGGAAAAGGGCATTCCGGTTGAAGTCATTCCTACGCTGATAAAAGCTAGGAAAGATGTGACAGCAAGGCATTATCACCGCATATGGCGAAAATATGTTGCTTGGTGTGAGGCTATGAAGGCCCCCACAGAAGAATTTCAGCTGGGTCGTTTTCTGCACTTCCTACAGTCAGGAGTGACTATGGGCCTAAAATTGGGTTCCATTAAAGTCCAGATTTCGGCCCTGTCTATTTTCTTTCAAAAAGAACTGGCTTCACTGCCTGAAGTTAAGACGTTTGTAAGGGAGTGCTGCATATTCAGCCCCCTTTTGTGCCCCAGTGGCACCTTGGGATCTCAACGTTGTGTTGGATTTCCTAAAATCACATTGGTTTGAGCCACTTCAGACCGTGGAATTAAAATATCTCACGTGGAAAGTGGTCATGCTTTTGGCCTTGGCTTCGGCTAGGCGGGTGTCAGAATTGGCGGCTTTGTCCTGTAAAAGCCCCTATCTGATCTTCCATATGGACAGAGCAGAATTGAGGACGCGTCCCCAATTCCTCCCTAAGGTGGTATCAGCGTTTCATTTGAACCAACCTATTGTGGTGCCTGCGGCTACTCGGGACTTGGAGGCCTCCAAGTTGCTGGACGTAGTCCGGGCCCTGAAAATCTATGTTCCAGGACGGCTAGAGTCAGAAAAACTGACTCGCTGTTTATCCTGCATGCACCCAACAAGCTGGGTGCTCCTGCTTCTAAGCAGACTATTGCTCGCTGGATCTGCTCCACGATTCAACTTGCACATTCTGCGGCTGGACTGCCGCATCCTAAATCAGTAAAGGCCCATTCCACGAGGAAGGGGGCTCTTCTTGGGCGGCTGCCCGAGGGGTCTCGGCTTTACAACTTTGCCGAGCTGCTACTTGGTCGGGATCAAACACGTTTGCAAAATTCTACAAGTATGATACCCTGGCTGAGGAGGACCTTGAGTTTGCTCATTCGGTGCTGCAGAGTCATCCGCACTCTCCCGCCCGTTTGGGAGCTTTGGTATAATCCCCATGGTCCTTACGGAGTTCCCAGCATCCACTAGGACGTCAGAGAAAATAAGAATTTACTCACCGGTAATTCTATTTCTCGTAGTCCGTAGTGGATGCTGGGCGCCCATCCCAAGTGCGGATTGTCTGCAATACTTGTATATAGTTATTGCCTAACTAAAGGGTTATTGTTATGAGCCATCTGTTCGTGAGGCTCAGTTGTTATTCATACTGTTGACTGGGTATAGTATCACGAGTTGTACGGTGTGATTGGTGTGGCTGGTATGAGTCTTACCCGGGATTCCAAATCCTTTCCTTATTGTGTCAGCTCTTCCGGGCACAGTTTCCCTAACTGAGGTCTGGAGGAGGGGCATAGAGGGAGGAGCCAGTGCACACCAGATAGTACCTAATCTTTCTTTTAGAGTGCCCAGTCTCCTGCGGAGCCCGTCTATTCCCCATGGTCCTTACGGAGTTCCCAGCATCCACTACGGACTACGAGAAATAGAATTACCGGTGAGTAAATTCTTATTTTTTTGGGGGTTTTACCGCATTTTTGCTTTAGTACATCCCGCCCTGAGTGAATAGTGACTGGAATACGGTTGGTGTAACAAGCAAGAAAATATATCTTTCTAAAGAATGATATAGTTTCCTAAATTCTGAAGGTGTATCATATAATGTGCTCATAATATTTAATTTTATTTCTTTTTAACTTCCAGCTTGGTGCTGGACATGCCCACTATCTGGAAAGTCTTGGGGGGAGGGTGCTGCTGCCATGGCCCATGGCTAGACCTTACACCTCTGGTGCTGCCCATGTGGGGCCACTAGTACAAATTTTTCAAGGGCCGCTTTTTGTTCCCAATCCACCCCTGAATGTTGCTATGTGTTAGATATTAAGGGGCTCATTGATCAACGAGTGATATAACTCGTTGTGAAGGATAAAACTTGCTGCGTATGATAAATGGTGCTCCAACCAATCAGCTCCCAAATGTCACGTGTTCAGCTCCTGTCATGTGTTTGAAAAGTGACAGTTGGGAGCTGGAGCACCATTTATCATACACAACGAATTTTATCCTTCACAAGTTTTATCACTCGTTGATAAATGAGCCCCTACCTATTTTATTTTATTGGGGGCATATTTATCAAAGTATTTGCAATCCTCCCAAAAAGTCTGATACCCACAAAAATGAAGCATCCTCAGGATGTATGAAGGCCCTGAAGGGGTGCCTGCAGAAGATATTGGGAGTTTGAAATTGGGGCTGCTAAATTGTGAAATTTTCTAGGCTTCATAATATGTCATTTGTACATTGGTGTAAAACTGAGCGATCGGGTCTGAGTGACCCCCAATATCACTTGTGATGTCCTTTTATTTTGTATTGGAACTTAACAAAGAAATCAATTAAATGTACTCTGAACTCCTGGTGAGAAGGTGCAGAGCTTCTCCAGCAGCGTTTTAAGGCTACTGATTGTCTTTATAGCAGGTAAGTATGATGTTCATGTGGTACCTTGAGATTACAGGTAGAGCGGTACAACGCTGCCTGATCAATTACATGACTTATGTGTTCTACAATGTAAAGGTAGTGAAATGTTTTTTTTATTGCGCTTTGACCTTTGAGACGTTATGTTAAAATTGTTGCTACAATATAGGAAGTGATATCATTTCCAGGGAGTCCATATGTTCCAAGTGGGACCACATGTAGCTTGGCGACTTTTTACATATTGTTCTTGTGGTATAAATAGAAAGGCCAGTGAGACAGTGCTGTAATCTCTGCCTGATCTGCTGTACTTGTGCTTTGATGCTGCCCTGTTTGCAAATGTTCTGACCCTAGTTCCCAAAGTCTACACAGCGCTGCCAACTAGAGAGAAGGGGGCCCAGCTGGAGCCTGCAAACGGGCCTCCTCCTCTCTAGAAACGCCCCTGGTTGTAAATCTCTAAACACTGGTACAGCACGGGAGGCATTTGATATGCTGGCTGTCGGGATCCCGGCGCTCACCATACCGATGCTGGAATCCCGACATCCAGCATACCGACAACTATCCTCCCTCTTCGGTGTCACGCTCGGCATAAGTTGGGGTTCCGACAACCGAGTTCTGGCTGAAGGGGCAGCTACCTGTGAGGAGAGTAAACGAGGTGGCTAAATGTAATTCCTCCTCATGGGGTGGAAGCCAAACTAAGTGTTAACGTTGGCCGGAGGGCGTAAAGAAAAGGAGAACTTCGTAGGAAGATAACTAGTTTTAATGAATAATCAGGCTGTACACGAATATTGGAGAAATAGAAGAAACTGGAAGAATTAGATTCTATGGTTAAATGACTTGAAGGGTGAAGCTGAAGAACTCCGGTAAAGAGGAACTGAAGACTGTGTTTTATGATTAAATACGAGGCTGAAGAACTTGGACTTTGAAGAAATGAAGACTGGTTTGTGATTGAAAGACGAGGCTGAAGAACTTGGACTTTGAAGAAATGAAGACTGTGGTTCGTGACTGAAAGACGAGGCTGAAGAACTTGGACTTTGAAGAGATGAAGACGTCTGCGGGAACCGCCGTTAGCACCTGGAGCTCCTCTACGACCTGGGAGCGCTTCCACAAGTGGCAACGGACTTAGACAGCAGGACTGCAGCAGCGTTTAGGTAACCGATAGATGAGAGCAACCAGGACCAGGGAACCAGAAGTAACCTGGGAGTAACCTGGGAGCACAGAGCTGGAGAACCTTTCACAAGGAGGTAACCTGAAGCACTGACACTCTCCCTCTGAGGGGAGAACACGCAGTATTGGCTGGACACAGATTGGGAACTTAATTGGTAATACTCCGGTCTTCAACAACATGGCTGCCCCCAGCACAGGAGACATACTTAGCTGTTAGAACACATCTTTAACCAGCTTCTGTCTCTGACACACTATACTGTGTCACCACTAGAGGACCTTACCGCAGCGATCCACGCTACAGCGCCCGGTTCTCCAGACCCTCGGACCCTGTCCCTTGGCAGCCACACATCCGTCCAGGAGGACCCGCCGCAGCCGCGCCAACCAGCAGGATGGTAACCTGCGGGAGCACCCGCCGGAGGTAAGGCTCCGGAGCCTGACATTGGGGTGTCCACGACATCCCTGGAGGAAGAATAAATAGGGTGGCGCGCATAGCAAGTGGCTCTTTTGCGCTCACCCCGCTGCCTGCATGCCGGCGGTTGGGATGTTGGGCGCCGGGGTCCCAAACGCCGGCATAACATTGAGCGCTGTTGAAGTTGAGATGCATGGCCTCAGATATGTCTTGTTAAAGTGTTGAGCATTTCTCGGTAGCAGTGTCGGACTGGGGCATGAAGGGCCCACTGGGGGAGATGCAGAGGCAGGGGCCCATGCTTTGAGGCTTGGACACCCATTAGTGCACGATCTGGGCCCCTTGAGATGTATGTATGTGTGTGTGTGTGTGTGTGTATATATATATATATATATATATATATTAGAGATGAGCAGGTTCGGTTGTTCCCGCCTGACTCGGAAAACCTGAACGAGGCAAAACTTCATCATCCCGCTGTCGGATTCTCGCGAGATTCGGATTCCATATAAAGAGCCGTGCGTCGCCGACATTTTCACTTGGGCATTGTAGAGGGTACAGAGAGGACGGGGCTACGTTCTCTCAGTGTCAAATCTCAGTATCAGTGCGCAGCAATAAGCACTGATACTGTGCACTGATACTGAGATTTGACACTGAGAGAACGTAGTACAGTGTCTCTCTTGTGCTGCATCTTGCTGCTGTAAGGTGCTGTGGTAGTAGTGTCCTGTGACTGTGCATCGGTCATCATCATTCCAGTCACAGTGGTATCTAGGGGGTGACAATTCTAGAGTGCTTTTGTGCTGCTCACTAATACTAGTACAGTGTCTTGTGCTGCATGCTGCTCAGTGTCTGTTCTCTCAGTAGTATCATCAGTGCTCAGTAGTATCATCAGTGCTCAGTATCAGTGCTCAGTGTCTTGTGGTGCTCAGTAACACTACATTACTAATACTAGTACAGTGTCTTGTGCTAATTGTGCTGCACAGTATCAGTGCTCAGTAGTATCATCAATGCTCATTGTCTTGTGGAGCTCAGTAATACTACATTACTAATACTAGTACAGTGTCTTGTGCTGCTCAGTGTCAGTTCTCTCAGTAGTATCATCAGTGCTCAGTATCAGTGCTCAGTAGTATCATCAGTGCTCAGTATCAGTGCTCAGTGTCTTGTGGTGCTCAGTAACACTACATTACTAATACTAGTACAGTGTCTTGTGCTAATCGTGCTGCTCAGTATCAGTGCTCAGTAGTATCATCAGTGCTCAGTATCAGTGCTCATTGTCTTGTGGAGCTCAGTAATACTACATTACTAATACTAGTACAGTGTCTTGTGCTGCTCAGTGTCAGTTCTCTCAGTAGTATCATCAGTGTTCAGTATCAGTGCTCAGTAGTATCATCAGTGCTCAGTATCAGTGCTCATTGGCTTGTGGTGCTCAGTAACACTACATTACTAATACTAGTACAGTATCTTGTGCTAATCGTGCTGCTCAGTATCAGTGCTCAGTAGTATCATCAGTGCTCAATATCAGTGCTCATTGTCTTGTGGTGCTCAGTAATACTACATTACTACTATTAGTACAGTGTCTTGTGCTGCATTGTGCTGCTCAGTGTCAGTTCTCAGTAGTATCATCAGTGCTCAGTATCACTGCTCATTGTCTTGTGCTGCATCGTGGTGCTCAGTAATACTACATTACTAATACTAGTACAGTGTCTTGTGCTGCATCGTGCTGCTCAGTATCAGTGCTCAGTAGTATCATCAGTGCTTAGTATCACTGCTCATTGTCTTGTGGTGCTCAGTAACACTACATTACTAATACTAGTACAGTGTCTTGTGCTAATCGTGCAGCTCAGTGTCAGTTCTCAGCAGTATCATCAGTGCTCAGTATCAGTGCTCCAGTGACGTGCGGTGAGGTCACTGGTTGGGGAGGCACTGGCAGCTAACAAGCCCCCCCCCCCCCCCCCCCGAAAAAAAAAAAAAAAGTGTGGTCCCCCAACACATCAGTAAAACCAGCACTAGGCAGAACCAGCCAGGGGGAGTAATGCCATAGCAGGGGAGACACTCAGTGTGGTGTCCCCCTGCCATAACATTAATCTGCCCCCCCAGCCAGTCAGCCCAGGGTTGGAATTCCTCGGAAAGTGGGAACCCCAAAAAATAAAAATGGGGTCCCCCCTCCCAAGCAATAACCAGCACTGGGCTGATAGCCCAGTGCTATGCCCCGCACCCCTGGTGGCGGTGGGTGCGGGGTTCATTGTGTGTTAATATTGTTCTTTACAGGTGGCCTACAGGTCCCAGCAAGCCTGCCCCAGCATGCTGGCACTTGGAGAACCACAAGTGCCAGCATGCCCGGACATAAAGGGCCTGCTGGCACCTGTAGTCCACCTGCAAAGAATAGTAATATTGTTCTTACAGGTAGCCTACAGGTCCCAGCAAGCCTGCCCCAGCATGCTGGCACTTGGAGAACCACAAGTGCCAGCATGCCCGGACATAAAGGGCCCGCTGGCACCTGTAGTCCACCTGTAAAGAAAATATTAAAATAAAACACCACACAAAAATAAGCTTTATTAAACTGGGTCTTCACCTGGGGGCGGCGGCCTTTAAGCTCTTTTGCGTGGCTGCCGTCTTCCCAGGGCTTCCGGCGTCTTCACCTGGGGGGCGCCACCCCCCCCAGGGCTTCCAGCGTCTTCACCTGGTGGGCGGCGGCTTTCTTCAGGAGCTCTTCACTGCTCCTCCTCCGCCGTCGGACTGACTCTCCTCCGCCTCGCGCTGACTTATATAAGTCAGCCTGAGGGGGCGGGGCGATGACGCGGCGAGCCGTGATTGGCTCGCGGCGGCCATCTTGAATTTCAAAAATGACGCCGAGGCGCCATTTTTGAAACTGGAACCGCTCCGCTGCCAAACTCTGCAGATAAAGGTACATTTCCGCCGCGCACCGCCGCCGCAACCCGCCACCCGCACCGCCGCCGCCCGAACCACCGCCACATCCCGCCGCCCGCACCATCGCCGCATCCAGCCGCCCGCACCTCCTCCGCCAGCGTCGCCGACACAGTGATTGACAGCGGATCCAATGACGGATCCGCTGGCCAATCACTGTGGCCTCACTGACAGGGACGTGCTTTCATAGGTTGAAAGCACGTCCCTGTAGGAAAGCGGCACCTCTAATGGTGCCGCTTTCCCATATATTTTCAATGGGCTTTTACAGCCCATGGCTAGTCCCCGCCCGTGCCCGCCCCCCGCTCCCCATACTTTCCCCAGTGACAACGGGAGGCACCACGATCGGTGCCTCCCAAACACATACAGAGGGGAGCAATGTAAAGTATAATATTAAGAAGATACATATGACACAGAATATGTGTCATATGCATCTTCTTTGTATTAACGTAATCATTAATGACAGGGGAGGCACTGCCTCCCCTGCCTCCCCTGACTGCACGTCCCTGCAGTGCTCAGTAGTATCATCAGTGCTCAGTATCACTGGTCAGTGCTCAGTGTCTTGTGCTGCATCATGCTGCTCAGTGTCTGCCATTTGATATAACTCCCATGATACTGGCTTTTAATTCTAGTGATTTTGTCATTTTCTTCCAGTGATTTGGACCAATAATACCATTGATTAGAAAGACTGCGTAGGGCATATAATGTGACGAGCAGCATAAACGCACCGTCTGGGCTTGCGAAGCGCCTCTCAATGCATCACCTTGGCTTGGAAGGGGTTAATGTTTTGTGGTGGGAGGAACGTAGGGAGAACGTCCAGGAGCCTGATTGGCTGGATTGTGGATAGGGGCTGGCCTGTCATACATATAGGCTGCTGACCTAGGACTTCCTGCCTCTTTCCAGTTCTTCTTGTGAGGCTGCTAACCACTACCTAATTTTATCCCATAATTCAATGATATATTCCATTACATTTATACCTCTCTCTCCTTTGTACTTTCCCTACTTCTACTTCTCCCTCCACTCCCTGCTGTCTACTATTCCCTCCTTTCCTTATTCTTTCCTGTGCCCCCTGCGTCTTAATGGCCACCAGTCTCAGACCCAGCCGCAGCGCTGGCCTCCCCGCCCAGCTCATGGACTCCTCTGATGTCCAGCCGGCCCGAGGTAGACCTGCTGCGGCTGCCATGCGGGAGACTCAGGGCACGTGCGGTGGGGCTCGGCCGCCCACCCGTGCTTCCCCGCGCTTGCGCTCTCCATCTCCGTCCCCGCTGCTAGCCGCGGTGGTGGACGGAGCGCCAGGGGTCCGGGGACGTCTACGGTGGCTTGCCAGGGATGGTGTTCTGCCGTCCCTGCACCCGCCGCTCAGGTCACGTGAGGCCGGGATGGAGCTCCCGGCCTGCGGCTCGGCGGCTCTCTCCCGCCAGGGGGGGCAGCCCCCATACTTCCTCTGGTACCAGTGGGTGGGCGGGGGGTCACGCGGCTGCCGGATGCGTGCAGTCTGGGCAGCGCGCGTGCCGCTTTTCAGGAAGTCAGCAGGGGGGCCCAGATGAGGCCTATCCCCTCTGGTGAAAACACCTCTTCGGTCTTTCAGGTCCGGCCAGTGCCCTCCCGCGACAGGGCGGGGCGTCGCCCCCACTCTGCGGCTGCGGATGGACCATTACTGGTTGCGTATTGTGCAGGGCCTATCGGGCGGGGGCGTGCCGCGTCCGCCCGCGTTGGGGCGGCCCTCCTGGCCTCTTCTGCTGTGGATGGCCCCGGGGTGCCTGCCCCTTCCGGGTTGCCTCGCATGGCGCTTAGTGCTGTCGCCGCCCGTGGCCGTGCGGCTCCTGCCGGGCACAGGCTGGGGCCTCAGCTGCCGGTCACTCACCCCATAAGGGGGCGGCGTGCGCAGGCGGCTGGCGAACGATCTGCCCCTCCCCGCGTCCAGTCGTCTCCTGCCAACGCTGCTGCGGACGGCTCTCAGTCCAACGTCGCGCTGCCTCCTTCTAATAGTGACGACTCTCCGGTTTCTCATCCTGAGGCCAATGCTCGGGATAGGAGGAGGTTGCGGCGCTGGTGGTTCGCGTGAGGTTTATCGCAGCAGGACGGATGTGCCGTGATACCCAACAGTGAGGGATCATCCAGGTCCTTGCTCCCGACGGGAGGTTTGCGAACCTCCTGTGGGGCAGGCGACTCGCGTGGCGGGTCTGATCTTCCTATGCCTGCCACTGTGGCTGCACCCTTGGTGGACGCCACCGTCTTGTCCGCCATTTGTGCCGCTGTTGTGTCAGTGGTGGCTCCCTTGTTATCCTCCGTACCCGGGGGACTGGGGGGGCCCACTGCTTCTTTGGCGGATAGCATTGCGCAATCTCATACCCCGCTTCTGTCCTCTGGCGCGACGGTTCCCCCCGCCTGCCCCGCTCCCAGCGGCTGCGGGTCCAGTGGGGGAGCAGGGGAACAATGTCTCTTTTGTCTCCCCAGCCGCGGACGTCGGGTCAGGAATGGAGTCAGTCGGTCCATCCACAAGTCGTCCGGTGGGCGCTGGGACGGACGGAGTTCCCTCTCGTGCAGGTGAGTCTTCATCGGACCCTGACTGGTCCAGGGGGAGCGCGGTTACCCCCCGTAGCGGCTTGGGATCGGTTACTCACTCCAGCTCCTCTAGCGGGGGCAGCAGTGCGCGTAGGGTTTCCAGCAAGCGCAGTAGACGCAGGCGCAGGCGTCGGGGCACGGATTCTTCCCTTGCCTCCACATCCTTGGAGGGTCTGTCCTCCTCCGACGGCGGCTTGCACAGGGTTAAGCGTCGCAGACAGCGCAATTGTCGGTATTTAAGCTCGTCCGCCTCGCAAGTATCGGTGGAGTTGGACACCGTGCACTGCGCTAATACGGCTGTGCAACGTCACAGCGTGGGCTCAGGCTCCGGGTCCGGGACCGGATCCGTAAGGGCCAATGGGGGTAATTCCGAGTTGATCGCAGCATCAAATTTGTTAGCAGTTGGGCAAAACCATGTGCACTGCAGGGGGGGCAGATATAATTTGTGCAGAGAGAGTTAGATTTGGGTGGGGTGTGTTCAAACTGAAATCTAAATTGCAGTGTAAAAATAAAGCAGCCAGTATTTACCCTGCGCAGAAACAAAATAACCCACCCAAATCGAACTCTCTCTGCAAATGTTATATCTACCGCCCTGCAGTGCACATGGGCCCTCATTCCGAGTTGTTCGCTCGCTAGCTGCTTTTAGCAGAATTGCACACGCTAAGCCGCTGCCCTCTGGGTGTGTATTTTAGCATAGCAGAATTGCGAACGAAAGATTAGCAGAATTGCGAATAGAAAATTCTTAGCAGTTTCTGAGTAGCTCGAGACTTACTCCTACACTGCGATCAGTTCAGTCAGTTTCGTTCCTGGTTTGACCTCACAAACACACCCAGCGTTCGCCCAGACACTCCCCCGTTTCTTCAGACACTCCCGCGTTTTTCCCAGAAACGGCAGCGTTTTTCCGCACACTCCCAGAAAACGGCCAGTTTCCGCCCAGAAAAACCCACTTCCTGTCAATCAGTGGCGTCACAAGGCGGGTGCGGGGGGTGCAGCCCGCACCCGGGTGTGACACCTGGAGGGGGTGACACCAAATGTCAGCTCCTCCGTAGTGACAGGAGCCAGGTGCTGCAGTGTGAAATTCCGCTACAGCACCCGGCTCCTGTCATAGCAGAGGAGCCGACAGCACACTGATACCGTCTCTGGGGGAAGCCCAGCATCTCCGGAGATGCTGGGCACGCCCCCAGAGTGACGATACCAGTATCCCCGCGAAGCCACGCCCCCTAGCTGTAAGGCCACGCCCCTTTTTTGCCGCGATCGCGGCAGTACATCAGGGGTGCGCACCGGGTGTCACCACACCTGGTGACGCCTCTGCTGTCAATCACGCTCCGATCACCAGAACGATGAAAAATCCTTGTTAGGCCGTGAGTAAAATACCAAACTTTTGTGCTAATTTACTTGGCGTAGGCGCACTGCGAACATTGCGCATGCGCAGTTTGCGACTAATCGCTCCGTAGAGAAAAAAAATAACGAGCGAACAACTCGGAATGACCCCCATGGTTTTGCCCAATTGCTAACAAACTTACTGCTGTGATCAACTCAGAATTACCCCCAATATGTCAATATTTTTGCTCTTACTAGCGACGATCGAAAAGCCTTGCTTTCAGCTAAGAAAAAGGGGCAGGGCAGCGAGGACGCTTTGCGCTCCTACCCGAATTAGGTTCGATGCATGTTGATCTTCGCGGCATGTTACCTAGAGACGCGCCCTGACGAACACATGAACATTGTGCGATATCAATTCCTCATACACGTGCTGTACCATAAGTACAAAGGGTCGGCTTGGCGATGTTACGATGAGGATTTTCGGCGCAAACAACACGAGCAGCAGATCTATAACTTCGGTAAAAAATATGTGGAATTGTGCTCGGAACTGAACCAGGGTTCAGCCGGCACTGAGGAACGCGGTACGGCGAGACGATGGGCAAAACGACCTGCCTCTCATTCTGCCGGCTTTCGCGGCCGTTCAGGGCGCGCGGGGCATGGCAAATGCTTCGCTTTCAATAATGCCCAATGCGACTTGGGGGGCGGTGTTGTTTTCGTCACTCCTGCATCAGATGTGGCGGAGGCCAAGGGATTAAGGACTGCCCCAGTCCCGGGACCGGGGGTACTTCCGGCCCGCAGACCCGTCAGAGTCACGCTCCCGTGGCCACCGGCGTTGGCCACAGCCCCCACCCCAATTAGACTTCGGGCGCTCATTCCCTGGCTGCAATGGTACCCGCGGCCGGTGGACGCCCAATTCTTACACTCGGGTTTCTCATCGGGCTTCCCCTTGCCGATACATGGACGGGTGGGTCCCGGGGCAGGTATGAACCTGCGTTCGGCTCGGGAATTTCCGGACATGCCCTGGCAGAAGGTGGAGGCTGAGGTGTCGTTAGGGAGAATGATTGGCCCTTTCCGGGAACCCCCCTTGCCAGACTAGGTCTTGTCCCCCGTAGGCATAGTGCCCAAAAAGACCACGGGCAAATTTCGGCTCATCCAACATCTTTCCTGTCCTCTGGGGTCATCGGTTAATGATGCTATCCCTTATGATCAGTGTAGGGTTGTTTACCTATCCTTTGATTCGGCCATAGACACCATCCGTTCTTTTGGTCCGGGGGCAGTTATGTGTAAATTGGACATCCAGTTAGCGTTTCGTCTCCTCCTGCTGCACCCTTCCGCCTTTTGGTTTATGGTTTTTAAGCTGGACGATGGCTATTACATCGATCGCTGCCTCCCTATGGGTTGTTCTATCTTCTGCACATACTTCAGTTCCTTCCTCCACTGGTGTTTGGAGCAGGCGACGGGCGAGCGGGGAATTTCGCACTACCTGGACGATTTTCTTTTTATCGGGCCATCGGACTCTGATCGCTGCGTCAACTTGCTGCAGAGGGCTTTGACCCTCTTCGCACACTTCGGGCTTCCGGTTGCATCCCTTGGTTTACCTTGGGATTCAGATTGATACGGTCGGTGGTCTCTGTAGGCTTTCTGCGGACAAGGTGTTGCGTCTGTGCGATGGTATCCTCTATGCGCTAGCTGCGGGCAAGCTCACTTTCAACAGGCTTGCAAGGTTATCCCCATGGGTAGGGTTTTCTGTAGAAAATTGGAACGAGCTACCGTGGGGGTTAGATGTCCTCATCATTTTCTTAGGTTATCACTCGAAATCCGAGGGATTTACGTATTTGGGACGACTTTCTAGTTAGTTTCAACGCATCTGTATTTGGCAAGAGGCGGTCGTGTCTAGCCCGTCCCTGGAGCTCTTCACGGACGCCTCTGGCGCTTTCGTGATTCGGAGCTTATTTCGCTGGCCGATGGTGCGCGTCTCCTTGGCCGCGTTCCTGGCTTAGCAAGGGCCTCACGACGAACATGCTGTTGTTGGAAATTTTTCCCATTCTGGTCGCTTTGGAATTGTGGTGCAATGCCCTGCGTAACAAACAGGTTATCTTCTGGTGCGACAATTTGGGCTTGGTTTTTGCCATCAACCGGCAGAAATCCACGTCCTTGCCGGTCCTGCGGGTCATTGCGCAGATAGTCTTGCTGTGCTTGGTGAACAACATTACGTTGCGAGCCAAGCATGTCCAGGGCGTGCGTAACGAAATTGCTGATGCCCTTTCTCGTGGTGACTGGCAGCGGTTTAGGCGCTTGGCTCCTGCAGCACACCTCCAAGGGGAATCATGTCCTGCTTATGTGTGGCAGGTTATCCGCCCGGATTGGAGGATTAAGCCCACAGGTCGTTGGCCCCTGCAACTTTTGCTCCCTATCGGGCCGCCTGGGAGCGGTGGAGTCGCTTCCTCCTGGAGAGAGGCCAGAGTGGTAAGACCTCTCACGACTTACTCTTAGAATACATCTGGGTTTTGTACTCCGACGGGATTTCGTGGGCGTCTGTTGGTAGGGTTCTGGCGGGTATATCATACTTTCTGAAGCTTCGGGGGAGGTGGATTTTACGAAGTCCTTTTTCCTCCGGCAGGTGTTGAAAGGTTGGGCTCGGGCGATCCCGCCCCGCTCGGATACTCTCCAGCCGATCACTGGGTCTTTGCTGAGGCGGATTTTGGGATCCCTATGGAGTATTTGCTCTTTGGGATACGAGGTTTGCCTCTTCATGGCGGCCTTTACGATGGCCTTCCACGGTGCGTTCAGGGTGGGTGAGCTGGTGTCCGTTTCTCTGACTTCTGCCTCGCCCATGCTGGCGGCCCACGTCGTCGTATGCCCCGACGGTTTGTGGTGTAGGATTCAGCGCTCCAAGACTGACGTAGTCGGCAGGGGGCAGTGGGTTCGAATGGGTCAGGCTCGTGCGCGGGGCATTTGTCCAGTTGCCGCGGCCCAGACTTATTCGTCCTTACGGCCTCCAACACCCACCGGGTGGCTCGTTCATAGTGACGGTTCCCCGTTGACCAGATATCAATTCCGGTCAGTTTTGGGGCATTGTATTTTATACCTGGGTCTATCTCCGGCCGACTATGGGACTCACTCTTTCCGCATCGGCGCTGCTTCAGCAGCCGCTGCGGCGGGTTGGTCCGAAGTCAAAGTCCGGGCACCGGGTAGGTGGAGGTCTGGTGCAGTCAGACGCTATATCAGGCCCTTTCCTCCCAGAGCGCCCATTTGAGGACTAGCCACTCGTCGCAGTTGCACTTTGCGATTGCGGGGGCCTTGAGGAATTTTTGTTTTATCGTTGGTTTTAATTACGGCTTTTTGTGTTTTTGCCTCAAGTCAAATTGGGCGGCCCAATCCCCCCCCCCCCGTTAGGGACGTAGTTAGGTTACCCATTTACTCATACTACCTTTATTTCGTTTATTAACCTTCGTCACACTCTTCTTTTGCAGGAAGGCGGTTAGATCCGCACTTTATATGGTTTGTCGGCCATTCATACGTCTACTGGCTGTCCGTGTTGGCTCTGGCTTGCGACACAATCTGGTTTCCGGAGCTGCAGTCTGTGCGCTGGTTGGGGCGTAGAGGCCTCCGCTGGGACGGCCTGCAGTATTGGCTTCAGTCGGCAGTTGGCCGATTCGGGTATCCGCTGTTTCTGGTCTTGCATCTGGGTGGCAATGATCTGGTGCGCCGCACTGGGCTCGAAATTCGCCTCGAGATCCGACGTTAACTGTTGGAACTTATGGCAGACTGGCCGTTTTGCCTGATCCTCTGGTCAGACATCGTCCCTCGGCGGTCTTGGCGTGGAGCCTTTAACCCCGGGGCGATTGACCTGGTTCGGAGGCGGGTCAATTTGGTTGTCGGTCGTGCTGTCCTCCAGCATGGTGGGCTGGTCGTGACGCTTGATGGCATCTCCTTCCGTGATCCGACGCAGTACTGGTCTGACGGGGTGCATTTGTCGCCGGCGGGCATGTTGATCTTCTTGGAGGACATTATTCAGGTCCTTAGGTCCCTTTAGATAGGTTTCTCTTTTGTTTAGTCGAGTTGGGTTTCGTCGCGTTAGTTAGTGTTCTGCTTTCTTTAGTTGAGTTGGGTTAGGTCTCTTTAGTTAGTTTTCTGCTTTGTTTCGTTGTGTGGGTTTTGAGTTCGGTGGCGGTGGCAGGTTGGTAACCTGGTAGTTGGCCGGTTTCTGAAAGGTTACTTAATTTTAATTATGAGTTCAATGTTAGTAAGTTCGGGTATACTTTTAGGTAAATTTTATAGTTTTATAATTAACTTACGGGCATCACTTTACCAGGTGGGTCCATATGATAGATAGAAACATATGTGGGTGGCGTGGCCAGTGGCCAAATTTTGACCCCATAGGGGTGGGGCGTACCTCCGTCCCTGCAACTGTTGGTGGGCAGGGGTAGTGGCAGAAGGTCGGCCCCTGTCCTTGGATTTTTGATTTTCGATGTCTGGGATGGAGGCAGGGGGCCAATCCCGGAACATCTGGGGCAGAACGCTCCCTCACACATATGTTTTTTATTGCTTGTTTTTTCTGTATTATAATGTTGATCACCCATGTTACGTTTTATCATGTTTAACCGTTCTTCTCCCCGCCACCTTAGTTAGAGAGGGAAGTCTGCATTTTAGTTTTAGTATTTAATAGGCCTTCCTCTCAGTCAGAAAATAAAAGCTGACCCCTTCACGCCAATTACAGTTGTTGTGTCTTTATTTTATAAGATAAGTGTGCTTGAGTGGCGCGCGGATGCATCTGATGTGTGTGGCTTATGAATAATTCCTGTGGTACTGGCTTTTATTTCTAGTGATTTTGTAATTTTCTTCCAGTGATTTGGACCAATAATACCATTGATTAGAACAAATAATTCCTGTAATACTGGCTTTTAATTCTAGTGATTTTGTCATTTTCTTCCAGTGATGTGGACCAATAATACCATTGATTAGAACTAATAATTCCTGTGAAACTGGCTTTTAATTCTAGTGACTTTGTCATTTTCTTCCAGTGATTTGGACCAATAATACCATTGATTAGAACGAATAATTCCTGTAATACTGGCTTTTAATTCTAGTGATTTTGTCATTTTCTTCCAGTGATTTAGACCAATAATACCATTGATTAGAATGAATAATTCATGTGATACTGGCTTTTAATTCTAGTGATTTTGTCATTTTCTTCCAGTGATTTGGACCAATAATACCATTGATTAGAACGAATAATTCCTGTGATACTGGCTTTTAATTCTAGTGAATTTGTCATTTTCTTCCAGTGATTTGGACCAATAATTCCATTGATTAGAACGAATAATTCCAGTGATATTGCCTTATAATTCACATGATACTGGAATCTAATTCTAGATGGGCCAGGTGTTTGTGTCGCTTATGTCAAAGTCGAAAAATATCATCATGCATATGCCTTGTACTAACCCCTCATGCACATGCCCGCTGCGCGTTCGCACACTCTGCCGTGCGTGTGCATATCCGCAATTTGCGTAAAGATCGCTCCGGCGATCACGCGCGTTGTATGCGCATTTGCGGTAGAGTTTGTAAGCGTCTAGCGTGCGACTCGATCGTAGCATATTTAACCCATATAGTGTGTTTTGTAGTAAATATTCCCCTAGACAATGTCAGCGAGAATGTTTAGTTTAAACGGTTCCTGGACAGAGGGATTCCTCTTTGCATGATAGGAAGGGTCAGATAAAGGTTGAAAGGTGGAGTCTAGTATCCAGCTGTAGGATATTTTAAGGGTAACATTTCGGTGTTGGTTAGGAAAGGATCGCTCGCTCCTGCGTATAGTTATGTGCAAAAGTAGTTTATGAACATATATTGTATTTGCTGTAAATTACACATGCGGCGGGAATCCTGAGGATACCTCCCACCAGAGCAGTTGGAGAAAGACAAAGCCCACCTGTTCAAATCCACCTATGACCTTTGCTATAATGTGGAGACACATTCCTGTGTCCAATGAACAATGAGATTGTAGGGACCATTGTATTGTGAATGTATGTTGTGTATATAAAGACCACCATTGCCTGGCCAGTCACTCACTCTCTCTGAAGGCTTTCTCCCTGAATGCTGAGGGCTGGATCCAGGACGCGCTTGCGAATCATCCCCACGTATGTATATTTCTCTGTAGCCATTTTGTTATCCATTCTGTTCGCCATTCGTTTCAATTTGTTCACTCTTGTTTGTTATTGTTCATATTATTCTCTGTTATTGTGTTAGATTTTGATGTTAGTTTGTAGTGTATAACTTGTATTGTGTTTTTCCCCTTTTCTCTAAACCATCCACGGCGGTGTTAGAACCGCTGTGGTTTTTAAATCCAAACCAGGTCTTGTGTTTTCACTTCTCCACAAAGGGCTTTTCTTAGCGTCTCAATCGCTCAAACAGCATACACATAGTTAAGGTTTTTAAGTGTTACATCATTGTAGTATTTGACTACTAAGGTTTAGAGTATAAGCATATTCTTACTGTGTGTTATTAATAAGGTTTACTGCGTATCATTCTGTGAGCGTCTGCGCCGCTCATGTCTCACGGCGCAGCGTCCGCTACGCCAATAGCGTAGCAGTACGGTACTCTGTACGCCTATAGCGTGCTTGGTACGAAGCGTGAAACCGTGAGCGTACGCATCGCTCGTGCGTCATGCCCACGGCTTGGCGTCTGTTACTCAGTACGCAAATAGCGTACTTAGTCCGTAATAGTAAATAGCTTATGTTTAAAGGTAATAATTGAATTTATCAATTGAGGGCTTGTCCGGTCCTCCTCATATCTGCAGCCTAGCAGGACAAGGCAGACTTTTTATCTATCAGCAAAGGGCGGGAAGGTAGTATCCCCTGTTAGCCGTTTGGTGGTCGGGGATACAGTAGTGCTGATTAGATAAGCGTCTGCTCCGCTTGGTTTGTAGGGATGCTGGTGGGATCCGGATCCGAAAGGTAAGAACGAAATGCTATTGTTTTTATTGGTTTTTAAATCTGTTTAAATTTCTGTTTGGTTTCAACTGCGCACGCAACACACGCAACACACGCACGCATTTGTATTTTATCTGTGTATTTTCGCATATCTACCTTTCTGTTTGCCATTTGCATTGATCACGTGCTGAGAAATTTGTTGCCATTTAGTTAAAAGTAAAAAGTAATATTTAAGGGAGTAATTGTAAAGCACACACGCAGCCTGACCCAGTTATAAAGGTTAATACAGGAGATACTGTGTGGTGCTTGGTAAGCGATTATAGTTAAATATCGTTTGCATTTATAGAAGCGTGTTATTTGTGTTACTGCGGACATATCCGGCCTTTGTATACGTGTCTCGGACCACGTGCGAGATTGCGTACGCAACGCAGAGGCCTACACATGTGGCATATATTACGCAACGTGCGTACGGATACGCCCACTAAATACAAATCACACGATAACATTGTTTTAGTTTAAGTGATACGGAAGCCACGCGATAATAGCACAAATTTGTTCAGTTCCCAAAACTTTAGTTTAAAAGATCCTTCTCTTGTTGCATCACCTCTGGGATTAGCCTGTTTTACCTGAATGAAAGTAATTTTCTGTACAGAAAAATCAAAGTGCATATGAGTGAGCAGGAGTGAGTGTGAAAAAATAAGAATTTACTCACCGGTAATTCTATTTCTCGTAGTCCGTAGTGGATGCTGGGTACTCCGTAAGGACCATGGGGTATAGACGGGCTCCGCAGGAGACTGGGCACTCTTAAAAGAAAGATTAGGTACTATATCTGGTGTGCACTGGCTCCTCCCTCTATGCCCCTCCTCCAGACCTCAGTTAGGGAAACTGTGCCCGGAAGAGCTGACATTACTAGGAAAGGATTTGGAATCCAGGGTAAGACTCATACCAGCCACACCAATCACACTGTACAACTCGTGATAACTATACCCAGTTAACAGTATGAACAATAACTGAGCCTCTCTCAACAGATGGCTCATACAATAACCCTTTAGTTAAGCAATAACTATATACATGTATTGCAGACAGTCCGCACTTGGGACGGGCTCCCAGCATCCACTACGGACTACGAGAAATAGAATTACCGGTGAGTAAATTCTTATTTTCTCTGACGTCCTAGTGGATGCTGGGTACTCCGTAAGGACCATGGGGATTATACCAGAGCTCCCAAACGGGCGGGAGAGTGCGGATGACTCTGCAGCACCGAATGAGCAAACTCAAGGTCCTCCTCAGCCAGGGTATCAAACTTGTAGAATTTTGCAAAAGTGTTTGAACCCGACCAAGTAGCAGCTCGGCAAAGTTGTAGTGCCGAGACCCCTCGGGCAGCCGCCCAAGAAGAGCCCACCTTCCTCGTGGAATGGGCTTTTACTGATTTAGGATGCGGCAGTCCAGCCGCAGAATGTGCAAGCTGAATGGTGCTACAGATCCAGCGAGCAATAGTCTGCTTTGAAGCAGGAGCACCCAGCTTGTTGGGTGCATGCAGGATAAATAGCGAGTCAGTTTTTCTGACTCTAGCCGTCCTGGAAACATAAAGTTTCAGGGCCCGGACTACGTCCAGCAACTTGGAATCCTCCAAGTCCCTAGTAGCCGCAGGCACCACAATAGGTTGGTTCAAATGAAACGATGATACCACCTTAGGGAGAAATTGGAGACGAGTCCTCCATTCTGCCCTTTCCATATGGAAGATCAGATATGGGCTTTTACATGACAAAGCCGCCAATTCTGACACACGCCTAGTCCAAGCTAAGGCCAAAAGCATGACCACTTTCCACGTGAGATATTTTAGCTCCACGGTCTTAAGTGGCTCAAACCAGTGGGATTTTAGGAATCCAACACACGTTAAGATCCCAAGGTGCCACTGGAGACACAAAAGGGGCTGAATATGCAGCACCCCTGTAACAACGTCCGAACTTCAGGCAGTGAAGCCAGTTCTTTTTGAGAGAAAAAGGGATAGGGCCGAAATCTTGGCCTTTATGGATCCTAATTTTAGGCCCATAGTCACTCCTGACTGTAGGAAGTGCAGGAATCGACCCCCCTGGAATTCCTCTGTAGGGCCTTCCCGGCCACACACCAAGCAACCTATTTTCGCCATATACAGTGAAAACGTCTTGCTATCACGTCTTTCCTAGCCTTTATCAGCGTAGGAATAACTGCATCCGGAATGCCCTTTTCCGCTAGGATCCGGCGTTCAACCGCCATGCCGTCCAACGCAGCCGCGGTAAGTCTTGGATCAGACAGGGTCCCTGTTGCAACATGTCCTTACTGAGAGGCAGAGGCCATGGGTCCTCTGAGAGCATTTCTTGCAGTTCCGGGTACCGAGTCCTTCTTGGCCAATCCGGAGCAAAGAATATTGTTCACACTCCTCCGTTTATTACAATTCTCAGCCCTTGGGTCTGAGACAGGGACGTGCAGTCAGGGGAGGCAGTGCCTCCCCTGTCATTAATGATTATAATAATATAAAGAATATACTTATGACACATATTCTGTTTCATAAGTATATGCTTTCTATGATTGTAATCATTTTTAACACGAAAAACCAGGTTAAAATTTGTGTTAGAGGCACCGATAGCGGTGCCTCCTGCGGCTAATGACAAAGGGTTGGAAGTGGGGACGGGCAGGGGGCGGGGCCAAGGAGAGGGCTGTAAAAGCCCATTAAGAAAAGAAGTATAGGCGGCACTGGTATGAGTGCCTCAGTGACAGGGGCGTGCTTTCAGCACATATGAAAGCACGCCCCTGTCACTGATGCAAATATGATTGGGCACCAGATCCTGAGCCCACCCTGGTGTCCTGCCTACTTTTGCTGTCTGTTCATCTTGACCGGCCTGCTTCTTTACACCCGACTTGAGTCCCGGCCAGCGGCGTAACCAGGGCAGCGTCAGTGGAGCTCATGCTCCAGGCGCCTCTCTCTGGCAAGGGTGCCGCAGTTCCGCGCCGGCCAGTAGCTGCAGCAGTAGTTCGGCGGCCGCGGGATGGGAGGCACGATTGAATGCTCTCCTCCGACGGCGGCGGCAGGGGGGGGGATCGGAATCAGCCATGGGGTGACAGGGGAGAGAAGCATCCATGCGGGGACTCAGGGGGGGGGGGGGGGGGCAGCCATATAGACCCACGGTGGGGAGGGGGACAACCTTGGGAATACACAGAGGGGAAGGCAGCATTGGGGACCTTAAAGGGGGAGGCAGCCATGGGGACATAAAGGGGGGGAAGCAGCATTGGGGACCTTAAGGGGGGAGGCAGCCAGGGGGACATAAAGGGGGGGAAGCAGCATTGGGGACCTTAACGAGGGATGCAGCCAGGGGGACATAAAGGGGGGGAAGCAGCATTGGGGACCTTAAGGGGGGAGGCAGCCAGGGGGACATAAAGGGGGGGAAGCAGCATTGGGGACCTTAAGGGGGGAGGCAGCCATGGGGACATAAAGGGGGGGGACAGCATTGGGGACATAAAGGGGGGAGGCAGTCTTGGTGCGATACAGGGGGGAGGCAGTCTTAGGGAGATACAGGGGGGAGGCAGTCTTGGGGCGATACAGGGGGGAGGCAGCCATGGGGAGACACACCTTTAATTAACCCCACATGCACATGGGGGGAGGGGGTATAGCACGCATATTCTCCGGTCGCCGTGACTACACGCTACACCTCTGAGTCCCACTTCCATTCCTCCGGCCAGACCCTCTGCAAATTATAGCACACACATTTAGCACACACATTTCAAATCTGCCACGCGGCCACTCCTGATTAGCTGCCGGTCCGCAGCAGATTTTAAATAGTAGCGCCTCGGTCATAGGAGCCGCAGTGCCGCCGACCATAGCCTCCTTGTCCTTGCACCGCCGCCGCCCTCTGCCTCCTCCTCACTACACCGCCACTACACTCATCCGTGCCCTGCCGCCCTCAGCCGCTCCGCCGCCACCCTCTGTCCTTCTCTGCACCTCCGCCAGCTCCGCACCATGCCGACCACAGCCTCCTCATCCACCGCACCGCAGACCAAAGCATCATCAGCACAGCTGAAGCTCAAGAGGTAATCTTACCCTTCTGCCTTTCTCTCTACCTAGTCCCTACTGTATGCCCTTGCTGTCCCTTTCACTCTCACTGTCCCTGATGTAATTTTCCCTGTAGCTCTCTCTGTCACTCTCCCTGTCCCTATGTCCTTGCTGTCACTTTCCCTGATTTTTTGTCTCACTCCATGTGACATTATGTGATTTTTGGCTCATATTGTGTGCTATAGTGTGATTTTTGGCTCATACTGTGTGGTATAATATGAATTTCGGCTCATACTGTGTGCTATAATGTGAATTTCGGCTCATTCCGTGTGCTAGAATGTGAATTTCAGCTCATACTGTGTGGTATAATATGAATTTCGGCTCATACTGTGTGCTATAATGTGAATTTCGGCTCATACCGTGTGCTAGAATGTGAATTTCGGCTCATTCTGTGTGGTATAATATGAATTTCGGCTCATACTGTGTGCTATAATGTGAATTTCGGCTCATACTGTCTGCTATAATGTGAATTTCGGCTCATTCATTGTGCTACAATGTGAATTTCTGTTCATACCGTGTGGTATAATGTGAATTTCGGCTCATTCAGTGTGCTATAATGTGAATTTCTGCTCATACCGTGTGCTATAATGTGAATTTCGGCTCATTCTGTGTGCTATAATGTGAATTTCGGCTCATACCGTGTGGTATAATGTGAATTTAGGCTCATTCTATGTGCTATAATGTGAATTTCGTCTCATACCGTGTGGTATAATGTGAATTTCGGCTCATTCTGTGTGCTATAATGTGAATTTCGGCTCATTCTGTGTGCTATAATGTGAATTTCGGCTTATAATGTGAATTTCGGCTCATACTGTCTGCTATAATGTGAATTTCGGCTCATTCATTGTGCTACAATGTGAATTTCTGTTCATACCGTGTGGTATAATGTGAATTTCGGCTCATTCAGTGTGCTATAATGTGAATTTCTGCTCATACCGTGTGCTATAATGTGAATTTCGGCTCATTCTGTGTGCTATAATGTGAAAGGGGCACCAGTACTAGATAGTATAAGGGGTCCTACTATTGTGGTGCATAATGTGTATAAGGAGTATATGTTGTGGAAAACCACACTGAAGGACACTCCCCTTTTCAGTGGTAACGCCCCCTTTTCCGGAGCGCGCACATACTTGCAACCTTCACTTTTCCATATCCCAATTCAAAATTTCCACTTCGACCACTGTGAGGGATGGTATCAGAATCCTGGCGCTTGATATGATGACTGTCAGAATACCGACAGCGTCATCCCGATGTGCAGGATCCCGACAACTGTTAGGTTATTACCCTAACCGTAATCTCTAACCCCCCCTAACCCTCCCTGCCTGCAGCCTGTTCCTAAACTGTGCCAGGTAGAGCCCATTCCTAAACTGGTATTGCTGGCCAGGGATGACTCTGCTTGTCTCCAGCCTCCACCACAAGCAGCAGCGCAGCTGTTGGGAGACCTGCTGCTGCTGGCAGAGAATGGAGGTGAGCAGAGTCTGTCCTCATGCTGCCATAGCGGCGGCTTTAGCGGGCATGCCTCACCAGCCACTGACCTCACTGCACGCCACTGGTCTGAGAGGAAGAGGAGGGAATATATAGACCGACTGGAACACCCACGGTGTTACTAGTGCGACCACAGCTATCGCCTGAGAGTCCCTTGACCCAGCGTAAAACCTTTTTTATCTTTTTATTGAGGTGGGACGCCATGTAGTCCACCTGAGGCAGTTTCCATCAATTTGCAAAACTGCGTGAAGACTTCCTGATGAAGTCACCACTTTCCCGGGTGGAGGTCGTGTCCGCTCCCGGAATGAACACTGCTGACAGTGCGCTTACTTGATTCTCCGCCCAGCGAAGAATTCTGGTGGCTTCTACCCACGCCACCCTTCTCCTTGTGCCGCCCTGGCGGTTTACATGAGCCCCTGCGGTCTGACTGGATCAGAACCGGTTGGTCGCGAAGCAGGAACTCCGCTTGACTTAGGGCGTTGTATATGGCCCTTAGTTCCAGGATATTGATGTGAAGGCAAGTCTGTTGGCTTGACCACAAACCTTGGAATTTTCTTCCCTGTGTAACTGCCCCCCACCCTCGGAGGCTTGCATCCGTGGTCACCAGGACCCAGTCCTGAATGCCGAATCTGCGGCCCTCGAGAAGATGAGCACTCCACAGCCACCACAGGAGAGACACCCTGGCCCTGGGGGATAGGGTGATTAACCGATGCATCTGAAGATGTGATCCGGTCCACTTGTCCAGTAAGTTCCATTGTCCTTGCATGGAACCAGCCGAAGGGGATGGCCTCGTATGACGCCATCATCCTTCCCAGGACTCGAGTGCAGTGATGCACTGACACCTGTTTTGGTTTTCAATGATTCCTGACCAGTGTCATGAGCTCCTGAGCTCTCTCTATCGGGAGATAAACTCTCTTCTGGTCTATGTCTAGGATCATGCCTAGGCGAGGCAGATGAGCTGTAGGAACCAACTGCGACTTTGGAATATATAGAATCCAGTCGTGTTGCCGTTTCACTTCCAGAGAAGGTGATACACTGTCCAGCAACTGCTCTCTTGATCTCGCTTTTATGAGGAGATCATCCAAGTATGTGATAATAGTGACACCTTGCTTCCGCAGGAGCACCATCATATCCGCCATTACCTTGGTGAAATTGGTAATGACAATCCCGTACCGCAATTCTGAAGTACGCCTGATGAGGTGGATAAATGGGGACACGAAGGTATGTATCCCTTATGTCCCGATTCATTTCAGGCATGCAATGACCGCTCTTAGCGATTCCATCTTGAACCTGAACCTTTTCAGGTATATGTTCAGGGATTTTAATTCAATATGGGTCTAACCGAACCGTCTGGTTTCGGGATTATAACATGGTCGAATAATAACACCCTCTTGTTGAAGTAGGGGACCCTTGACCACCACCTGTTGAAGATACAATTTACGAATTGCAGTTAACACTGGCTCCCTCTCTTGGGGGGGAAGCCCGCCGGGTCCTCGGTGAGGGGGCATCATCTCACAGTCCAGCCTGTATCCCTGCGATACAATTTCTATTGCCCAGGGATCCAACAGGGAGTGAACCCACTTGTGGCTGAACTTACGAAGGCGTGTCTCCACCGGGCCTAGCTCCGCCTGTGGAGCCCCAGCGACATGCGGTGGATTTTTGTAGAGGCCGGGGAGGACTTCTGTTCCTGGGGACTAGCTGTGTTGTACAGCTTCTTTCCTCTGCCCCCGGCTCTGACAAGAAAGGACGCACCTCAGACTTTCTTGTTTCTTTATTCGAAAAGCTGCATTTAATAATGTTGTGCTTTCCTAGGCTGTGCAGGAATATAAGGCAAAATATCAGAATTACCAGCTATAACTGTGGAGACCAGGCCCGAGAACCTTTCTCCACACAATCCTCAGCCTTCCATATGCCTCTTAAGTCGGCATCATCTGTCCAATGTATATTCTATAGGACACGTCAAGCAGAAATCGACATAGCTTTTGTCTCTAGGACCCAGTATACTCATGTCCCTTTGGGCATGCTTTATAATTATATATCTATCACTTAAGACAGCATCTTAAAATATTTATATGCATACTAGGGTCTCAATCTCTGCTGATAAGGTACCTGTCCACGCTGCCACAGCGCTATAAACCCATGCCGACACAATCGCCGGTCTGGGTAGTATACTAGAATGTGCACGCTATCTGCAGGATCCCTGAGAATAGCTAGTGCAAACAGGACACCCAAGGGGAAGATTCTCAACACATCCTGGCCCTAGTGGGGAAAGGATACAGCCTGAGAATTCTCTTGTGGGAAGCTGCTGTCTCTTGTCTGGAGATTCCCGCTCTTTTTCCTCATGAGAGGAGGGAAATTTAACTCAGCATTCTTCCCCTTAACATATGTACTCTCGTGTCAGGGACAGATGAGTCATCAGTGATATGCAAAATCATCTTTTATTCCAATAATCATATATTGAATATCTTTTAGCCCTCTTGGCTGTAACTTTGCATTATCATAGTCAACAGTGGAGTTAAACTCTGTGTCGATACTTTGTTATTTTGGATAGTGAACATAGAGAGACTCTGAAGGACTCTGTGACATAGGGACAGACCAGGGTAGATTTCCTTTCTGTTCCCTAACCTTTTGTGCAATAATTTTACCTCAGCACTTAAACATATCCAAACAGGTGTCGGCGTTGTTGACGGAGACACCCTCCCACACACTTATCCGCTCTATCACCTCCTTAGAGGAGCCTTTTACCTCAGACATGTCGACACACGCTTACCGACACACCACACACACAGGGGATGCTCTATTTGAAGACATTTCCCCCACCAGGCCCTTTGGAGAGACAGAGAGAGAGTATGCCAGCACACACCACAGCGCTATATAATACAGGGATGTACACTATACTGAGTGATTTTTCCCCTATAGCAGCTTATATACACAGTTTTGCGCCTAAATTGATGTGCCCCCCCCTCTCTTTTTTACCCTTTGTGTACCAGGATACTGCAGGGGAGAGCCTGGGGAGCTTCCTTCCAGCTGAGCTGTGAAGAGAAAATGGCGCCGGTGTGCTGAGGAAGAAGGCCCGGCCCCCTCAGCGGCGGGATTCTGTCCTTTTATGTACTTTAATGGCGGGGGTTAATGCACATATACAGTTTATCAGACTGTATATTATGTGCTTTTCGCCAAGTAAGGTAATCTAATTGCTGCCCAGGGCGCCCCCCCCCCAGCGCCCTGCACCCATCAGTGACCGGAGTGTGTGGTGTGCTAAGGGAGCAATGGCGCACAGCTGCAGTGCTGTGCGCTACATTAATGAAGACCGGAGTCTTCAGCTGCCGATTTTCAACTTCTCTTCGTTCTTCTGGCTCTGCAAGGGGGACGGCGGCGCGGCTCCGGGACCGGACGACCGAGGACTGGGCCTGTGTTCGATCCCTCTGGAGCTAATGGTGTCCAGTAGCCTTAGAAGCCCAAGCTAGCCGCAAGCAGGTAGGTTCGCTTCTCTCCCCTCAGTCCCACGTAGCAGTGAGTCTGTTGCCAGAAGATCTCACTGAAAATAAAAAACCTAACAAATACTTTCTTTTCTAGGAAGCTCAGGAGAGCCCCTAGGGTGCATCCAGCTCTGGCCGGGCACAGATACTAACTGAGGTCTGGAGGAGGGGCATAGAGGGAGGAGCCAGTGCACACCAGATATAGTACCTAATCTTTCTTTTAAGAGTGCCCAGTCTCCTGCAGAGCCCGTCTATACCCCATGGTCCTTACGGAGTACCCAGCATCCACTAGGACGTCAGAGAAATAAAGTTTTTTTGTGAACCCATAATTCGGGATCCCGTCTGAGACCACATCAGGTGAGTGGACACTTGGTGGCGTGGGAGTGGCTTTCTCACGTTAACATTGTATAAGGTATAAAGGAGCAATTAGTATTACAGCAGACCAAAAGGTCGGCAAAAGTCAGAAATCCGTTTAAGGTAAGTAATGAAGTTCTGAAAACCCTGACTTGAGAAAGGTCAGAGGTAGTGAGCGCAGCCCCGGGGGTTTGCGTAGTACCCATATAGGCCCGTTTTGAGAATACGCTCCGGCTGAGGTTTCGCAGCCCAAACAATCGATTCCGTTGGTCGTGCAGCAGATAAGTAATAGTTACTTATACGCAGTGCGACTGGACCGCACGATACTGTGTACATTAGTTAGTTCACCTTGATACCCACTAAATTTGCTGCGGGATCATCGACGCTAATTGTACAGGTAAACGTGATTTGTGTAGGTTTTTTTTATTTTAAGGGAGTTTCGCTGTTCACTCAGGAAATCTCCAACAACTGATATTTACTGGGAGGGGTAGCATACTCCCACACGCTCTCAGTAAATAGAAGTTATAAAAGATCCCGAGGTTGGGTACTTCTGGCACTGGAAACAGGTTACGGACACAGGGCTGGTGTATAGGCCAACAGGGGCGTGAGTGGGTGAAAGTGCTCGGAGAACTTTCACCGTCGCCTTACCACTGAGTAAGTTGGTTTTTGTAAGGGTTCGCTGAAAAGGCAATACCTGCAAAGAATGGGGACCACTTGCTCAAGTAGGGGACGATCAACAAGGGTTCACGTTGATATTTGTCGGCCCAAAGGGTTGGTGAGGTACATAATGTGTGAGAAATATGGATCACACGCAGAGGTCTTGTGCAATGAGTGGGAACGTATGACTGTGAACGATGGGGAACAGTTCCCTAGGGTAGGCAGTTTTAATCCTGAGGTTTTGCAAAATTTAAGGAGAAGGATATGTCTGATTAAATCCGGAAAGCAACGGATTAGACATTATGATTATTTACAGTTATGGCAACAGGAAGGTGAGATACAAAGGGGATTAGCTCAAGCAGCTGGTTCCAACCCTATCAGAAAACTGATAGCCACAGCACCATCACCACCATACATAACAGGAGAGAAAATGGCTACAGAGAATGGCATACTGGTATATGATAAAAGTGCACTTAATAAATGTATTAATGATAAGAGTAAAGTAGATAAGTGTATTGATGCTAATGCTAACCCGTGCAAGTTATATCCCATCCTAAACTTCTCTCAGGACTGCGACCAGGAAGATGAGCCCACAACGATATCAGCACTCTCTTTAGCAGCCACCATACAAGAGACTACAGTAGACACGGCCCAACCAGTAAGAGGAGTAGCGAAGGCCCCTAGTGGAGGGATAGGTGAGGTCGTGTCCACGGGTAAGTACGGAACTGTACATTATGCGGAAACAATTACACCTCACATTGTAGAAGAAACACAGAGTGATGTAATTGAACTTAATCCTGTCAGGGTGATCGCAGTCCCAAATGGAAAGACTGATGCTCAGGGAGTCACTCCCATCAGGAACATTGCGATGCACTGCCCCTGGTCCCGGACAGAATTAAGGACAATTATGTCAGAATTTCCTGATCCCAGGAAAGATCTAGCCGCATGCCAAAGGTTCATTAAAGAACTAGGTAACGCCGCCGAACCCACTAACAAGGATTGGCGGACAGTACTGCGGGCATGTTTGCCCTCTACCATTGACCCTTTGAAATTCATTACTGATTGTAAGTTAGATGAAGAGAAACCTCTCACTGATGCTTACAATCAGGAAAATGTTAAACAGATCAACCTGCAGTTAGGAGTATATTTCCCAACTGTTGTCAAGTGGAACAAAATTTTCTCCATTAGACAAAAAGAAGGGGAAATTGCTTCTGACTATTTCCATAGGGCATTAGAGGAAATGGCTAGGTACACTGGAGTTGTAGACATTGAAGAAAATGTGCACCATAGAGAGGTAGCGGTGTCCGTATTAATGAACGGTTTAAAGGAAGTGTTGAGAACTAGGACACAAACCACTCAACCTAACTGGAGAGGTATGTCGGTGGCTGCTTTGAGAGAGACCGCTGTCGGGCATGATCGGAACATCATTAGACACAGGGAGTCACAGCGCGATAAGCTGATGGCAGTGAGTATACAGGCCCTTACAACAAGGCCACCTCAGCCTAAGCCCCAGACCCCTGACGGTAAGTCGTATGTGGTAAAATGTTATAACTGTCAGAGAGAAGGACATTTTTCACGAAACTGCACCTATAGAAACCCACATAAGGTATATCAACCCCCTAGACAACAACATGACACACGTAATTGGGATCAGGGACCGCAGAGGAGGAGTTATGAGCCACATGCAGGGGAAACCAAAAGGTACCCACCAAGGAGAGACTGGCAGTTCTCTGAAAATTCTCTGTTACCCCCTCACATATTGTAGCTGCCAACGCGCTGCGGGAGGGCCACAACTTACAATAGGGGTCAGGCTACACCTGTAGTCTGCAGCCAGTGAAATTAATTGCGAGCCTTGGAAGTGAACCCGAGGTCACAATTGATGTAGCTGGTAGATCACTACCTTTCCTTGTAGATACGGAGGCGGCCAAGTCAGTGTTAAATTCAACAGTGGGTATGAAAACCACTGGTAAAACAATTCCAGCCATGGGAGTAACAGGAGTAGTACAACACTACCCTTTAAGCAAACCAGCAGAGATTACGATAGGGCCTTTGCAGACCAAGCACTCCTTTTTGCTAGCTGCATCGGCTCCGACTAATCTACTTGGGAGAGATTTACTGTGCAAGATGGGGTGTGTCATATATTGTACTCCTGGAGGTGTGTTCTTAGATATACCCGAGAATCACGCTCAGGAAGTGCAGGATATGCTAGACTCCCCTCAAAGGTTAATGTCACACACTGCTGTTACAGACAGGTGTCCATCCAAGGTAGAGGAAATTATCTCCCAGATACCGGAGTCACTTTGGACCAAGGATGGACAAGACACTGGATTAATGGCAAATGTAGCTCCTGTAGTAGTTCAAGTAAAAGATGGTAGGATAGCTCCAAAAATCCCACAGTATCCTCTGAAGCCAGAGGTGGAGTTAGGAGTTTACCCAGTAATAGAGCGCTTGCTACAACAGGGCATTCTGGTTAGGACGTCCAGCACTGCCAATAGTCCCATCTTCCCTGTGAAAAAGAGTGGGGGGAGGGGTTACAGGCTAGTGCAGGATTTAAGGGGGATCAACAAAATAGTTGAGAGCCAATTCCCCGTAGTGCCAAATCCAGCTGTCATCCTTATGCAAATCCCTCCCACTGCGAAATTTTTTACTGTTATTGACCTCTGCTCCGCTTTCTTTTCGGTTCCTCTGCACCCTGATAGCCAATATTTGTTTGCATTTACATACAGAGGAGTACAGTACACCTGGACTCGTTTACCACAAGGTTTCATTGACAGCCCAAGTATTTTCTCACAGGCTTTGCATGATTGTTTACAATCCTTTCAACCTGAGAGCGGATCAGTATTAATACAGTATGTAGATGACTCACTGCTGTGTTCTGATTCACTCGAAGCGTCCTTGAGAGACACGAAACAGCTTTTGTTTCATCTTTCTAATACTGGACACAAGGTTTCAAAGGATAAGTTGCAGTTATGCCAGACCAAGGTAAAATATTTGGGACATTGCTTGACACAAGGACTGAGACACCTTACCGCTGATAGAATACAGGCGATTCGCGACATGACTCTGCCACAAACCCAGCAACAGATTCGCACTTTCCTAGGAATGTGTGGGTACTGCCGCAACTGGAACCCAGGGTTTTCCATACTGGCCTTACCTTTACAAGAGATGGTCTCATCAAACAAACCAGATCGGATTTCACACACAGATGAGTCCGAACTGGCATTTGAGAGACTCAAACAGTGCCTATCGCAGGCACCAGCATTAGGTATGCCAGATTATGGGAAACCCTTTGAACTGTACGGAACGGAAAGTGATGGGTGTGCGGCAGGTGTTTTAACCCAGAAACATGGTGATGCCAGCAGGCCGGTAGCCTACTACAGTGCTCAGCTAGACACCGTAGCACAGATCTCTCCCTACATGCTTGCGAAGTGTTGCAGCGATAGCATTGCTAGTGAGTAAAAGCGAAGATGTAGTGTTGGGACACAACCTGACCATCCATACACCTCATGCAGTGTCAGCCTTACTGAATTCTGCCCAAACCAGACACGTCTCATCTGCACGGTTTACAAGGTGGGAATTAGCACTAATGGCCCCTGTAAACATCACCATAAGGAGATGCAGCGCACTAAATCCTGCAACGTATCTCCCAGGTGTGCCTGGACAGGCACAAAGGGTGGGGGATGAGAGTGATGGTGAAGGAGGATTTAGTACAGACACTGACACACATGATTGTATGGAATATTTGACCCAAAATTTCACTGCAAGGCCCGACATCAGTGACAACCCACTGGAAGGTGTAGATTTTACTTTTTACACTGACGGTAGTTGCCACAGACAGACGGACTCGGGAGACTTGTGTACTGGATACGCAGTCGTAGATGACAAAGGTACCATAGAAGCGGAACCCCTGGGCCCACCTCACTCAGCACAAGTTGCTGAGCTGGTCGCCCTAACCAGAGCGTGTGAATTGGCTAAGGGTAAGTCAGCCAATATCTACACGGATTCTAGGTATGCCTTTGGAGTAGTACATGATTTCGGGGCCCATGGCGCCTCAGAAATTTCATGACGACAGCTGGCACACCCGTGGTGCATGCGACCCACATCAAAAGACTTCTAGCAGCGATACAGGAACCTGACAGAGTGGCTGTTATCAAGTGTAAAGCCCACACATACAGAAAAGACCCAGTGTCACTTGGTAACAGCCGGGCAGACGAAGCTGCTAAATCAGCAGCCGGTACCCCCATACAGACAGACATCACACAACTGATGGTATTCAATACCGTCAACACACAGAAATTGAGTGAAATGCAAAATTTGTGTTCCCCACAGGAAAAGGCAGTCTGGAGGTCAAAAGGATATGGCCAGGAGTCCTCAGGACTCTGGACAGATGGACAGGGTAAGCCAGTGGCACCCAGAGCATACCTTCCAAGTTTAGCTGAGGCGGCACATGGTCTGACTCATCTAGGCAAAGAAGGTATGTGCAAGTTGGTAAGAGCCTACTGGTGCGCGCCAGGATTCTCTTCTCATGCAGGTAAGAGAGCAATGACATGCCTCACCTGCTTGAGGAAGAATATTGGAAAGGCAATACCAACTGAACCATCCCATATCCCACCAACGGACGGCCCTTTTCAGGTAATACAAATTGATTTCATACAATTGCCACCTTGTAGAAATTTTAAGTATGTATTGGTTTGTATTGATGTGTTTTCAAATTGGGTTGAAGCGTTCCCCGCTGCCACAAATACTGCTGTGTTTACTGCAAAGAAAATTGTGCAGGAATTTGTGTGCAGGTATGGTATCCCTAGGATAATTGAAAGTGATAGGGGTACCCATTTTACAGGTGAAGTCTTTCAGGTAATGTGCAAATTAATGGGAATTAATAGTAAGCTGCATACTCTGTACCGCCCACAGGCGAGTGCGAAAGTGGAAAGAGTAAACAGCACTATTAAGAACAAGTTGAGCAAAGTGATGGCTGAAACTGGATTGTTGTCGGCCAGAAGCTTTGACACATGTACTGTACAGCATCAGAACCACTCCCAGGTCCCCTCTTAACTTGTCACCCTTTGAGATTCTTTTTGGTTGACAACCCCATGTAATGATTGACCCCCAGGATGATTTGAAATGTAACAATGAAGTCACTGTAAAGTATTTGGTTAAGATGAGCAAGCAGTTGAGGAATCAAAACAGCAATCTAAAGCTAGTGATTCCTGATCTGCCAGACAGTAATTGTCATGACATTGAACCTGGGGACTATGTAATGATTCGCAATTTTCTACGCTCAGGTTGTCTGATTGACCGGTGGGAAGGACCGTACCAAGTCTTACTGACCAGCACGACAGCATTGAAGGTTGCCGAGAGGGAGACTTGGGTCCACTCGTCCCACTGTAAGAAGGTCGCTGACCCAGAGAAAGCCCGTGACAAAGAGCAGAGTGTGGAGGAAACCATATCACTGGAGTGTCTGTTCCGGGAAGGTTGAGAGGCAGGACTGTTGTCACGGCACCTGAGCACAGAGAACTACAGGATCAGAGGCGGTTGTCGCGCCAAGTTTTCTTTCCCTCCTAATTATTTTCTTTCCCCCATTACAACTCTTTCTTTCTCCTCCTGCAAAATGGACATGCCTCAAGAGACTGCATTCCGTGTTTTCCTATTGACCCTGTTGTTGACCAGAGCAGTCTGTTTCGGTGAGAGTACCAGCGAGGTCGAGAAAGGATCTGGAATGGGTTCTGATGACCAGGATGGATTCGTAGAATTCCGAGAGCAACACAATCACGAGCAAAGGCGAGTATCAGAAAACGATCTGGTAGCCATGACACTAAGAGACATTGTGAAGGATTGTTAGCTGAAGAGAATTGTATCTGTAGGAATTGTGAAAACATAATTGAGGACGGGTGCATCCAGAGATGTCAGTCCAGCAATAATATCAACATGGACCGTCATTCATTGAGTGACTATCACTCGTTAGTGGGTAAGGTTTTAAACCAAACGGAATGCTGGGTGTGCTCACAAGTACCTCAAGGTCATAGTAAGTCAGGACTAGTGCCATACGCTTTAACGATAGATGAGGTACTTGAATTAAGGGGTGGGAGACCGGTGGACAAGAAATTTAATATTTCTAGGCCTCCTAGTTTGAAGCTCCACCAATATCATGTGGATAGGTCCTTAATATGTTTTAACATTTCCAATCCCCGAAAGCCGGGAAATTGGGAAGTGACATGGAACAACCAAACCATGACATTCTCACACAGAGCCGATAGAATGCCCGTAGACTCAGAGCTTATACGCCAAATAGCCAACGGTGGGAGATATTTTCAGTATAGGTACACTCTAGGAAGTAGGACCATGCGAGTTGGAGAAGTATCACCAGGATACTGTGCGCATATCATACAGCCTGATACGTGTACTAGACAAATGAGAGAGTTAGGGATAGGATTTTTCACCTGGAAGGTTTGTAATATGGTGATGTCATATTCTGTCCCATATGTCCTCCCCGATGATGCATATTTCATATGTGGGAGGAAGGCGTATAAGTGGCTTGCCCCAAACTCAGAGGGATTGTGTTACATTGGAAGAGTGTTGCCAGAAGTAATGACCATTACCCATGAGAAAATGAAAGACGTTTATCGCAATGCTCAAGCTCCTTACACTCACACCCATTACGAACACATTGTAAAGAGACACCTTATAGATAGGACAGAGCATGCAGCCTCTGATTTGATCCACGAATCCACCGGGATTCAATTCCTACTCGTGCTAGATATCACCCGTACCGCCAGAGGAGTTATAAATTTTAGGTATATAACTGCGCTAGCGAACCTGATAGACAATATCACCGAGATGTATGATGACACCTTCAGGTATACTGGGAGAGAATTGCAAGCTTACAAAACGGAACTGATCCAGCACAGGATGGTTCTAAATTACATCACAGCAGTGACAGGCGGGTATTGTGTCACCCTAGCAACTCAGTATGGTGTAAAGTGCTGTACGTATATCACAAACAGCACTGATGACCCAACCGAGGTCATAGATCAAAAGATGGACGATATCTTGCAATTGAAGTGGGAGTTCCGAAGGAGGCACAACCTTACCCTTACTTCTGTGAGTAATGAACTGACCGGCTGGGTATCATGGTTGGACCCACGCAATTGGTTCTCAGGTTTAGGAGAATGGGCCCAAAATGTTATCGTTACTGTAGGGAAATTCCTCTTATGTATCCTAGGAGTTGTCATAATGATTGGATTGATATTCAGATGTATTCGGATTTTAATGAATTGCAAGCGTAGTACCAAATTGATGAGTTTGAGGAGCAAGGGCATTGTAACAACAACTGGTTTAATTTATGACCCATCAATCGAGACAATGCTGTGATAAAATGTGATTCCACGGTCCATTTCTTTCACCCGTTTCTCCTTTGTTTTTCTCTAAGGTAAAAAGACATCTATTCGGAAGAAGATTTTGATGACCTTTTATACAGACCATTGATGAACTCTTTCACAGACATTTGATGAACTTTTAGAGACTTTAACTTTATGGACACTTGAAAAACTTTGCTTGCCATTTACAGCAAAGATACAGCAACCCGGACAAGACATCAACAAGACTTCAACAAGACATCCAAGGACAATCACATACATTATCATATGAATGCATTTATAACGCATGTTTCTTATCTTCATCTCTACGATCTTCAGGTAGTGACACACATAGTCGACAGGTAATATAAGTACATATATTAGCACTCACATATTTTCCCCCTTCATGTATCATCAACTAATGTGCACCCCATTTGTTGGAACTAAAAGCCGAAGAGAGCTCGGTAGAGTTTGTTAGCCCACTTACAGACCCTTAATACAGGATAAGAAGGATTCAATGTATACTTCGCAATACCTCGAAGCTTATTTTAGAACATGTACGGCACGATGATACATGACCCCTCAGACATGAATTTCATACATACATGCTTTTACTATCCCACTAGGTCATACATTTCCCACCTTCTCCTCTCCTCCCTACACCCAATCATATATAGGTATTTCACGGTATTATATATTTTTCTGCTTAGTTGTTTAGATAAGTGGCAGTTATTGTTGACTGCCAAAGTCGAAAAATATCATGATGCATATGCCTTGTACTAACCCCTCATGCACATGCCCGCTGCCGTGCGTGTGCATATCCGCAATTTGCGTAAAGATCGCTCCGGCGATCACGCGCGTTGTATGCGCATTTACGGTAGAGTTTGTAAGCGTCTAGCGTGCGACTCGATCATAGCATATTTAACCCATATAGTGTGTTTTGTAGTAAATATTCCCCTAGACAATGTCAGCGAGTATGTTTGGTTTAAACGGTTCCTGGACAGAGGGATTCCTCTTTGCATGATAGGAAGGGTCAGATAAAGGTTGAAAGGTGGTGTCTAGTATCCAGCTGTAGGATATTTTAAGGGTAACATTTCGGTGTTGGTTAGGAAAGGATCGCTCGCTCCTGCGTATAGTTATGTGCAAAAGTAGTTTATGAACATATATTGTATTTGCTTTAAATTACACATGCGGCGGGAATCCTGAGGATACCTCCCACCAGAGCAGTTGGAGAAAGACAAAGCCCACCTGTTCAAATCCACCTATGACCTTTGCTATAATGTGGAGACACATTCCTGTGTCCAATGAACAATGAGATTGTAGGGACCATTGTATTGTGAATGTATGTTGTGTATATAAAGACCACCATTGCCTGGCCAGTCACTCACTCTCTCTGAAGGCTTTCTCCCTGAATGCTGAGGACTGGATCCAGGACGCGCTTGCGAATCATCCCCACGTATGTATATTTCTCTGTAGCCATTTTGTTATCCATTCTGTTCGCCATTCGTTTCAATTTGTTCACTCTTGTTTGTTATTGTTCATATTATTCTCTGTTATTGTGTTAGATTTTGATGTTAGTTTGTAGTGCATAACTTGTATTGTGTTTTTCCCCTTTTCTCTAAACCATCCACGGCGGTGTTAGAACTGCTGTGGTTTTTAAATCCAAACCAGGTCTTGTGTTTTCACTTCTCCACAAAGGGCTTTTCTTAGCGTCTCAATCGCTCAAACAGCATATACATAGTTAAGGTTTTTAAGTGTTACATCATTGTAGTATTTGACTACTAAGGTTTAGAGTATAAGCATATTCTTACTGTGTGTTATTAATAAGGTTTACTGCGTATCATTCTGTGAGCGTCTGCGCCGCTCATGTCTCACGGCGCAGCGTCCGCTACGCCAATAGCGTAGCAGTACGGTACTCTGTACGCCTATAGCGTACCTGGTACAAAGCGTGAAACCGTGAGCGTACGCATCGCTCGTGCGTCGCGCCCACGGCTTAGCGTCTGTTACGCTAAGTGCGTACCCCTACGGTACTCAGTACGCAAATAGCGTACTTAGTCCATAATAGTAAATAGCTTATGTTTAAAGGTAATAATTGAATTTATCACTTAGCTTAGCCATCCAGCGACATTGGTGCACCTCTTTTTTTCTTTGCATCATGTGCTGTTTGTGGACTATTTTTTTAAGTGCCATCCTGTCTGACAGTGCAGTGCCACTCCTAGATGGGTCAGGTGTTTGTGCCGCCCACTTGGGTCGCTTAGCTTAGTCATCCAGCGACCTTGGTTCAAATTTAAGGACTAAAAATAATATTGTGAGGTGTACAGAATAGACTGGAAATGAGTGGAAATTATTGTTATTGAAGTTAATAATACTATAGGATCAAAATTACCCCCAAATTCTATGATTTTAGCTGTTTTTGAGGTTTTTTTAAAAAATCACCCGAATCGAAAATGTATCCGAATGTATCTTGGTATTCCCTTTTCCTCTGTGCCAGAGGGAATACCAAGATGAAAAAGTAATATTTAATCTATCTGATAGGACTCTCACTACGGATGAAACTACTGTTCTTAGAAAGGGTTTAAATTTTGTCCCAACCAACACCCATGATGGCTTCAGGAGTAGAGTGGATCTTTATTGTTTTAGTCGTCAGCTTCGATTAAAAGAATACTTTGGGAATAAAAAAGAACAACAAAGGAATACTACTACAAATTGTCCAATAAGGAATAAATCCCTATTCGATCCTCCTTCTATCAATCCTACGATTAAAGCATTTAATAATGTAATAACAAATACTATTGATGCCCAATCTGCTAAACAGACGAAAATCTTGGGAAACCTCAATAAATCGGAGCAACTGGCATTAAGGAATCTGTCCGGATATACAGATATTGTAATCCGCCCCGCAGATAAGGGGGGCGGGATTGTGGTTCTCAACATGGATGACTACACAACGGAAGCCTACCGCCAGCTGAACGATAATTATGTATATCGTAGAATTGAGAAGGACCCCACAGATTTATTTAGCAAAGAATTAGAGGAAACTCTAAGGAAAGCAGTAGATAATAATCACATTTCTTCGAGCACGGCTGCTTCCCTGCTGAAAACATCACCACATATACCTGTTTTTTATCTATTGCCAAAGCTGCACAAGAATCCCATCTCGCCGCCAGGGAGACCTATAATCTCGGCAAGAGATTCATTGTTTTACGATGTATCACGATACCTTGATGTGTATTTACAACCAGTGATTCAGGCAGAAAATACCTATCTTCAGGATACAACCATGTTTCTCAATAAGCTGAATGAAGTAGAGTTTTCTCTAGAGGGATGTTGGATGTGCACTGTTGACATCGTAAGTCTGTACACCAACATAACCCACACTAGAGGTATTGAAGCAACAAGGAGGCTGTTAACAAATAACCCCAAATATGTGGGACCAGATTTGGATTTCCTGCTGGAGCTTTTAGAATTAGTTCTAAATAGAAATTATTTCTTGTTTAATGGGGAGATGTTTATACAGCTTCTTGGCTGTGCGATGGGGTCTTGTGTGGCCCCGGCATATGCCAACGCATTTATGTTTTCAGTTGAAAAATATCTTTTTTTCAGTAATCCGCACTTGTCAGCAAAAATTGGTATGTTCTATAGGTATATAGACGATATATTTATATTATGGCATGGTGAAAAGGATGAATTTATTGATATGATGACAGAAATTAATCTGATGGACACCAATATCAAATTTACCTTTGAGATCAGTGATAGATGTATCCATTTCCTGGATGTATATGTTAAGATTAATGAGGGAAAGTTCAATACCGCAGTTTTTAACAAACCAACTGACTGTAATTCCCTGTTGAATGCTTCAAGCCATCATCCTTGAGCATTAAAGGAGGGTTTACCTTACTCTCAATACTTGCGGGTAAGGAGAATCTGTGATAATCCTACTGATGAAAATGAGCAACTTAGCCTAATGACAAAAAGATTCTTGCAAAAAGGGTATTCAGCACAGATGCTACAAAAAGCAATGAATAGAGCCAAGTCCATTCCAAGATTGGACCTATTAAAGAAGAAGGACATGAAAGATAATTCAGAGGATAGAATCACCTTTATTAGCGAATATTCAACTTCTAGTATGGAAATTACTGGAGTTGCTAAGAGACATTGGCTAATCATCTCAAGTGATAAAAATCTTTCTCTGTTGCAGAATACTAAATTATTACCGTGTTATAGGAGATCTAAAAATATCCGTGACTGGGTGGTACACACGGATATTACGGAGTTGACATCTGTAAAGAACAGTAGGCCACAGCATTTCCTAACCAAGAAGCCAGGTAATTACCGGTGTACTGGCTGCACTACTTGCAGTTTCCTTGAACCAGGAGATACATTTGCACATCCTAGAACAGGAAAGAAATACAAAATTCACCATGTTTTGACCTGTACAAGCCGTTTTGTCATATATTACATACGCTGCCCGTGCGGCTTGTTCTATATTGGCAAAACGGTCTGTACCCTACGTGAACGTATGGCACAGCATAGAAGTGCCATTCGTCAAGCGCTGGATGGTAAACAAATCGACCAGCCGGTCGCCAAGCATTTTAAGGAACATAAGCATAACCTCTCAACACTTAGGTATAAAATGATAGATTTTGTTCCTGAAAGCCCCAGAGGAGGAGATCGAGCAAGAACATTATTGCAACGTGAAGCACGCTGGATTTATGAACTAAATACAGTGAAACCCCATGGACTTAATGATCAGCTTAGCCTCCACTGCTTTATTTAAATCTAGTGTTTTTTAGATTATTCATAATTACCAGAAAAATGTTGATATATATTGTTGTTTGATAAGAATATAGTTAGCATAACATTGGCTTTAGATATAATCAGAAAGTGAAGCCTTAATTGATGCTACATTTTTGTTACAGTATCTGATGGTGAGGGGTTTGTTTTACACTGGCCGCTACGCTTCCCTGTAACCTGGCAACCTGACGTCAGGAGACCCGGGACGGGCGCGCACTGATGACGTCAGACGAGACCAGCGCGGGACGCGGCGGCATGGATTGTGCACTTGGGTGAAGCTTTAAAAGGTGAGCATATCTATTTTTTATCTATGTCCTGACGAAAATTTATCAACTAAATTGAAACGTTGACAGTAGACTTTCTAGTCTGAGTATTTTTTTCTGAAAATTCCTGTGAGTGCCGCCGATTCCAACCGTCTATATATATATATATATATATATATAAAAAAGTATGGCTAGTTCATGAATGAAAAATGTACTGTAACAGATTAATAACAGCAGTGCACTTGCAAATATACCATAGTCCTGTGCAGTATAATGCAATAAGATCAAAAATATAAATTATAAATATAATTTACACATAAATGTTAACCGGCTGGCAATACAATAACATACAATTATTATAATGAACACATAATTATCCTATTAAAAGCAATATTAAGTACCGGAGACATCCAGCTACAGTAATCCTAAATTGCTGTCCAAAGGTTAAGTGCAAATGGAGCCAGCTAATTAGAGGAATTCAGCATACTATGATTAATCAAAGAAATTTGCTGTTAGGCAAGTCACAGGTCTGAGGAAGCCGCTGATGGTCACTGAGTCAGGGGAAACGCGTCACCATTCATCTGTGCACAGCAGCAGAGGTCAGATAAACACAGGCCGCGGCAAACAGGAGACAGAGACAGTGTGTTTCAGTTTGAACACACCCCACCCAAATCTAATCTCTCTGCATATGTTACATCTGCCCCACCTGCAGTGTACTTGGGGGGTCATTCTGAGTTGATCGCTAGCTGCATTTGTTTGCAGCGCAGCGATCAGGCTAAAAAATGTCTGTTCTGCAGCATGCGTATGTGGCGCAATGCGCACACGTGACGTACGGGCACAACAAATTATGTAGTTTTGCACATGGTCTAGCGATGCATTTCAGTCGCACTGGTTGCCGCAGAGTGATTGACATGAAGTGGGTGTTTCTGGGTGGCAACTGACCATTTTCAGGGAGTGTTAGGAAAAACGCAGGCATGTCAGGGAAAATGCAGGCGTGGCTGGGCGAACGCTGGGCGGGTGTGTGACGTCAAATCCGGAACTGAATAGTCTGAAGTGATCGCAAGCGCTGAGTAGGTTTTGAGCTACTCTGAAACTACACCAACATTTTTTGCAGGCGCTCTGCGAAACAACCGTTTACACTTCTGCTAAGATAAAATACACTCCCAGTGGGCGGCGGCATAGCATTTTCACACCTGCTAAAAACTGTTAGCGAGCAATCAACTCGGAATGACCCCCTTGGTTTTGCCCATTTGCTAACTTTTTTGGTTTGCTAAAAACTCTGAATAACCCCCTATCGGCCTAATTCAAGGTTGATTGCAAAAGCAAAATCTTCCTCTAATGGGCAAAACCATGTTGCACTGCAAGTGGGGCAGATGTAACATGTGCAGTGAGAGTTAGATTTGGGTGGGGTGTGTTCAAACTGAAATCTAAATTGCAGTGTAAAAATAAAGCACCCAGTACTTACCCTGCACAGAAACAATATAACCCACCCAAATCTAACTCTCTCTGCATGTTATATCTGCCACACCTGCAGTGAACATGGTTTTACCCAGTAGAGGAAGATTTTGCTTTTGCAATCAACCTTGAATTAGGCCCTATGTGTGTAGATCAGTGGTTTCCAAACTTTTTTGAATGACGGCGCCCTAGAATATCAGAATTTTTTTCACTGCAAAAATTTCTTATTGAGAAATTTAGAAATAAATATTACATTAAGTAGATCGCGTTTATATGCCATCCTTAGGGTCAGTTGTGTGGTGAGGGACAAGATTTGCTTCTGTTTGGCTACATATTTTATGACTGGCAGCCACCAGCACTGGTTTTGCCTATTATATTGACCATGAATAATTTGAATTGGTCCTAGACCACCAACCCAGGGCACCCCTGCAAGTGTCCCGAGGCATCCTAGGGAGCCACGGCACACAGTTTGGGAACCTCTGGTGTAGATGCTGAAAGTTGGCATCTCAGTCCTTGCACATCTATTCTGGACATATACTTGGACATAAGGGAAGGGCTTGGTAGCGGCATTTGCATAAAGGCGCAGATGTGCGACTGCCAAAAGATGCAGCCGTGATCCACTTCTATGTGTTTGTTGTACCGTGGAGATATATTTTCTGCATATGTTTTTGTTTGTTTCTATAACTGATTTGTTGGAGATAATTGGGCATTAAAGTGCTGAGAGTTTTCTATTTTAATAGAAAATACATGCATATACACACACACACACACACATAAAATATATATATATATATATACAGCACTGATCACACCCCTGTATCAGTATCCACACACCTGCCGTGCTGTTCACACACCACATGCAGTAGCGGATCTTGCCACGGGCAAGCAGGACTTTTGCCCGGGGTGCCGCCTTCCGGAGGGCGCCGGTGCCATCCGGAGGGTGCCACACCATGGCAAGATCCGCTACTGTGCCCCCCGCTGTGAAGGGAACTAGACGCTACCCGTCTAGAGAGGACCTTTGCTCTCATCGCGCACCGCACAGCATTGTGGGACTGGCACAGACGCCAGGGGTCATAATTGACCTCTAGTGTCTATGCTGTGCTATGGGAGAGACATCATGACGTCTCTCCCATAGAACCGAGGAGACGAGCGGCGCCGGCGGAGGTCTGCAGCGGTCGGGAATCAGGAGCGGGGATAGTAAGTATTCTTTTTTTTTCTTTCAGCGGCGCTACTCTACAGGGGGCACAAATGGGGGCTGACTGATAAGAATTTAATTCTGACTTTTTAGTAATGCTGCCCATATTAAAAGTCAGTCCCAGAAACCTTCCAGAAACCTTTTCAAGGGTTCCTATGAATAACAGGATGGGGATTTTCTTTTTTAAATCCTGGTATATTCTGTACTGAGTTATAAGCTCTAAAAGGTCTGACAGCAGGAAACTGTCAGCCTCCACATTAATGCCAGACGGTGCTCTGTACAAAGGAATGTGCAGCACTTGTATTTTTGTAGGAAGCCACAAGTGGTTAATGAATTCCTCTAGAATGGGCTGCGCAGTTCCGTTCTTTGAGATGGCTCTGTATCACACTGCTGGTTATCTCCCTCTCTCCTCACCCTTCTGATGGTGCTCTCCCTCTGGCTATCTTCTCTCCTCACCCTTCTGATGGTGCTCTCCCTCTGGCTATCTTCTCTCCTCATCCTTCCGATGGTGCTCTCCCTCTGTCTATCTTCTCTCCTTGCACTTCTGATGGTGCTCTCCCTCTGGCTATCCTCTCTCCTCACCCTTCTGATGGTGCACTCCTTCTGGCTATCTTCTCTACTCACCCTTCTGATGGCGCTTTCCCTCTGGCTATCCTCTCTCCTCACTCTTCTGATGGTGCTCTCCCTCTGACTATCTTCTCTCCTCACCCTTCTGATGGTGCTCTCCCTCTGACTATCTTCTCTCCTCACCCTTCTGATGGTGCTCTCCCTCTGGCTATCTTCTCTCCTCACCCTTCTAATTTTGCTCTCCCTCTGACTATCTTCTCTCCTCACCCTTCTGATGGTGCTCTCCTTCTGGCTATCTACTCTCCTCACCCTTCTGATGGTGCTCTCCTTCTGGCTATCTACTCTCCTCACCCTTCTGATGGTGCTCTCCCTCTGACTATCTTCTCTCTTCACCCTTCTGATGGCGCTCTCCTTCTGGCTATCTTCTCTCCTCACCCTTCTGATGGTGCTCTCCTTCTGGCTATCTACTCTTCTCACCCTTCTGATGGTGCCCTCCCTCTGCCTACCTACTCTTCTCACCCTTCTGATGGTGCTCTCCCTCTAGCTATCTTCTCTCCTTACCGTTCTGATGGTGCTCTCCCTCTGCCTACCTACTCTTCTCACCCTTCTGATGGTGCTCTCCCTCTAGCTATCTTCTCTCCTTACCGTTCTGATGGTGCTCTCCCTCTGGCTATGTTCTGTCCTCACTACAGTACTGATGCTGGCTGCAGGGTACCATTTCAGGTACCTTGATAGCTAGATGCAGTTGCCATGGGGCAGCGACTCCTCCCTAGGCTCTTGTGCTGAGAAAGGCAGACGCTCTCTCCATGGCAGCGGGTGCACGCCTCACTTCTGCATTCAGGTGTACAGTCGCGTGACTGCTGCCAGGGTGCTTGGAGCCAAATTCAAATCCTGCCTTTTAATTAAACGCTGGCATTAGAACAGTACCAAAATGACACATCCACATTCCTGTGCTCCAGTTTTATTGTTCCAGGTTTGCAATTCCCGATTGCTTCTCCGTGTTCTGATCCGGCTTGTTTTCTGACTTTGCTTCACGTTTGCTCCTCTGATACTTCTACTGTAGAGTCCGGTATTTGGCCTTTGGATTCTCCTGGACGCTCCTCCTACAGATCCAGTTCTGACCCACAGCTTGTCTGACTATTCTGTATTTGTTCCATTTACCAGCCTGTACCGACCCAGTGGGACAAGACCTGCATGCCAATGCAACTTAGCTCAACTCCTCTTGCATGGGTCCCTGGCAAAGACCATCCGCATGTTAGACTCTGCACCTGTGTCATGGGAAGCAGTGGCACAGAAAGCGGCGGGTACTGTGCGATGGGCAGAAGGGAGAGGCTGCTGCAGTAGCAGTCAGTTCTCTCTCTTCCTGCTTGATGTGCAGGGGGTGGAGCAATCACACTCACTCCCACCCGCCAGATCTGCCACTGACCCTCTACTTGTGCAGCATGCGCGGCCTGACATAAAGTGTGACACCTTCCCGAGTTGGCCATGCCCCCCCCCCCTCCCAGTAGCGGGACCCGGCAGAGCTGTAGACGCCCCAGTGGGTAGTGCCAAGCCTAGTTGCTGATGTTACAATTGCTTATACATTTCTTCTCTCAGCCCCACACTGCTGTTGCTCTTACTCTGTGGCTTTTATCTCTGCACTCCACAGATGTGGCTCTCACTCTGTCACTGCAGACTGTAGTGCACTTAGTTGAAAAGTCCACAGCCTTCTACTATTCTCCTGTACCCAGTGGATTCCTTTGCAGACCGGTATGAACAATGTGCCCCTACCCCTCTTTGCAGTACCCACATACTGGACAGGTGCATCTGTTTGCTACTACTCACTGCATTTACACACCATTACTCCGCCAGGCAGAGCCGGCCCTAACCAATATGATGCCCTAGGCAAGATTTTGGCTGGTGCCCCCTAGCACCACCGCTGGTTCCACCTCTGACCTTGCATCTCTTTCCCAGCACCATCACCCCTCACCCATAGCAGTCCTTATTTTGGTGTTTGTACCCCCTATATTTTAAATAGAAACAGTACGCACATTTGGCGCACAGCCCAAAAATGGGTGTGTTTTTGCTAGCAATGGGCATGGCCACACAATAGTAACCCCAATTCCAATTACGCCACACAGTACTGCAACTTTATTCACATTTGATCATGCGATAGTGTCCATAATTCATATTACATCCCACAGTAGTATTACTTTACCTTATAAACATTACTCCTCACAGTAGAGCCCCTTATTCACATTACATCACACTGAATTGCTCCTTATTCACATTACACCACACCCTATTGCTCTTTATACATATTAGATGACACAGTAGTGCCCTTTCTATACGCAACGCCACATAGTAGAGCACCTTATACACATATTGCCACACATTAGTAATGCATTTATACACATAATTCCACACAGTAATGCCCCTTACACATTATTAATGTCCTTATAAACATAACGCGCCTTACACATTATGACAACCTTTATTAATGCCCTTTTACACATAATGTCCCTTACATATATGCCGCACATTATTAATGCCCTTATACACATAATGACACACATAGTGCCCCCTACACATTTGCTGCACATTATTAGTGCCCCTATACACATAATGACACACATAGTGCCCCTTACACACATGTTGCACATTATTAATGCATTTTTACATGACACACATAATGCTCCTTGCACATATTCCGAACACTACTGCACAACCAACCCACTCACATGCACACAGCACTCACACTACCACTAACACTGTGACCTCTGCCTCTGCTTGGATACAGATGTGTCCTCATAAATCTTGCCTCAATGCTAACGTCGGGCACCTTTTTTTATGAAAATGCATCTTATTTGCATTGCTATGTAGCTAGGAAGCACAAGCAGATTATGCGGATTAAAATAATATGCAGCATGCCTATATATTGTGTGAGACTGTGGCTGTATCTGCATAAGAAATGCTACACACAGAATATAGGCATGCCGCATATCATTTTAATCAGCAGAAGCTGCTGATGCCCCTAGGCATATCAAATGCCCTAGGCAATTGCCTAGTTTGCCTATGCCTATGGCCGGCTCTGCCGCCAGGCCTCTGACCAACTTTGCCCTCACACCACTTCCTGACACTTAGTGGGGGCGTTACATCTAAACAACCAATTGCTGATAAAGCATTAAAGTAGCTATATAACTAACACACAAACACTTCTTTATCTATTATAACAACAACAACCTAAAGACTCTTCTCTAGAGACACCCAAAATACTAAAAACCCTTATATACTGTTTGTCATTAGGGGAGGCTGGTTGTGTTGAGGCTCATTGGTCCAGTCTTATTTTATATTCTAGCTCTGTCCTTCACTCCTTGCTGGTCATAGTTCTAGGTTGCTGCGGGAGCCCCTGTCGCTGGATTCTAAGTCTCAGTTTATGGGCCTACTCTCCTGTTTGTTACTATCTTTGACCAGTCTCTATTTAGCACCAGTATCTGCCAGCAACTTTTGTATATAGCTTTCGTTATAATTTTCTCTGGTTCACCTGTGTTATGCCATTTAATTGAAGTTATTGCTCCTCCCAGTCCAGAGGCAGCATCCTGGTTAGGGATTATTTAGTTGCTATCGTCTCAGTCTCTACCTCCTCCCTGTTCGTCACATTCCCCTCTCCTCTTGTACCTCAGTCTCAGCCCTGTCTCCATTGTTTTCCTTCCCTTCGCCCCTCTCTCTCTCTAACTCCTCTCTTGCTTTAGTACTCTTTCTCTCGCCGGCATTGATTCAGGACACTCTGGGGTTGAGCTCATACTACCGTCAGTGGCGCATTAAAGCCTTATGGGAAAAACGGCTCTTATAGGCTAGAAGACCTGCTGGCGCATTCGATGAGACTCAGCCACGGGGGGTCGGGGTCACTGCCAGAAGATCCTCAGAGTTCTCGGATTGAACAGTAAATAAAGAACAGTCCTTACGTGCAAAAACACTGCCCTAAAACTCTAATAGGCTATCATGTTAATCTAACAAATAAATATTTATATTTTTTCTTCTTCGTGAAACCAACTACTTAACCAATTATTGGTGTAATGCCCCTTTGCCTAAGCATTGCCTAGCGGATAGTGCCCCATTAGGAGAGTACTACCCACCAGGACTAGTTGTAGGATCAGAGTATTTAAATATAGTCTCTCCAATTTGACGGAAGAAAAAGAAAAGAAAAAAAACATAGAGGTACTCCTACCTTGGCCCTGATTTCAAGGAGCCTGTATTGAGTATGACTGGGGTCTGAGGCAAGTCCATGCTAAATGCCATCAATATAGCCTTAGCCTTGCCCGTAGTTACATTAAATGGAGACAGAGAGAGTGTTGTAGCCACGAGTTACGCTGGCCAGAGTTCTAAGTGACAGTCTAGAGAGAGCCATTCAGTGCTCCAAATAAATATTGCCATGGCCCATAGTAGCCTATGGGCTACATTATTGCATGTGTTTTAGAGAGGGATCCTTTGGATAGACGGATATGTGCATTAGTCTCACTGGGATGTGAGTAATTTGGTAAATACCACATTTTTAAATTTCCTATGGCTGCTATATGTGAGATACAAAATTATATTTAATGGGGCAATATTGTCAACAAATGAACATATTATTAATCACAATGTGGACAGTACAGTTTTAGGTTTAGAGTTAAGTTTAGTTTTATGGTGAGGATTAGCCCGCGGTTAGGGTTATGGGGTAATTGTATTACAGCAGCACGCATTGTGTCACTATAACACTTCCTGCTTCACCTCACTACCGAGGAAATGCAGGAAGGGACATCAGCAAGATGTAAGAGCACACAGCGCATCAGTTCAGTGCTGATGCGTTGTGTCTCCCTGCCCGGCTCCTCTGCGCATGTGCGGGATCTCACTACTCACGCGAGATCCCCGGCGCAGTCTGGAACTGGCACTCGCCACAGCCAGGGACAGCTCTGTTCCTGCTGTGAAGATAGGGCATTGACACCATGCAGCTGTCAAAATTGACAGCTGCAGGTGTCGGAACGGTCAGCATTGTACATTGCCCACACATTTCGGCTTGCTATCTTATAGATAGCAACGACAATATATGCGCCCCTGTCACTGAGCCGGCACCGCAGCTATCATACATGGGGGGAAGCAGTATAGTGCACATATTGGGGCAGATGTATTAACCTGGAGAAGGCATAAGGAAGTGATAAACCAGTGATATGTGCAAGGTGATAAAGGCACCAGCCAGTCAGATCCTAACTGTTAATTTACATATTGGAGCTGATTGGCTGGTGCCTTTATCACCTTGCACACATCACTGGTTTATCACTTCCTTATGCCTTCTCCAGGTTAATACATCTGCCCCATTGTGCGCTGATACCGCTTACCCCCCATATCGCCAGTTCATACCTTTACCTATATGTTTACGGTTAGGCTGCAGTTAGGGTTATGTTTACGGTTAGGCTGCAGTTAGGGATAGGCTGCGGATTAGGGTTATGTTTACGGTTAGGCAGCAGTTAGGTTAGGCTGCGTTTAGGGTTATGTTTACGGTTAGGCTGTAGTTAGGGATAGGCTGCGGATTAGGGTTATGCTTACATTTAGGGGTAGGCTGCAAGTTAAAAGGAATAGCACTCATCACCTACGCTGCAGGATCCTGCTGCTAGGTCTAATTACATGTGCACATGAACACCGTCTCTGAACACATACATCATACCAGGTATTAGACCTCAGCGCATCAATATTAACAAGTGAAAAAATGGATAATAATTGAAAAGGCAACCTGAATTTTAGTGCTCCATATATATTCAGTATATATATACATGCAAACAGATTTTCTTGCTTCATCTATTAATCCTGATATAACATCTCATAAATACATCTGGGATGTACAAATACCAATGTCTGTTCTGAATTGTTGTATATTCCTGTCTCAAAATGTTACACAGCACCACACAGACTCCCAATTGGGTGACACTTACATCAATAAAACTTGCTTTGTTCCCATATACTGTAGGTCTGTGTGAATACACTGCTTGATTCAATTCAGTGCTGTTCTCCTCTCCAGCCTGGGGCTGCTGAAAGCATGTGATTAATGCTGTGGTTAGTGCTTTGGTTAGGGTTAGGCTGCAGTTACGCTTATGTTTACAGTTAGGCTGTGGTTAGGGTTCGGCTACAGTTAGGCCAGTTACATACTAGAGCGACAGCCCGGACTACTGGAGATTAGCCATACACATATGAAGGACGGAACAACATATTGTTCCACCCTTTATTTACACTACACTAGGTTGCTGGCGATATCTTCTGTCGCCCCTGCAGCAGGACCGACCGGAAGATGACCGGAAGTGAAAAGAGTGGAGAAGTGAGACAGTGAAGAAGTTGCCCATGGCAACCGATTAGCTTTCATGTAACATTTATCAAGCACATTCTATAAAATTATACATAACAGCTTATAGGTTTCCGTGGGCAATTTCTCCACTTGCTCTTTTCATTGCTTCATGAATAGACCCCTTGTCTTCACAAAACGGCAAGTCGTTACGACATCATGCAAGATTGTAATCGGCTTAAGAGTTGTGTTTATGGTTAGGCTGCAGTTAGGCTTAAGGCCCGTACACACTGGTCGATATATCGGTCGTTCTCTTGAACGGCCGATATATCGCGGGACCGTCGGCCAGTGTGTACGGCCGATACGTCTGTGAACTCCGTCGTTCAAAGACGTATCGCATCGGCCGCGCAGCACAGCTGACGGCCAATATATATTGGCGCGTATACATACTGCGGCGGCCGGCGGTGATTGACAGCTGAACTGGGCGGGCGTGTGTACACGCCCGCCCAGTTCATGATGTCAGTCCCCGCCGGATCGGGCAGTGTGTATGCACAGCACAATGCCCGATCCGTCCATAGATATATCTGCAGATCAATTGATCTGCAGATATATCTATTAGTGTGTACCCACCTTTAGTCTGCAGTTAGTTTTAGAATGATGGTCAGTCTGCAGTTAGTTAGGTTTAGAATTATGGTTAGGCTTTGGTTATGGAAACACTGTGGTTAGGGATAGGGCTCTAGCACTAGAAAAAGACTGTCAACATGCCGACTATCCACATGCACAATATAGACTTTTAAGACCCTATAAACGTTGTACTGTACATGTCACTATGTCACATGTCAATACAACGTCCATGTGATCAATCTCAACACTGACATTCTGAATGTTCACATAACATACCACACTATTGAAAAAGGGGCTACACTTACAGCTAATAACCCATTAGTAACTAACTACAACCTTAATAGGTTAACAACTCCGAAATAACAAACTGCAATACCTAAAAAAACATACATACAGATCGGGACAGATTTACTAAGCCTTAAAGTGGAGAGTGATAAAGTGCCAGCCAATCAGCTACTAACTGACATGTCACATGCCCTATTTGAAAAATGACAGGAGCTGATTGGCTGGTAGTTTATCACTACGATTAGTACATCTGGCCCAGGAGGAGGAGCAGAAATGGGAAATATACAAATGTCATCCTATTTTTGGTCAGACAGATGATATGTCTGACCACATAACTGTTATTATTTGTAAATAACTTTATATATGATCACTGTGACAGGAAGCATAGCGGCTAGATTGCTGCTAACATGACCGCAGCTGCCTATAGACAGCAATATCGCAAGCAACAGGGGGGATCTAGGAAGCTCATACCCAGAAATAGAGGCTGCTGTGTTATTAATGCTGCCACAGTGATCCAAAAACAGCACTCTGCTAGTAGTAACCGGTCCTGTGAGCAGTCTGGAGGTGGTTCACTAAATGCACAAAGTATTGTGACCCATTGCAACCAGGCACACCATGGTAACAGCTCCCAACTTCCCAAGAAATCATAGGGAATGGGCAGAGAACTATGGGGTCTATGTACTAAGACTTGGAGAGAGATAAAATGGACGGAGATAAAGGTGTCTACTCAAGAAGCAGTGAAAAGAGTGGAGAAGTGAGCCGGTGGAGAAGTTGCCCATGGCAACCAATCAGCTGCTCCGTACAATTGTATAGTATGCAAATTATAAATGTTACTTCAATGCTGATTGGTTGCCATGGGTAACTTCTCCTCTGGCTCACTTCACACTTTTCAATGCTTCATGAATAGACCCCACTGCCTGTAACATGGCAGTTGGAGCTGGTTTATTGGTACTTTGCAGTTACCTCCGTCCACTTTATCTCTCTCCAAGGCTTAGAGATCTATTCATGGGGTGTGGCATGGAGTAACTAGGTCGACAGGGTTGACAGGTCGACATGAGTTTTTATGATTTATTTTGGTGTTGTTTTCTTTGCAGAGTGACCGGGAAACCCAATTAGTGCACCGTCTTCGTTCGCCATGCTTCGGGCAAGGTGCCTTGCTGCGCTCGCCATGCTTCGGGCAAGGTGCCTTGCTGCGCTCGCCATGCTCGGGCAGGTTACCGTTCCTAATTGTAGTCCACGTGGATTGATAAGTATGAAAATGTTCAAAAAGAAGAAAAAAATTGTGAAAAACTCATGTCGACCTTTTGACCTGTTGACCTAGAAACCCTTTCTACCTAGTTACTGTCGACCTAGAGACTGGATCCCCTATTCATGAAGCAGTGAAAAGTGTAGAGAAGTGAGCCAGTTGATTGGTTGCCACGGGCAACTTCTCCACTGGCTCACTTCTCCACTCTTTTCACTGCTTCGTGATTAGACCCCTTTGTACATAGACCCCTTTGATTTCAATGCATCTTACTCATCATATAGTACAAACAAACATACCACTGGCTGATAAAATTTGTATTTCAATCACATTTCTTTCATCAGGATCATAACATTATTACTCTGAGCTGACTTTAGGTTTGTGTTTGCCTGAAAACATCCTCCCCCTCTAAGCATCATGACGCTGCCCCCATTACATGCAGCCCTGTCCTCCCTTACACTGTCACATGAGTGAGCATGTCACTCATGATCAACAGCCTGGAATCCTGAAATGTTCTGTGCAGCTGTGAACATTCTGATAATCTGATTGACTAACAACTTCTCCACCTGTCCTATTAAGAGGATTTGACGCATCTCCCCCATAGTCACACAGCAAAGTATTTTCTGAGCTAGTAACTTCAATGCTGCTTTCACACATTGGTACCTATGAAACATTTTGCACAGCGTGTAGACTAAAGTGACCTCAATGTACAGTATCTACTCGAGAATGTGTTCTATGCAGGCTATCATTGCCGCAATAGCAGGGAACACTGACCCTGCATAGCAGCACAACTCACACTCTATGGGGGTCATTCCGAGTTGATCGTAGCTGTGATAAATTTAGCACAGCTACGATCATTCACACTGACATGCGGGGGGATGCCCAGAACAGGGCTAGTCCGCTCCGCATGTCTGTGCCGCCCTTCCCCCGCAGAAGTGCAAAGGCATCGCACAGCGGCAATGCCTTTGCACTTCAAGAGTAGCTCCCGATCAGCGTAGCTTTAGCGTGCTGGCCGGGAGCTACTCGGCGCTCCCCGGCCCGCAGTGGCTGCGTGTGACGTCAAGCAGTCGCAGCGGCCCGCCCTCCCAATGGTCCGGCCACGCCTGCATTGCTTAATGCCGCCGTCCAGCCCCCTCCCGCCCAGCGACCGCCTCTGCCTCAGAGGCAATCACTAGGCAACGACGCCTGGCATTCTGACCCAATCGCTGAGCTGCGAGAAACTGCATCGAGCGATCGAGTCGGAATGGACCCCAATGTTCACTAATCATCTGTTTTATTATTATCGCATCCTGAAAAGGTCAGAGCACCCAGAGACCTTTATACATTATGGCCTGAATCCGCCAGCTTATTCCTAATTATTGTTATTCTTTCAGTTTACCCATAGATAAGCAAAGGTTTAAAATATAATTAGAAAGGAATTGGCTGACATTCAGTCACCCAGATAAAGGGACCTCAAGGCACACTCTGCAGATCGGGTATAAGGAATGAGGCTGTAACTTCACCCTAACACATGTAGGATATTTTAGGTACAACGACTGTGTAAAACGGCAGTGGCTCTTTCCATTACAAAGGGCACCTTGTAATGAGGATCCATATACAGGGTAGCAGTAATAGGCCATAGCAGGGAACGCAAGTCAGATCTGCCCACAATGCAGCTGGTATCACATTTCCAACAGTCAAGGCCATGGTATAGAGAGATGCTATTTTAACAAACCATTCACAAGACAAGAGTCAATAGAAGGGGAAGAAAACCTGCTGGGCTAGGTCACTTCCAGCTACACTGTCCTGCCAAGGGTATATATAAGGTAAGACGCACACTGCTTGTAAATTGCAATATCCTTAAAATGTTTAGTTTTAAGTACATGCATCTTTTGAGTTACATATATATATATATATATATATATATATATATATATATATATATTATATAAATAATTTATTAACAGTTTCTTATATAGCGCAGCAAATTCCGTTACGCTTTTCACTGGACACAATGATAAGACAAAACTGGGAAATAACAAATAATCATAGTGGTAGGAAGGCCCTGCACGCAAGCTTACAATCTAAGTATATATATATATATATATATATATATATATACTACCTTTGCTATATGTACCTTGTAGCACAGGCACACAGAAGGTTGACTGAATACAGGGGAGTGCCGGACCTATTCGTTATATATATATATATATATATATATATACATTTGAAATATTTAGCTTTTTTATTTCTTTAGCATTTTTTTCTTAATACTTGTTTCAAAGCATTAAAAATTAAGGTTTACATTCTGCACATTAGTATTATTATCAAAGTCAAGCTATTGTGCAACACTGCATAACCTAAGAACTTCGGGGCTCGTTTATCAATGAGTTTCAGCCATTTAAAAACCCATTGCTTAAGATAAATTGTGCTCCAGCCAATCAGCTCCTAACTGTCATGTGTTTGAAAAATGACAGTTGGGAGCTGATTGGATAGAACACCTTCTATCATACGCAAAAAATTATTATTTTCAGCCATCATTTCATGTGTGTGGTGTGTTTATGAGTATGATAACAGAAAGTAAAAATCCAGATGGTTGAATTTAATACTGAGGAATATTAAGACATCACTAAGGAGTGGGAAATAATTTTTCCATGATATATTTATTAAGTTTCAGTTATTTAAATGATACATATTGTAATTTGTACAGCATTTAGGGGTCTATTTATTAAACGGTGGAAAGCCCTATAGTATATCTGCAAAAAAAAAAAAAAAAAGGCGTTTTTGGTGGCAACAGGCTTCTCCTTGTACATCAAGGTGCCACCACGGTTAGTTTCCAGCAAGATGTTTAAAAGTATCTTAAGGTGTGTAGTACACACAGTGAGATATTTTCTTTCGAGAAAAGCTAGTGCAGATCGCAAGGTGAAAGTCACCTTGTGATCCTGATTCGATCCCGATGCGCGGTCCTGCCAGGTCGGCATCGCAAGAAAAGATAGACTGTGCAGGCAAGTCAATCCTTGCTAGATCGGTGTACTATCTAGTTCATCTCACATGTCAATTACATCTCACATAAGCCAAAATCTCACATAAACCAAAATCGTAAGCACACATAGGGGTAAATTTACTAAGATGAGAGTTCTATTTAAGATGTGATGTTGCCAATAGCAACCAATCAGATTCTACTTCTTATTTATCTAGCACCTTCTAGAAGATAATACCTGGAATTTGATTGGTTGCTATGGGCAACATCCCATCTCAAATAGAACTCCCATCTTAGTAAATTTACCCCATAGTCCATATCTCAAGAAAAGTTAGTCAAAATCGGTGGTGCTGGGCTCCGGGGAGTTCAAGGGAAATAGCATAGTCAAAATCGGCCATAGCAAGGATCTCACCGTGTGTACACACCTTTAGGGTGAAGATAACAGAAGAAAATTAATAAAAAAATAATGCTGTATTCTTTTATTTTAAATATTTACAAATATTTTTTATTTATTTGTTTTAACATACTTTATAGATGTTTGCTATAAATCTCAAGTCTTCGCTTTCAGTCCCACTGCTCATGCGTGATCCAACTAGATAGTTCACACATACCCTGTGACCCAGCAAAGTGGTAACTTAACCCTTAGCGGTAGCCTTGGCAACAATTTATTTACAGATTATTGCCACATTTTCACAAACTGACCCCTAAATCCTGAATGAAACTAATGCTGGTTTCAGATCGCAAATGCCGGATCCCACCCGGTAAGAGAAACGTGTCCTTACCGGGTGGGATCCGGCATTTGCTCTCCTCTGCTGGCTTTCCGACTCGGCAATATACCGGGTCGGTTGCCATAGCAGCGGGGGGCGCAGCAGCAGTGGGGGCGGGGGTGGAGGCGGCGCCGGGAGATGAGCTCATCTCCTGCGCCGCCTCTGCCTATGCTGTGAATGGGAGCCGTGTCGCATCGGAACGGCTCCCATTCACACGGCACCTGAACCGGTATTCAACCCGGTAATATAACCCTTCTTTTTTACCGGGTTGAATTACCGGGTCAGGCGACCCACTAATTCGCCAAAGGAGCTTTCACATCGCACACTGACCCGTTTCGACACGGCAATATGCCGTGTCGATACCGGGTTATTTGTGCGATGTGAAAGGGGCATAAATGAGTCCTTTGTTCGCCTTTAGCATTAATTATCAGATGAATCTTCTGATCTCTAGGTGGCGCAATTTCCCATTTTTAGCTGTTGATCATTTTATCTTCATTATGCATCTGCTGTTTATGTTACTTTTGGAGTTTAGAGTGACTATTTTATATCAAGTTCTCTTGCTCAAAGATTTCGCTGTTGTAACTTATAATGGTTATAGTCTATCAAATTATATGTATCTTTAAAAATACCTAAACATTGAATTGCAAATCCCCTTCATTGCGTAATTCTGCTTGCCTTAATTTGTCCTAAACAAGTATCAGGCCCACAAACCACAGGGGACAGATCAGACCAGCAAATGAGCAATAAATGTACATGTAGTCAATGGCCATTTGGTAATAGTCGCTGCCTAGGTGAGCTGAGCCAATAGAGTTTAATGCTCATCTCCAGGGATGTTTCTGGGAGCAGGCAAACTGAGCAATCACACGAGGAGCCCACCAGCCCCTGACCCCTGCTGGCTGCTGGGCTGTCCCACCGTCTGCCATCGGAGACCTATTTGAGCGGCCCACCTACCCCCCTGGCCAAGGGCGTAGCTACCATAGGTGAAGGGAGTGCAGCTGCTATGGGGCCCAGAGCTGAGAGGTGTCCAACTTCCCTGTTAAAGATACATGTGTTATATACATTTTTCCCCATTGGTGGTACACACATTTGCTGTGTCGCCTACAATATTTTTTTGCTATGCCCCTGGTCCTGCTCAATTTAATGCGGTATAAAATGAACTGTAGAACATTATGTTATATAAAACTAGCTGTACTACACTTTCTTCGCATGGGAGTTTCTGATTTTCATGGTTGTACATATAAATGAGTGTTAAAAAGTTGGTAAATCTATAGAGATGTAAATTTGAGACGTCTTAATGTAAGTAAATATTAATCCATGGTTCTTGGCGTTACAGGACCATTTTTGTAGTTATTAAATTCTATACACTGGAGGTGCAAACCAAATTTTGATCCGATTGTCCGTTTGGGCGTTCTTGTTCATGCCACACAAGCCATGCATCAGTAATGACGTCATTATGTCAACCCCCTTTTTATCCCCTTAGGGGAGGTTTATTAAAATTCTAATTACGTAGTTTTCCTATTTCCCACCTGAACAATACCTATGTTGAATTTCAGCTTCCTAACATTTCGGGAAGTAAGAAAATTTGTGATGAGTTAGTGAGTGCAGAGAGAGTTAGATTTGGGTCGGGTGTGTTCAAACTGAAACCTCAATTGCAGTGTAAGAATAAAGCAGCCAGTATTTGCCCTGCACAGAAACAATAACCCACCCAAATCTTACACTCTCTGCAAATGTTATTTCTCTATCGTCCTAAGTGGATGCTGGGGTTCCTGAAAGGACCATGGGGAATAGCGGCTCCGCAGGAGACAGGGCACAAAAGTAAAGCTTTTACAGGTCAGGTGGTGTGTACTGGCTCCTCCCCCTATGACCCTCCTCCAGACTCCAGTTAGATTTTTGTGCCCGGCCGAGAAGGGTGCAATTCTAGGTGGCTCTCATAAAGAGCTGCTTAGAGAGTTTAGCTTAGGTTTTTTATTTTACAGTGATTCCTGCTGGCAACAGGATCACTGCAACGAGGGACAGAGGGGAGAAGAAGTGAACTCACCTGCGTGCAGGATGGATTGGCTTCTTGGCTACTGGACATGAAGCTCCAGAGGGACGATCACAGGTACAGCCTGGATGGTCACCGGAGCCACGCCGCCGGCCCCCTCACAGATGCTGAAGCAAGAAGAGGTCCAGAATCGGCGGCTGAAGACTCCTGCAGTCTTCTTAAGGTAGCGCACAGCACTGCAGCTGTGCGCCATTTTCCTCTCAGCACACTTCACACGGCAGTCACTGAGGGTGCAGGGCGCTGGGGGGGGGGGCGCCCTGGGAGGCAAATGAAAACCTTTAAAAAGGCTAAAAATACCTCACATATAGCCCCAGAGGCTATATGGAGATATTTACCCCTGCCTAAATGTACTAAATAGCGGGAGACGAGCCCGCCGAAAAAGGGGCGGGGCCTATCTCCTCAGCACACGGCGCCATTTTCTGTCACAGCTCCGCTGGTCAGGAAGGCTCCCAGGTCTCTCCCCTGCACTGCACTACAGAAACAGGGTATAACAGAGAGGGGGGGCAAAATAAATGGCAATATATTAATATAAAAGCAGCTATAAGGGAGCACTTAATCATAAGGCTATCCCTGTCATATATAGCGCTTTTTGGTGTGTGCTGGCAGACTCTCCCTCTGTCTCCCCAAAGGGCTAGTGGGTCCTGTCTTCGTATAGAGCATTCCCTGTGTGTCTGCTGTGTGTCGGTACGTGTGTGTCGACATGTATGAGGACGTTATTGGTGTGGAGGCGGAGCAATTGCCAAATATGAGGATGTCACCTCCTAGGGGGTCGACACCAGAATGGATGCCTTTATTTGTGGAATTACGGGATAGCGTCAACTCGCTTAAGCAGTCGTTTGCCGACATGAGGCGGCCGGACACTCAATTAGTGCCTGTCCAGGCGCCTCAAACACCGTCAGGGGCTGTAAAACGCCCCTTGCCTCAGTCGGTCGACACAGACCCAGACACAGGCACTGATTCCGGTGGTGAAGGTGACGAATCAACCGTATTTTCCAGTAGGGCCACACGTTATATGATTTTGGCAATAAAGGAGATGTTACATTTAGCTGATACTACAGGTACCACTAAACAGGGTATTATGTGGGGTGTGAAAAAACTACCAGTAGTTTTTACCGAATCAGAAGAATTAAATGACGTGTGTGATGAAGCGTGGGGTCCCCCGATAAAAAACTGCTAATTTCAAAGAAGTTATTGGCTTTATACCCTTTCCCGCCAGAGGTTAGGGAGCGCTGGGAAACACCTCCTAGGGTGGACAAAGCGCTAACACGCTTATCAAAACAAGTGGCGTTACCCTCTCCTGAGACGGCCGCACTTAAAGATCCATCAGATAGGAGGATGGAAAATATCCAAAAAGGTATATACACACATGCAGGTGTTATACTACGACCAGCTATTGCGACTGCCTGGATGTGCAGTGCTGGGGTAGTTTGGTCAGAGTCCCTGATCGAAAATATTGATACCCTGGACAGGGACAATATTTTACTGTCGTTAGAACAAATAAAGGATGCATTTCTTTATATGCGTGATGCACAGAGAGATATCTGCACACTGGCATCACGGGTAAGTGCTATGTCCATTTCGGCCAGAAGAGCTTTATGGACACGACAGTGGACAGGCGATGCGTAGAGGAGTTATTTGGGGTCGGTCTATCGGATTTGGTGGCCACGGCTACGGCCGGGAAATCCACCTTTCTACCTCAAGTCACTCCCCAACAGAAAAAGGCACCGACCTTTCAACCGCAGCCCTTTCGTTCCTTTAAAAATAAGAGAGCAAAGGGCTATTCATATCTGCCACGAGGCAGAGGACGAGGGAAGAGACAGCAACAGGCAGCTCCTTCCCAGGAACAGAAGCCCTCCCCGGCTTCTACAAAAGCCTCAGCATGACGCTGGGGCTTCGCAAGCGGACTCGGGGGCGGTAGGCGGTCGTCTCAAGAATTACAGCGCGCAGTGGGCTCACTCGCAGGTAAATCCCTGGATCCTGCAGATAATATCTCAGGGGTACAGGTTGAAATTAGAGACAGAGCCACCTCGCCGTTTCCTGAAGTCTGCTTTACCAACGTCCCCCTCAGAAAGGGAGACGGTTTTGGAAGCCATTCACAAGCTGTATTCTCAGCAGGTGATAGTCAAGGTACCTCTTCTACAACAAGGGAAGGGGTATTATTCCACTCTTTTTGTGGTACCGAAGCCGGATGGCTCGGTAAGGCCTATTCTAAATCTGAAGTCCTTGAACCTGTACATAAAGAAGTTCAAGTTCAAGATGGAGTCACTCAGAGCAGTGATAGCGAACCTGGAAGAAGGGGACTTTATGGTATCCTTGGACATCAAGGATGCGTATCTCCACGTTCCAATTACCCCTCACACCAGGGGTACCTCAGGTTCGTTGTACAAAACTGTCACTATCAGTTTCAGACGCTGCCGTTTGGTTTGTCCACGGCACCTCGGGTCTTTACAAAGGTAATGGCCGAGATAATATTTCTTCTTCGAAGAAAAGGCGTATTAATTATCCCATACTTGGACGATCTCCTAATAAGGGCAAGGTCCAGAGAACAGCTAGAGATGGGTTTAGCACTATCTCAAGAGGTGCTAAAGCAGCACGGATGGATTCTGAATATTCCAAAATCCCAATTAATGCCGACAACTCGTCTGCTGTTCCTGGGGATGATTCTGGACACCGTTCAGAAAAAGGTTTTTCTTCCCGAAGAAAAAGCCAAGGAGTTATCTGACCTGGTCAGGAACCTCCTAAAACCAGGAAAGGTGTCTGTACATCAATGCACAAGAGTCCTGGGAAAAAATGGTAGCTTCTTACGAAGCAATCCCTTTCGGCAGATTCCATGCAAAGGGATCTGTTGGACAAATGGTCAGGGTCGCATCTTCAGATGCACCTGCGGATAACCCTGTCGCCGAGGACAAGGGTATCCCTTCTGTGGTGGTTGCAGGAGGCTCATCTATTGGAGGGCCGCAGATTCGGCATGCAGGATTGGATCCTGGTGACCACGGATGCCAGCCTGAGAGGCTGGGGAGCAGTCACACAGGGAAGAAATTTCCAGGGAGTGTGGTCGAGCCTGAAAAAGTCTCTTCACATAAGCATTCTGGAATTAAGAGCAATCTACAATGCTCTAAGCCAGGCGGAACCTCTGCTTCAAGGAAGACCGGTGTTGATCCAGTCGGACAACATCACGGCAGTCGCCCATGTAAACAGACAGGGCGGCACAAGAAGCAGGAGGGCAATGGCAGAAGCTGCCAGGATCCTTCGCTGGGCGGAGAATCACGTGATAGCACTGTCAGCAGTATTCATCCCGGGCGTGGACAACTGGGAAGCAGACTTCCTCAGCAGACACGACCTTCACCCGGGAGAGTGGGGACTTCATCCAGAAGTTTTCCACATGCTATTAAACCGTTGGGTAAAACCAATGGTGGACATGATGGCGTCTCGCCTCAACAAAACACTGGACAGGTATTGCGCCAGGTCAAGAGATCCGCAGGCAATAGCTGTGGACGCGCTGGTAACACCTTGGGTGTACCAGTCGGTATATGTGTTTCCTCCTCTGCCTCTCATACCAAAGGTATTGAGGATTATACGGCAAAGAGGAGTAAGACTAGTGGCTCCGGATTGGCCAAGAAGGACTTGGTACCCGGAACTTCAAGAGATGGTCACGGACGATCCGTGGCCTCTACTTCTGAGAAGGGACCTGCTTCAGCAGGGTCCTTGTCTTTTTCAAGACTTACCGCGGCTGCGTTTGACGGCATGGCGTTTGAATGCCAGATCCTAAAAGGAAAAGGCATTCCAGAAGAAGTCATTCCTACCTTGATAAAGGCAAGGAAGGAAGTCACCGCGAAGCATTATCGCCGTATTTGGCGAAAATATGTTGCGTGGTGCGAGCAGCGGAGTGCTCCGATGGAGGAATTTCAACTGGGTCGTTTTCCTACATTTCCTGCAATCAGGATTGTCTATGGGTCTCAAATTGGGATCTATTAAGGTTCAAATTTCGGCCCTATCAATATTCTTCCAAAAAGAATTGGCCTCAGTCCCTGAGGTCCAGATTTTTATCAAAGGAGTACTGCATATACAGCCTCCTGTGGTGCCTAAGGTGGCACCGTGGGATCTAAATGTAGTTTTAGATTTCCTCAAATCCAATTGGTTTGAACCACTAAAGAATGTGGATTTGAAATATCTCACATGGAAAGTGACTATGTTACTGGCCCTGGCTTCGGCCGGGAGAGTATCTGAACTGGCGGCTTTGTTTTATAAAAGCCCTTATTTAATTTTCCATTCGACATAGGGCAGAGCTGCGGACGCGTCCGCATTTTCTCCCTAAGGTGGTATCAGCGTTTCACCTGAACCAGCCTATTGTAGTGCCTGCGGCTACAGACGACTTGAAGGACTCCAAGTTGTTGGACGTTGTCAGAGCCTTAAAAATATACATTTAAAGGACGGCTGGAGTCAGAAAATCTGACTCGCTGTTTATACTGTATGCACCCAACAAGTTGGGTGCACCTGCTTCTAAGCAGTCGATTGCTCGTTGGATTTGTAACAAAATTCAACTGTACATTCTGTGGCAGGCCTGCCACAGCCTAAATCTGTTAAGGCCCATTCCGCAAGGAAGGTGGGCTCATCTTGGGCGGCTGCCCGAGGGGTCTCGGCATTACAACTCTGCCGAGCAGCTACGTGGTCAGGGGAGAACACGTTTGTAAATTTTTACAAATTTGATACCCTGGCAAAGGAGGACCTGGAGTTCTCTCATTCGGTGCTGCAGAGTCATCCGCACTCTCCCGCCCGTTTGGGAGCTTTGGTATAATCCCCATGGTCCTTTCAGGAACCCCAGCATCCACTTAGGACGATAGAGAAAATAAGAATTTACTTACCGATAATTCTATTTCTCGGAGTCCGTAGTGGATGCTGGGCGCCCATCCCAAGTGCGGATTATCTGCAATACTTGTACATAGTTATTGTTAACTAATTCGGGTTATTGTTTAGGAAGCCATCTTTCAGAGGCTCCTCTGTTATCATACTGTTAACTGGGTTTAGATCACAAGTTGTACGGTGTGATTGGTGTGGCTGGTATGAGTCTTACCCGGGATTCAAAATCCTCCCTTATTGTGTACGCTCGTCCGGGCACAGTACCTAACTGGAGTCTGGAGGAGGGTCATAGGGGGAGGAGCCAGTACACACCACCTGACCTGTAAAAGCTTTACTTTTGTGCCCTGTCTCCTGCGGAGCCGCTATTCCCCATGGTCCTTTCAGGAACCCCAGCATCCACTACGGACTCCGAGAAATAGAATTATCGGTAAGTAAATTCTTATTATATGCCCCCCCCCCCCCTGCAGTGCACATGGGTGGTCATTCAGTTGATCGCACGTAGCAACTTTTTGCTGCTCGTGCGATCAACTTGACGCCGTCAATGGGGAAGTGTATTTTAGCATAGCAGGGCTGTGATCGCTTGTGCAGCCCTGCTATGATAAAAAAGTTTCCTGCAAAACAAGACCAGGGTCAGACCTACTTACCCTGTGCAACAGATCCAGCGATGAAGGTCCCGGCTGTGACGTCAGACATCTGCCCTCCAAACGCTTGGACACGCCTGTGTTCGGATCTCCACGCCGGAAAACGGTGAGTACATGCCCCGGAACGCCTCCTTGCTGTCAATCTTCTTGCGATCGCGCTAGCGATCACTTTCTTCTTTGTTCTAGCCGCTCGCCAGGCAATGACGCGCTTGCGCATTGTGCTCACCGCGCATGTACAGTTACAACCCGTTCGCAGCGAAGAACCGCTGCGTGCGAACGGGTCGGAATGACCCCCATGGTTTTGCCCAACTGCTAACAAATTTGCCACTACGATCAGGTCTAAATTACCCCCATTGTTCTGACTACGCCCTTGCTCCCAGCTTCCCGTGTACCTGCATTTTTTTCTGTTCACACTGGGTACAATATTGGCTAACAGAGGTTCCCAAACGTGCCCAAGGCACCCCAACGGTCCTGGTTTTAAATGTATCCATGCTTGGCCACAGGTGACTTAATTAGCACCTTAGTCAATTTGATTTAACCATCAGTGCTGAGCCATGGATATACCTAAAACCTGGACTGTTGGGGTGCCTTGAGGACTGCATTTGGGAACCTCTGGGCTAGAAACAGCCCTGCTCAGCCCCATTCTAAGCATTGAATGCTTCCCATTTCTGTATTTGATGAAGGCATTGCATGTGCAATTCTTTCAGTGATGTTCCTCACAGTTGCTAATGGATGGGCAAAGATTGCAAGACCATCTCAGCAGCTAGTTGGAAATGTCCTCTGCAATCATAAAGATTTTCAGGCATATTTACTAACTATTTTTTTCAATAAAATAATGTGAAAATGGGTGTTTTCATACCCTTTTCACGTTATTTTGGACACACAAGCTGATCACAGTAAAAAAAATAAAAAAATCATACCTACCCAGGGACAGGTGAACGGTGCTCTGATGCAGGCTACCGGTCATCGGGACTCCCTGCTACTCCTGTGACCCCTGGCACAGTAAAGTGATACTGCAAATCGGTAGCTCACTTTAAAGCATCAGAGGTCACAGTAGCCGGCAACCCCAATCAGTGGTGGAATAGGATAAAAAAACAGCCCGGGAAATTTATGGAAGCAGCCCTAATAGGGGTGGGGTCTGTTGAGGGGGTGGAGTCTGTCAAGTGGGCGGGATTACTGCTCAGAAGGCCTGATTATATGTAGGTATGGAAAGTGCATACAGCAGGCGCATAGCAAAATTATAGCGGCGTGGCTTCGTGGGAAAGGGGCATGGCCACAGTTGTGCCGCTTATACACATTGCACCAGGTAGAACCTCCTATACACACTGTGCCAGGTAAAGAATGTTATACATATTGCGCCAGATAGAGCACGTCTACACTTTGCACCAGGTAGAGCACGATATACACTTTGCGCAAGGCAGAGCACATTATACACATTGCACCAGGTAAAGCACATTATACACTTTGCGCCAGGCAGAGCACATTATACACATTGCACCAGGTAAAGCACATTGGCCCTCATTCCAAGTTGATCGCACCAAGCAACTTTTTGCTGCTGGTGCGATCAACTAATCTCCGCCTATGGGGGAGTGTAATTTAGCATAGCAGTGCTGCGAACGCTTATGCAGCTCTGCTTTGCTAAAAAAGTTTCACACAAGACCAAGGTCAGACCTACTTACCCTGTGCGACGGATCCAACGATGATGGTCTTGGCTTTGACGTCAGACATCGGCCCTCCGTTCGCCTGGACACGCCTGCGTTTTTCTTACCACTCTCCGAAAATGGCTTCAAGCGGTCAGTTGACGCCCTGGAACGCCTTCCTGCTGTCAATCTTCTTGCGGTCGCCGCTGCGACCGCTTTCTTCGCTGTCAGCGTCATTGCCCAGCAACGGATGTCACCGGGCAACGACGCGCATTTGCATTCCAGACCCGATCGCACCGCTGCGAAGAAATGCAACGTGCGATCGGGTCGGAATGAGGGCCATTATACACATTGCACTAGGTAGAGCACGTTATACACTTTTCGCCAGGCAGAGCACATTATACACATTGGACCAGGTAAAGCACATTATACACATTGCACCAGGCAGAGCACATGATACACATTACACCAAGTAGAGCACGTTATACATATTGCACCAGGTAGAGTACATTATACAGATTGCACCAGGTAAAGCACATTATACACATTGCACCAGGTAATGCACATTATACATATTGCACCAGGCAGAGCACATGATACACATTACACCAAGTAGAGCACATTATACACATTACACACCAGGTAGAGTACATTATACAGATTGCACCAGGTAAAGCACATTATACACATTGCACCAGGTAATGCACATTATACATATTGCACCAGGCAGAGCACATGATACACATTACACCAAGTAGAGCACGTTATACATATTGCACCAGGTAGAGTACATTATACAGATTGCACCAGGTAAAGCACATTATACACATTGCACCAGGTAATGCACATTATACATATTGCACCAGGCAGAGCACATGATACACATTACACCAAGTAGAGCACGTTATACATATTGCACCAGGTAGAGTACATTATACAGATTGCACCAGGTAAAGCACATTATACACATTGCACCAGGTAGAGCACGTTATACACTTATACATATATATATAACTGCAGCAGAGCCCGGCACTCTGACAGACGTTACAACGGCCCCAGTGCCATCCTAAAGAAGTTAGACAGGCAATTTGTAAGAGACAGCACTCACCGGACTTATACATACAAATAAAGACACTGCACAGCACTACCACCAGCACAGTACTAACGTTTCGGAGTTTAATCCTTCATCTGATTACTTCAATAGAGTTAAAAATGGATTGGTTGCTATGGGCAACATCTCCATTATCACCTTATGGCTAAATGTTACACACCTGCTCTTTCCCCTCTTACATTTCTTTAGTATTGAAACTGCAAAACTTTTAAGCCCAGCACTTTAAAACACTGGGGTGGGGGCGGCTGGATGTTTGAGTGGACTGACCAATCAGTAACAAAAGTCAATTTTAATGTCATTTTAAATATAAATAACAGGTGTGGTATGTTAGGTAGATTAGACTTAGAGCGACAATGTCTAAGTCGACCACTATTGGTCGACAGTAAGTAGGTCGACATGGTTTCTAAGTCGCCAGGGACTCTAGGTCGACATGTACTAGGTAGACATGAGTAAAGGTCGACATGAGTTTTTTTACTTTTTTGGGTATTGTTTTCTCTGTTCAGTGACCGGGAACCCCAATTAGTGCACCGTGTTCCCTCTCCATGCTTCGGGCAAGGTGCTTAGCTCCGCTACCGCTGCGCTCTGCACAGGTTACCGTTTTCAATTGTAGTCCACGTGGATCATAAAGTATGAAAAAGTTCAAAAAATTATTTATTTTTTTGAAAAACTCATGTCAACTTTGTGTCATGTCGACCTAGAACATGTCGACCTAGAGTCCCTGTTGACCTAGAAACCATGTCGACCAATAGTGGCCGACCTAGACAGTGTCAATCTACTTACTGTCGACCTAAAGACCGGATCCCATAAATGACAATTTCCTGTTATTAACCAACATTTACAGTTCAAAGTGTTATTAAATATTTTTCTTTTTGTTAAACGTCATTGTATTATTTTTTATATGCTAATATTAAATATTTTTATTAGTGAAAATCTTAAAACATTTTTGTATACAAGTATGTAAAGCCAAAAATTAAGTAAATCTAACAGAACCCCCCCCAGCAAAACGACAGTAAATAAGAATTTACTTACCGATAATTATATTTCTCATAGTCCGTAGTGGATGCTGGGGACTCCGTCAGGACCATGGGGAATAGCGGCTCCGCAGGAGACAGGGCACAAAAGCAAGCTTTTAGGATCACATGGTGTGTACTGGCTCCTCCCCCTATGACCCTCCTCCAAGCCTCAGTTAGGTACTGTGCCCGGACGAGCGTACACAATAAGGAAGGATCTTGAATCCCGGGTAAGACTCATACCAGCCACACCAATCACACCGTACAACTTGTGATCTGAACCCAGTTAACAGTATGATAACAAAGAAGTAGCCTCTAAAAAAAGATGGCTCACAACAATAATAACCCGATTTTTGTAACAATAACTATGTACAAGTATTGCAGACAATCCGCACTTGGGATGGGCGCCCAGCATCCACTACGGACTATGAGAAATAGAATTATCGGTAAGTAAATTCTTATTTTCTCTAACGTCCTAGTGGATGCTGGGGACTCCGTCAGGACCATGGGGATTATACCAAAGCTCCCAAACGGGCGGGAGAGTGCGGATGACTCTGCAGCACCGAATGAGAGAACTCCAAGTCCTCTTTAGCCAGAGTATCAAATTTGTAAAATTTTACAAACGTGTTCTCCCCTGACCACGTAGCTGCTCGGCAAAGTTGTAATGCCGAGACCCCTCGGGCAGCCGCCCAAGATGAGCCCACCTTCCTTGTGGAGTGGGCTTTAACAGTTTTAGGCTGTGGCAGGCCTGCCACAGAATGTGCAAGTTGGATTGTGCTACAGATCCAACGAGCAATCGTCTGCTTAGACGCAGGAGCACCCATCTTGTTGAGTGCATACAAGATAAACAACGAGTCAGATTTTCTGACTCCAGCTGTCCTTGAAATATATATTTTCAATGCTCTGACAACGTCCAGTAACTTGGAGTCCTCCAAGTCGCTAGTAGCCGCAGGCACCACAATAGGCTGGTTCAAGTGAAAAGCCGAAACCACCTTAGGGAGAAAATGAGGACGTGTCCGCAGTTCTGCCCTGTCCGAATGGAAAATCAGATATGGGCTTTTGTACGATAAAGCCGCCAACTCTGAAACTCTCCTGGCTGAAGCCAGGGCCAGTAGCATGGTTACTTTCCATGTAAGATACTTCAAATCTACCGATTTGAGAAGCTCAAACCAATGAGATTTGAGAAAATCCAAAACTACGTTTAGATCCCACGGTGCCACTGGAGGCACAATTGGGGGCTGTATATGTAGTACACCCTTGACAAAAGTTTGTACTTCAGGCACTGAAGCCAATTCTTTCTGGAAGAAGATTGATAAGGCCGAAATTTGAACTTTAATAGACCCCAATTTTAGGCCCATAGACAATCCTGCCTGCAGGAAATGTAGGAATCGACCCAATTGAAATTCTTCCGTTGGGGCCTTCTTGGCTTCACACCACGCAACATATTTTCTCCAAATGCGGTGATAATGTTGTGCGGTCACTTCCTTCCTAGCTTTAATCAAGGTAGGAATAACTTCCTCTGGAATGCCCTTTTCTTTTAGAATCCGGCGTTCAACCGCCATGCCGTCAAACGCAGTCGCGGTAAGTCTTGGAACATACAAGGTCCCTGCTGAAGCAGATCCCTTCTTAGAGGTAGAGGCCACGGATCTTCCGTGAGCATCTCTTGAAGTTCCGGGTACCAAGTTCTTCTTGGCCAATCCGGAGCCACTAGTATTGTTCTTACTCCCCTTTTCCGTATAATTCTCAGTACCTTTGGTATGAGAGGCAGAGGAGGGAACACATACACTGACTGGTACACCCACGGTGTTACCAGAGCGTCCACAGCTATTGCCTGAGGGTCTCTTGACCTGGCGCAATATCTGTCCAGTTTTTTGTTGAGGCGAGACGCCATCATGTCCACCTTTGGTTTTTCCCAATGGTTCACAATCATGTGGAAATCTTCCGGATGAAGTCCCCACTCTCCCGGGTGAAGGTCGTGTCTGCTGAGGAAGTCTGCTTCCCAGTTGTCCACTCCCGGGATGAACACTGCTGACAGTGCTATGACATGATTTTCCGCCCAGCGAAGAATCCTTGCAGCTTCTGTCATTGCTCTTCTGCTTCTCGTGCCGCCTTGTCTGTTTACGTGGGCGACTGCCGTGATGTTGTCCGACTGGATCAACACCGGCTGACCCTGAAGCAGCGGTTTCGCCAGGCTTAGAGCATTGTAGATCGCTCTTAGCTCCAGTATATTTATATGAAGAGACGTCTCCAGGTTTGACCATACACCCTGGAAGTTTCTTCCCTGTGTGACTGCTCCCCAGCCTCGTAGGCTGGCATCCGTAGTCACCAGGACCCAGTCCTGTATGCCGAACCTGCGGCCCTCTAACAGATGGGCACTCTGCAACCACCACAGGAGAGACAACCTTGTTCTTGGTGACAGTGTTATCCGCTGATGCATGTGCAGATGCGATCCGGACCATTTGTCCAGCAGATCCCACTGAAATATTCGTGCGTGGAATCTGCCGAATGGAATTGCTTCGTAAGAAGCCACCATCTTTCCCAGGACTCTTGTGCATTGATGTACTGACACATTTCCTGGTTTTAGGAGGTTCCTGACAAGTTCGGATAACTCCCTTGCTTTCTCCTCCGGGAGAAACACCTTTTTCTGAACAGTGTCCAGAATCATTCCCAGGAACAGCAGACGAGTTGTCGGTGTCAATTGAGATTTTGGAAGATTCAGAATCCACCCGTGTTGTTGAAGCACTACTTGGGTTAGTGCTACCCCGACTTCCAGCTGTTCTCTGGACCTTGCCCTTATCAGGAGATCGTCCAAGTAAGGGATAATTAATACGCCTTTTCTTCGTAGAAGAACCATCATTTCGGTCATTACCTTGGTAAAGACCCGAGGTGCCGTGGACAAACCAAACGGCAGCGTTTGAAACTGATAATGACAGTCTTGTATCACGAACCTGAGATACCCTTGGTGTGAGGGGTAAATTGGGACATGCAGATAAGCATCTTTTATGTCCAGGGACACCATGAAGTCCCCTTCTTCCAGATTCGCTATCACTGCTCTTAGTGACTCCATCTTGAACTTGAATTTCTGTATGTACAGGTTCAAGGATTTCAGATTTAGAATAGGTCTTACCGAACCGTCCGGCTTCGGTACCACAAATAGTGTGGAATAATACCCCTTTCCCTGTTGTAGGAGGGGTACCTTGATTATCACCTGCTGAGAATACAGCTTGTGAATGGCTTCCAATACCGTCGCCCTTTCTAAGGGAGACGTTGGTAAAGCAGACTTTAGGAACCGGCGAGGGGGAGACCTTTCGAATTCCAACATGTAACCCTGAGATACTATCTGCAGGATCCACGGGTCCACCTGTGAGCGAGCCCACTGATTGCTGAAAATCTTTAGTCGACCCCCCACCGCTCCTGAGTCCGCTAGTAAAGCCCCAGCGTCATGCTGATGGCTTTGTAGAACCCGGGGCGGGCTTCTGTTCCTGGGCAGGGGCTGCTTGCTGCCCTCTCTTACCCTTTCCTCTGCCTCGGGGCAGATAAGACTGTCCTTTTGCCCGCTTGTTTTTATAGGAGCGAAAGGACTGCGGCTGAAAAGACGGTGTCTTTTTCTGTTGGGAGGGGGTCTGAGGTAAAAAAGTGGATTTGACGGCAGTTGCCGTGGCCACCAGATCCGATAGACCGACCCCAAATAATTCCTCTCCTTTATATGGCAATACTTCCATATGCCTTTTGGAATCCGCATCACCTGACCACTGTCGCGTCCATAAACTTCTTCTGGCAGATATGGACATCGCATTTACTCTCGATGCCAGAGTGCAAATATCCCTCTGAGCATCTCGCATATAAAGAAACGCATCCTTTAATTGCTCTAAAGTCAATAAAATACTGTCCCTATCCAGGGTATCAATATTTTCAGTCAGGGAATCCAACCACACTACCCCAGCACTGCACATCCAGGCTGAGGCTATTGCTGGTCGGAGGATAACACCAGTATGTGTGTAAATACTCTTCAGTGTAGTTTCCAGCCTCCTATCTGCTGGATCCTTGAGGGCGGCCGTATCAGGAGACGGCAACGCCACTTGTTTTGATAAACGTGTGAGCGCTTTATCCACCCTAGGGGGTGTTTCCCAGCGCGCCCTAACCTCTGGTGGGAAAGGGTATAATGCCAATAACTTCTTTGAAATTAGCAGTTTTCTATCGGGGTTAACCCACGCTTCATCACACACGTCATTCAATTCCTCTGATTCTGGAAAAGCTACAGGTAGTTTTTTCACCCCCCACATAATACTCCTTTTTGAGGTACCTGCAGTATCAGAGATCTGCAAAGCCTCCTTCATTGCCGTGATCATATAACGTGTGGCCCTATTGGAAAATACGTTTGTTTCTTCACCGTCGACACTAGATTCATCTGTGTCGGTACCTGTGTCGACTGACTGAGGTAAGGGACGTTTTACAGCCCCTGACGGTGTCTGAGACGCCTGAGCAGGTACCAACTGGTTTTCCGGCCGTCTCATTTCGTCAACTGACTTTTGTAATGTACTAACATTATCACGTAATTCCATAATTAAAGCCATCCATTCCGGTGTCGACTCCCTAGGGGGTGACATCACCATTACCGGCAATTGCTCCGCCTCCATACCAACATCGTCCTCATACATGTCGACACACACGTACCGACACACAGCAGACACACAGGGAATGCTCTTATCGAAGACAGGACCCCACTAGCCCTTTGGGGAGACAGAGGGAGAGTTTGCCAGCACACACCAAAAGCGCTATAAAATGTATATAAACAACCCTAAAAGGTGTTGTTTCTGTTATAGGCGCTTTAAATATATAAATATCGCCAAAATATGCCCCCCTTCTCTTTGTTACCCTGTTTCTGTAGTGCAGTGCAGGGGAGAGTCCTGGGAGCCTTCCTCACAGCGGAGCTGAGCAGGAAAATGGCGCTGTGTGCTGAGGAGAATAAGCCCCGCCCCCTTTTCGGCGGGCTTTTCTCCCGGGTTTTGAGATATCTGGCCTGGGTTAAATACATACATATAGCCTCAATGGCTATATGTGATGTATTCCTTTGCCATAAAAGGTATTAAATATTGCTGCCCAGGGCGCCCCCAGCAGCGCCCTGCACCCTCCGTGACTGGTCAGTGTGAAGTGTGTAGCAACAATGGCGCACAGCTGCAGTGCTGTGCGCTACCTTCATGAAGACTGAAGAGCCTTCTGCCGCCTGTTTCCGGACCCTCGATCTTCAGCATCTGTAAGGGGGATCGGCGGCGCGGCTCCGGGACGAACCCCAGGGTGACCTGTGTTCCGACTCCCTCTGGAGCTATGTCCAGTAGCCTAAGACTCCAATCCATCCTGCACGCAGGTGAGTTGAAAATCTCTCCCCTAAGTCCCTCGATGCAGTAAGCCTGTTGCCAGCAGGACTCACTGAAAATAAAAAACATAAAAACTTTTTCTAAGCAGCTCTTTAGGAGAGCCACCTAGATTGCACCCTGCTCGGACGGGCACAAAAACCTAACTGAGGCTTGGAGGAGGGTCATAGGGGGAGGAGCCAGTACACACCATGTGATCCTAAAAGCTTGCTTTTGTGCCCTGTCTCCTGCGGAGCCGCTATTCCCCATGGTCCTGACGGAGTCCCCAGCATCCACTAGGACGTTAGAGAAAATTCTTACGATCAGACATTTGATTTAGGCATCTTGTGCTGCGTGGTATGGCATATCGCTCATTGGGATCTCGGGTGTCACAATACCTACACCTGGATCCCGATAGGGGCATCATACCACCGCCGGTATACCGGCGAGGTAGGTGATTCCCCCTCTATGGGTGTCCACGACACCCATAGAGGGAGAACAGAACCTGTGATGAGAGCAGCGAGCCCACAAGGGGCTTTGTTGCACTCACCCCCTGCCGGCATTCCACCGCTGGGGAGGCCAATGTCAGTATACTGACAAATGGCATCCCGTGTGGCGGGATATCGTACTGAACCCCTCCACAGCAGTTGATCATTTTATGTCCCGGATTCCACTATATGTTTTATGCCCTAGTTCACAATACAGCACATTGTAGTGCTATCTGTACACATTATGCCACACAGCTGCCCCTAATTCAGATTATGCCATACAATGTCCCCGGTATATAATATGCCACAATGAAGTGCCCCAGTTTACAATATGCTACATTGTAGTAAACCCAGTTCATATTATACCACATTGTAGTGTCCCCCAGTTCATTTTATGCCACATTACAGTGCCCCCTGTTCATATTAAGCCACACTATAGTGTCTCCAGTTCATATTGTGTCATATTACAGTGCTTGGGTTCATATTGGGTAACACTGCAGGACCCTCCAGTTTATATTATTCCAAATTAAAGTTCCCTGGTGAGATTATGCCACAATACATGACCCTTATTATTATTACATCCACTACATACCCCACTCACTGAAAATGGAATTTCACCTTATTCAGGCTGAGAAACGGGTCAGACCCAGTAGCATAATGGGCAATTCAGGGAACTTGGTAGAAAACTTTATGACCTGGGTCCAGGGACTCCTAAGCCTCTGGGCCCCATAGCAATTGCAGCCCCTGTTCCCTCTATACAGCTAAGCCCATGATTGGATTTATTTTCTAACTTGCGCTAAACCATACCTAATAACTGTTCTGCTTTTAGTGAGACAGTCTCCCTTTTTCGCCCTTGACTCACCCCTGGGCCAGGGCCACAGCATCCCATTGGGGAGACGGCTGTCGGGAAGGTCACTGACTCTCTCACCGAGGCTATGTATACAGTATAGGTCAAAGAATGCCACACACATGCATCTTGCATCTAAATATTAAAGAAAGAGTTTATGGAGGCAACCCAGCAGCTCAGTAAGTGCAGACCATGCCCCCGCCATGCGCAATTATAAGCATGATGCAAAAATTAGTACAACATTTAAGTTATTGACAAATATTTGTGCAAAGAGCTCTACAGCTGATATAAAACTATTAGCCCTATAAATTGCTTTCAGTTGCAGTTGTGAATACTACATGTTCACATTGAATGGTTTTAACTACAGCAAAAGGCTATCTGTAAAATCTGCTGCATCCTGCAGAAAACAACGTGTGGTGTACATATCAACCCCGTGAGCATTTGCCATAGCTGCCCTACACTTGATTGGCCCCCAAAAAAGACATGCAAAAATTACTAACATACCTATTTTTCTGTATCATTAACAGTATTATTACAGGGCTGTTAAAATGAAAGCACCCCTGCTATAATTTTAGGTTGCTATAGAGAAAGCTGTTCTACCAATGGAAACTGTTGTTGACCACAATGGAGGACACATTGACCATTTGTAGCACTCTTCCAGTGATTAGCATCACCATATCGCCACCTGATTAAATATTTTTATTTTATTTATAATTTGTTTTCAATAGATGGCTAACACATCCTCTGAAGTACCTATTATCACATTTTCTTTTCATTACAGAAGTCACTCCAAGCTGCTCTAAGTGAGGATACTTTCATTTTAGCATCCCTTGTATTTCCCAGAATTCTGTTAGCCTCCATAGATTCATGCATGGAAAGTTGTGCTGTGCTCTACGCTGGGTGTTCTTTCTAATTTATTAAGAAGCATTAAAAGATATTGGAACACAATAACGAGACTAAAATGTTGATTATTAATTACATTTTCATTTAATTCAACAGCTGTGAACATATTTTCATCATGGCTGAAAGGTAAGGAGGCTTTCTATGTTCTCTTCTCATAGCACTTTCAGTAGTGGTATCCAATATTATAGTTATAGGCACTTTCAGTGGTTGTATACAATATTATAGTTATAGGCACTTTCAGTGGTTGTATACAATAGTATAGTTATAGGCACTTTCAGTGGTTGTATACAATATTATAGTTATAGGCACTTTCAGTGGTTGTATACAATATTATAGTTATAGGCACTTTCAGTGGTTGTATACAATATTATAGTTATAGGCACTTTCAGTAGTGGTATCCAATATTATAGTTATAGGCACTTTCAGTAGTGGTATCCAAAATTATAGCTATAAAAAGTCACTACAAACATTTGATTTCTATCCCAATAAACATGTCACCTGGTTTTTGGATAATGAGTCCTATTAATATGCATTATGCAAAATTTAGAAGCTAAGGTTCCAAAGCTGGACCAAGTTAGATTTCTAAATCTGAACATATGATGGTTGGACCAAGCAGCCAGATGGCAGACTGCATAGCATGTTCAGATGAGGACCTCATACAAGGTGTAATGTGATGTGTTCAACAATGTGCTGGGTAATGGACCCCAGTGGCTGATGGCAATGTAGAAATTAAAAGTAAGGACCTTGATACTACACTGACACAAAGGCCCCCAGACCCGATTTCATTGTGGCTTGGTAGCTGTGAAGAGTTAATGTCCACACTGAAGTTGATTGTAGCAATTGGCATGTTTACCAGTAAATGTATGGTATGGTGCTCTCATCTCACCCTTAGTGTGTTTGGAGTTGCGTTGGTTACAAAATTATGGAAGGTACAAATGTATGGCCTTGACATACCTGGAAGAGTCTATTATTTTAACCATTGTTCTAGTGTGGTCGCATCAGACAAGACCACACCATATTGGGCATATTGGGCTTTCCCTGAAATGGTCGCATCTGACGGACCAGACCTATTGAAGGGGCCAGGACCAGCTACTGAAGGGAGCATATGTCCGTCTTTGCAGCACGTTACACCGTTTCGAAATGCTCTGCAATGCCCTCAGTTGAATTCCCCCTATATGTGTATTAAATTAAAGTGACCCAAGGTTATCAGATTAATACCCCTTTCACACCAGAAATGCAGGGGCAAAACCCGGGAATTCTGCCACGGGCTCATGCAGGGACATTCCCGGGTTGGCACCTTTCACACCAGCATTTTTTGCCGGGACATCCCGGGTCTGCACCTTTCATACTGAACCCGGGATGGTCCTGCATTTTCTGAAAATGGGCGTCTCAGAAAAGACACAAGACCAGGAAGTGCCCTGAATAGCCAATCAGCATCAGTATAGGCAACCCAGGAAGGTGGGACATGTCCCTGCACCATTCACACTGTCCAGGTTCCAGGGACGATCCCGGGACCAACCCTGGTTGATTGCAGGGTTGAAATGCAGGGACAGAAAACCCGGGTTTTTGTCCCTGTACCCTGTCACACCAAGAAATTTCCCGGGTTGATGCGCGTTCATGTGTTTTTAACCCGGGAAATTTATGGCTGTGTGAAAGGGGTATTAGGCTCCAATCAGGATTCCCATGCTTGAGACCAGATGGTTAAATCAAATTGACTAAAATACTAATTAAATCACCTGTGCTCAAGAATGGATATCTTTAAAACCTATACTGTAATGGAGGTATTTTGGATACTCTGGCCTAAGCAAATGACAGGTTACATGGGTACCATTGTTTTTCACTTCAAAACTTCAAAAAATGTGAAATATATCAACACGTATCATGCATCCAACCCTGCATCAGTTTTCTAAAGGAACTGATTAACCATAGCATGGAATCTATTTCTCAAGTCACCACCACTATACCTTCTCTCATAACTAGTCTCTGAGGGAATAAGGCTTCTTCTGAGGACACTAGTGCATATACTTGATGGATGCGTGACAGCTGTCATCTAGTGGGTGGGGATAATATGATAATAATAGTGATTAATATTAATTGCCAGAACCAAACATTACTTGTTTATACATGTATGTTTTCTTTTGTTTCTTTTTACTCACGCTCAATGGTTTAAATTGCTGGCAGTATGAGAGGTTATATTGGTGGTTCTTCTTAAAGGAAAAATCCATGACCTAGATTTGAGTCTTGCTAAACACAAAAAGATCCTTTATACAGCCTGCCACAATGCTGACAAAAACCAGCAACACAATTGTCTCATTATAGCGATACTGCTTGATGATATTAAACAAAACTTGGAATCAAAATCTAAACTAATTCATTTTCTATTTTGTCCCCTACATTTTAATCTGGTGTCCAATTCAGTGAGGTAAGTTGAACAGTTAATGTATGATTGACTAATGTCTATCCCTCACAATGCACACATGTCTAACATTTTATTTTCATTCATTACAGGTTAAGCCTAAAATCCCAGCTTCCAGGAAGCTTCTCCTGAAGGTAATTTTATAGCAATATAAATGTATAAAATATGGTATATATCAGTGTCTCCCAAACGCCGTCATTACAGTCCAGGTTTTAAGGATATCCATGCTTAAGTCTAGAAGGTTAAATCAAAAGTGCTACCTGACCCTCTCCATGAGGGAGAAAATGCTCTGTTCCTGGACTTTCCTGGTAATGTATGATTGCCATCACCTGTGGTGAAACACCTTTCTTATCAATTAACTAGCTCACCACAGCCTACCTCCCAACATGACCCTCTCCATGAGGGACAGAATGCTTTGCCCCTGGACTTCCCTCTTAATTTATGATTACCATCACCTATGCTGAAACACCTTTCTTATCCATTAGCCTGTTCAGCACAGGTGCCAGCAATCATAAATTAAGAGAAAAGTCCAGAAGCAGAGCATTGTGTCCCTCCTGGAGAGGGTCATGTTGGGAGGTATGCCACAGGTGATGGCAATGATACATTACCAGGAAAGTCCAGGAACAGAGCATTTTCTCCCTCATGGAGAGGGTCAGGTAGGCAAGTATGCACTGCTGTGATTATGGACACTGTTTCTCTGCTTTATTTCTCTCCTCCATCTTACCATGTTGCCTACACAAGGCAATTGGGCGGTATTGCAGCATACAGTATGTGGCTTGAAAATGGCCGCACTGTCTGTTAATAATTTGATCAAAATCACATACCCTCCAACATGACCCGCCCCACTAGGTACAAAATGCTCTGTTTCTGGACCTCCCTCATAATTTATTATTGCCATCACCTGTGAAGAAACAGCTTTCTTATCATTCAACTAGTTCAACACAGGTGATGGAAATCATAAATTAAGAGGGAAGTCCAGAAACAGAGCATTATGTACCTAGTGGGGCGGGTCATGTTGGAGGGTCTGAAATCAATCAGCTCTTTGACCGGTGTGTTGGTGAATGTGGTCAGAACGTGACTGCTATCAGTCTGTGTGTCATCTAATGACTGGATTACCAGGCCTCTGTGTTGCCGGGCAATTCCATTTAACCCACCTACTGTATTTGTGAGGCTAAATACATCATTCAACTTGTATTTGGTCAAGCAAAAACAATAAAAAATGGCTTATTTTACCTAAACATACCGAATTTTTTGATTGGCCAAAAAGACTACAGTATTATAATGATAAACATGCATTTTGCTTTGATGGTATCTGGTCAGGTGGCTGACAGTGACCATGTTGACATTCATAATGTTGACACTAGAATGTTGACATGGTTCAATGTGTCAACAGGCACCATGTCAACATCCTCAGAATTTTGACATGTTCACAGAGGCAACATCTGAAATGTCACCATGTGAAATTCTCAAAATGCAGACGGTTCGAGTTTGGTGCCACCAGGAGGGTTAGTGTTAGGCTAGAGGGGAAGGTTATAGTTAGGTTGTGGGGGAGGTCAGTGTTAGGCACTAGGGGTAGGGACTAATGTTATTGAAAATACCGAAACGCTGCTGAGTCACACATCTGCACTGGAACTACACGTCACATGAGCGCCAGGACCCGGAAGAAGACGCTGGAGAAGTGCAGCCGCCAGGACCATGACCACCGGGCCACCAGGGGCATTAACCTGACATTTTACCATGTCAGCATGTCATCAGTGTACACATGATGAATGCTGACTATGGTCACTGTCGACATGCTAAGCATTTTGACATTCTTATGTTGACCTTATACAAGTTGACACGAGAACTGTTGACCTAACATACCACCCCCGCTTTGACATATAAGGAATGTATAAGTACACTTGGCATTCTGTGCCAAGCATTGAAGCATTCAGTCTGCAAACTCAGCCACAGAACTCACACATTTTAGATCCTTAGATTTTACATGTAATTAAAGTTGTGGCTCAACCTAATGGTTTATACCATCTGCAGCGGCGCCTGTTATGTCCGTTATTATCATGCAGAAGAAATAACTCAGCCCCACTTATAGAAGTGATGATTGCGTTATGAAATACATTACAGAGGCATTAGACGAGGCTTAAGGATGCCCTTACATAACTATCTCCGATTACACACAGATTGTCACCTCTTATTCCTCACAACATGTACAGCTAATCTTATCAGTTACACCGTATTAGGCACATTTTGACAGTAAAAACATATGTGCCCCCCCCCTAATAGAAATTGTGCTTGAGGAGAAATATTTTAGCCAGATGATCTAGGAGGCGCACATGGAAAATTCCATAATATCCTCACAGCTCTGGGTACTGAGCAACCAGCATGAGCTGACTGCATCTGACAGGAGCCTGCGGGCAGCTTAGAAGTAGAACACATCAGTTCTGCTCTGAGTGATATGTCCCCGTGATGGTGAGAGTAGCATTCTCTTTACAAGGATATCAGATGCGTACTGATTAAAGGGGCAGATGTACTAAACCTTGGAATCAGAAAGTGAGAGATTTTGGTAAAATTATCCTGTTTTTTTTTTTTTAAAGTGGCGATCATTTACATGGTAAAACCAGGCTGATTTTGCCATAAAAATTATTGCCACTTAAAAAAAAAAAAAAAACAGAAGAATTTTGCCAAAATCTCTCACTTTCTGATTCTCACACCTTATTACATTTTCCCCTTGGAGAGAGATAAAGTGGATGGAGATAAAGTACCAACCAACCAGCACCTAACTCATTTTTCAAACACAACCTGTAACATTACAGTTGCTTGGTAATTTATCTCTCACAGGTTTAGTACATATGCCTCAAAGTTCCATATAGATCACCATTCATAGTAATTTAGTGCTCTAGTAATTACAGTTCTCTCGTCAACAATGTCAATGGATATTAGGCCTGATTCAGAGATATATGTAATGCTGATATTTATGAACTTGAGCGATTATTGTCCAACTACGCACGAGTCACGGTCACACTGTGCATGCATGGCGACAGTCGCAGACTTATACACAAAATAATTGACAGACCGGAACCATTTGTGCAAGAGAATGGGGAGTGGTGACAAATATGCAACATGTCACTACCATTTTTGGGGTGTGTCTCGGCCTATAACTGCGATCCTGTATGCAGAAAACATGGCGCCAGCGTTTCAGTTCCCCGCAACCATAGAGTTATTTAAGACTGCGACAACTGAATGATCCGCGACCGATGCGTCTGTGTACACAGTTGCTTGGAACGGTGAAGCTGCCAGCGTCAGACCCAATACAAATCCTGGCGTCTGACAACTTTGCATATTTTTTGCACAGAATTGGTGCACGGCAGTGGTAGCCAACCCTGGTCCTCGAGAGCTATCAACAGTTCACATTTTCCAGCTCACCTAGCAGGTGCACAGGTGCAGTCATTACTCACTGTCACATTTTAAAAGATCCACAGGTGGAGCTAATAACTTCACTTGTGATTCTGTGAGGAGACCTGGAAAACATGAACTGTTGGTAGCTCTTGAGGACCAGGGTTGGCTACCCCTGGCGTACGGGGTCGCAGCTGCGTATTCATTAGCATATAACACTGAATCAGGCCTATTAACATTTTGTACTGCAGCAATACACTTCATTTAGCAATCACCTATTGTTATGTCTACAGAAATGGCGGCCTCCCTCAGCAATATTGTGCGTTATGTACTGATGATAGACATCCACGTATGCAGGAGTTAGCATTCTGTATTGCACATGCTTTTCACCGTTTGTTAAACTGATCACAATTCTCAGCCTATGGGGTTGTAAACTGAGGAAAACGCTGAAGAAATCTCTGAATTCTACAGTTTTCATATTTTTATTTAGGGGGAGATGTATCAAACCTGCTAATGTGAAGAAGTTACCCATAACAACGGGAGCAGCTTCTAGCTATCATTTATCCAGCACCTTCCATAAAATGGCAGAAAGAGATTGGTTGCTATGGACAACTTCTCCACTTTCTCTCTTATAGGGGTAAATGTATGAAGCAGTGATAAGAGTGGAGAAGTGAGCCAGTGGAGAAGTTGCCCAGGACTGACAAAAGAGAAAGGGCCCCTCTGTCCTCCCAATAAAAGATTCTGCTGCACCACTCCACCCCTATGTGATGTCATACATAGTGATATTACATATGGGTGCAGTCAGGGGTGTAGCGAGGGTGGCTCCGGCGCCAAAAAAGTTAGAGAGCGCGCTGCTGCCCGCCACCCCCCTACTGGCAGCCAAGTAGCAGACGGAGGAGAAGCATAGGGAGCGCACATTGAATCGTACTCGGAGACTAGGTAGGGTACAGGGCAGGCCATAGGTGACAGCAGAAGACACTGACAGCCGGCACATGCTGGAACTCTGCCCGTCCCCTTTATATGTCTCACTGTCTGCTTGTAGCTGTGCAGCAGGGTTACTTCTGTCCTGAAGCCTCTCTCTCTTTCCTGGAACCTGCAGCACATGTCACTTCTGCAGCACCTTTCTCTGCCCCGGCTGCTGTAGCACCTCTCTCTGCCCCAGCTGTTGCAGCATTTCTATCTACATTGGTGCTACAGCACCTCTCTCTCTCTGCCCCAGCTGCTGCTGCAGCACCTCTTTTTGCCCCGACTGCTGCAGCACCTTTCTCTGCCCCGGCTGCAGCCGCACTTCTCTCTACATTGATGCAGCAGCACCTCTCTCTGCTAGAGATGAGCGCCGGAAATTTTTCGGGTTTTGTGTTTTGGTTTTGGGTTCGGTTCCGCGGCCGTGTTTTGGGTTCGACCGCGTTTTGGCAAAACCTCACCGAATTTTTTTTGTCGGATTCGGGTGTGTTTTGGATTCGGGTGTTTTTTTCAAAAAACCCTAAAAAACAGCTTAAATCATAGAATTTGGGGGTAATTTTGATCCCAAAGTATTATTAACCTCAAAAAACATAATTTACACTCATTTTCAGCCTATTCTGAACACATCACACCTCACAATATTATTTTTAGTCCTAAAATTTGCACCGAGGTCGCTGTGTGAGTAAGATAAGCGACCCTAGTGGCCGACACAAACACCGGGCCCATCTAGGAGTGGCACTGCAGTGTCACGCAGGATGGCCCTTCCAAAAAACCCTCCCCAAACAGCACATGACGCAAAGAAAAAAAGAGGCGCAATGAGGTAGCTGACTGTGTGAGTAAGATTAGCGACCCTAGTGGCCGACACAAACACCGGGCACATCTAGGAGTGGCACTGCAGTGTCACGCAGGATGTCCCTTCCAAAAAACCCTCCCCAAACAGCACATGACGCAAAGAAAAAAAGAGGCGCAATGAGGTAGCTGACTGTGTGAGTAAGATTAGCGACCCTAGTGGCCGACACAAACACCGGGCCCATCTAGGAGAGGCACTGCAGTGTCACGCAGGATGTCCCTTCCAAAAAACCCTCCCCAATCAGCACATGATGCAAAGAAAAAGAAAAGAAAAAAGAGGTGCAAGATGGAATTATCCTTGGGCCCTCCCACCCACCCTTATGTTGTATAAACAAAACAGGACATGCACACTTTAACCAACCCATCATTTCAGTGACAGGGTCTGCCACACGACTGTGACTGATATGACGGGTTGGTTTGGACCCCCCCCAAAAAAGAAGCAATTAATCTCTCCTTGCACAAACTGGCTCTACAGAGGCAAGATGTCCACCTCATCTTCACCCTCCGATATATCACCGTGTACATCCCCCTCCTCACAGATTATCAATTCGTCCCCACTGGAATCCACCATCTCAGCTCCCTGTGTACTTTGTGGAGGCAATTGCTGCTGGTCAATGTCTCCGCGGAGGAATTGATTATAATTCATTTTAATGAACATCATCTTCTCCACATTTTCTGGATGTAACCTCGTACGCCGATTGCTGACAAGGTGAGCGGCGGCACTAAACACTCTTTCGGAGTACACACTTGTGGGAGGGCAACTTAGGTAGAATAAAGCCAGTTTGTGCAAGGGCCTCCAAATTGCCTCTTTTTCCTGCCAGTATAAGTACGGACTGTGTGACGTGCCTACTTGGATGCGGTCACTCATATAATCCTCCACCATTCTATCAATGTTGAGAGAATCATATGCAGTGACAGTAGACGACATGTCCGTAATCGTTGTCAGGTCCTTCAGTCCGGACCAGATGTCAGCATCAGCAGTCGCTCCAGACTGCCCTGCATCACCGCCAGCGGGTGGGCTCGGAATTCTGAGCCTTTTCCTCGCACCCCCAGTTGCGGGAGAATGTGAAGGAGGAGATGTTGACAGGTCGCGTTCCGCTTGACTTGACAATTTTGTCACCAGCAGGTCTTTCAACCCCAGCAGACCTGTGTCTGCCGGAAAGAGAGATCCAAGGTAGGCTTTAAATCTAGGATCGAGCACGGTGGCCAAAATGTAGTGCTCTGATTTCAACAGATTGACCACCCGTGAATCCTTGTTAAGCGAATTAAGGGCTGCATCCACAAGTCCCACATGCCTAGCGGAATCGCTCCGTGTTAGCTCCTTCTTCAATGCCTCCAGCTTCTTCTGCAAAAGCCTGATGAGGGGAATGACCTGACTCAGGCTGGCAGTGTCTGAACTGACTTCACGTGTGGCAAGTTCAAAGGGCATCAGAACCTTGCACAACGTTGAAATCATTCTCCACTGCACTTGAGACAGGTGCATTCCATCTCCTATATCGTGCTCAATTGTATAGGCTTGAATGGCCTTTTGCTGCTCCTCCAACCTCTGAAGCATATAGAGGGTTGAATTCCACCTCGTTACCACTTCTTGCTTCAGATGATGGCAGGGCAGGTTCAGTAGTTTTTGGTGGTGCTCCAGTCTTCTGTACGTGGTGCCTGTACGCCGAAAGTGTCCCGCAATTTTTCTGGCCACCGACAGCATCTCTTGCACGCCCCTGTCGTTTTTTAAAAAATTCTGCACCACCAAATTCAAGGTATGTGCAAAACATGGGACGTGCTGGAATTTGCCCATATTTAATGCACACACAATATTGCTGGCGTTGTCCGATGCCACAAATCCACAGGAGAGTCCAATTGGGGTAAGCCATTCCGCGATGATCTTCCTCAGTTGCCGTAAGAGGTTTTCAGCTGTGTGCGTATTCTGGAAAGCGGTGATACAAAGCGTAGCCTGCCTAGGAAAGAGTTGGCGTTTGCGAGATGCTGCTACTGGTGCCGCCGCTGCTGTTCTTGCGGCGGGAGTCCATACATCTACCCAGTGGGCTGTCACAGTCATATAGTCCTGACCCTGCCCTGCTCCACTTGTCCACATGTCCGTGGTTAAGTGGACATTGGGTACAACTGCATTTTTTAGGACACTGGTGAGTCTTTTTCTGACGTCCGTGTACATTCTCGGTATCGCCTGCCTAGAGAAGTGGAACCTAGATGGTATTTGGTAACGGGGGCACACTGCCTCAATAAATTGTCTAGTTCCCTGTGAACTAACGGCGGATACCGGACGCACGTCTAACACCAACATAGTTGTCAAGGACTCAGTTATCCGCTTTGCAGTAGGATGACTGCTGTGATATTTCATCTTCCTCGCAAAGGACTGTTGAACAGTCAATTGCTTACTGGAAGTAGTACAAGTGGGCTTACGACTTCCCCTCTGGGATGACCATCGACTCCCAGCGGCAACAACAGCAGCGCCAGCAGCAGTAGGCGTTACACGCAAGGATGCATCGGAGGAATCCCAGGCAGGAAAGGACTCGTCAGACTTGCCAGTGACATGGCCTGCAGGACTATTGGCATTCCTGGGGAAGGAGGAAATTGACACTGAGGGAGTTGGTGGGGTGGTTTGCGTGAGCTTGGTTACAAGAGGAAGGGATTTACTGGTCAGTGGACTGCTTCCGCTGTCACCCAAAGTTTTTGAACTTGTCACTGACTTATTATGAATGCGCTGCAGGTGACGTATAAGGGAGGATGTTCCGAGGTGGTTAACGTCCTTACCCCTACTTATTACAGCTTGACAAAGGGAACACACGGCTTGACACCTGTTGTCCGCATTTCTGGTGAAATACCTCCACACCGAAGAGCTGATTTTTTTGGTATTTTCACCTGGCATGTCAACGGCCATATTCCTCCCACGGACAACAGGTGTCTCCCCGGGTGCCTGACTTAAACAAACCACCTCACCATCAGAATCCTCCTGGTCAATTTCCTCCCCAGCGCCAGCAACACCCATATCCTCCTCATCCTGGTGTACTTCAACACTGACATCTTCAATCTGACTATCAGGAACTGGACTGCGGGTGCTCCTTCCAGCACTTGCAGGGGGCATGCAAATAGTGGAAGGCGCAAGCTCTTCACGTCCAGTGTTGGGAAGGTCAGGCATCGCAAACGACACAATTGGACTCTCCTTGTGGATTTGGGATTTCAAAGAACGCACAGTTCTTTGCGGTGCTTTTGCCAGCTTGAGTCTTTTCAGTTTTCTAGCGAGAGGCTGAGTGCTTCCATCCTCATGTGAAGCTGAACCACTAGCCATGAACATAGGCCAGGGCCTCAGCCGTTCCTTGCCACTCCGTGTGGTAAATGGCATATTGGCAAGTTTACGCTTCTCCTCCGACAATTTTATTTTAGGTTTTGGAGTCCTTTTTTTTCTGATATTTGGTGTTTTGGATTTGACATGCTCTGTACTATGACATTGGGCATCGGCCTTGGCAGACGACGTTGCTGGCATTTCATCGTCTCGGCCATGACTAGTGGCAGCAGCTTCAGCACGAGGTGGAAGTGGATCTTGATCTTTCCCTAATTTTGGAACCTCAACTTTTTTGTTCTCCATATTTTATAGGCAGAACTAAAAGGCACCTCAGGTAAACAATGGAGATGGATGGATTGGATACTAGTATACAATTATGGACGGACTGCCACGGTTAGGTGGTATAAAAAAACCACGGTTAGGTGGTATATATTATAATAATAATACAATTATGGATGGACGGACTGCCTGCCGACTGCCGACACAGAGGTAGCCACAGCCGTGAACTACCGCACTGTACACTGGTTGATAAAGAGATAGTAGTATACTCGTAACAACTAGTATGACACTATGACGACGGTATAAAGAATGAAAAAAAAACCACGGTTAGGTGGTATATATTATAATAATAATACAATTATGGATGGACGGACTGCCTGCCGACTGCCGACACAGAGGTAGCCACAGCCGTGAACTACCGCACTGTACACTGGTTGATAAAGAGATAGTAGTATACTCGTAACAATTAGGATGACACTATGACGGTATAAAGAATGAAAAAAAAACCACGGTTAGGTGGTAGGTATATAATAATAAATAATACAATTCTGGTCGGACGGACTGCCTGCCGTGTGCCGACACAGAGGTAGCCACAGCCGTGAACTACCGCACTGTACACTGGTTGATAAAGAGATAGTAGTATACTCGTAACAATTAGGATGACACTATGACGGTATAAAGAATGAAAAAAAAACCACGGTTAGGTGGTAGGTATATAATAATAAATAATACAATTCTGGTCGGACGGACTGCCTGCCGTGTGCCGACACAGAGGTAGCCACAGCCGTGAACTACCGCACTGTACACTGGTTGATAAAGAGATAGTAGTATACTCGTAACAACTAGTATGACACTATGACGACGGTATAAAGAATGAAAAAAAAACCACGGTTAGGTGGTATATATTATAATAATAATACAATTATGGATGGACGGACTGCCTGCCGACTGCCGACACAGAGGTAGCCACAGCCGTGAACTACCGCACTGTACACTGGTTGATAAAGAGATAGTAGTATACTCGTAACAATTAGGATGACACTATGACGGTATAAAGAATGAAAAAAAAACCACGGTTAGGTGGTAGGTATATAATAATAAATAATACAATTCTGGTCGGACGGACTGCCTGCCGTGTGCCGACACAGAGGTAGCCACAGCCGTGAACTACCGCACTGTACACTGGTTGATAAAGAGATAGTAGTATACTCGTAACAATTAGGATGACACTATGACGGTATAAAGAATGAAAAAAAAACCACGGTTAGGTGGTAGGTATATAATAATAAATAATACAATTCTGGTCGGACGGACTGCCTGCCGTGTGCCGACACAGAGGTAGCCACAGCCGTGAACTACCGCACTGTACACTGGTTGATAAAGAGATAGTAGTATACTCGTAACAATTAGGATGACACTATGACGGTATAAAGAATGAAAAAAAAAACCACGGTTAGGTGGTAGGTATATAATAATAAATAATACAATTCTGGTCGGACGGACTGCCTGCCGTGTGCCGACACAGAGGTAGCCACAGCCGTGAACTACCGCACTGTACACTGGTTGATAAAGAGATAGTAGTATACTCGTAACAATTAGGATGACACTATGACGGTATAAAGAATGAAAAAAAAACCACGGTTAGGTGGTAGGTATATAATAATAAATAATACAATTCTGGTCGGACGGACTGCCTGCCGTGTGCCGACACAGAGGTAGCCACAGCCGTGAACTACCGCACTGTACACTGGTTGATAAAGAGATAGTAGTATACTCGTAACAATTAGGATGACACTATGACGGTATAAAGAATGAAAAAAAAAACCACGGTTAGGTGGTAGGTATATAATAATAAATAATACAATTCTGGTCGGACGGACTGCCTGCCGTGTGCCGACACAGAGGTAGCCACAGCCGTGAACTACCGCACTGTACTGTGTCTGCTGCTAATATAGACTGGTTGATATTTAAAGAGATATTAGTAGTATACAACAATACTATACTGGTGGTCAGGCACTGGTCACCACTCCTGCAGCAAAAGTGTGCACTGTTAATTAATATAATTGTACTCCTGGCTCCTGCTAACAACCTGCAGTGCTCCCCAGTCTCCCCCACAATTAATTATAAGCTTTTAATTTATACATTGATGACTGTGCAGCACACTGGGCTGAGCTGAGTGCACACAGACTGAGTCACACTGTGTGACTGACTGTGCTGTGTATCGTTTTTTTTTTCAGGCAGAGAACGGATATAGCAGAGAGAAGTGAACGGATATATTATATTAAATAAAAGTTAACTAGCAACTGCACTGGTCACTGACTGTGGTAAACTAACTCTGTCTGCGACTCTGCACAATCTCTCTCTATCTAATCTATCTCTATTCTAATGGAGAGGACGCCAGACACGTCCTCTCCCTATCAATCTCAATGCACGAGTGAAAATGGCGGCGACGCGCGGCTCCTTATATAGAATCCGAGTCTCGCGATAGAATCCGAGCCTCGCGAGAATCCGACAGCGTCATGATGACGTTCGGGCGCGCTCGGGTTAACCGAGCAAGGCGGGAAGATCCGAGTCGCTCGGACCCGTGAAAAAAAACATGAAGTTCGGGCGGGTTCGGATTCCGAGGAACCGAACCCGCTCATCTCTACTCTCTGCCCCAGCTACTGCTGCAACACCTCTCTGCATTAGAAGCTGCAGCACCTCAATCTGCCCCTCAGGCTGCAGCAGCACCTCTCTCTGCCCCTCAGGCTTCTGCAGTACAGCTTTATCTGCCCCTCAGGCTTCTGCAGTGCAGCTCTCTCTGCCAATCAGGCTGCTGGGTCACAGCTCTCTCTTCCCCTCAGACTGCTGGGTCACAGCTCTCCCTGCCCCTCAGGCAATTCTGGCATTATTTTCATTGAAGCAAAGTGGGATTATCAGGTCTGGGATGACAGTTCTAGGGTGTTATTTTCATTGAGGCATTGAGGGATTATGCAGTCAGGGGGCAAATTTTGGTGCATTATTTTCATTGAGCATTTGGGGGGAGAGTCAGGTCTGTGGGTGGAGGGTTACATTTGGGGCATTATTTTATTGAGGCATTGGGAGATTATCATATCTGAGGGGGTAAATTGTGGGCCATTATTTCCATTCAGAGATTGGGGAGGTTATCAGGTCTGTTGGGGGTTCACATTTTGGGCTTTGTTTTCAATGAGGAATGGAGGGGTTGTGAGGTCAGGTCTGTTGGGGCATATATAGTGTTTTTAATTATTTTTTTTAATTAAGCAAGTAAATAGTTAAATACATCTAGGCTGCTGCGGCACAACTCTCCTCCTCAAACTGCTGGGTCACAGCTCTCTCTGCCCCTCAGACTGCTGGGTCACAGCTCTCTCTGCCCCTCAGACTGCTGGGTCACAGCTCTCTCTCTGCCCCTCAGACTGCTGGGTAACAGCTCTCTCTGCCCCTCAGACTGCTGGGTCACAGCTCTCTCTGCCCCTCAGACTGCTGGGTCACAGCTCTCTCTGCCCCTCAGACTGCTGGGTCACAGCTCTCTCTGCCCCTCAGACTGCTGGGTCACAGCTCTCTCTGCCCCTCAGACTGCTGGGTCACAGCTCTCTCTGCCCCTCAGACTGCTGGGTCACAGCTCTCTCTGCCCCTCAGACTGCTGGGTCACAGCTCTCTCTGCCCCTCAGGCAATTTTGGGAGATTATTTTCAATGAAGCATAGTGGGATTATCAGGTCTGGGATGACAGTTCTAGGGTATTATTTTCATTGAGGCATTGGGGGATTATGCAGTCAGGGGGCAATTTTGGTGCATTATTTTCATTGAGCATTTGGGGGATTCAGGTCTGTGGGTGGGGGGTTACATTTGGGGCATTATTTTGATTGAGGCATTGGGAGATTATCATATCTGAGGGGGGAAGTTTTGGGGCATTATTTCCATTCAGAGATTGGGGAGGTTATCAGGTCTGTTGGGGGTTCACATTTGGGGCTTTGTTTTCAATGAGGAATGGAGGGGTTGTGAGGTCAGGTCAGTTGGGGCATATATAGTGTTTTTCATTTGTTTGTATTAAGCAAGTAAATAGTTAAATACATCTAATTCCATAGTGGCTCTGCCATGGTATAATGTGTATAAGAGGCTCAACCATAGTGTAATGTGTATAAAGGGCTCTACTGTGTGGTGTAACGTGTATAAGGGGCTCTACTGTGTGGCATAACATGTATAAATGGTAGTAATGTGTGGTGTAATGTGAATTGGTACTATTCTGTGGCCACGCACCTTCCCAATGAAGCCATGCCCCTGTATTGTTGTTGCAAGCTATCGGCATGCACTGACCCTATTTTAAACATGGGGGGCACCCAAAGGAAAAGTTCACCCTGAGCTCCACAAGGTCTAGAACCGGCCCTGTCACCAATTTAGGATGTTTAATATTGTTTCTTTCCAAATGTAACCACATGTTGGCTAGGCCCCCAATTCAGTGCTCTGGGCACCATGTCGCCTAGCTACACCTCTGGGTGGAGTGTTGCGAACCTACAGGAGTGGTTGACAGAGCTGATGCGCAGTTGAAGGCTTGTTTTAAGAAATCCTTCCTGTGCATCAGCCGTCTGTTGTTTACCAACCTGGTGCAGCTCTACAGGTATTGGTGCTAGGAGCCAGGAGTAGGCCCCCCTCTCTGTAAGGACCCAGGACACCAGTCCCGACAGTCCCCCCCGATGGCTGCCCTGGATGATGATGACAGTCAGCTGGACTGCTTAAAATTGGCTGTTGTAAACACCCCACTGACACTGATTCTTCTTTCCTCGCCCTGGAACAAAATGTGGTTCTGTGAGCATATTTAAGCAATTTTATGTTTGGGGGATTCTATTGCAATGCAAAATAGAAATGGCTATTTCTGCTGTGTCATGCTGGGTACATGCTAAACGATGCAGTGGACGATGACACAATTGGTGGAATTCAATTGCTTGAAAAGTCGGCTGGGTGTCTGCTTTTTCTTGTCTATTAGATAGGAAAAACAGACACCCAACTGACTTTTCAAACAATTGAATAACCCTCAATGTATTGTTGCTCTCCACATTTAAAATGCATGCCATCGTTCTATGGATTGTCCCATTGGGCATACAGCACACTCAACAGCATAACCCAGAGAACGTCCTATGGGAGCACGCGATCGCGGGTACATACTGAGTGATCTGGCCAATATATCATTCCGATACGCGTGGGAAACTATATAGCATCCGGTTAAATGCCTACTGTGTACCCGGCTTCAGAGAGGATTCAGTAGTTAAAATAATGGCGAATATCAGTTGCATTTGTAGCATATAAGGCAAGTGGTTCAAACCATGCCCATAACTTGGGCATAATGACTATGGCACCTTTCTGCTGTTACAGATCAGAATGCATCAAAATGTAAAGAATGTTAGCCTCAGTGGGTTTAACCTCTGGGATAGGAATGTTATTGCAGGCGGTAAACCTTTATTGTATTAGGCAACATGGGATAATGGTGTAAATTCACTAAAGGTCGATTTTAATCGCTCATAATCTATTTCAAATCGATATAAATCAATATAAAAAATCTCCTGTTAGTAAATGCACGTTTTAGCCCCTGAAACACAACACTGATGTTGATTGATTTGAATTAGATTAAAATCGGCTTCCGTTCCTATTCAAGCCACATCAAATAGCAGTGTAAAGATACAAACAAAAAAAATAAAAAATAATGTGGGCGCTCCAAAAAGATATATTTGCAACAGCTGCTGGTTTTGTAAATACAAATTTTAATTATAATAATCCCAGGTAATTGCTGTACAACCTAGATACTATATATGTCACAGTATAAAGACAAATAAACAAATTAATAAAACATTTAAAAAACAATTGTCCAAGAGCTCAGAGCTTGCTGGCAGTCATGGAAATAGTCTATTGGATAACGTGGTTAATATGCATAAGGCGGCTGTTAATGATCGTTAGTAATTCAGGCACATTGAGCTCAATAACGAATTAATAGAAGCAGTTCATTGCTTAATATAGCCTGTTATACTTCACCAAGTCCGGGCTGATCTTGTGTAAGTCCAGTGATGTATAGCATGTAGTGACTGCAAACGGATACTGTCCACGTCTGTATTACATCCGTGAGTGGATCTCACTTACTCCACTGGCTGATTTGAAAACAGGCCACTTGGCAACAGTACCCCAAGGATTGGGGGCTTCTGCCTCGTTGGTGGTGGCCTGCGCCGACGTATGCCGCTTGTTTGCCAGGGAGAGCGGTAGGGGCAGCAAGCCCAGAGCTGCAGGAGATGCTGTGTTTGGCCGCGGTCAGCGGCTTCCGGGTTCGGGGCTTCCGGCTGCGTTCCACCTTAAATGGCAAATACGAAGAATGAACCTAGACCGTTGAGCAGGTAAGTTCAAACTGAACGTTCAAAGCGTCATATAGAAGGAGTATCAATTCAACCTTCCCAGATAAAATCATGGATGCTGGATCATTACAGATTTTATCTGGGAAGGTTGAATTGATACTCCTGCAGCTCTGGACTTGCTGCCCCTACCGGTGATATTAATGCCAGCTCAGGCTGGCGAAATCACAGGGCAGCATGTGGAGATCCCTACTTCTGCCACGCTTTCTCTGCCCCCTGGCAGAGAAAGCTGTGCGGGGACCGGCCAGTGTTATCAGATATGTGTGATGGACACACAAGCTGATCACTGGGTAAAACAAAACAAAAAAAGAAAACCAAAACCAAAAACATACTTACCAGTCCAGGGAGCCAGTGATCAGTGATCCGGTGTGGGCTGCTGAGTGCTGACACATCCATGTTCTGCGCTGTGACCGCACAGGATCCAGCGACCGGCAGCCCAGCAGGAGCAGCGATCACCAGCTCCCTGAACCGCTCAGCACACATCTCTCCCCCCGCTCAGTACAGTGCAATGTGTGCTGAGCGTGCGGGGCGAGTGGGGGGGCTCTCATTTCACCCAGGCCAATCTAGCACCAGCGATAGCGATGCGCGGGTCTGCGCATCGCTATCGCTGTGAGGGGTACACACGGAGAGATCACTGCTTAAAATCTAAGCAATCTAGTCAGATTGCGTAGATTTTAAGCAGCGATCGCTCCGTGAGTACCCCCCATAAGTCTTATGGTGCCCATACACTTGTGCGATGCCCCAATCAGCACTGAAGTAACTGACATCGCAGGGCATCGCACCAGCAGATCAGGTGCGTTCAAATCACACCTGAACTGCTAAAAAGATTACCATGCGATAGATCGCATGGTAATCACGTGATGGGTACGTCACCGCCGAGTGGGAGCGGCCTCTGGCCGCTAACGGCGGGTGCCCATCGCACATCGCAGTGCGATATAAAGCATGTGTTTCTAGAAACACATGCGATCGCACTGCGATTCGATAAATATTATGTGCAGCACATACTATCTTGAGACGCGATATTCGACTGGCGTGCCCGCGCATTGCGTCGAAAGGTACTAAAATGTGCATACAATCCTTCGATTTCTCTCACAGATGTGGTCGAAATTGAAGGATAGTACCGATTATCTCATAAGTGTATGGGCACCATTATACTTCCTTCCACAGTGCACACAGGACTGCAGAAGTCACATTGCAATGTTATGTGCTAATGAATGGGAATTATCTTGTGCAGCAGACCCAGTCTTATCTTCCTGCGCAGAGATGTCCAAAAACAGCACTTAATCAGAATGCTGGAGAAAAAACAAACAACCAATTAGCCAATTACAAAACCAACACAATCATTTTATACAGTAAATACGCAGTTATCCAGGTCATCTTCTGTATGTTACCTTATACACACATGAATGACACATACTGCAAGGCAGCTATACATCTGCAGGTTGCATGACTGCAAAGGACACATTTCAGTTATATTTAAATGCAAAGTAAAAATAGTTTTTTTACTAAGGTGCCCCTCCCTCTGTCAGAGAGCCAGGGAAATTGGCTTCATGTAGCCCCTCCCTTCCAAGATGATTAGCTAAACTGATTAGCTTGTTGTTTACTACAGAACTAGCGGAGCCCTTTTAGATAATGTATATCTGCATGTAGCAGCTCTGGCTAGGGAAAGCGGCTCCTTAGTAAAATGGTTTACCTAGGGTGTAGTGTGTAGAACAGCTTTAACAGTGTATATGCTTGATTGCACTTCTTTAAAAGAACATGTCAACTTTGGGGCTCACCCAGAGTTGGAAGCACAATGTGCACAATTTGCAGCCAAAAGAGGTTCTTGCAAAGCTTGCGTATGGTACATGCCCCCTTAACATGCATAGGTGACAGATGCTTCACATCTGAGCCAGGTCTGCATATGGGAGTAACTGCATACATTCAGGGCTGGCTCCAGGCCCACTAGCGCCCTGAGCGAGAAAATTTCAAAGCGCCCCCCCCCATGCATACACTCTGTGAAAGTGGGCATGCCTCACAACTTTATACTATGAAACTATATATAAATATATTTTTACACCCCCTCTCCACACACAATTATACCACACAGTATGAGTCAAAATTCACATTACGCCACACGGCATAAGCCAAAATTTACATTACGCCACACAGTGTAAGCCAAAAATTCACATTACGCCAAACTGTATGAGCCGAAATTCACATTACGCCACATGGTATGAGATGAAATTCACATTACACCACACAGTATTAGATAAAATTCACATTACGCCACACAGTATGAGATAAAATTCACATTACGCCAAACTGTATGAGCCGAAATTCACATTACACTACACAGTATTAGATAAAATTCACATTACGCCACACAGTATGAGATAAAATTCACATTACGCCAAACTGTATGAGCCAAAATTTACATTACACTACACTGTATGAGCCGAAATTCACATTACGCCACGTGCGAATGAACGGCTGCGGCCCAGCCTGAATAGACCTCATAGTACCCCCCCAACACATTATATAATACACAGTACCCCAAACACATATGTCACACAGTGCCCCCCCAAACACATTATATAATAAACATTATATACAGGGGCGGATCCAGAAGAAAATGATAGGGGGGGCACCATGGAAGGGGCAAGTACATTTGCGTGCGGCTTCGGTGCATGTGAGGTGGCGCTTCTTATACAATGCCCACAGTTGTAGCGCTCATTATGCAATGTCCACTGTACTGGTAGTGCCCCTAATATAGACCCCATAGTAGTGGTGCCCCTTATGCAATGCCCGTATTGCCCCCAGTAGTAATGTTGCCTGTAGTAATGCCCCCAGTCATTATGCCCCCAGTGGTAATTCCCCTGCAGTCATGACCCCAGTAGTTTACCCCCCCCCTTTAGTTTAGCCCCCAAGTAGTAATGCCCCTGTAGTTAAGCCGCCAGTAGTAATGCCCCTGTAGTTACACCGCCAGTAGTTAGCACCTTTGTAGTTGGCCCCCAGTAATAGGCCCCCAGTAGATGCCCCCCCAGTAATAATGTCCCCCAGCAGTTTGCCCCCAGTAGATGCCCCCTAGTAATAATGTCCTCCAGTAGTTTGCCCCCAGTAGTAATGCCCCTTAGGAGTTTGCCCCCAATAGACGACCCGCCAGTAGTAATGCCCCCAGTAGATGCCCCCCAGTAATAATGCCCCCAGTAGATGCCCCCCAGGAAAAATGTCCCCCAGTAGCTGCCCCCAATAGATGACCCCCCAGTAGTAATGCCCCCAGTAGATGCCCCCCAGTAATAATGCCCCAGTAGCTGCCCCCAATAGATGACCCCCCCAGTAGTAATGCCCCCAGTAGATGCCCCCCAGTAATAATGCCCCAGTAGCTGCCCCCAATAGATGACCCCCCAGTAGTAATGCCCCCAGTAGATGCCCCCCAGTAATAATGCCCCAGTAGCTGCCCCCAATAGATGACCCCCCAGTAATAATGCCCCCCTACGAGTTTGCCCCAATAGATGACCCCCCTGTAGTAATGCCCCCAGTAGATGGCCCCCAGTAAATATGGCCCCCAGTAGCTGCCCCCAATAGATGACCCCTCAGTAGTGATGCCCCCAGTAGATGCCCCAGTTATAATGCCCCCAGTAGTTTGACCCCCCAGTAGTAATGCCCCTTGTTGATGCCCCCCAGTAGTAATGTCCCCCATAGTTAGCCCCCAGTAGATGCATTAAGGACGAAAAATACATACTTACCGAGCCCCGTTCCCGCGCCGCTGCAGTCCTCCTCCTCCTGGCGTCCGCTCCTCAGTTACTCAGCACTATGAGAGACACGTCATGACTGACGTCTCTCCCATAGCGCACGGCGCAGTGACAGCGCCGGAAGCCGGAGCTCAGTACTGAGCTCCTGCCTCCGGCTGCCGCTGTGCAGGGAGACGGGCGCCCGCTGGTAACACAATCTCAGCGGGCGCCCGTCATCTCCCTATGCGGCGGCGGCGGCGGCGGCACCGGGGGGGGGTCACAAATGACAGGGGGGGCACGGGCCCGAGTGCCCCCCCCTAAATCCGCCACTGATTATATATTACTTGAGGGTGCGCCCGCGGCTGAGCGCTCTTCGCTGCCCGACACTCCATCCATAGACAACTACCGCCATCCCTTCTCTCTCCTTCACTCCCTACTTCCCTGCAGTCCTGTTCACATGTGGGTTCCGGTAGTGGGTGCAGCTGACAAATGCACCCTATACTGCCCCTGCAGCGGCATGTCTGTCCCCCTATACCTGGGCCTGCTGACCGGGCGTAGCGGGCAGGTGTAGAGAGGGAAGGGGCGGGTGGAGGACGGGTGCGGGTGTAGAGAGCAGGGGTGGGCTGGCGTAGTGAGCGGCCGTAGAAAGCGTGAGGATGGTGCTGGCGAGCAGGAGGTCTATGCGGGTGGGCAGTCTGTGCTGGCGGGCGTGGAGTGCGGGCGGGTGTATACAGTCAGGAATAGAACTACACGCTCGCCAATAAGTCAGCTACAGGCGTGTGTGTGTGTGCGTGTGGGGGGGGGGGGGGGGGGGGGTTGCCTGTGTACCAGGCACCCCACCCCCCCATGCACACGCCTATGCCCGGAATGCTGATATTTTACCCAGCCCGCCACTAGGAGGGGAGGCCAGGGGAGCAGAACTTGGCTGATGCTTAGTCTGGTCTCCGTGTCTATTTGTAATGTGGTGCTGGGCCGGCTCATGAGCCAATCAAAGCTCGTGGTCTGTCAGCCAATCAGCTGCTGCCGGTTCGCAAGCTCTGAGTGGCTGACGGCTAGCACCACATTTGACATAGCCACACGCCCTTACAGCCTGGCGCCATGTGCGGCCGCTCGTCTCGAACATGCCTGGAACTGGCACTGCATACATTCAGCCGTGTCCGACCACACAGTGCAAAGTGTTATACTGTATGTAATACAGTATATGGGCTGGCTGGCTATCCCGGGTATCAGCAGCGCTGTGTGTATATTAAGCCACCATGCGGCACTCGGTACTCAGCATTAGGTTTCACTTTCCTTCTAAGCTCGCCCCCAGACAGCTGTAAAACTAGCCAATGGGAGTCTGGGGGTGGGCTTAGGAGGAGTGAAGTCTAATGCGCAGTGGATTAATATACACAGCGCTGCCGATCCCCGGGATAACCAGCCAGCACATATATTACATGCACCATAACATGTATGTTTATATGTGATAAGCACCCCCCCCCCCCCCCCCGCAACGGCGTGGTCGGCGCTGGCTGCAGCTGCCACTGCATACGTTTGCGTAAAGTGTAGGTTCTCAAACTCGGTCCTCAGAACACCAAGCATTTCATGATTTCCAGTTCTCCTCACAGACTCACAAGTGAAATAATTAGCTCCACCTGTGAATCTTTTAAAACGTGTCAGTGAGTAATGACTACACCTGTGCTCCGGCTATGTGACATGGAAAATGTGAGCTGTTTGGGGTCCTGAGGACCGAGTACGAGAACCACTCAGATATACCACTCATCGTCATAATGTGTTGTTGTTTTTTTTAAACACTGCGGTCCCCCCAAAGAGTAACCAGCAATAGCACTCACATATAAGTCTGGTAGTGGCAAAATTGAGGGAATAACAGCCGTAGACTTTGACAGGCTGACTAGGGGACACAATAGCATGTATACTTGGGTCCCCCTGCTATAATGTCTGCAAGCCCTAGCCTACTCAGCACACAACTCGATCCCCAAGGAAATTGGGGTCACAGAAAAAATGTGGGCCCCCTTTGCCCCAGGTACACAAGGGATCTTCCCAACACTCCTTGCTGATGGGTGTTGGAGTAATAAAAAGTGTAAGAACTAGAAGTAGAATTTTTTTTTTTTTTTTCTGGGTGAACTACATGCCCCAGCAGGTCCTGAAGTGTTATGACATGCCAGTGCTCGGAGAACTACAAATAGCAGCTTCATAAATGTCAACATTGTGATCGCATACCAAATGGTTTACAAGGGTCACTGTTTCTATATGTTTGAGAGTACTATATAGCGAAAAGATGTAGAAGTTTAGGTGTATACAGGTTGAGTATCCCATATCCAAATATTCTGAGATACGGAATATTCCGAAATACAGGATTTTTGGAGTGAGAGTGAGATAGTGAAACCTTTGTTTTCTGATGGCTCAATGTACACAAACTTTGTTTAATACACAAAATTATTCAAAATATTGGCTAAAATTACCTTTAGGCTGTGTGTATAAGGTGTATATGACACATAAATGCATTCTGTGCTTAGACTTGGGTCCCATCACCATGATCTCTCATTATGGTATGCAATTATTCCAAAATACGGAAAAATCCGATATCCAAAATACTTCTGGTCCCAAGCATTTTGGATATGGGATACTCAACCTGTATATAGGAGGCATGATACCAGGATGCAGAGGCAGGGCCAGCGAGAGCGTGGCCACACGCCCTTAAACATAATTCGAAGAACAGTATATGCGGCGTTGCACATGGTGCACCAGCGGTTGTCCCCCTTACCAGCTGACCCCTCCAACAAATACCCGCTCACCCTTCCTCTTGGCACCTCTATGCATAAGTGAATGAAGTGGGAGCATACAAAGTAGGAGGAGAAAACACCATGTTTGCAATCACCTGTACCTCAGCATTCATTGTCAATTTCTGAATCACTGTGTGTGGAAGGTCTGGAGGTGCATTTATTTCAGCTAGTATGTTAGAATCAATCCATCAGTACACAAGGGGGTAAATTTACTAAGATGGGAGTTCTATTTAAGATGGGATGTTGCCCATAGCAACCAATCAGATTCTACTTCTCATTTATCTAGACCCTTGTAGAAGATAATACCTGGAATCTGATTGGTTGCTATAGGCAACTTCCCATCTTAAATAGAACTCCCATCTTAGTAAATTTACCCCTTGGTGAGAAGCTGAGAGTAACCAGTATGGTGCAGTGTCTAAGGTTAGCAAAATTAGACTACTGTACATTAGTCAGAGACGAGCTGAACACAGGATCACTGGAGCAGAGTAAACGCAAGTACTCACTTGAAGAGTTTTCATAATTATAGGCCAAAAGCAGTACCACAATGGTTTTTTTTTTTGCAAGGTAATACTGGTCATCCAGATTAAGAACAAGTCCAAAGGCAGGTTTAATTGCAAAAGTGACCTCTGGTGGCTGAGGGTGGTATTATCCAAGTCTGTTCAAAACACTTTGGCAAATGACCTTCATGGATGCTGTACAATTGTCCAATACTAAACCACAATAATCACATTAATATTATTGTGGTATTTAAAAAGACTTTCTAATTATATTTACTGAATGCTATAGTTCCTCAGATTTTACTACCATGCACCCTCCACTTAGTCATAGTCAACTGTCCTCCTACATGCAGCCATTTTTCCGGGGGTCCTACGTTTCTTGCAAAGGCTTTGTCCAAGCTGCCACTAAATTGATAGGAATCCGTCAGAGCCTTGGGAAAATGGATGCATGTAGTAGGTCCTAGGGCTTAGCATACCCTCCAACATGACCCATTCAATATGGTACAAAATGCTCCTCTAGTTGAATTTTGGATTGCTCTGGAGACCCATCTCTTCCACTGCCACTGGCAAGGAAGTCCAGGAATAGAACATGTTGTACCTAATGTAATGGGTCATGTTGGAGGGTATGCATTAGTAAAATGTTTCCTTAGATGGTAGTGCAGCCAGAGGTGTAGCTAGGCGACATGGTGCCTGGAGCAAGGGTATGTTTGACGCCCCCCCACCCCCCCCCCCACCCCTCCCCCCCCACCCCCCTGTACTGAATTGGGGGCCTAGCCAACATGTGGTTACATTTGGAAAGAAACAATTTTTAAACATCCTAAGTTGGTGACAGGGCCGGATCTAGACCTTGTGGAGCTCAGGGTGAAAGTTTCCTTTGGGTGCCCCCCATGTTTAAAATAGGGTCAGTGCATGCCGATAGCTTGCAACAACAATACAGGGGCATGGCTTCATTGGGAAGGTGCGTGGCCACAGAATAGTACCAATTCACATTACACCACACATTAGTACCATTTATACATGTTATGCCACACAGTAGAGCCCCTTATACACGTTACACCACACAGTAGAGCCCTTTTTACATATTACACTATGGTTGAGCCCCTTATACACATTATACCATGGCAGAGCCACTATGGAATTAGATGTATTTAACTATTTACTTGCTTAATTAAAAAAAAACAACACTATATATGCCCCAACAGACCTGACCTCACAACCCTCCATTCCTCATTGAAAACAAAGCCCAAAATGTGAACCCCCAACAGACCTGATAACCTCCCCAATCTCTGAATGGAAATAATGCCCCACAATTTACCCCCTCAGATATGATAATCTCCCAATGTCTCAATAAAATAATGCCCCAAATGTAACCCCCCACCCACAGACCTGACCCTCTCCCCCAAATGCTCAGTGAAAATAATGCACCAAAATTGCCCCCTGACTGCATAATCCCCCAATGCCTCAATGAAAAGAATATCCTAGAACTGTCATCCCAGACCTGATAATCCCACTATGCTTCATTGAAAATAATGCCAGAATTGCCTGAGGGGCAGAGAGAGCTGTGGCCCAGCAGTCTGAGGGGCAGAGAGAGAGCCTGTGACCCAGCAGTCTGATTGGCAGAGAGAGCTGCACTGCAGAAGCCTGAGGGGCAGAGAGAGGTGCTGGTGCAGCCTGAGGGGCAGAGAGAGGTGCTGCTGCAGCCTGAGGGGCAGATTGAGGTGCTGCAGCTTCTAATGCAGAGAGAGGTGTTGCAGCAGTAGTTGGGGCAGAGAAAGGTGCTGCAGCATCAATGTAGAGAGAAGTGCTCCTGCAGCCGGGGCAGAGAAAGGTGCTGCAGCAGTCGGGGCAGAAAGAGGTGCTGCTGCAGCAGCTGGGCCAGAGAGAGAGAGAGAGGTGCTGTAGCACCAATGTAGATAGCAGGGTCGGACTGGCCATCTGGCACTTCTGGCAAATGCCAGAAGGGCCGATGGCCACGTGGGCCGGTCCAGCGCTCACTGATACACGCTGCCGCTCAGTCCGGCGGTAGCGTGTCTCAGCTGTCAGGAGAGGAGAGCGCCCGCCAGCGCGGCTGTGTCTGGCGCGGCGGCGTATAGCGGACTTCAAACCAGCCGCCGGTTCGTGAGCCAATCAGAGCTCGCAGACCGGCAGCCAATCAGAAGCCGCCGGTCCGCAAGCCCTGATTGGCTCACGAACCGGCGGCTGGTTTGAGCGAAGTCCGCTATACGCCGCCGCGCCAGACACAGCCGTGCTGGCGGGCGCTACCTCTCCTGACTCACCCGTCCCTCACAGCCGGAGCCCGGAGGAGAAGCAGCAGCAGCAGTGCAGCAGCGGTAAGCAGCTGCAGCACTGGCTGCTGTGGGGGCAATTGTATACCTGGCACTGTGGGGGCAATTGGCTGGCACTGTGGGGCATTTGTATACCTGGCACTGTGGGGGCAATTGTTTACCTGGCACTGTGGGGGCATTTGTATACCTGTCAGGTATACAATTGCCCCCACAGTGTCAGATCCACAATTGCCCCCACAGTGTCAGGTATTACCTGACACTGTGGGGGCAATTGTGGATCTGACACTGTGGGGGCAATTGTGGATCTGGCACTGTGGGGGCATTTGTATACCTGGCACTGTGGGGGCATTTGTATACCTGGCACAGTGGGGGCATTTGTGGATCTGGCACTGTGGGGGCATTTGTATACCTGGCACTGTGGGGGCATTTGTGGATCTGGCACTGTGGGGGCATTTGTGGATCTGGCACTGTGGGGGCATTTGTATACCTGGCACTGTGGGGGCATTTGTATACCTGGCACTGTGGGGGCAATTGTGGATCTGGCACTGCACTATTGCGGGCATATAATGTAAATTTCGGCTCATACCGGGTGCTATAATGTGAATTTTGGCTCATACTGTGTGGTATAATGTGAAAGAGGCACCAGTACTAGATATTATAAAGGGTCCTACTATTGTGGTGCATAATGCGTATAAGGGGTGTATGGTGTGGTAAACTACACTGAAGGCCACGCCCCCTTTCCCGGTGCGCGCGCGCTGAAGGCGCGCGCTTAATTACAAACTTCACATTTCCATACCCCCACTTAAAAATTTCCACTTCAACCACTGGTTGTGTGTATTTTAATTTTAATAGAGAATGATGTACGCTTGTATGTTGTTAGAATATTAATTATATTTGTAAGAGCATAGACTAATAAGTGGGAGGAGTCAGGAATAGTAAGGGGAGGAGTCACAGAGGTGGGCCTGTGTGCTTCAAAAATGCCAGGGCCTATTTTTAGTCCCAGTCCGGCCCTGGTAGATTGAAATGCTGCAGCAGCCAGGGCAAAGAGAGGTGCTACAGCAGCCGGGGCAGAGAAAGGTGCTGCAGCAGCAGCTGGGGCAGAGAGAGCTGCAGCAGCCAGGGCAAAGAGAGGTGCTACAGCAGCCGGGGCAGAGAAAGGTGCTGCTGCAGCAGCTGGGGCAGAGAGAGGTTCTGCAGAAGTGACATGTGCTGCAGGTTCCAGGAAAGAGAGCGATGCTTCAGGACAGAAGTAACCCTGCTGCACAGCTACAAGCAGACAGTGAGACATATAAAGGGGACCGGCAGAGTTCCAGCATGTGCCGGCTGTCAGTGTCTTCTGCTGTCACCTATGGCCTGCCCTGTACCCTACCTAGTCTCCGAGTACGATTCAATGTGCGCTCCCTATGCTTCTCCTCCGTCTGCTACTTGGCTGCCAGTAGGGGGGTGGCGGGCAGCAGCGTGGCTGTGCGCACCCTCTTACTTTTTCGGCACCTGGAGCTCGCGCTCCATCGAAGCCACCCTCGCTACACCCCTGAGTGCAGCTTTAACACCCTATACTATTTTTGGACACCTTTCAGTATCCTGAGTAGATTTCTGAAGCAAGGTTTCCATATTAATATAACATACCTCCCCACTGTCCCGATTTTCGTGGGACAGTCCCGTTTTTTTGGGACTGTCCCGCTGTCCCACCCGTGGGCCACAGTGTCCCGTGGTGGGGGGGGGGGGGGCAGTTGGGAGGCTCCTGCACTCGCTGCTCTGCTAAGCAGAGCAGCGGTGAATAGATGCATATTTATTCAGTGGAGACAGGAGGAGAGGGGGCATACCAGCAGCTCACGGAGCGCTGGGCATGCCCCCTCACTGTCGAAAAGGGGGGCGTGACTCGCGATCGCTGGTCCTCCGTGAAGCCACGCCCCTTTATAGGCCACACCCCTTCTCGGGAGCGTGAAGCTGCGCGTATATCCCTCTTTCAGTAAGAAGAAAGTTGGGAGGTATGATATAAGGCATATAAGTTTATCCAAAAATCTGCAAGTTGCTTAATAGTTTTGCATTTGAACTTTTCACTTTTTCATTTATCATCAGTGGGTTACTGGATAGTTTATTGGTTGTTTTTCTTTTTGATAGACTCTTATGCTGGCAAAAGCCAGCGAGGATCTGGAAAGAGAGATTAAAGCAACTGAAGAAGAGAAGGCAAAGACACTTGCAGAGAATGTTTTGCCCTTACAGTGCAATGGGCTGAGTATTCAGGAGTTACAGGTAACAAATTGTCTTTCCTAATTACTCAATAAATCGTTATTTACTGGATACATTACATACGTTATGTGTTGCCGGCGGTCATATGACCGACACTGTCATCTCGAAGCAGAGAATCCCGACAGTGGTCAGGTAAGTATGTTAACCCTCCCCCCAACACTCCCTTCCCATAGCCTAACACTATGCTCCCCCATGCAGCCTAACCCTAACCCACCTGGGGGTACCTAACCCTAACCCCCCCCTTCCCACAGCCAAACCCTCTCTTTCCCGCAGCCTATCCCTAACCCTACAGCCTACACCTAACCTCCCCTTCTCCCCTGTGGCATACCAAGCAGAAGTCCTGGCAGAACTCGATCGGGATTCCGGCGTTCGTGATCCTGGCACCGGCATTTTGATCCATGTCGATATTCCGTCGTCAGCATTCCGACTGCCAGGATGCCAAACGCTGGTATCATGAACTGATCCCTTTATTTACACAATTATCAATAACTTAAGATGACTTTTTCAAGCATCTTTAGGCATGACAGCACAGTACGTAGCTTAACAGACTTATTTTTAATATTTCTTTTTTTTTTTTTACAGAAATTATGCATGAAACTTCATAGACAGATCGACACAGTGGATGAAGAACGGTATAACATTGAAGAGAAGGTCAAAAAGAATGCCCTGGAGGTAAGATACAGTAATACAAATGTACAGTACTTCTTTATGGGTGTAGTATGGTTTGCCGGCGGTTGTGGTTCTGGCAACCAGTATACCGGCGCCGGAATCCCGACTTCCGGCATACCGACAGCTGGGCGAGCGCAAATGAGCCCCTTGCGGGTACGGTATCTATTCTCCCTCCAGGGGGGTCATGGACCCCCAAGAGGGAGAAAAGATGTCGGTATGCCGGCAGTCGGGATTCCGGCCGCCGGCAACGTGAAGACCACCCCTTCTTTATTGCCAGTATTTAATGACAAAGCTAAATAAATGACGTGGGAGAATCTATTCAGCTACGTATTCACTGATGCTGTAGCTATTACAGAAAAAAAAATGTGCAAAACATTATAATAATTTTCATTAAAATTATAAAGATTGCTTTAGGACTCCTAAAAAATGAAACAAAAAAAAAAAAAAAAAGATTCATCCACATATGTTTTAGGATACAGGGGGTGATTCAGAAAGATCTGCGGTTATGTGGACTAAATGGCGCTACCGTTCAAGTGGTGAAGGTGGAGAGAGCGAAAAAAGGCTTAAACTTAGCTTATAGTTGAGGTCTGAGATGTTCTGCTCCTAGTGACCAGTCAGGATGCTCCAGTATGCGTGTAGAGAAATTTTTTTTGAAAAAAACAATGTGTAGTAGGGTCTTTTTAAAACAAACGGTGAGTATTGGATATACTGTAAAGAATTTGTTCACTTCTAACGTGAATGGTTAACCCAGGGTATGTGTATTACGAATAATAAGAGGCTGATGAAAACACACCTTACTTACACAAGCAAAGGTGTAAGAAAACCTATAAAGGTTTCTTTTTCGGTATTCTCCCAAATATATAGACCAATACAGTAGAAAGAATTTTTTCTTAGAAGCAGTTGTCTATAATGAGAGCGTCGATAGGTCAGTTATGTACCTGGCACTCACAGTTAAAGCTGTTTTGATCCTCATATAGCGGTTTCTTTGGACGGCGATCGGGGCACATAGGTTCTCTCACCCTGATGCGATGGTTTGATTGGACGCTCAGATATATGCGGAAGAATACAATACAAAACACGATATGTGTAGTACTGTTATGATTTCATAAAATATTTCTGTGGGGTAATGTTTAAGCCCACTTAAAATAGTACCGGTGAGCAAAATGTGGTGTCATTAAGTTAAATGGGACACACCTGACTTACACAGAGAAAGGTGTTTTATAGGCTTATAAAGGTATCTTTTTCAACCGTCACAGCTCAGGTTGGGCCGGTTGATATCAGCGGGTATAAAGATGGACCAAGTGAAATAAGAGGGTTATCAGCGTACCTAACACTCACAGTTCAAATGGCTCAGATCCTCCCATAGCGGTTTCTTTTGGACATCACTTCGACCGTATTTATAAAATATAGGTGTTTATTCGGTACAAAAAAATTAAAATTGTATAACAGAAATGTAAGTTAAACAGCATAGAGAACTATATTTCATGGGGGTGTGGAGAACTCTGAGTGAAGTAGGAGCCTGGAGGGACCAGAAGTGGCCAACTTGGATCCCAAAAGATAAATAAAAATGTGTTCAAAATTAGTATCCTACCTTCCTTCAGAGTGCCGCACCCAAATCCACCAGTATAGTATCCCCTCTTGGCCAACGCGTTTCGGGTCTCTGGGGACCCTTTTTCAAGGCATGAGGGGAAGGCCCATCTAAGGGCTTTATATAGCAGTGTGTGTAATCAATAAGGATGCACTTCCTGTTCCGGAATCCTAACCGGAAGTGCGTGATCCGTGACCGGAAGTGAGCGGTCCGCGACCGGAAGTGCACGGACCGCGATGTTTGTTATAGATGCATGTCTCTTGGGGTCACCGCTGGCTTCTTAAATGTATTTTATCCACCTGTGGTGCTTAAAGAGTTTCTTTTTTCATTCTTTCTGTTGGTGTGCTTGATTGTTGCCGGAAACGGAGGCATTCTGGGTAATGTAGTTTTCTGATGGTGGTAAATAAGGGATGCACTTCCTGTTCCGGGATTTTGACCGGAAGTGTGTGGTCCGTGACCGGAGGGGGTGATTCAGACCTGATCGCTGGGATACTAACTTTGCTGTCCTGCGTTCAGATAGTTGCTGCCCAAGGAGTAGTGTAAATTCGCTGTGCAAGTGTGCATTCCCATGTGTACGCCGAGCTGCAAAAATCCTCTGTGTGTAGTCTGTGCGCAGGGCAGGACTTACTCCTACAGTGCGATCACATCAGGCTGATCGGGGTGGGAGCTGACGTCAGACACCCTCCCTGAAAACGCTTGGGCACGCCTGCGTTTTTCTGGACTCTCCCAGTAAACGGTCAGTTACCACCCACAAATGGCCTCTTCCTGTCAATCACTTTGCGAACGCCCGTGCAAATGAAATTTTTCGCACCATCCTGTCGCTGACCGGCGATGCCCGTTGTTGTCCGATGTGCATGCTCATTGCGGTGAATACGCATGCGCAGTCTATTGGTGATCGCCTGCTGCGCAAAAACGCACAGCAGCGATCAGGTCTGAATCACCCCCACAGTTTCCATGCAATGGATCACGTCAAGGAAACATGGGGCCTAATTCAGATCTGATAGCAGCAGCAAATTTGTTAGCTGATGGGCAAAACCATGTGTACTGCAAGGGGGGGGGGGGGGGGGGGGGTCAGATATAACATGTGCAGAGAGAGTTAGATTTGGGTGGGGTGTGTTCAAGCTGAAATCTAAATTGCAGTGTAAAAATAAAGCAGCCAGTATTTACCCTGCACAGAAACAATATAGCCCATCCAAATCGATCTCTCTCTGCACGTTATATCTGCCCCGCCTGCAGTGCACATAGGGGGTCATTCCGAGTTGTTCGCTCGCAAGCTGCTTTTAGCAGCTTTGCACACGCTAAGCCACCGCCTACTGGGAGTGAATCTTAGCTTCTTAAAATTGCGAACGAAAGATTTGCAATATTGCGAAAAGACTTCTCTGTGCAGTTTCTGCGTAGCTCGAGACTTACTCTGCCAGTGCGATCAGTTCAGTGCTTGTCGTTCCTGGTTTGACGTCACAAACACACCCAGCGTTCGCCCAGACACTCCTCCGTTTCTCCGGCCACTCCCGCGTTTTTCCCAGAAACGGTAGCGTTTTTTCGCACACGCCCATAAAACGGACAGTTTCCGCCCAGAAACACCCACTTCCTGTCAATCACATTACGATCACCAGAACGAAGAAAAAACCGTGAGTAAAATACCAAACTGCATAGCAAATTTACTTGGCGCAGTCGCACTGCGGACATTGCGCATGCGCATTAGCGACTTATCGCTCCGATGCGACAAAAATATAACGAGCGAACAACTCGGAATGACCCCCATAGGGGGTAATTCCAAGTTCATCGCAGCAGGAATTTAGTTAGCAATTTGGCAAAACCATGTGCACTGCAGGGGAGGCAGATATAACATGTGCAGAGAGAGTTAGATTTGGGTGGGTTATTTTATTTCTGTGCAGGGTAAATACTGGCTGCTTTATCTTTACACTGCAAATTAGATTGCAGATTGAACACACCCCACCCAAATCTAACTCCCTTTGCACATGTTATATCTGCCCCCCCCCCCCCTCCCCTCCCCCTGCAGTGCACATGGTTTTGCCCAGTTGCTAACTAAGGGGGTAATTCTGAGTTGATCGCAGCAGGAACTTTGGGGGTCATTCCGAGTTGTTCGCTCGCAAGCCGTTTTTAGCAGCTTTGCACACGCTAAGCCTACGCCTACTGGGAGTGAATCTTAGCATAGTAAAATTGCAACGAAAGATTCGCAATATTGCGAAAAGACATCTCTGTGCAGTTTCTGAGTAGCTCCAGACTTACTCGGCATCTGCGATCAGTTCAGAGCTTGTCGTTCCTGGTTTGACGTCACAAACACACCCAGCGTTCGCCCAGACACTCCTCCGTTTCTCCAGCCACTCCCGCGTTTTTCCCAGAAACGGTAGCGTTTTTTCTCACACGCCCATAAAACGGCCTGTTTCCGCCCAGAAACACCCACTTCCTGTCAATCACATTACGATCGCCTGAACGATGAGAAAGCCGTGAGTAAAATTCCTAACTGCATAGCAAATTTACTTGGCGCAGTCGCAGTGCGAACATTGCGCATGCGCACTAAGCGGAAAATCGCTGCGATGCGATGAAATTTACCGAGCGAACAACTCGGAATGACCCCCTTTGTTAGCAGTTGGGCAAAACCATGTGCACTGCAGGGGAGGCAGATGTAACATGTGCAGAGAGAGATAGATTTGGGTGTGGTGAGTTCAATCTGCAATCTAAATTGCAGTGTAAAAATAAAGCAGCCAGTATTTACCCTGCACAGAAACAATATAACCCACCCAAATCTAACTCTCTCTGCAAATGTTATATCTGCCCCCCCCTGCAGTGCACATGGTTTTGCCCAACTGCTAAAAATGTTCCTGCTGCGATCAACTTGGAATTACCCCCATAGTTTTACCCATTAGTTAACAAATTTGGTGCTGCGATCAGGTCTGAATTAGGCCCATGTTTTTACTGGAAAAAGAATAAAATGAAGCCACCCAATTTAACTTTTTCATATTATCCCATAAAATCTAAATTGTATAATAAAATTCCAGAAAAAAAGTATGCTTATGTATTTAAATACATGTCCCATTATTGTTAACACAAACTGATTGTCTGATCTACCATTGTACCCGTTTAGTCTGGATTATCCTCATTCTACTATATACTGTACATATATACTATACTCCTATATAATGGGCCGCCTTGCCTGGCTATTTTACCTGTTGTTTTCTTAATTTGCTTTTCATTTGGACCCATGAGACATGGTCAGTGCCGTAACTAGACATTTCAGCGCTGTGTGCAAGAAACGCCCCCCCCCCCCCCCCATATACAAAAACAGGGCCAGTGCGCTCAAAATATAGGGGGCGTGACTTCATGGGGAAGGAGCATGGCCACAGAGCTCCCTTTTACACATTACGGCAGGTATAGTACCCGTTTTACACATTACGGCTGCAGAGTCCCCATTTTTACACATTAGGCAGGCAGACAGTCCTCCTTTTACACATTACGGCAGCAGAGTCCCCCTTTTACACATTGAGGCAGCAGTCCCCCTATTTACACATTACGGGAGATACAAGGAGGGTTAGGATAAGGGTGCTGAGGGGGAGGTACAGGGAGGGTGAGGATCAGGGTGTTGAGGGGGAGACACAGGGAGGGTGAGTATCAGGGTGCTGAGGGGGAGACACAGGGAGGGTGAGGATCAGGGTGCTGAGGGGGAGACACAGGGAGGGTGATGATCAAGGTGCTGAGGGGGAGACACAGGGAGGGTGAGGATCAGGGTGCTGAGGGGGAGACACAGGGAGGGTGAGGATAAGGGTGCTGAGGGGGAGACACAGGGAGGGTGAGGATAAGGGTGCTGAGGGGGAGACACAAGGAGGGTGAGGATCAGGGTGCTGAGGGGGAGACACAGGGAGGGTGAGGATAAGGGTGCTGAGGGGGAGACACAGGGAGGGTGAGGATAAGGGTGCTGAGGGGGAGACACAAGGAGGGTGAGGATCAGGGTGCTGAGGGGGAGACACAGGGAGGGTGAAGATCAGGGTGCTGAGGGGGAGACACAGGGAGGGTGAGGATAAGGGTGCTGAGGGGGAGACACAAGGAGGGTGAGGATCAGGGTGCTGAGGGGGAGACACAGGGAGGGTGAGGATAAGGGTGCTGAGGGGGAGACACAGGGAGGGTGAGGATAAGGGTGCTGAGGGGGAGACACAAGGAGGGTGAGGATCAGGGTGCTGAGGGGGAGACACAGGGAGGGTGAAGATCAGGGTGCTAAGGGGGAGACACAAGGAGGGTGAGGATCAGGGTGCTGAGGGGGAGACACAGGGAGGGTGAGGATCAGGGTGCTGAGGGGGAGACACAGGGAGGGTGAGGATCAGGGTGCTGAGGGGGAGACACAGGGAGGGTGAGGATCAGGGTGCTGAGGGGGAGACACAAGGAGGGTGAGGATCAGGGTGCTGAGGGGGAGACACAGGGAGGGTGAGGATCAGGGTGCTGAGGGGGAGACACAGGGAGGGTGAGGATCAGGGTGCTGAGGGGGAGACACAGGGAGGGTGAGGATCAGGGTGCTGAGGGGGAGACACAGGGAGGGTGAGGATCAGGGTGCTGAGGGGGACACAAGGTGGGTGAGGATCAGGGTGCTGAGGGGGAGACACAGGGAGGGTGAGGATCAGGGTGCTGAGGGGGAGACACAAGGAGGGTGAGGATCAGGGTGCTGTGGGGGAGACACAGGGAGGGTGAGGATCAGGGTGCTGAGGGAGAGACACAAGGTGGGTGAGGATCAGGGTGCTGAGGGGGAGACACAGGGAGGGTGAGGATCAGGGTGCTGAGGGGGAGACACAGGGAGGGTGAGGATCAGGGTGCTGTGGGGGAGACACAGGGAGGGTGAGGATCAGGGTGCTGAGGGAGAGACACAAGGAGGGTGACGATCAGGGTGCTGAGGGGGAGACACAGGGAGGGTGAGGATAAGGGTGCTGGGGGGAGACACAGGGAGGGTGAGGATCAGGGTGCTGAGGGGGAGACACAGGGAGGGGGAGGATCAGGGTGGTGATGGGGAGGCACAGGGAGGGTGAGGATAAGGGTGCTGGGGGGAGACACAGGGAGGGTGAGGATCAGGGTGCTGAGGGGGAGACACAGGGAGGGTGAGGATCAGGGTGCTGAGGGGGAGATGCAGGGTAATAGGAGGCAGGAGGAAACGGAGCGCAGCATCAGCGGCTGTGTGTATGTGCTGTCAGTGGGGACTCAGACTTTACTAACCAGAGTCGACAGCAGCACACAGGCTCTTCCAAGTTCCACGTTCTATAGGCTCCAGGGTTCCTCGCTGTGCAGCAGGAGAGTCAGGGCGCAGGGCAGTGTGGGAGAGACGTCTGACATCATCACGTGACGTCTCTCCCAAATTGCATGGGAGGGGGGCCGGGCTGCCGCTGGGCCATCTGTTATACTGACGCCGCAGCCCTGCACTGAGCTTACAGCAGCAGCGGCAGCTTGAAAACCTCCTCTGAAATGAAGCCGAAGCCGCCTGCCCGCCTGCCCGCCTGCCCGCCTGCCCGCCCGCCCGCCTGCCCGCCCATGTCCAGCTGAAGCCGGTGGCTTCAACTAGACACAGGCGGGCAGGCAGGTGGCGGCTTTGGCTTCAACTTCAGTTCAGAGGAGGTTTTCAGAGGAAGTTGCGGGCGGGTGAGCGGGCAGCGGCTGCAGAGGGACACGGGCGGGCGGCGGCGGTAACTTCAGCAGGATCATGCAGGTGGCGCCGCCGTCCGCGGGACACAGGCGGCGGCGCCGCCATCAGCAGTCAGTCGAAGCTAGCGGGTGTGATGGCCGATGGTGCGCCCTCAGTGCATTTGCGCTGTGGGCAAGGCACCATTGGCACACACCTAGTTACGGCTCTGGACATGGTTTATTAGTTTTATGTTTCTCCCCCCGTCTCCCTGGCGTGTACATCTTCACTAAGCTACAATCAAGCTATTTGTGCAAGCTTTGCCCACTGACATTGCAGCCAATTTTAATCAATTGGGTTTAAAATAAAATTATCAGGGTTATTTAGAGTTGTTAGCCAGCCAAAAAAAGTTAGCAATTGGGCAAAACCATGTTGCACTGCAGGTGGCTGCTTAATTTCTACACTGCAATTTAGATTTCAGTTTGAACACACCTCACCCAAATGTAATCTCTTTGCACAGGTTACATCTGCCGCACCTGCAGTGCACATGGGGCCACATTCAGACCTGGTCGCACGCAGGCTATTTTTTGCACTGCTGCGATCAGGTAATCGCCGCCTACAGGGGAGGGGGGTAATGGCTTTGCAGGGGTGCGATGGGCATTGCAGTGAGCTACACAAACAAAAGTTTGTGCAGTTTCTGCACAGCCCAGGACTTACTCAGATGCTGCGACGATCCGGGCCGGCTGTGTCGTCAGGAACCCTCCTCTGGAATGACTGGGCATGCCTGCGTTTCTCTGGACACTCCCAGAAAACGGTGTGTTGCCACCCTGGAACGCCTTCCGCCTGTCAATCTTCTTGCGATCGCCGGTGCGATCGCTTCCTTTGTTAGCTTCATCGCTGCCTGGCGACCTCCGTCGCCGGCTAGCGATGCGCCTGCGCATTGCGACCCGTGTGCATGCGCAGTACAGACCCGATCGCACTGCTGCAAAAAAATGCAGGGTGCAATCGGGTCTGAATGACCCCCATGGTTTTGCCAATTTGCTAACTTTTTTGGTGTGCTAACAGCTCTGAATAACCCCCTATGAGTAGCTCAAAAATGACTGTGACAGTAACAATCAGTTTGAAGTTGTGAAGACCATTATCTGGCATGTTGGTAAATGTTTCCACAGGAGGACCACAAATGACCACTAGTGACCTGCCTTTTCTGATCTTACAACCCTGCCAACAGGTCTCCGTAGTGGTGGAAGTGACCTGGCCACTTAGCTCTAAGGAACAAAACACACAAATATCATACATTTTCGTCAGCTTCCTTTGTGGTCAAACTGGGTATTAATTGGGGTTATGGGATCAGTAGATCTACAATAAGGTCTATAATCATCGACACCATATGGTCAACAGTGAAAATATCAACATGGACAAAAGGTCGACCTGGTCATTAGGCCGACCTATGAAGGGTCAACACTGGAAAAGGTTGACAGGTACGAAAAGTCAACAAATGAAAAGGTCAACATAGCAGTTTTGCATTTTTTTTGTGTTGTTTAGCACGTAGGACCCCCAATTACTGCACCACGTACCTTGCATGACTCGCTTCGCTCGGGCATGGATCATAAAGGATGAAAAAGTAAAAAAAGTTTTAAAAAACTTGTGTCAACCATGTGTGTCAACCATTGGCACGTCGACCATTTGAACTTGTCAAACTTTTGTATCTGTCGACCATGAGCACTGTTGACCTTTCATAGGTTGACCTAATGGTCATGTGGAACTTATGCATGTAAACCATATGGTGTCAACCTATTGACTGTCTAACTAGACACGGTAGATCTATCTAGGGGTAGATTTATCAAAGCTTGGAGAGAGATCACATGGAGAGAGAAAAACTGCCAAACAACAAGCTCCTTACTGACATTTCTTCAAGCACAGTCAGTTAGGAGGTGACTGGCTGGTACTTTATCTCTGTCCACTTTATCTCTCTCCAAGGTTTAGTAAACAGACCCCTTAAACTGGCCATATATCAGGAAGACATTGGTGGAATAATAATCTGGCAGTGTGTGGAATCAAATGATAATCAGCTGTTTGCTTCCATATACAGAATAACGCCAGAAAACAGTTGGTTCATCTAGTTGGGAAAATCAAACATGTTTGATATTCCCAACTAATAATTCTAGTGTAGGGGGAATTCCCCCCCCCCCCTCCCCAACTGAGTGATAAGTAGGCAGATTCTGGCAGCAGTGTCCACCTATTTTTTTTCCCACCCTGATGGCTGTCACTGCCAGGGCTGCCCCTGCAAGTCCGGGATCACCAGGTAGTGGCAGCGGAGTGGTAGATGTATCAGTGCTGCTGATGAATTAGCTCTGCTGCTTTTCGTCTCTATCCACAGGTGTATACCTCCCATTGGTCCCCATATCAGTGCCCCCCCCCCTCCCTACAATCGCGCACCCAACAACTACCTCATCCCCCCTACAATTGGCACCCTACAATTGCAACCATGGTGTATGGCTAGCATTCGTCTGTTTAGAGGTGTCTATAATGTAAGTTGATCTCGGCTACATGAGTGAATTGAGCATGAGATATGACTGAATAGATCTGGTGGCTCAAATCAGTAGTAAATACCAATTATGCAACAATAACGTTTACTTGATAACAAACAGAGCATAATATATTTAAAAGTATAATGCATTTGTATTCCATAATAGTGTCCTTTAATGATGAAATATGTCATTTTTCTATTTTCTTGCCTATTGACTGCTTACCTAAAGGATTAATGAACCTTTCAGGTGAAGACTACTGAAAAAAAAATTCAATCTTTCTGTAGAACCCTGAGTTTTACACAATTAGAACATCTCCCAATGGTCGTTGCAATATAGAGAAACCTCTGGCCAAGGTCTTACTTGTACTTTGAATCTGATATGAGGTGTTGAGGTTTGGGGGCTGAAAGGAGGTTATAGCCCTCAACCCTTAGCTATCTCTCCAAAGTGGAGATGTATCAAACCTTGGAGAAAGAAAAAGTACTAACGAATTAGCTCCTGTCATTTTTCAAACACAGCCTGTAACATGGGAGTTTGGATGGTACTTTATCTCTTTCAACTTAATCTATCTCCAAGGTTGGATAGATCTCTTCCGAAGGTCACTGCTCTGATCTGCCTCCATTGCTCAACTGTATTGTTGTTGTTTTTTCCTCCTATAGATTAACGGTTTAAATCAAAAGATTTTTGACCTCAAGGGAAAATTCAAGCGCCCCACTCTGCGCAGAGTCCGCATTTCGGCAGATGCTATGCTGAAAGCCTTGTTGGGATCCACACACAAGGTCTCCTTAGATTTGAGGGCGAACCTGAAATCAGTGAAAAAGGAGGATGAGAAGGTATGTTGTCTGGGAAATGTACATCTGTAATGGGCTCACATTAGCATGTTTAAATGGGAGCTGTCCACTAAAAGAGAACTCTGGTACCACGTCTACTCATTGTAACACCAGCATGTAAGAGTAACATTGGCTGGGAGAGCTCAAATTCATCATCACCTGCATCATGTCAACTCATTTCCAAGTAAGTATAGACAAGGGAACATTTATTTTTCTAAAAATAAATCTTATCTGTATTTGACTTGAATAATTTAAATAAACCTGTTTGTTTTCATTGTGAACCCTACGATCTCTGATAACAGGGATCCTGTCAGCGACCTGGGTTTGTTAGAATGCTAGCAATTCAGCTAGTTTGATCAATCACTCGACTCCACTTAAAAAAACAAATATTTGGTTGCTTTGGGGTGTTCCCTAGGAGTCCCGGAGGAGTAGGTCACCCTCTTTCATCCCGTTGGCTTGCTAGTGTAAGGGACAGTATGGGGATGTGAGGATGAAATTGCAAGAGCAGGCAAAGGGATTGGGGCCTAATGGTGCAAATTACCTGGCCCCCGAAAGAGGCCTCTTGCACCTCCCCTCCATTATAAGTGTGCATTTGCAACAGCCCTATCCTTGATCTGAAATTAGATGGACGTCTGCGTATGTTCACCACTGTATAGCCTGCAATTCCATCTCCATGCTCAGAACAGGCCCATGGCACACTTATCCTACCTGCAAAAGCCCCACTGCCTCTTAGTTACACCCATATAGAACATTAAGTGGATACGCTGCCCAGCTGTGTGCTCCTCAGAATAGCCCATACATTCGCAGGGATGACTAGATTCTTCTCACATGCATGCACAGTGCGTTAAGTCGTTGATGTGGTCACTTTGCATGTGACTGATTCAAGCCCTCTAACTTCAAAATCATAGTTTGTCAGACCAGGCAAAGATACGGTCATTTGTTTATGCAATCTCCTTTTCTGCAGGCTGTTGAGTTTGCCAGAAATTTGACACATTTACAGGATTCTTTGAGACATCCTACTCCTCCTAATGTCCTACTCATCTTTTCTTACTAGGCCATTCCCAGGGGTGTTTTAAGATGTTTTGGGGGTCAATGTATGGCGCATGCACAGAAGATAACATAGACTTTGGAACAGTGCCAGTGTCTTTGCTATCTCCTGTGGAGGCGCCATCTTTCCAAAGACATCATCAGAAAGATGGCAGCAGGTATAGGGGGAAAAGAAAAAAGGGTTATAAAATACAGAGAAAAAGAATGACACTACTGAAAGCAAACAGTTCAAGCAGACGTACAGGCCCTTTGGAAAAACTCTATCTTGTGCAAAAACTGACATTTTTGACAGATATAGGGCTTTCCCCGATACACCAAGGAGTCCCCCAGTAATAGCTTTTGCCAGTATGGAGATAACAAAAGATGATTTAGAAAATGCTTTATTCTTGGAATAAATCATTTGTTTGCAATGGACAATACATTTTACATTTTTTATTTATTTTAACTATTTTTTTACAATTTTTTATTATTATTATTATTATTATTATTATTAGCTGAATACCCGTGCTTCGCTACGGGATGAGGATGGTTACTTAGTTGAATTATAGTTGTTCGTTAATTTATGTTGGTTGGAGATCTAGTATATAGGCATATCTTGCTTACCTGACCCACTTTGTGCAGTGGCCAGACCCCTTTTTTGGTCCCCCAAGGGACCCTGCTTTTCCCACTATGCAACTCTCAGTCTGTGGCTTCTTGCTGCCTCCATTCCCCTCCCCACATCATGTCAGTGCCCCTGTGAAATGATCGATTTATTTACAATTTCTTATATAGCGCAGCACATTATGCATCTCCTGATATACTCTGTGCTGCTGGGGGACCCTGCTACTTCCACTATATAACTCTCAGTGTGTGGGTTCGTGCTACCTCCATTCCCCCCTGACATCATGTCACTGCCCCTGTCACATGCAGCCATGTCCTGCCTGACATATCATGCATCTCCTAATATACTCTGTGCTGCTGGGGACCCTGCTCCTCCCACTATATAACTTTCAGCATGTGGCTTCCTGCTACCTCCATTCCCCTCCTCACATCATGTCACTGCCACTGTCACATGAAGCCCTGTCGTCACTGACATATAATGCATGTCCTGATATAGTCTGTGCTGCTGGCCCAACCCTAGGGGTACTAGGGGTGTGTTACCACCACAGTGTTTGTTCCCCAATTGTAAGTCATATGTGTACCAAGTTTGGTGTAAATTTGTCCAGGCATTCCGGAGTTATGCTGTCTCCTGAAATACTCTGTGCTGCTGTCCAACTGCTAGGACTGTCTTACCCGCAGAGTGTTTTTTTTACCCAGATTGTAAGTCATATGTGTGCTAAGTTTGGTGTAAATTGCTCTAGGCATTCCAGAGTTATGGTGTCTCCTGATATACTCTGTGCTACTGTCCCACCCCTACGGGTGCTAGAGGTGTCTTACCCCCACAGTGTTTGTTCTCAGATTGTAAGTCATATTTGTACCAAGTTTGGGGTAAATTGGTCCAGACATTCCAGAGTTATGCTGTCTGCTGAAATACTCCATGCTGCTGCCTCGCCACTAGGGGTGCTAAGGATGTGTTACCCCCACAGTGTTTGTTTCCAGATTGTAAGTCATATGTGTACCAAGTTTGAAGTAAACTGCTGCAGGCATTCCCGAGTTATGGTGGAACATACATACATACATACATACATACAAACACACACATATACATTTTTGGCGATTTCCGTGGATGGGCAGTGACATTTGTAAAACCGGTTCTTGGCAAGCACCTGGGACCTAAGGAGAAGCTACCTGCCAAGTTTCAAGATTGTAGGCCTTGTGGTTTAAGAGATTTTGTGATGAGTCAGTCAGTGAGTCCTTTTTTGCCTTATATATATATATATATATATATATATACTAGTTGAAAACCCGTGCTTCACTACAGGATGAGGATGGTAACTTAGAATTATAGTTGTTCATTAATTTACGTTGGTTGGAGATCGAGTATATAGGCATATCTTGCTTACCTGACCCACTTTGTGTAGTGGCCAGGCCCCTTTTTGTTCCCCCAAGGGACCCTGCTCTTCCCACTATACAACTCTCAGTCTTTGGCTTCTTGCTGCCTCCATTCCCCTCCTCACATCATGTCAGTGCCCCTGTGCAATGATCAATTTATTTACAGTTTCTTATATAGCGCAGCACATTATGCATCTCCTGATATACTCTGTGCTGCTGGGGACCCTGCTACTTCCACTATATAACTCTCAGTGTGTGGGTTCGTGCTACCTCCATTCCCCTCCTGACATCATGTAATTTATATATTTTTTTGTATTTTCACCCAGTTTGGCTGCTGTAGTTTTGGAGATGCAAGCGTTATTCACCAACATTGCCAAAAAGTCAAAAAATTCAATTGTGCATCAAGGACCTAATTCATGTACGCAAGGGTACGCAATGCTGAGGACCTTGGCAATGCTGCTCACACTGAGATTTTTTTAATGCAGAATGATTGACAGGAAGGCACACTTTGAGGGAGATACCGCAGAGTGGCGTCAAAAAGGCAGGTGTATCATGGCCTGACAGAGATGGATCCAGGCGGGGCCGTCACAGCCATGCCCACATACTGATGCTGCAGCTCCGAAGAGGGGCTTTGAACTGTGACCAACACGCCACATGTGTTAGCTGTCAGCCGCAAAGTGAAACGCCTCTGCCAGGTCCTGTGCCCAGCCAAGCTGCAGAAGTACCGACCGCTCCCAGAGGCTGACCGCCAACTGCACTACTTCTACCTGTTGGTCTTTGTGCAGGTTAGCTATGAGGAGGCCAAGAAGGAGCCGGATGCAGAAGCTGACCCAGACCCCTACCGGGTCCTGCTCCCACTCCACCCCCACGGCACTTCTGACTTGCAGGGTGCAGACAATGGGAGAGTATACAAATATGCGTACATATGCTATCATTGCAGATCTGGATGAACATTGACATGCGTCCAGCTCTGCTGACTGTTCTCTAAGGGCTCTGCATTTTCTCGCATCCAGCATCACAGGCACAGACAAAATTATGGAATATGCTTCCTGCAGTCTATGTTAGAAATGACTGTAGTCTGAGGGTTCTCCAAATGACAGAACAAAACCCTTATTTGGAAAACCCTGTGACTTAAGCAGGCAGGTTCCATATGGGTGTATTTCTACAGCTGTAAATTAGATGAAGTAAAATAATTTCAAATAACAAATCCAACTAAACCTGTTCTCTACCTTTGCAGTAAATCTATTACAACTAAACTAGCAATGACAGCTTTACTAGAGGCCTGCGGCCCTTTACCTATGATTATTATTTACACAGCACTTTCCCTGTCATTAAACTAGAGACATCAATAGCCCAATTGTCCTGTCTGTCTGGGGGAAGGGATGTTTCAGTAACCGCAGATACCCTGTTTAGCACATTTGGTCACAGATAGCATGTTCTTGACAAGTGCTATGTGGAGGCATAACAGAAGCTGTATCTGCCCCTACCATACTTGCCGCCTCTCCTAGACCAGCCTTCCAGATCCGTTTACTCCCCCAGAGATGCCTGATCTGAGGACTCGATGATGTAATTTGCGGTTGATTACATCATCATGGCTCCGCTCCCAGCTGCACAATGTGGTGAATCTGGACATTATATACATAGTAACATAGTAACATAGTATCTGAGGTTGAAAAAAGACAATTGTCCATCGAGTTCAACCTATTTGTGGTCTCCTATGCATGATGATTTGACTAAAATTTCTGACTGATGCTGCTGTCAGCCGTTGCATTTTATCCCTATTTATAGTAACTATAATGCATGACTATGCACCATACCCCTGGCTATCCTTATCCATTAGGAATTTATCTAACCCATTCTTAAAGGTGTTGACAGATTCCGCCATTACAACTCCCTCGGGCAGGGAATTCCAAACACGTATTGTCCTTACCGTGAAAAAGCCTTTACGCCGTATTGTGCTGAATCTCCTCTCCTCTAACCTGAGCGAGTGTCCACGAGTCCTCTGTGTTGATCTAACCAAAAACAGGTCCCGCGCAAGCTCTGTGTATTGTCCCCTTATATATTTGTAGATGTTGATCATATCCCCTCTTAGTCTCCGCTTTTTCCAATGTAAACATGCCTAGTCTTTCAAGCCCTTAATTAGTTTGGTCGCCCTCCTCTGTACCTTTTCAAGCTCCAGGATATCCTTTTTGTAGTACGGTGCCCAGAATTGTACACAGTATTCAAGGTGTGGCCTCACTAGTGATTTATATAACGGGAGTATAATACTCTCATCCCTAGCATCAATACCCCGTTTTATGCATGCTAATATCTTATTAGCCTTCTTTGCTGCAGTCCTACTTTGGGTACTACTGCTTAGCTTGCTATCTATGAGGACACCTAAGTCCTTTTCCAGTACAGAATCCCCTAATTTTACCCCATTTAGTAGGTAGGTGTAATTTTTGTTCTTGTTACCACAGTGCATTACCTTACACTTGTCTGTGTTGAAGCGCATTCTCCATTTGGCTGCCCATGCTTCTAATTTAACTAAGTCGTTCTGAAGAGACTCAGCATCCTCCTCTGTATTTATAGCCTTACACAATTTGGTATCATCTGCAAAAATTGACACCATGCTCTCTAGACCTTCTGTTAGGTCGTTAATGAAAATATTGAACAATAACGGTCCTAATACTGAGCCTTGCGGCACACCACTTAGCACTTCAGTCCAAGTTGAAAAAGATCCATTAACCACAACGCGCTGCTCCCTATTATCTAACCAGTTTTTGACCCAAGTGCATATTGTGCTTCCTAGCCCTGATTCTTGTAGCTTGTAGATAAGTCTCATGTGTGGTACAGTATCGAACGCTTTGGCAAAGTCTAAAAAGATTACATCCACGTCTTTACCCTGATCTAGGTTTGCGCTTACTGTTTCATAAAAGCCAAGTAAGTTGGTTTGACAGGATCTGTCCTTCATAAACCCATGTTGATTCCTTTTAATGACCTTATTGGTTTCAAGGAACTTCTGAATACTATCTCTTAGAATACCTTCCAATACTTTCCCCACTATAGATGTAAGACTAACTGGTCTATAATTACCTGGTTCAGCTTTACTTCCCTATTTGAATATAGGCACTACTTCCGCTATACGCCAGTCTTTGGGAACCATACCTGATATAACTGAATCCTTAAAGAGCAAAGATAGCGGTTTTGCCAGTTCAGAGTGAAGCTCTATTAGAACCCTTGGATGAATGCCATCGGGCCCTGGTGATTTATTAATCTTTAAATGTTTTAATCGGTCACAGACTACTTCCTCGCTTAAATAAGTACCTATCAGTGTGATATTCTCATTATTGAGATTGTGTGTCAGTCCCTGAATTGGGTCCTCTCTAGTGAATACTGTTGAAAAAAACTCATTTAGTGTGTCCGCTATGTCATTATCATTTTTGCTTAAGACTCCCAACTTGTCTTTTAAAGGGCCTATACTCTCCTTCTTTAATCTCTTGCTATTAATGTATTTAAAGAATTTTTTGGGATTCGCTTTGCTTTCCTTTGCTACTAGTTTTTCAGTTTCTACTTTAGCCGCTCTTATTTCCTTTTTGCAAATTTTGTTACATTCCTTACAGTGCTGAAATGACTCTGCTTCCCCGTCATATAGCAGTGGTGTGGTTATGATGACGCGTTTCACTGTGCAACATCCCATGCAGCTTCCACCTAGGCCTCCCCCTCGGGAGTCTCCCCACTCTGGGCTAAGTAAAAGGTCAACAAATATGCCCTAGACCCAGAAAAATATGTATCTGCAAGGACGCCTCAGTTTGGTTGCATTAAGTCAGTCAGCATCAGATTTGGTAGTGATGAAGGGTGCATATACTCCGGACAACAGGGTCACACAGGGATTTGCTTTCAGCGTCCTTCCCTGGATTATATTGTTGTTCGAGAATAAATCACACAGTTCAGTTATATATAACCGAATATCCAATATCCAATATCATGGATGTCTTTTTATTATTATGTTTTTATATCTGCAATCTTTGGCTTTTCCTCTGCCACAGGAGAAAGGTGTAGAAGTGACTGATTGGCGTAAAAACATTGAAGCCATGTCTGGGATGGAGGGCAGGAAGAAGAAGTTTGACACAAGCACTGCATAAGACAGGTAAGAATGAAGATATAAAGATGTTCGCTTTTCTTTGGTTTGGCCTAAACTCACTTGGTTTTTATGGCATTGAACATGAGCGTCTGTGAGAGTGACTCAGGATATAAAATGGTGGTGGTTGGGATGCCGGCGGTCAGAATACCGGCCGCGGCATCCCGATGGTTGGAATCCCTACAGGGGAAAGATACGTATACTTACCTCTCTGCAATAGCCACTTAGCTCTAATCCTCCCTACCTGTAGCCTAAACCTAACACCCCCCCTCCCCCGCAAGCCTAACCCTGACTCTCCCCGGTGGCGCCTGAACCTAACCCTCCCTCCCCTGCAGCCCAACCTTAACCGGGGGCGCCTAAACCTAACCTCCCACCCACCCGTTGATTACCTTTCCGGGAGCCAGTAGAAGATAGCCCGGATCCCGGTAATGTGTACCTTGTCGAGACGTGTCGGGATTCCAGCGTCAGCATTTTGACTGCCGGGATCCTGACCAGATCCCAAACGAAAGGTGTCTCTGACTGTGAGACAGCAAACGTGTTTAAGGCTTCCCCTGCAGCACTTAACTGTGACTTTGTCCAATTAAATTTACAATACATCCTGACTAGTGTTTTGCTGTCAATAAAGAAAACACCTGTAGAGCTGTTCAAAAATGATTTGCGGCACAATTTGCAGGTCTGCACTGAGTTAACTCATCGCCAGTGATTTAAAGGTGAGTTCCATTCATCCACCCGTAGTACTTGCAGATGTAGCACAGAGAACAAAGGGTAAAGGATCTACTTTGGATGCTCCGTGTTTACTGAAAGAATTGCTAAGTCTGTGCAGACAGGGCGAGGCAGTCTTTCAACAAAGTGCCAATCCTTTAGTAAATCAATGTGTATATTAAGTGTTCTCAGTTACAGTATAAGGTCTCAGTGATTACAACTTTAGTAAACTCCATCCTCTGACATTAGTGCCCCTGCAGCAGCTTTTGTGAGGTAATCATACAAGGGGCAACTTGTCGATTCTACAATAAGCCGTCTAGTAATTTATTGTGCTTGACATTATACGCTTTAAGCTAGCTTATTACTAAAATAAAGACACGGAATAGTCATTGAACTTATTAATTGGAATGACATTATTCGTAGCAGGTGGCCAGGAAGACGCTACCACTAACCAGCTCTAGTCACAGATCTTACAAAATGGCGGCGACTAAACGCCCCAAATGAAATGGCGATGACCGAAATGCCCTATATATATATATATATATATATATATATATCATAACCTGAGTGTGAGTTTTTATTTTTTTGAACTTTTTCATACGTAACGATCCACGTGGACTACGATTGGAATGGTAACTTGCCCGAAGCATGGCGAGCGAAGTGAGCCATGCAAGGGGACACGGTGCACTAATTGGGCTTCCCGGTCACTGTACACAGAAAATGACACAAAAAAAACATGAAAAACTCATGTCGACCTTTTGACCTGTCGACCTTTTGACCTGTCGACATAGAACCCCTGTCAACCTTCAAACCATGTCGACCTAGTGACTGTCGACCTATAGTGGTTGACCTAAACATTGTCGACCTAGACACTGTCGATCTAATGATACACACCCGGGTGAGCTTCCAAACCGACAAGAAGAAGGATACTGGTAAGCGTCTCCCTACATACACTAAAATCACCGCCCCTATACTCACCGATAGGCTGGCCCTAACCAATTACAACTCACTACAAACCTTGATCTGCCTAACAACAGATGACAACTTCAACCAATCACAAAAATTCAAAACCCCTATATAGATTTTGTGCCTAGGAAGCCCTCTCCTTATCTAAGCCGTCTATTCATTTATTGTGCTTGACATTAACTATACACTTTAAGCTAGCTTATCACTAAAATAAAGACACGGACACAACTGTGTTGGATTAAATGGTCATGGAATTTATTCATTGGAATGACCTTATTCATATTGGGTGGCCAGGAAGATGCTACCACTAACCAGCTCTAGTCACAGATCTTACAAAATGGCGGTGACTAAATGCCCCAACTGAAATGGCAACGACTGAAACGCCCCACCTATACATATATCAGCATAACCTGTGTTGTGAAGGTCTCACCACCCCTTACTATAGCACAGTGAGGACGCTCCCCAAGGAAGTGCCCATCGCCCCCCCACAAGGGCAGGACACACTCGCCGTCCTTCAAAAGGGGTAAGTTCCCCACAACACCACTTATGCTACACGTAACCACTGGCCAGTAGCACCTTCCCGCCAATGCCAGTTTCAGAGAAACGCAGCCCGCCATCCCAACACAAAATTAAATCCAACCAATCTAAACTAACCAAACAAGAACAAAAGACTCGTCAGAACAACTCCCATCCCCAAATGCAAAGATAACAAACTAATCCAGACAAGAAAAAAGAACCCTCAGAAAAACTCCAATCCCAACATGGGAGAGATGCACACCATCTTTCCTAAAATAAAATGGACTCTGCAGCACCAATAGCGGATGCCTAACCGCCAAACCACCAGCAGCCAACACAAACTTCGACACAGAAAAGTTAATCTTCTTCCTAGTCTTGTCAAGTGCTGTGACGTTACGGGATCCCCTCCAGACAAACCTAGGAATAATGTCTGACCAAACTAAACGTACAAAGCAAGCTAAGTTCATCCAAATCCGCCTTAATCCTAAGGATAAGATCTATACCCTTAAGGTGACCTACATCGTTACCACCCAGGTGCAGTATTAGCCAATGGGGACGCCCCCAATGCTGCTCCTGCTGAAACAACAGATTCAAAAGTTCAGACCACCTAAGACATCTCACCCCTAACCATCGCACCTTGCGACCACGTAACAATTCATATGCCCTATCAGCCTGAGGGTGACGTTCAGCCCACAACATGTAAGAATGGCCAACTACCCAAATCTGTTCGGGGGAATCAGTTGACACTGTAAAAGAAAATGTAACCTAGCTGTCAGACACTGCACACCAAACGGAAAGTATGACCGTTAGACGAAACCGAACAGTTAGTAATGGAAGAAACCCAAGTGAAGGAGAAAACGTAAAAAACCTCCCGTGGAACTGAAGTGTCAGTCAATTGTAATTAGGCCCCCTTGGAGTAAAAATGAAAATAAAAATCACCTCCAATTTTGTAATGATAACCTTAAATCTTATCCAATCCAATCTAATATAAGACTTAAATGCCGCAGAATTCCAATTACCCATTTCGTGAATGGCTGAGGTGGAAGCCCGCGAGCCACAGCGCAAGTTGCCGCACCGTTGTGGAAGAAGTGTGTCCCGTACTCATCACTGTTAAGCCACAGCGCAGTCAAACAGCATTTCAAAACAGCAGCAAACTGAAACCGAGTGAGAGGCAATGCATCCCCGCGCAGCAGTACTTGAACACCACATGTGGGCTGTAAGGCCAAATAATGTTGTGCTAGCAGTACCGTGCATAACATGGCATCCTCCTGAGCTTTTAAAGTCACCCAGCGTCCTTGACCCAGCTGGTCAGTCTTGGAACAGTAACCTACACATTACCACACCTTCCTTAAGCACCAGGTTCCTGAAAAGCATGCCAGTATCTGTGGACCATTTATTAGCGGCCAACTCTAAAAGCCCCAAAAAATGTGAAAGAAAAAGCTGCATGGAAAGGGATGCCACTAATGCGGAATCAGTCACTACTGGGAGAATTGCCAGGAGCTCATGCAACAACTGGGTGTCAATAGGCATGCATGTATCTACCGGGGATGGACTTAACTTCGTCCAACCTCTAAGCACCTTGGATAAAGCAAATGACTTGGTGGGGTCAGCCCCATGCTGGAACCGGGCATGGAACGAAATCCCCGCCAAAGCCATACACATGGACACCTTGGACCTACCACTCTTGTAACAATCCCAAACAAAGGCCAACAAAACATCTTCCTCCGACTTACCCTCGGCTCCAAACCTAAGCTGGTGCGCTTGCCAATCATGCCATGCTACAGAATATCCCCGACGGGTTGAAGGTGCCAAGGAGTTTAGCGCCAAGTCCGCTATGCCTGTTCTGTAATCTGCCAGACATAATGTGGACATGTCAAGCCCAGGGCCTCCATCCCGGGGGCCAGCGCGCGAAATCTTGCAAAGTCAAAACGCTACAGCGCATCAGCTCAGCAATGCCGTTTTCGACCCCTGGCATGTGCCTCACCGTGAAATTGATGTTAAAACGGAGACATTATAACACCAAAAACCTCAACAGCCACTAATCCTGTGGTGGTGATGCACGTTGACTGTTCACCGCCTGCACAACCCCCAAATTGTCGCACCAAAAGACAATTGTTTGGTTCGCCAACTCGGAGGCCCACAACTCCACTGCCACAATTATCGGAAACAGTTCCAATAAAAGCAGGTTAGCCGTAAAACCATGAGATACCCAAGACTGGGGCCAGGCTGAAATACACCACTCGCCTCGGAAAAAAGAACCAAATCCTGTAGTACCTGCCGCATCGGTGTACAGTTTCAGGGAAGAATTAGCGACAGTCAAGGAGAGACCACAACAATTCTGAATTAAAAGTAACCAAAAATGATGACCAAGTTCTCAGGTCGTCCTTAATTTCCCGAGACAGACGAACGGCATGATGCCCTCTCAAGCTTACGGCAAAAAACTCTCCCCATAGGGATGACCTGGCATACAAAGTTAAAGGAGCCTAAAAGCGACTCTACCTATGGAAGCCTAACTCTACACTTACTCAAGCACTCCCCGATCTGGCCCAAACGCGGGGTCATTCCGAGTTGATCGCTAGTTGCTGTTGTTCGCTGCGTAGCGATCAGTGAAAAAAGGCTAATCTGTGCATGCGTATGCACCGTAATGCGCACGCGCGTCGTACGGGTATGAAGTCCTTTGTGGTTTTGCATTGGTTCTAGCGACGATTCCAATCGCACAGCCGAGCGCAAGGAGATTGACTGGAAGTGGGAGATTCTGGGTGTCAACTAACCGTTTTCTGGGAGTGTTTGGAAAAACGCAGGCGTGGCCGGGCATTTGCTGGGCAGGTGTCTGACGTCATTACCGTGTCACTCATCGCAGCAATCATCGCACAGGATAAGTAATTCCAGGGCTGGTCTTGTTTTGCAAAAAATATGTTTGCAGGTGCTCTGCTGCACAGGCGTTCGCACTCTTGCAAAGCGAAAATACACTCCCCCGTGGGCGGCGACTATGCGTTTGCACGGCTGCTAAAAACTGCTAGCAAGCGATCAACTCGGAATGACCCCCTTTGTCCGCAGGGATGCGACAACAGCACACCTTAGTGTCAACTTCAATACCCAGATAAGAAAGGCAACATGTGGGACCCTCCGTCCTATCAGGGGCAATAGGCACCCCAAGAACCCTACACAATGCTCTCGCTGAAAAAATGAGATCCTGGCAAATATTGCTATCTCTCGGGCCTACAAAGACAAAATCATCGAGATAGTGGGCAATGCCCAGTGCCTGCAGAAATGCACCAATGCAGAAATTAGCTAAATTTCTCGAAATAGGCCCAAGAGATAGATCAGCCCATCGGCAAACATTTGTCAACATAGAAAAAAAACGTCTAATTGAAAGCCCATGAACCTAAACGAATCAGGGTAAAGAGGAAGAAGGCGAACGGCGGACTCAACATCCAACTTCCCAAAACCCCGAATCAACTCCAGGGCCTCATCAAAAAATTATACCTGACTGTGCAAAACTCCTCAGAAATGGCGTCATTAATGGAACCCCTGTGCGGGTAGGACAAATGTTGGATTAAGCTGAATTTACCTGGCAACTTCTTGGGAACTACCCCCAAAGTAGATATGCATAACCCAGGTAAAGGTTCACATGTGAAGGGGCCGCACATGCGACCCAACTTCACTTCCGCCTCCACCTTCTGCCTAACCACACGGGGAAACTCCCTCGCCAACTTCAAATTCCTGTGTGACACAACCTGAACTGAGGGCCTAATTCAGACCTGATCGTAGCAGCAACTTTGTTAGCATATGGGCCATACCATGTGCACTGCAGGTGGGGCAGATATAACATGTGCAGTGAGAGTTAGATTTGGGTGGGTTATTTTGTTTCTGTGCAGGGTAAATACTGGTTGCTTTATTTTTATACTGCAATTTAGATTTCAGTTTGAACACACCCCACCCAAATCTAACTCTCTCTGCACATGTTATATCTGCTCCCCTGCAGTGCACATGGTTTTGCCCAACTGCTAACACATTTGCTGCTGCGATCAACTCTGAATTACCCCCTGAATCCGAAATGGACAAACAGAAACTGAAATTAAAACCGGCCAACAAGAATTCGGCATCCGCCACCTTGGGTAACGGTGCAACCATTTAGCCAACTCTGTTACTACTATGGGCGAGGGTGCCTTATTTTGCACTTCTGCCAGCAGCTCCCTGTTCAGCCTGCTTAAGCCCGCCTCTGGATTTACAATCCTTGGCTGGTTGATTGGCTCCACAGACGCGGCAGGAGTGACGAAAACAACAGCCCACACCCATAGTGCATTTAGAGTCGTTAAACACAAAACATTTCCCCTTCGCAACCGTCCCTGCAGCACCCTTACCCCCCAAAAAACTTTGTCTTGGTCTGCCCTTCAGCCGCACTACCCTCTTGGTTTGAAACCTCCATCCACACCTCCACATCCTTAAAATTAAAACTCAAAGGTAACGTCGGATTGCCATCTTGATTCTTACGAAATTTCTCATCATAATCCCTCCAAACGGAACCTTTGTATTTTAAGAACATTTCGTTTATCAAAAACATGTGCTTCACTACATTCAGATGCTCCTCGGGTCGAGTCCTTAGATAGACAGCTGAAAAGACCAAGAAACCTCTCAAACAATGATGAAAGCTCTGGCTGCGGGACCCGCGGAACCAGCTGGCGCTGTTACAGCGGTAATCAGCGCAGCCAGGGGTGCCCAATCCCCACCACGCACATCATAGCCCCCAGCGCCGGCGGCCGCCATGTTAGACCCGCTGGGGCCAACCGGCGCCGCCGCAGCCATGGGGACAGGAGATGCTGACGGCGCGTTCACTGTTGCACCTCCCGCTCCGGAGCCAGAAGCCAGCCTGGCAGGGGGAGCACTAGGACGCTGGTGGCGCACAGCTCCTGGAGGGGGAGCCACGTCCGCCAGGCAGCGGGGATGGGGTGCAGCACGTTTTGGCCTGGGCATACTGCAAGGTGTGTGGGGGGAGCCGATGAGAGGGGAAAGGGGACACGCAGAGAGAAACCAGTGAGGGAAAGAGAGGCACAAGGATAGAGAGGAAAGTTAGCAAAAACAGGGATAGAGCAAAAGAACAAGTAAAAATACACCAAGTGAGCCTAGCAACAGATGACAATTTCAACCAATCACAAAAATTCAAGACCCTTATATAGATTTTGTGCCTAGGCAGCCCTCACCTTATCTTCTGCTACCCTACACCCAGGCTGGTGTTGCTTCTTATGGCCTTTCCAGAAATTGATGCCTATATATATATATATATATATATTAAAGAGAAAGATAGAGGAGGCGCTCCATAGTGCGTAAAAAATTTATTTCTAAAAGTTATCCAAACATTAAATTCTTAAAAATGCACGAGTGGCTTTCCCGTACCAAAGCAGCCAATTTCTTAATAAGGTGATACTGTTCAAACGCTTCATCGATGACATCCTCATTGTGTGGGGTGGTGATAAGGTGCAATTTGAGGAGTTCATGTGGTCGAGCTTCAGGTGAGAGACGGAGCAACGTAGCTCAGGACCCGAATGGAGACACAGGGAGGCTGGAGATAAGTCCGGCGGAGTAATCTCATAATACCATGTGGTAGATAGCCCATACAGTTGATTGCTTTGGTACGGGAAAGCCACTCGTGAATTTTTAAGAATTAAATGTTTAGGTAACTTAGAAATAAATCTTTTACGCACTATGAAGCGCCTCCTCTGTCTTTCTCTTTAATAGATGTACATCACCCAAAGGATATATAGAGGAGAAGACGCGGGTCCGAAATTTATTGTTCAATAAACAATGGTGCTGTCTTGAAAAACAGACTAGGTGAAAGTTCAATTCACCGATATTCAAGTGGGACTAAAAAGAGTTTATAATAGTAGGGCGCAGTAAGCACATTTATTGCATTATATATTTTTGGGAGCGTGCCAGCCATTCCGGGACGGTAGGCAAGTATGACATACGGTATACCATACAAGTTCCTGTGTATGTCCCACCATATCCGCTGGAAGGTGGACCACATACAGCATACATGCCTACCTTGATGCTCCCTCCTCCGGGAGGAGGCAGCGTTGTAGGCGCATGGGGGCGTGGGCAGCGGCATGATGGACCATCCGAGGGCATGCTCAGAGCCAATGTGGGCTGTCCAGGGGCGTGACAATGGGGATGTAGGCAGTCCGGGGAGGGGGGGGGGGGCGTGAGAACAAAGGCACTGTATAGTGGGGGGTGGAGCTACGATGACGCGATTCAGCATGAATTGCGTAATCGGATCCCCTCGGCCACCCACTTGTTCTCTGCTGTGGGTGGCCGAAGGGGGCGTGGAGGGCCTGACATGGAAAACAGGAGGCCTGCCCACCCTTCCGGGGGGGAGCCTGCCGGCCATTCTGGGAGGGTAGGCAAGTATACAATCACTATGCACGGATTAAAAAAAACATTTTTGTGCTGACTCATGCCCTCAGCTCCTTACTGTTGTAGTCTATCCTGGCCCTGTCACCAATCTACTTTTCCTTTAATTTTAGTGCAAAGAACTTTTTTCTAGGAGCTAAAATTACAGGTAAGATTATACTCATTGCTTATGTCCTTTGTGCTTCACTAAAATATCCAAACTTTGGGCCTAATTCAGACCTGATCGTAGATGTGCGAGAAACCGCACATCTACGATCAATTTCTTTGAATTGCAGGTGTTGCCCAGCACAGGGCAAGTCTGCTCCGCATGCCAGATCCAGCCCCCCCCCTGCAGATCTGTGAGAGCATCGCACAGCGGCGATGCCTTCTCATGTTTTGAGTAGCCCCCTGCCTGCGCAGCCTAGCTGCAAAGGCAGAGGGCTACCCGCCATGTTAAGGGTCGCAGCAGCAGCGTGTGACGTCACTAAAATGGAGTGTTGACGTCCCGTTCCCGCCTCCTTCAGGTCTTAAACTTTGTTCTGAAGAGAACGCAGTTTAGGACCTTGCACATGCCCTACCTGCGTACGCGCATGCGCAAATGTGCAGAAATCGCTTCATAGCAATGTTAGCACATCTGCGACAGGGTCTGATTCGGCCCCTTTGTTACCAATTCTGAGTTGGAAGCCAAGTGGCTGTATTTGCTTGATGTCATGGAAGACTGATTTACTAGCTCATGCTAACGCAAGTTTCCATGGGGCCAGGATCCGTTGCGGCCCTATGGAACAGTTCCATACAACTGCATTATTGCCACACACATCCATAAAAAGTCCATGTCATGTAAAGACCTATCCGACTAAGGTCCGTCAGACTCAGATGGATATGTGCAAAAATGCGAAAATTAGCCATTCTGAAACGCGCTACTTCCATCTGTACAAAGAGATCCGCCCAACTCAGGGCCTAATTCAGACCTGATCGCTGCTGTGCATTTACGCACAGCGGGCGATCAATTCTGAACTGCGCATGTGTATGCACCGTAATGAGAAGGCGCGACGGACCGCAGCAACGGGGATCGCAGGTCAGCGACAGGATGGTGCGAAAATTCCGAAGTCTGGAAAAGCACAGGAGGGACCAGGTGTTTGGAGGGAGAGTTTCTGACGTCAGCTCTGGCCCCAATCATCGCAGTAAGTCCTGGGCTGTGCAGAGACTGCACAAACTGATGTTTGTGCAGGTCTTCAACACATGCGATCGCTCACCTGCACACAGTGCATAACCTCCCCCTGTAGGCGGCGGCTACCTGATCGCAGGGATGCAAAAAATGCACCCTAGCAATCAGGTCTGAATTACGCCCTCAGTCCCTTTAACTCCTGCTGACAGAATCTTACGAAGCTTCTGTATCTGGGAGAAACCCAGATTATGTATACAGACCTATAGAAATGCAAACACATGAATGAAAGCAATGAAACGTATAAAACTAGCAGTGTACAATAACCATATAACTGCATAACGCTGCACTTTTTATTGCAGACCAGAAGAAAAAGAAATTGGACGTTTTGAAGATCTTGAGAGGTTATATTTTCTAAGTAATTATAAATACGACAATTTTCACTGATTGCTATATATACCTTCCTTTGTAAAACCCTGCTTGTGTACTTCAGCTCAACTGCTTATTTTCAAATGGCCGTAATATAATAATAAAAGAAGAGTTTGCGCAATTGACAAGTGTATTTTATGTCTATTTCAAAGCTTGGTTTACAAGTACAACTACAGATGTATCCATGATCATAATACTGTGATGCGGCATGTTGCATCACGGTATGCTGCACAGTGCATGGCGTGCTAGGCTGCAACTGTTCGCAGCCTAGCACGCCGTGTTGCAGCATGCTGCATCGCAAGAAAAGATGAGCATGTATGAGCATGAGCTATATCTGTATGTAGAATACAAACATGCTCTTTATAAGATTGTTTGCTAGCTACACACATTACAATGTCATGGTGTTGTGTAGTCTACACAATAGTTCTTAAAGGATATAGAAGCCACAGGCTGCATTGCTATATTTATCAAGATTCACTGGGAAACTTGGCAGAAGCTCAGCATACCTGGTTGAAGAGTGTATCCCAAGATAGAGTGTAAGTGGATCATGTGACATCTAATCCTGAAACACTCTATTATGTCAGCTAGGCTCCACTTCTCTCCCTGGGGCTCCTGATTGGCTGTAACCACTTAACTGAGGAATATATTCTCCAAAAAAGTATTTGAAATTGTTAGGCATTTTTATTAAGTAGGTTAATCAGCGCTGTAACCGGTTCCTCCCCCTGCACATGTGATGTTACAGCATCATGTAAAGGAGGCAGGGCCACCAGGATCAAGAAGTAGAGCACTTCTTGGTGCGTCCTTTGAAGCTCTACTGGCCGCGTGGCAGCGATGATGCTGGCCCAGAGCCCTTTGCGGCAATAATGCTCACACAGAGCTAGTTATGGCCATGAGGTTAATAATAACTAAACATTTATTTTTTAATGAACACAGTGCATCCTGGAGGTATGTCTGGTAGGCCCCTGTTACCATTATTCCTCACCCCAGCGGTCATAAATTTGTATTGGATAATTAAACTAACCATCCCTAAGGTAAAGGATCCCCTTATAGTTTTATTTCACACCCACCCCTAGTGGCTCTAGTTGCCTTTTAGACATTATCCTGTATATAGAGAGCACAGCGGGGGGTGTCTCAGATGGTATGGAAGCACTTTTAAATTTGGCACTTCAGAATGTTGATCACAAGGCATTCTGGGACACACCAGGAGCATGTGATATCGGTGGCCGAAGACTGCTACCTCACAGCCCTGATTGGGGTAGGAACATCCCGTGCTGAAGGGGCAGACTGTGGTTGTATGAGATGCCACCACATCAGTAAATAGTACATGCCCACTTTGGGCCCACTTGGGATTCAGCCAAGCCAGGCAAGTTGGTTAAAAAAAAAATCTACAGTTCTGGTGTAACTCACAGCAGTCAAAGAATTAGTTTTTTATTCTCTAAGATTCATGAGAACAAATTAGATCAGTGATTGGCAACCTGATACATTTAGAGAGCCACATGGACAGCCCTCTAGTTTTCAAAAGGGACATACATTACCCTTGATGTCAGTAACAAGTCAAAATTGTTCAAAGAAAGAGTCGCCAATCTGTAATGACATAGCAGGCATTTTATAAAAGTGGTACAAGCCATAAAAATCTGGCAATAAAGCACAATGGAGCTTGGGGACATAGGTGACATCTTGAAGCGCTGTATGCGGCCGTAGGACCACTTGTTGCCCATCAGTGAGTTTGATGTAACATCAGTGTGATGAGCCTACTATGTTTTTGTAGACCCTGCTCCACCACCCAGACTGTGGCTTGCCATTTCCCTTCTTCTCCTCCTCACAGAGTCCCTGTCACATAAGTGAAGAGAGAATATTAAAAGTTTTGAAAGTTGGAGGAAACTCTGTACAGATGGGGTAGGGAGTGGCAGCCTTAGAGGTAGGGGTAACTGGTCAATACCAGAGAAAGAAGAGTTGTGGGTAAGACTAGGGCAGACTGTGGGAGGTCTATGTCTCATGATGAGGTCAGACATGTATTAAAGGGAGGATTTGGTGAGGAGTGTAGTAAGGACATATGGGTGAAGGAAAGTCCAGATAACAGCAGGTTGCAGTAGTCAATGTGGGAAATAATGAGGGCTAGATGCATCATCGCTTGGAGAGTGATACAATGGAGAAAGAAAAAGTGCCAACGAATCAGGTCCTGACTGCCATGTCACAGGCTGTGTTTAAAAAATGGCAGTTAGGAGATGATTGTCTGGTACTTTTTCACTGTCCATTTTATCACTTTCCGAGCGATGATGCATCTGTCCCTAAGTGTTTTGGTTATGCACTGAGTGAGAAATTGGCATATTCTGGCAAATTTAGCAGAGAATGAAGCAAAATTTCAGTACATGGGCCTGGATTCGTGGGGTAAAGGTGAGAGCAGCGTCAAGGATTACACCAAGGCAGTGGGCTTAAGGAACTCGGGAAAGTGTGATGTTGGTAGTGACACTAGGAGGGGGAAGACAACTAACTCTATTTTGGACATGGTAAGCTTTAAGTAACATTGGAATATCCTGAGGTACTGTAAATGGCAGAGAAGCAATGGGACACATGACATCAAAGAGAAGGAGATAGGTCTGGGAAGAGAAACTGTTTTTGAGCTTCATCTGCATAATGGTGGTACAGGTTGAGTATCCCATATCCATATATTCCGAAATACGGAATATTCCAAAATACGGAATTTTTCGAGTGAGACAGAGATAGTGAAACTTTTTTTTTCTGATGGCTCAATGTACACAAACTTTGTTTAATACACAAAGTTATTAAAAATATTGTATTAGATGAACTTCAGGCTGTGTGTATAAGGTGTATATGAAACATACATGAATTGTGTGAATGTACACACACTTTGTTTAATGCACAAACTTATTAAAAATATTGGCTAAAATGACCTTCAGGCTGTGTGTATAAGGTGTATATGAAACATAAATGCATTCTGTGCTTAGATTTAGGTCCCATCACCATGATATCTCATTATGGTATGCAATTATTCCAAAATACGGAAAAATCCGATATCCAAAATACTTCTGGTCCCAAGCATTTTGGATATGGGATACTCAACCTGTAATACAGGGTGACAGAGCATATTAGTTTACAGAGAGAAGAGTGAGAGAAAGGTATACAGCAGTCGTATTATGACGTAAACTTCTGGGTGCTGATGTAATTTGCCATCTTCTCTGAATAGTCTGTGTTCTTTGTTTGCCGAAGATAACATCAGAAGGTCAGCCGGATGTTATCCTTACACTATGACACCGGTTAATATATTATATCTACCAGTCATGCTTGGTCTATAGAGAAAAAGAAACATGGGCCGGGATGTAATGAAGTCCGAGTTTGGCAGCCGTGTGGGATGCCGGACAAACTTGGACATTTTTTTTTAAAGGGTCAATCATGTACAAGGCTAAAACACGCCTTGTAAATGATTGTCCCTTTAAAAAAAACATCAGGGTTCGGCCAGCACACTGCACTGCCGCGGAACTCTGACTTCATTACATCCCGCCCATGATGAACATATAAAGGAAAAACAAATGGTTTGGTGTATGTTCTCTGCATGTTCTCCACAATACAATAACTGGTACATTAATTGGCTTCTGACAAAACCCCCCAAAGATAAGAGCACAAAGAAGATAGACACTAGATGCTATGGACTGAAACTATGAATAAAAAATAGCATCTTAAGCATAATGACTCAATATAAGTATTGGACACAAAAATGGAAACCACTATATGGCCAGTGTACTTGGCATTGTGGCACCATGGTCCTGATTCAGAGATGGATGTGACTTCAATGCTGTACTGAAGTGATATATTAGAAACATAGAATGTGACGGCAGATAAGAACCACTTGGCCCATCTAGTCTGCCCTTTTTTTTTTAACTATATTTTTTATCTCAAACCTTATTTCTTTGTAAGGATATCCTTATGTCTATCCCATGCATGTTTAAATTGCTCTATTGTATTAGCCTCCACCACCTCTGATGGGAGGCTATTCCACTTGTCCACTACCCTTTCTGTGAAGTCATTTTTCCTAAAATTTTCCCTGAACCTATCTCCCTCCAGTCTCATTGCATGTTCTCATGTCCTATTGCTTACTTTGGTAACACCCTTGATATATGTGAAAGTTTCTATCATGTCCCACCTTTCCCTTCCCTGCTCCAAACTATACATATTGAGATTTTTTAGTCTTTCTGGGTATGTTTTGTGGTGTAGGCCATGCACCATTTTAGTTGCCCTTCTTTGTACAGTCTCTAATGTATTAATATCCTTCTGAAGATATGGCCTCCAGAATTGAACACAGTGCCATGGCACATGTCTAAGTTGCACTATGAATGTGGCAGTGAGAGACTTTCTAATGGGCCCTACAGACACGGCGATACGCCGCCAAGCTGACCGACCGCCGATTCGGCTCTCGGCTCCGTAGCAATGCAGGCAAATATGGATGAGATCGTCCATATTGGCCTGCATGCACAGGCGACGGGGCGCAAGCGATGAACGAGCGTGGGGCCGCACATCGTTAATCGCTGGTGCCTCCACACTGACAGATATGAACGGTATCTCGTTCAATAATGAATGAGATCGTTCATATCTTGCAGTGTTATCGCCCAGTGTGTAGGGCGCATAACAGCTTTCGCAGTGAGGATTTATTCACAAAGTGATTGACAGATAAGTGACACTCGTTATCTATCAACAAGAGTCATCTGGGGCATTCCATCACTGTAGTGCTGGTTAGGATGTCTGACTCCATGTCCATGTGCAGCTAGATGCCAGCGGTGTAGCACCCTCCCAGCACTGGCATCACGTAATCTGGGCTGGCACATATGTTGTTTATACATCCCATCCCACCCTTCTAGGACTCTGTCACCAAGATCCAGGGGTAGATTTACTAAAGTTTCTCAAACAGACAAGTGGAGGTGTTGCCCAAAGCAACCAATCAGGTTCTTTCTATCATTTTTCTAGAATGCAAAAGAGAAATGATTGGCTGATCTATGCTGTGGCTTGTCCTCCTGGGACTTCCCGGTGTCAGTGCTTCTTCTGTGATCATTAGTAAACGGTATAGTGACAGGAGGAGTGGCAGCATAACACCAGCAGGTTCTCTCTGGTCCTGCAGGGTCCCCTACTAACTAGTGATGAGCACCGGAAATTTTTCGGGTTTTGGGTTTTGGTTTTGGGTTCGGTTCCACGGCCGTGTTTTGGGTTCGAACGCGTTTTGGCAAAACCTCACCGAATTTTTTTTGTCGGATTCGGGTGTGTTTTGGATTCGGGAGTTTTTTTCAAAAAACCCTAAAAAACAGCTTAAATCATAGAATTTGGGGGTCATTTTGATCCCAAAGTATTATTAACCTCAATAACCATAATTTCCACTCATTTTCAGTCTATTCTGAACACCTCACACCTCACAATATTATTTTTAGTCCTAAAATTTGCACCGAGGTCGCTGGATGACTAAGCTCAGCGACCCAAGTGGCCGACACAAACACCTGGCCCATCTAGGAGTGGCACTGCAGTGTCACGCAGGATGGCCCTTCCAAAAAACACCCCCCAAACAGCACATGACGCAAAGAAGAAAAAAAAGAGGCGCAATGAGGTAGCTGTGTGAGTAAGCTAAGCGACCCTAGTGGCCGACACAAACACCTGGCCCATCTAGGAGTGGCACTGCAGTGTCACGCAGGATGGCCCTTCCAAAAAACACCCCCCAAACAGCACATGACGCAAAGAAAAAAAGAGGCGCAATGAGGTAGCTGTGTGACTAAGATAAGCGACCCAAGTGGCCGACACAAACACCTGGCCCATCTAGGAGTGGCACTGCAGTGTCACGCAGGATGGCCCTTCCAAAAACTACTCCCCAAACAGCACATGACGCAAAGAAAAATGAAAGAAAAAAGAGGTGCAAGATGGAATTGTCCTTGGGCCCTCCCACCCACCCTTATGTTGTATAAACAGGACATGCACACTTTAACCAACCCATCATTTCAGTGACAGGGTCTGCCACACGACTGTGACTGAAATGACGGGTTGGTTTGGACCCCCACCAAAAAAGAAGCAATTAATCTCTCCTTGCACAAACTGGCTCTACAGAGGCAAGATGTCCACCTCATCATCATCCTCCGATATATCACCGTGTACAGCCCCCTCCTCACAGATTATCAATTCGTCCCCACTGGAATCCACCATCTCAGCTCCCTATGTACTTTGTGGAGGCAATTGCTGCTGGTGAATGTCTCCACGGAGGAATTGATTATAATTCATTTTAATGAACATCATCTTCTCCACATTTTCTGGATGTAACCTCGTACGCCGATTGCTGACAAGGTGAGCGGTGGCACCAAACACTCTTTCGGAGTACACACTTGTGGGAGGGCAATTTAGGTAGAATAAAGCCAGTTTGTGCAAGGGCCTCCAAATTGCCTCTTTTTCCTGCCAGTATAAGTACGGACTGTCTGACGTGCCTACTTGGATGCGGTCACTCATATAATCCTACACCATTCTTTCAATGGGGAGAGAATCATATGCAGTGACAGTAGACGACATGTCCGTAATCGTTGTCAGGTCCTTCAGTCCGGACCAGATGTCAGCATCAGCAGTCGCTCCAGACTGCCCTGCATCACCGCCAGCGGGTGGGCTCGGAATTCTGAGCCTTTTCCTCGCACCCCCAGTTGCGGGAGAATGTGAAGGAGGAGATGTTGACAGGTCGCGTTCCGCTTGACTTGACAATTTTGTCACCAGCAGTTCTTTGAACCCCAGCAGACTTGTGTCTGCCGGAAAGAGAGATCCAAGGTAGGTTTTAAATCTAGGATCGAGCACGGTGGCCAAAATGTAGTGCTCTGATTTCAACAGATTGACCACCCGTGAATCCTTGTTAAGCGAATTAAGGGCTCCATCCACAAGTCCCACATGCCTAGCGGAATCGCTCTGTGTTAGCTCCTCCTTCAATGTCTCCAGCTTCTTCTGCAAAAGCCTGATGAGGGGAATGACCTGACTCAGGCTGGCAGTGTCTGAAATGACTTCACGTGTGGCAAGTTCAAAAGGTTGCAGAACCTTGCACAACGTTGAAATCATTCTCCACTGCGCTTGAGACAGGTGCATTCCACCTCCTATATCGTGCTCAGTTGTATAGGCTTGAATGGCCTTTTGCTGCTCCTCCAACCTCTGAAGCATATAGAGGGTTGAATTCCACCTCGTTACCACTTCTTGCTTCAGATGATGGCAGGGCAGGTTCAGGCGTTTTTGGTGGTGCTCCAGTCTTCTGTACGTGGTGCCTGTACGCCGAAAGTGTCGCGCAATTCTTCTGGCCACCGACAGCATCTCTTGCACGCCCCTCTCGTTTTTTAAATAATTCTGCACCACCAAATTCAAGGTATGTGCAAAACATGGGACGTGCTGGAATTTGCCCAGATTTAATGCACACACAATATTGCTGGCGTTGTCCGATGCCACAAATCCACAGGAGAGTCCAATTGGGGTAAGCCATTCTGCGATGATCTTCCTCAGTTGCCGTAAGAGGTTTTCAGCTGTGTGCGTATTCTGGAAAGCGGTGATACAAAGCGTAGCCTGCCTAGGAAAGAGCTGGCGTTTGCGAGATGCTGCTACTGGTGCCGCCGCTGCTGTTCTTGCGGCGGGAGTCAATACATCTACCCAGTGGGCTGTCACAGTCATATAGTCCTGAGTCTGCCCTGCTCCACTTGTCCACATGTCCGTGGTTAAGTGGACATTGGGTACAACTGCATTTTTTAGGACACTGGTGAGTCTTTTTCTGAGGTCTGTGTACATTTTCGGTATCGCCTGCCTAGAGAAATGGAACCTAGATGGTATTTGGTACCGGGGACACAGTACCTCCAACAAGTCTCTAGTTGGCTCTGCAGTAATGATGGATACCGGAACCACGTTTCTCACCGCCCAGGATGCCAAGGCCTCAGTTATCCGCTTTGCAGCAGGATGACTGCTGTGATATTTCATCTTCCTCGCAAAGGACTGTTGGACAGTCAATTGCTTGGTGGAAGTAGTAAAAGTGGTCTTACGACTTCCCCTCTGGGATGAAGATCGACTCCCAGCAGCAACAACAGCAGCGCCAGCAGCAGTAGGCGTTACACGCAAGGATGCATCGGAGGAATCCCAGGCAGGAGAGGACTCGTCAGAATTGCCAGTGACATGGCCTGCAGGACTATTGGCATTCCTGGGGAAGGAGGAAATTGACACTGAGGGAGTTGGTGGGGTGGTTTGAGTGAGCTTGGTTACAAGAGGAAGGGATTTACTTGTCAGTGGACTGCTTCCGCTGTCGCCCAAAGTTTTTGAACTTGTCACTGACTTATGATGAATGCGCTGCAGGTGACGTATAAGGGAGGATGTTCCGAGGTGGTTAACGTCCTTACCCCTACTTATTACAGCTTGACAAAGGCAACACACGGCTTAACAAATGTTGTCCGCATTTCTGTTGAAATACTTCCACACTGAAGAGCTGATTTTTTTGGTATTTTCACCAGGCATGTCAATGGCCATATTCCTCCCACGGACAACAGGTGTCTCCCCGGATGCCTGACTTAAACAAACCACCTCACCATCAGAATCCTCCTGGTCAATTTCCTCCCCAGCGCCAGCAACACCCATATCCTCCTCATCCTGGTGTACTTCAACACTGACATCTTCAATCTGACTATCAGGAACTGGACTGCGGGTGCTCCTTCCAGCACTTGCAGGGGGCGTGCAAATGGTGGAAGGCGCATGCTCTTCACGTCCAGTGTTGGGAAGGTCAGGCATCGCAACCGACACAATTGGACTCTCCTTGTGGATTTGTGATTTCGAAGAACGCACAGTTCTTTGCTGTGCTTTTGCCAGCTTAAGTCTTTTCATTTTTCTAGCGAGAGGCTGAGTGCTTCCATCCTCATGTGAAGCTGAACCACTAGCCATGAACATAGGCCAGGGCCTCAGCCGTTCCTTGCCACTCCGTGTGGTAAATGGCATATTGGCAAGTTTACGCTTCTCCTCCGACGATTTTATTTTAGATTTTTGAGTCCTTTTTTTACTGATATTTGGTGTTTTGGATTTTACATGCTCTGTACTATGACATTGGGCATCGGCCTTGGCAGACGACGTTGATGGCATTTCATCGTCTCGGCCATGACTAGTGGCAGCAGCTTCAGCACGAGGTGGAAGTGGATCTTGATCTTTCCCTATTTTTGGAACCTCAACATTTTTGTTCTCCATATTTTAATAGGCACAACTAAAAGGCACCTCAGGTAAACAATGGAGATGGATGGATACTAGTATACTTATGGATGACGAGCGACTGCCGACACAGAGGTAGCTACAGCCGTGGACTACCGTACTGCGTCTGCTAGTATAGAGATGATAATGATATAAAAATATATATATATCACTACTGCAGGACAGGTATTTATTGTATAATGACGGACCTGCTGGACACTGTCAGCACTGCAGACTCCTAAACTACTAGTATGAAGAAGATAGAAAAAAAAAACCACCACAGGTAGGTATACAATTATGGACGAGCGACTGCCGACACAGAGGTAGCTACAGCCGTGGACTACCGTACTGCGTCTGCTAGTATAGACTGGATGATAATGATATAAAAAACATATATATATCACTACTGCAGGACAGGTATATATTGTATAGTGACGGACCTGCTGGACACTGTCAGCACTGCAGACTCCTAAACTACTAGTATGAAGAAGATAGAAAAAAAAAAAACCACCACAGGTAGGTATACAATTATGGACGAGCGACTGCCGACACAGAGGTAGCTACAGCCGTGGACTACCGTACTGCGTCTGCTAGTATAGACTGGATGATAATGATATAAAAAATATACATATAGCACTACTGCAGGACAGGTATATATTATATAATGACGGACCTGCTGGACACTGTCAGCACTGCAGACTCCTAAACTATTAGTATGAAGAAGATAGAAAAAAAAAACCCACCACAGGTAGGTATACAATTATGGACGAGCGACTGCCGACACAGAGGTAGCTACAGCCGTGGACTACCGTACTGCGTCTGCTAGTATAGACTGGATGATAATGATATAAAAAATATATATATATCACTACTGCAGGACAGGTATATATTGTATAATGACGGACCTGCTGGACACTGTCAGCACTGCAGACTCCTAAACTACTAGTATGAAGAAGATAGAAAAAAAAAACCCACCACAGGTAGGTATACAATTATGGACGAGCGACTGCCGACACAGAGGTAGCTACAGCCGTGGACTACCGTACTGCGTCTGCTAGTATAGACTGGATGATAATGATATAAAAAATATATATATATCACTACTGCAGGACAGGTATATATTATATAATGACGGACCTGCTGGACACTGTCAGCACTGCAGACTCCTAAACTACTAGTATGAAGAAGATAGAAAAAAAAACCCACCACAGGTAGGTATACAATTATGGACGAGCGACTGCCGACACAGAGGTAGCTACAGCCGTGGACTACCGTACTGCGTCTGCTAGTATAGACTGGATGATAATTATATAAAACATATATATATATCACTACTGCAGGACAGGTGTATATTGTATAATGACGGACCTGCTTTACACTGTCAGCACTGCAGACTCCTAAACTACTAGTATGAAGAAGATAGAAAAAAAAAAAACCACCACAGGTAGGTATACAATTATGGACGAGCGACTGCCGACACAGAGGTAGCTACAGCCGTGGACTACCGTACTGCGTCTGCTAGTATAGACTGGATGATAATGATATAAAAAATATATATATATCACTACTGCAGGACAGGTATATATTATATAATGACGGACCTGCTGGACACTGTCAGCACTGCAGACTCCTAAACTACTAGTATGAAGAAGATAGAAATATAATGAATGACGGACCTGCTGGACACTGTCAGCAGAATGCGTTTATAGAATAAAAAAAAAAAACACCACACGAGTGTTTAACTTTTTCAGGCAGACAATATACTGGTGGTCACTGCTGGTCAGTCACACTGGCACTCTGGCAGCAAAAGTGTGCACTGTTAAATATGTACTCCTGCTATAACTGCTCCCCAGTCTCCCCCACAATTAAGCTGTGTGAGCAGTGAGCACTACTCAGCACAGTCAGATATACATAGATCATATTATCATGCAGCACACTGAGGCTGAGCACAGATATGGTATGTGACTGTGTATCGTTTTTTTTCAGGCAGAGAACGGATTATATTAAATAATAAATAAAACTGGTGGTCACTAGTATAACTATCAGCAAAACTCTGCACTCTCTGAGTACTCCTAATGCTCCAGTAAATCAAGTGTCTCACTCTCTATCTAAACGGAGAGGACGCCAGCCACGTCCTCTCCCTATCAATCTCAATGCACGTGTGAAAATGGCGGCGACGCGCGGCTCCTTATATAGAATCTGAGTCTCGCGATAGAATACGAGCCTCGCGAGAATCCGACAGCGGGATGATGACGTTCGGGCGCGCTCGGGTTAGCCGAGCAAGGTGGGAAGATCCGAGTCTGCCTCGGACCCGTGTAAAAAGCGTGAAGTTCGGGGGGGTTTGGTTTCCGAGAAACCGAACCCGCTCATCACTACTACTAACCACTGTGTAAGTGCACATACGGTAGCATCTAGTTTCCCTTCGTGCAGAGGACCTTTCCCATAACCCCCTGGGTCCATGTCACAATCTATTTGGAATAGTAAAGTGTGGCGAGCGGAGCGAGACACCGAGCCCGCGAGGGTCCAATGCTGCATAGCAAAATTTTTTTACCCCAAACGAACGGAGAAAGAAGAAAACATTTAGGTGTTGTAAGGGCGGAAGTTCTCTCCTGCCCTCTCGTTTTGTCACTTCCAGGTCCTCAGCACGAAGGTAACATAGACACAACCGTGCACATACAGCTCCACGCCAAGGTACTTTTCCAGATAAGGTTTCCAACACCATGAGGGCATAGAAAAGGTGGCGCCCAGGCACAATGGTATATTATGTTACTTGTATCCCCAGGGCTGTGCATGCATTTTTGTTCGCGAACAATTCATTTATTGTTTTGCTCATTCTACAGCAGGATGGAAAAAGTTAAATAATTGAAACTCGGTTTAGTAATAAAAGTTGTTCAAGTGCTGTGAACGTTTTAAAGCTCTGATCTGTAAATTGTATTTGATATTTTCTGCTTCTTCTTAGACAAAATACATCTTGTTTTTGTCTAATTAATTATAAATGGTTTTAAAGAGAGAGTTATTGGCAGCACCCAGGCCGGAGTGACTCATACACACTGTACAGGAGCCAAATTGTTGGAGGCTAATTTACATAATCCTGTCCCTGTAATACAATCCTAGCATGAGAACGTCTCCGCAAATGACAAAACAAAAAACACACTTGTAAAAATGAGAAGGAGAACGAATTGACAGAATAGGAGAGGAGTGGGTTAAACCTCAGCTAGTCTGGGGGCAGGACGGTAAGGCATTATGGGAGTTTTATTGTTAGCCAATAGGAATGAATGTTGGGGGTAGGTGGAATGGGTTCTTAAGCCTGAGAAAGGGGCTGGGTCAGCCTCTTCTGCTTTTGTCGTCCCACCCTCCCTCCCTACTGGTGGTGTTTGCTTTATGTTGTTGCGTTGGCTATTTTCGTGCTGTGGGTTGTCACGGTTTGGTTGTGGCAGGAAAGAACGGCAAGTTAACATTTGTTGTATTAAAGAGTGGATTGGAGGTCGTTTGGTTGTTGATTTTTAGGTGCGCTCTCCTTCGCAGACTGGTTTTACATCTGCTGGACCGCCTTCACGGGTAGCAGCCTCATCACCTTAACGGGTGGGTAGTCAGGATGGAGGTTGAGCGGATACCTATTTGTTTGTTGGAAGGTTTACGTCAGTTCTTTTTTATAAGATAGTTATCTATGGGATAGGGTTGTTTAGCCGTTCTTTCTGGCCACCATACTTTAGTTTAATTATTCACAGTTAATGGTTCACTTAAATAAATACCTAACAATTTCTGCCAAATTCATGTCTCCGCGTCTTTATTTATTATAATTAAGTGTTAAGATGTTATAGTTTATGTTACGGACAATCCTCAGACTATATGAGGTTTAGGAGAACGAATTGACAGAATAGGAGAGGAGTGGGTTAAACCTCAGCTAGTCTGGGGGCAGGACGGTAAGGCATTATGGGAGTTTTATTGTTAGCCAATAGGAATGAATGTTGGGGGGTAGGTGGAATGGATTCTTAAGCCTGAGAAAGGGGCTGGGTCAGCCTCTTCTGCTTTTGTCGTCCCACCCTCCCTCCCTACTGGTGGTGTTTGCTTTATGTTGTTGCGTTGGCTATTTTCGTGCTGTGGGTTGTCACGGTTTGGTTGTGGCGGGAAAGAACGGCAAGTTAACATTTGTTGTATTAAAGAGTGGATTGGAGGTCGTTTGGTTGTTGATTTTTAGGTGCGCTCTCCTTCGCTGACTGGTTTTACATCTGCTGGACCGCCTTCACGGGTGGCAGCCTCATCACCTTCACGGGTGGGTAGTCAGGATGGAGGTTGAGCGGATACCTATTTGTTTGTTGGAAAGTTTACGTCAGTTCTTTTTTATAAGATAGTTATCTATGGGATAGGGTTGTTTAGCCGTTCTTTCTGGCCACCATACTTTAGTTTAATTATTCACAGTTAATGGTTCACTTAAATAAATAGCTAACAATTTCTGCCAAATTCAAGTCTCCGTGTCTTTATTTATTATAATTAAGTGTTCTTATAGTTTATGTTACGGACAATCCTCAGACTATATTAGTGATGAGCGGGTTCGGTTTCCGAGAAACCGAACCCACCCGAGCTTTACATTTTTTTACACGGGTCCGAACAGACTCGGATCCTCCCGCCTTGCTCGGCTAACCCGAGCGCGCCCGAACGTCATCATCCCGCTGTCGGATTCTCGCGAGATTCGGATTCTATATAAGCAGCCGCGCGTCGCCGCCATTTTCACACGTGCATTGAGATTGATAGGGAGAGGACGTGGCTGGCGTCCTCTCCGTTTATATAGTTAATTATTAATAGTATACGACACAGTTGATCTGATTGCTTAGCTTATTGTGGGGAGGATTGGGGACTGGGGAGCAGCTGTTAGGAGGAGTACAGTGCAGAGTTTTGCTAGTTTTTTATCCGTTCTCTGCCTGAAAAAAACGCTCCATACCATATCTGTGCTCAGTGTGCTGCATGATATATATCTGTGTTGCGTGCTCACACTGCCTAATTGTGGGGACTGGGGAGCAGTTATAGCAGGAGTACAGTGCACAGTTTTGCTGACAGTGACCACCAGTATACGTTTGTCTGCCTGAAAAACACGCCTGTGGTGGCTTTTCTTTATACTAGTTTAGCAGTCTGCTGACAGTGTCCACCAGGTCCATTATACTGTATATAGCAGTACGGTAGGCCACTGCTGTACCTACCTCTGTGTCGTCACTCGTCGTCCATAAGTATACTATAGTATCCATCCATCTACATTGTATACCTGTGGTGTCTTTTTTTTTATACTATAAACGCAGTCTGCTGACAGTGTCCACCAGGTCCATTATACTGTATATAGCAGTACGGTAGACCACTGCTGTACCTATCTCTGTGTCGTCACTCGTCGTCCATAAGTATACTATAGTATCCATTTATCTACATTGTATACCTGTGGTGTCTTTTTTTTTTATACTATAAATGCAGTCTGCTGACAGTGTCCACCAGGTCCATTATACTGTATATAGCAGTACGGTAGGCCACTGCTGTACCTACCTCTGTGTCGTCACTCGTCGTCCATAAGTATACTATAGTATCCATCCATCTACATTGTATACCTGTGGTGTCTTTTTTTTTATACTATAAACACAGTCTGCTGACAGTGTCCACCAGGTCCATTATACTGTATATAGCAGTACGGTAGGCCACTGCTGTACCTACCTCTGTGTCGTCACTCGTCGTCCATAAGTATACTATAGTATCCATCCATCTACATTGTATACCTGTGGTGTCTTTTTTTTTATACTATAAACGCAGTCTGCTGACAGTGTCCACCAGGTCCATTATACTGTATATAGCAGTACGGTAGACCACTGCTGTACCTATCTCTGTGTCGTCACTCGTCGTCCATAAGTATACTATAGTATCCATCCATCTACATTGTATACCTGTGGTGTCTTTTTTTTTTATACTATAAACGCAGTCTGCTGACAGTGTCCACCAGGTCCATTATACTGTATATAGCAGTACGGTAGGCCACTGCTGTACCTACCTCTGTGTCGTCACTCGTCGTCCATAAGTATACTATAGTATCCATCCATCTACATTGTATACCTGTGGTGTCTTTTTTTTATACTATAAACGCAGTCTGCTGACAGTGTTCACCAGGTCCATTATACTGTATATAGCAGTACGGTAGGCCACTGCTGTACCTACCTCTGTGTCATCACTCGTCGTCCATAAGTATACTATAGTATCCATCCATCTACATTGTATACCTGTGGTGTCTTTTTTTTTTATACTATAAACGCAGTCTGCTGACAGTGTCCATTATACTGTATATAGCAGTACGGTAGGCCACTGCTGTACCTACCTCTGTGTCATCACTCGTCGTCCATAAGTATACTGTAGTATCCATCCATCTACATTGTATACCTGTGGTGCCTTTTTTTTTATACTATAAACGCAGTCTGCTGACAGTGTCCACCAGGCCATTATACTATATATAGCAGTACGGTAGGCCACTGCTGTACCTACCTCTGTGTCGTCACTCGTCGTCCATAAGTATACTATAGTATCCATCCATCTACATTGTATACCTGTGGTGTCTTTTTTTTATACTATAAACGCAGTCTGCTGACAGTGTCCACCAGGTCCATTATACTGTATATAGCAGTACGGTAGGCCACTGCTGTACCTACCTCTGTGTCGTCACTCGTCGTCCATAAGTATACTATAGTATCCATCCATCTACATTGTATACCTGTGGTGTCTTTTTTTTTTATACTATAAACGCAGTCTGCTGACAGTGTCCACCAGGTCCATTATACTGTATATAGCAGTACGGTAGGCCACTGCTGTACCTACCTCTGTGTCATCACTCGTCGTCCATAAGTATACTATAGTATCCATCCATCTACATTGTATACCTGTGGTGTCTTTTTTTTTTATACTATAAACGCAGTCTGCTGACAGTGTCCACCAGGTCCATTATACTGTATATAGCAGTACGGTAGGCCACTGCTGTACCTACCTCTGTGTCGTCACTCGTCGTCCATAAGTATACTATAGTATCCATCCATCTACATTGTATACCTGTGGTGCCTTTTAGTTGTGCGCATTAAAATATGGAGAACAAAAATGTGGAGGTTAAAAAAATAGGGAAAGATCAAGATCCACTTCCACCTCGTGCTGAAGCTGCTGCCACTAGTCATGGCCGAGACGATGAAATGCCATCAACGTCGTCAGCCAAGGCCGATGCCCAATGTCATAGTACAGAGCATGTAAAATCCAAAACACAAAAGATCAGTAAAATGACCCAAAAATCAAAATTAAAAGCGTCTGAGGAGAAGCGTAAACTTGCCAATATGCCATTTACGACACGGAGTGGCAAGGAACGGCTGAGGCCCTGGCCTATGTTCATGGCTAGTGGTTCAGCTTCACATGAGGATGGAAGCACTCATCCTCTCGCTAGGAAAAAGAAAAGACTTAAGCTGGCAAAAGCACAGCAAAGAACTGTGCGTTCTTCGAAATCACAAATCCCCAAGGAGAGTCCAATTGTGTCGGTTGCGATGCCTGATCTTCCCAACACTGGACGGGAAGAGCTTGCGCCTTCCGCCATTTGCACGCCCAATGAGGTGCTGGAAGGAGCACCCGCAGTCCAGTTCCTGATAGTCAAATTGAAGATGTCAGTGTTGAAGTACACCAGGATGAGGATATGGGTGTTGCTGGCGCTGGGGAGGAAATTGACAAGGAGGATTCTGATGGTGAGGTGGTTTGTTTAAGTCAGGCACCCGGGGAGACACCTGTTGTCCGTGGGAGGAATATGGCCATTGACATGCCTGGTCAAAATACAAAAAAAAATCAGCTCTTTGGTGTGGAATTATTTCAACACAAATGCGGACAACAGGTGTCAAGCCGTGTGTTGCCTTTGTCAAGCTGTAATAAGTAGGGGTAAGGACGTTAACCACCTCGGAACATCCTCCCTTATACGTCACCTGCAGCGCATTCATCATAAGTCAGTGACAAGTTCAAAAACTTTGGGCGACAGCGGAAGCAGTCCACTGACCAGTAAATCCCTTCCTCTTGTAACCAAGCTCCCGCAAACCACACCACCAACTCCCTCAGTGTCAATTTCCTCCTAACCCAGGAATGCCAATAGTCCTGCAGGCCATGTCACTGGCAAGTCTGACGAGTCCTCTCCTGCCTGGGATTCCTCCGATGCATCCTTGAGTGTAACGCCTACTGCTGCTGGCGCTGCTGTTGTTGCTGCTGGGAGTCGATCGTCATCCCAGAGGGGGAGTCGGAGGACCACTTGTACTACTTCCAGTAAGCAATTGACTGTCCAACAGTCCTTTGCGAGGAAGATGAAATATCACAGCAGTCATCCTGCTGCAAAGCGGATAACTGAGGCCTTGGCAGCCTGGGCGGTGAGAAACGTGGTTCCGGTATCCATCGTTACTTCAGAGCCAACTATAGACTTGATTGAGGTACTGTGTCCCCGGTACCAAATACCATCTAGGTTCCATTTCTCTAGGCAGGCGATACCGAAAATGTACACAGACCTCAGAAAAAGAGTCACCAGTGTCCTAAAAAATGCAGTTGTACCCAATGTCCACTTAACCACGGACATGTGGACAAGTGGAGCAGGGCAGACTCAGGACTACATGACTGTGACAGCCCACTGGGTAGATGTATTGCCTCCCGCTGCAAGAACAGCAGCGGCGGCACCAGTAGCAGCATCTCGCAAACGCCAACTCGTTCCTAGGCAGGCTACGCTTTGTATCACCGCTTTCCAGAATACGCACACAGCTGAAAACCTCTTACGGCAACTGAGGAAGATCATCGCAGAATGGCTTACCCCAATTGGACTCTCCTGGGGATTTGTGGCATCGGACAACACCAGCAATATTGTGCGTGCATTACATCTGGGCAAATTCCAGCACGTCCCATGTTTTGCACATACCTTGAATTTGGTGGTGCAGAATTATTTAAAAAACGACAGGGGCGTGCAAGAGATGCTGTCGGTGGCCAGAAGAATTGCGGGCCACTTTCGGCGTACAGGCACCGCGTACAGAAGACTGGAGCACCACCAAAAACACCTGAACCTGCCCTGCCATCATCTGAAGCAAGAGGTGGTAACGAGGTGGAATTCAACCCTCTATATGCTTCAGAGGATGGAGGAGCAGCAAAAGGCCATTCAAGCCTATACATCTGGCCACGATATAGGCAAAGGAGGTGGAATGCACCTGACTCAAGCGCAGTGGAGAATGATTTCAACGTTGTGCAAGGTTCTGCAACCTTTTGAACTTGCCACACGTGAAGTCAGTTCAGACACTGCCAGCCTGAGTCAGGTCATTCTCCTCATCAGGCTTTTGCAGAAGAAGCTGGAGACATTGAAGGTGGAGATAAAACAGAGCGATTCCGCTAGGCATGTGGGACTTGTGGATGGAGCCCTTCATTCGCTTAACCAGGATTCACGGGTGGTCAATCTGTTAAAATCAGAGCACTACATTTTGGCCACCGTGCTCGATCCTAGATTTAAAACCTACATTGTATCTCTTTCCGGCAGACACAAGTCTGCAGAGGTTCAAAGACCTGCTGGTGAGAAAATTGTCAAGTCAAGCGGAACGTGACCCGTCAACATCTCCTCCTTCACATTCTCCCGCAACTGGGGGTGCAAGGAAAAGGCTACGAATTCCGAGCCCACCCGCTGGCGGTGATGCAGGGCAGTCTGGAGCGAGTGCTGACATCTGGTCCGGACTGAAGGTCCTGCCAACGATTACTGACATGTCGTCTACTGTCACTGCATATGATTCTCTCACCATTGAAAGAATGGTGGAGGATTATATGAGTGACCGCATCCAAGTAGGCACGTCAGACAGTCCGTACGTATACTGGCAGGAAAAAGAGGCAATTTGGAGGCCCTTGAAGAAACTGGCTTTATTCTACCTAAGTTGCCCTCCCTCCAGTGTGTACTCCGAAAGAGTGTTTAGTGCCGCCGCTCACCTTGTCAGCAATCGGCGTACGAGGTTACTTCTAGAAAATGTGGAGAAGATGATGTTCATTAAAATGAATTATAATCAATTCCTCCGTGGAGACATTCACCAGCAGCAATTGCCTCCAGAAAGTACACGGGGATCTGAGATGGTGGATTCCAGTGGGGACGAATTAATAATCTGTGAGGAGGGGGATGTACACAGTGAAAGGGGTGATGAATCGGACGATGATGATGAGGTGGACATCTTGCCTCTGTAGAGCCAGTTTGTGCAAGGAGAGATTGATTGCTTCTTTTTTGGTGGGGGCCCAAACCAACCAGTCATTTCAGTCACAGTCGTGTGGCAGACCCTGTCGCTGAAATGATGGGTTCGTTAAAGTGTGCATGTCCTGTTTATACAACATAAGGGTGGGTGGGAGGGCCCAAGGACAATTCCATCTTGCACCTCTTTTTTCTTTCATTTTTCTTTGCGTCATGTGCTGTTTGGGGAGTATTTTTTTGAAGGGCCATCCTGCGTGACACTGCAGTGCCACTCCTAGATGGGCCAGGTGTTTGTGTCGGCCACTTGGGTCGCTTAGCTTAGTCACACAGCTACCTCATTGCGCCTCTTTTTTTCTTTGCGTCATGTGCTGTTTGGGGAGTATTTTTTTGAAGGGCCATCCTGCGTGACACTGCAGTGCCACTCCTAGATGGGCCAGGTGTTTGTGTCGGCCACTTGGGTCGCTTATCTTAGTCACACAGCTACCTCATTGCGCCTCTTTTTTTCTTTGCGTCATGTGCTGTTTGGGGAGTATTTTTTTCAAGTGCCAACCTGTCTGACACTGCAGTGCCACTCCTAGATGGGCCAGGTGTTTGTGTCGGCCACTTGGGTCGCTTAGCTTAGTCACACAGCTACCTCATTGCGCCTCTTTTTTTCTTTGCGTCATGTGCTGTTTGGGGAGTATTTTTTTGAAGGGCCATCCTGCGTGACACTGCAGTGGCACTCCTAGATGGGCCAGGTGTTTGTGTCGGCCACTTGGGTCGCTTACCTTAGTCACACAGCTACCTCATTGCGCCTCTTTTTTTCTCTGCGTCATGTGCTGTTTGTGGAGTATTTTTTTGAAGGGCCATCCTGCGTGACACTGCAGTGCCACTCCTAGATGGGCCAGGTGTTTGTGTCGACCACTTGGGTCGTTTAGCTTAGTCACACAGCTACCTCATTGCGCCTCTTTTTTTCTTTGCGTCATGTGCTGTTTGGGGAGTATTTTTTTGAAGGGCCATCCTCCGTGACACTGCAGTGCCACTCCTAGATGGGCCAGGTGTTTGTGTCGGCCACTTGGGTCGCTTATCTTAGTCACACAGCTACCTCATTGCGCCTCTTTTTTTCTTTGCGTCATGTGCTGTTTGGGGAGTATTTTTTTCAAGTGCCAACCTGTCCTGACACTGCAGTGCCACTCCTAGATGGGCCAGGTGTTTGTGTCGGCCACTTGGGTCGCTTAGCTTAGTCACACAGCTACCTCATTGCGCCTCTTTTTTTCTTTGCGTCATGTGCTGTTTGGGGAGTATTTTTTTGAAGGGCCATCCTGCGTGACACTGCAGTGGCACTCCTAGATGGGCCAGGTGTTTGTGTCGGCCACTTGGGTCGCTTACCTTAGTCACACAGCTACCTCATTGCGCCTCTTTTTTTCTCTGCGTCATGTGCTGTTTGGGGAGTATTTTTTTGAAGGGCCATTCTGCGTGACACTGCAGTGCCACTCCTAGATGGGCCAGGTGTTTGTGTCGGCCACTTGGGTCGCTTAGCTTAGTCACACAGCTACCTCATTGCGCCTCTTTTTTTCTTTGCGTCATGTGCTGTTTGGGGAGTATTTTTTTGAAGGGCCATCCTGCGTGATACTGCAGTGCCACTCCTAGATGGGCCAGGTGTTTGTGTCGGCCACTTGGGTCCCTTATCTTAGTCACACAGCTACCTCATTGCGCCTCTTTTTTTATTTGCGTCATGTGCTGTTTGGGGAGTATTTTTTTTCAAGTGCCATCCTGTCTGACACTGCAGTGCCACTCCTAGATGGGCCAGGTGTTTGTGTCGGCCACTTGGGTCGCTTAGCTTAGTCACACAGCTACCTCGGTGCAAATTTTAGGACTAAAAATAATATTGTGAGGTGTGAGGTGTTCAGAATAGACTGAAAATGAGTGGAAATTATGGTTATTGAGGTTAATAATACTTTGGGATCAAAATGACCCCCAAATTCTATGATTTAAGCGGTTTTTTAGGGTTTTTTGAAAAAAACACCTGAATCCAAAACACACCCGAATCCGACAAAAAAAATTTCGGTGAGGTTTTGCCAAAACGCGTCCGAATCCAAAACACGGCCGCGGAACCGAACCCAAAACCAAAACACAAAACCCGAAAAATGTCCGGTGCACATCACTAGTGTTTACTGGATTGCAATAAGTGGGGCAATTTGTGTATTGGGGTGAAATTTAGTGTAGGGTGCACAAAGACAAAAGAAATAGGGGACACAAATATAGCAGCGTAGTATGTTAACAGCACAATGGTTCACTTAGTATAAATCACACGTACATCAGAAAAGGCAAAAACTGGAATATCATGTGCAAACAAGCCTGTTAGGAGAAAGTGCTGCGCCTCCATTTTCTAACCAGGAACCAGCTTCTGATACCCTCTGGAAGCACTGTCTACTAACAGACTTGTTTGTCCCTGATATGCCAGTTTTTACCTCTTCTAGCATAGGGCTGGTGCAAATGTCAGTGGTGCAACCAATGGTGGTGTCTAATAACACACAAAGCATGATTTCAGCATCTGTACACACTGGCAGGGGTGGTTTCAGCCCTTGCACATTCCCATGGATGTACATCAGGGAAGGGCTTTGTAGCAGCATCAGCATACAGTAAATGTCTAAAGCGCAACTGCAGCAAAAGATTCAAGGAAGGCCAAGAATCATGCTCTATGTCGAGGGACAGACCCCACCCATTCAAAAGACCCTGCCTTCAATAGGGCTGTTTCTACACATTTCCCGGGCTGGTTTGCCATCCCAATCCACCCCTAAGGTCCATGCCCAAAACACAAAAACTCATCTCTGTGAAGGCTGCACTGGCTGTCCGGTGACTGTAGCTGACTTTGAAACTCACTGCTGCTGCCTTCTGAATGGAGATGATGGTCATGTCATGCTGGCTGCTGCTGCAGCTGATCAGTACTTCTGTACATGGTATATGCAAGCACCATAAGAAATATTTTGTGAATGAGTTTTCATATTTGTGTATGTTTCTGGTGTTTGTGTATGTACAGTCAGGGCCGGTTCTAGGCCTTTTTGCGCCCCGGGCGGGAAACAGGGACATGGCTTCATACAGGGTGCATGGTCAGTTACGCCCCCTCTACAGTAGTAGCGCCGCTGAAATGCTGTGCGGTGCATGATTACGTCATTGCGCACCGCACAGCAAAGGTCTTCTCCACGAAGGGAAACTAGACGCTATGCGTCTAGTTCCCTTCACAGCGGGACGCAGCAGGCAGCGGCAGCGGGACACAGCGGGCAGCAGGGGGCACAGCAGTAGCGGATCTTGCCATGGTACGGCGCCCTCCGGAAGGTGGCGCCCCGGGCAAAAGTCCTGCTTGCCCGTGGCAAGATCCGCTACTGTACAGTGTGTGTGTGTGTATATATATATATATATATATATATATATATACACACACACACACACACGTGTCCTCCATCCCACGGTATTGACCACACCACCCACGGTATTGACCACACCACCTGTGTAGACCACACCCCCACTTCAGTAGTCACACCCCCACAGTGCTGGTCACACCCCCTGCGGTGGCACACAATAGGCCCTTCACACATTTCAGCTCCAGGCCCACATGGACCTTAATCTGGCTCTGGGCAGGACTGTTGAAACGGCACCTGAGCGCGGAGAACAACAAGATCAGAGGCGGTTGTCTTACCAGTTTTCTTTTTTCACCTCCCACTGCTTTTTTCTCTTTCTCCCCCTTCTTATGTTCCTTCTTTTCCCTTAACAAAATGGATCTACCTTAAGAGACTGCGTTTCGGATTTGTCTAGTAATTCTGTTTTTGATCAGGACAATTTGTTTTGGTGAGGGTCCCGGAGAGGTCGAGCAAGGATCTGGAATGGGTTCTGATGGCAAGTACGGATTTGTAGGATCTCAGGAGCAGCACATCATTCGAGTAAAGGCTGGTATCAGTAAGCACTCTGGTAGTCATAGAGCTCAGAGGCAATGTGAGGGGTTATTGTCTGATGAATATTGTATTTGTAGGAATTGTGAGAACATAGTCGAAGATGCACCATCCAGAGATGTCAGTCCAATATTAATATTGTCATGGACCGACATCCGTTAAGTGATTACCACTCATTAGTGGGTAAGGTCTTAAACCAGACAGAATGTTGGGTGTGCTCACAGGTACCTCAAGGACAGAGTAAGTCAGGATTAGTGCCATACCCTTTAGCAATAGATGAGGTACTCGAATTGCGGGGTGAGAGACCGGTGGACAAGAAATTCAATCTATCTAGGCCCCCTAGCTTGAAGCTCCACCAGTACAACGTAGATAGGTCCCTGTTGTGTTTTAATATTTCCAATTTCCGAAAACCAGGAAATTAGGAAGTGACTTCGAATAACCAGACAATGATTTTTTCACACAGAGCTGATAGGATTCCTATCGACTCTGAACTTGTACGCAAGATAGCCAGCAGTGAAAAGTATTTTCGGTACCGGTATACACGTGGAAGCAAAACCATGTGGGTTGGAAAGGTATCGCAGGGGTATTGTGCCCATATCATCCAGCCCGATACTTGTACTGAGCAAATGAGAGAACTAGGGATTGGTTTCTTTACCTGGAAGGTTTGCAATATGGTGATTTTTACATTTTGTCCCCTATGTTTTCCCAGATGATGCCTATTTCATATGTGGGAGGAAAGCGTACAAGTGGCTTACTCCGAGATCTGAGGGATTGTGTTATATTGGGAAAGTACTACCAGAGGTCATGACCATAACCCATGACAAAATGAAAGACGTTCACCGCAATGCTCAGACTCCTTATACTCATACCCACTATGAACACATCATCAAGAGACACCTCATAGATAGGGCAGAGCACACAGCCTCTGATTTGATCCATGAATCCACCGGGATTCAGTTCCTTCTCACATTAGATATAACCCGTACTGCCAGAGGAACTGTAAATTATAGGTACATCCATGCGCTAGCGAACTTGATAGATAATATCACTGAGATGTATGATAACACCTTCAGGTATACAGGAAGGGAGTTACAAGCTTAGAAGAAAGAATTGATCCAGCACCAGATGGTCCTAAATTACGTTACAGCTGTGACAGGTGGGTATTGTGTTACCCTGGCAACTCAATATGGCGTGAAGTGCTGTACGTATATTATGAATAGCACTGACGACCCTACGGAGATCATCGATCAAAAGATGGATGAGATCTTACAGTTGAAGTGGGAGTTCCGGAGGAAACACAATCTTACCTTGATGGCTGTGGGTATTGAATTGACCGGCTGGGTCTCATGGTTAAACCAACTCAAATGGTTTTCTGGATTAGGAGAGTGGGTGCAGAATGTAATTGCAAGTGTAGGAAAGTTTCTCCTTTGTATTCTGGGTGTCATCATAATTATTGGCTTGATATTTAAGTGTGTTTGAATTCTAACGCGCCGCAAGCACGGCACAAATTTGATGAGTCTAAGGAGCGAGGGCATTGTCACAGCTGCAGATTTGGTTTATGACCCATCTATAGAAACAGTGTTATGATAAGGATTGCAAATGAATTTCATGGCCTGTTTCTTTCACCATTTTTTTCTGTCTCCCCCTTTTTACCCAGAAACATCCAATCGGAAAAGACGTCAATCCTACCCAAATGTTTATGTGAATGTATTTTTATATATGTGTCTTATCTTCATCTCTGCAACCCTCAGTTAATGGCACACATAGTCAACAGGTGTTATACACATATAGTAGCATTCACATATGTTCCCCCTCCATGTATCATCAACTAAATGTGCTCCCCATTTGTTGGTATTAGAAGCCGAAAAGGCGAGGGTCAAAAGCATTTTGCCCGAAAGGAGCTCAGTAGTGTTTGTTTGCCCATTTACAGACCCTTAATACGGGATGAGAAGGATTTAATGTATACTTCGCAATACCTCGAAGCTTACTTAGAACATATACGGCACGATGATACATGCCCCTCAGACATTGATTCATACATACATGCTTTTACTATCCCACTAGGCTATACATTTCCCACCTACAACTCTCCCCGATCATCCAAGCTTTGTATATATTGTATAGGTAATATTTTTAGTTTATTAGTTAAGAGTGGCAGTTATTGATCACTGCCAAAGGGTGGACTGTCGAAGTCGGGAAATATTAAAGTACACACATCACGTACAAACTCCACACAGATAGCCTCCGTGCGCATACTTGTTCTGCCGTGCGTGCACATATTCACAAGTTGCGTATGACCGCTCACGCGGTCCTGCGTATTAGCACATGGTATGAGTAATTACGGTAGCATTTGTACTTGCATGGAAAAGCCACAAAGACTTATCACATATTTAATCCACATAGTGCACAATGAACACATAGCCCACATGCACCACTCCAGCAATTTATACTTGTTTAAATGGTACAACAACAAAGGGATTCACCTTTACAGGATATGAGGGGACAGCATTAGGTTATGACGTGGTGTTTGGTATCCATCTGTAGGGTATTTTAAGGGCAACATTCCAGTAGCAGTTTGCAGAAGAGAGCACACTCCTGCGCATAATTATGCGCAGGAACAGAATATTACTATTATACTGTGTTTACTGTACTTTGATATGCATCAGGAACCCAGTGGAGACCAACTGCAAGCACACCTGGAACAGACATCGCCCACCTATTCAAACCAACCTATGACCCCTAATGTACTGTAAATGATCAGCCCTTTGACCTATAGATGAAGAGGTTACAGTTTCCATTGTATTGTGTTTTTACCAACTGTATAAAAACCAAAGTTACCTAGCCGGTCACTCTCTCTCTGAAGGTCATCTTGCTTGATTGATCTGAGCACCGGAACCGAGTGGCGCTGGCGAAACCAAACGTATGTACCATTGTATTGTAGCCTCTTTTCTCTTATTGTAATTGTATATTTGTTGTAACCCCCTTTTATCAGTTATATGTTGGTGGGACGGATCCCAACTTCTTAAATACAATTGGTGTCTTGTCTCTTTCATTGCTAAGGTTATAAGTGTATTTCAGCCACACGTGAAGCTGCATTGTGCTCTCAGCGCGTCGGTGTGTGTGTATGCACTGCGTGTACTTTGTACGTCCATCGCGGCGTGTGTACGCAAAGTGCGTACACGGTACGGGGCTAACTGAGTAAAAAGTTTGTAGGTTAAGGATTGAATACAGCGGACGCAGCGGCTCGATTTTAAAGTGTATTGAGTGTATTTTTAGGTATTGCTTTTAGTCCTGTAAGTAAATCAGCATTTACAATATATAATATATAATATATTAATACACACACACAGCGCACCCAGTGATAGCCATGGCATGCATGTTGGGTTTGCCATGCGACCCAGAGCATGATCAAAATTAGGTAACATTTGCTTGATAACTTAATTTTGATCAGGGAATGATTTCTATCTATCTATCTATCTATCTATCTATCTATCTATCTATCTATCTATCTATCTATCTATCTATCTATCGGGGTGCAAGGGGCACCAACATATCTCTTGCCTCCGGGAGTCTGGAATGAACTTACGCCACTGTCTATATTCATTTTATATTTTATATAATGTCACCTCAAATTTTTATATAACCTATACTTATGTAATCTGGGTGTTTTTAGGCACCACTAGGTAACATTGTAACAAGGTAAACGGCAGACAACCAGTCCCATCTGTAATCAGGTGACGAATGGCAATTACCCTTCTATACCTCTATACCTCTATCTCATTCTTAGCAAAAAGGGGAAACTCAGCTAATTCCCCACTCCTTATCATACGTCAACATGCCACTGTAGATCCCACACCCAGGTTACAAACAATTGACCAGCCCCAGGGATTCATTCAACCCCCTAGGGGCCAAACAATCCAACCGAAAAATCCACTTGGATTCAATCTGAAGCAATTTCTTGCCTCTATCACCTCCTCGGATGGAAGCCGGTACATGGTCAACCGCCTTATACCGAAGGCTGGCTAGATTGTGTCGCTGTGAGGCAAAGTGCCGGGCTACCGGTTGTTCAGTGGTACCTGAACTTAGCGCGGCCCGAATGGCAGATCTATGTTGGGTCAATCGAACTTTCAATTGACACTCAGTTTTGCCCACCTAATAGAGCCCGCAGGGGCACACTATCACATATATGACAAACCGTGTGGTGCAGGTTAGAGGCCATTTGATTTTCTCATACGTCCTAGAGGATGCTGGGGTCCACTTCAGTATCATGGGGTATAGACAGTTCCGCAGGAGCCATGGGCACTTTAAGACTTTTCAAAGGGTGTGAACTAACTCCTCCTTTTATGCCCCTCCTCCAGACCTCAGTTTTAGAAATGTGCCCAGGCAGACTGGGTGCACTCCAGAGGAGCTCTATTGAGTTTCTCTGAAAAGACTTATGTTAGGTTTTTTATTTTCAGGGAGAACTGCTGGCAACAGTCTCCCTGCTTCGTGGGACTGAGGGGGCAGAAGCAGGAACCAACTTCCTAAAGAGTTTCATGGCTCTGCTTCTGGCTGACAGGACACCATTAGCTCCTGAAGGGTACAGCATGCCGTCACCCCCCTCACAGAGCCAGAAGTCAGAAGACAGGTGAGTGTTAGAAGACAGATCTTCAATCAAGAAAGTGACGGCTAAAGGTACCGCGCGGCTGGCAGGAGTGCAGCGCGCCATGTTGTCCACACATACACAGGCACTGCAGGGTGCAGGGCGCGAGGGGGGGCGCCCTGGGCAGCATGAAACCAATGGAAACTGTCATAAATAAGGGGCATAAGTTGCTGAGGCACAGTCCTACCCCCACCAGTATAAAAAATGACCTCATAAAAGCTGAGGAGAAACACGCCATTGAAGAGTGGAGCTTCCTCCTCAGTCAGCCAGCACACTGCTCAGTGCCATTTTCTCTCTTCCAGACTGCAGAGAAGAACGCTGGTCCTCCTCCACTACTGAACAAGTATCAGGGTGCAAAACAGGGGGGGGGGGGGTGGCACAGTGAATTTGGTGCTATATAATTGTGTGATTAATATTATAAAAGTGCTGCATGTCAGTGGGCATTTTGTGTTCATAGACATTGTGTTACTGGCGCTGGGTTGTGAACTGGCAAATCCTATCTGTGTCCCTCTTACAGATTTTACTGTGGGTCTGTCCCCTATAAGTCCCGGAGTGTCTGTGGTGTGGTTGTGCACGTGTGTGACATGTCTGTGGCAGGGAACTCTTCCTCTGTGGGAGACATGTTAGGGACACAGAGGTGTAATATGACACCAAGAGCCTGACTGGGTGAAAGGTTACATGATAGTGTGAATCATATCAGTAAGAGGTTGGACTGAATCTCATACAGAAAACTGAAAATAATCTGTTGAAGATGTGATTTTTAATAGTTCTGCCTTTCATCCACAGGGACCCCTCTGGGTCACATACAAATTTGCACAAGTAGTGCAAACTGATACCGACACGGACTCTGATTCCTGTGTCGACACTAGTGATTCCAGGGGAATAGGTCCTAAGTTAGCAAAAAAGCATTCATAACATGTTTTAGCTATAAAGGTGGTGTTAGAAGTTACAAAGCCCCTCTTTTACCAAGGAGAGGGTTTACTTTAGTAAAGAAGTAATGTAATTTTCCCTCCACCTCAGGAGTTGAACAGTCTCTTGGAAGGAGTCTAATTTAACCTGAAAATAAATTTCAGATTCCCAAAAGGAATTCAGTCAGCTTACCTTTTTCCAAAAGGTGGGAGTCACCCCGCATTTTAGACAGGGCCCTGTTATAAAAGAGAAAAGGTGTTTCTCCCTGCGCCTGGAATGGCTTCACTTAAGGAGCTGACAGGCGCAAGTGAGTGAGGTGATCTATTGATGTGGCCAATGGGACACTACTCAGGCCTGGCATTGTCTGTGCGTGGGTGAGTAGTGCTATTGAGAAAACTTGTCTTTAGACATTGACACAATAGATGGAGACAAGATACTCCTAACGTTAGGTCATATCAAAGATGCTGCTGCGTACGTACTAGAAACCATGAAATATATTGGTCTCTTGGGATCAAGAACCGCTACCATGGCAGTATCGGCTCGGAGGGCGTTGCGGATTCGCCAGTGGAATGCTGATGTAGATTCCAAAAGAAATATGGAGGCTTTCCCGTATAAAGGTGAGGCCTTGTTTGGTGATGGGCTGGATGCGTTAGTCTCGGCGGCTACCGCAGGTAAGTCAACATTCTTGCCTTATGCTCCTACACTGGCGAAAAAGACACATCACTCTCACATGCAATCCTTTTGGCCCAACAAATACAAAAAGGCCAAAGGTTCCCCCTTTTTTGCAAGTAGAGGAAGGGGAAAAGGAAAGAAATCCACAGCGTCTCCCGGATCGCAGGATCAGAAGTCCACCCCTGCTTCTGCCAAATCTGCAGCATGATGCTCGGGCTCCCTTGTGGGAGTCCGCTCGGGTGGGAGCACGTCTGAAACTTTTCAGTTAAATCTGGATTCAATCTGGCCTGGACCCATGGGTCTTAAAAATAGTGGTACATGGGTACAAACTAGAGTTTCAACACGTCCCCCCATGCCGATTTTTCAAATCGACCTTGCCAGCTTCTCTTCCAGAAAGAGAGGCAGTAACAATGGCAATTCAAAAATTATGTCAGGATCAGGTCATTGTCCTGGTACCCTTGTCACAGCAAGGATAAGGTTTTTATTCAAGCCTCTTCGTAGTTCCGAAGCCGGACGGCTCAGTCAGACCGATTTTAAACCTGAAAAATCTGAATCTCTACCTGAAAAGGTTCAAGTTCAAGATGGAATCCCTGAGGGTAGTGATTTCCAGGCTGGAGGAGGGGGACTTCATGGTGTCAGTAGACATAAAGGATGCTTACTTGCATGTTCCCATTTATCCTCCTCCCCAAGCTTATCTGAGATTCGCAGTACAGGATTGCCATTACCAGTTCCAGACGTTGCCGTTCGGACTCTCCATGGCACCGAGGGTATTCACCAAGGTGATGGCGGAGATGATGGTCCTCCTTCGTCAAAAAGGAGTCAATACAATTCCTTATCTGGACAATCTCCTGATAAAAGCAAGATCCAGGGAACAGTTGGTGCAGAACATCGCACTCTCCCTGTCAATACTCCAACAACACGGTTGGATCATGAATTTTCCAAAGTCGCAGTTGTAACCGACGACAAGATTGTCCTTTTTAGGGATGATTCTGGACACAGAAGTACGGAGAGTATTTCTTCCAGTGGAAAAGGCTCTGGAAATCCAGAAAATGGTCAAACAAATATTGAAACCAACAAGTGTGTCGATCCATCAATGCATTCGGTTGTTGGGGAAAATGGTAGCAGCCTACGAGGCCATACAGTTTGGCCGATTTCATGCCAGAGTATTCCAGTGGGACCTGTTGGACAAGTGGTCCGGATCCCACCTACACATGCACCGTAATAATCCTGTCCCCCAAAGCCAGGATTTCACTCCTGTGGTGGCTAGTGCTACACAGTTCTCACGTACTAGAGGGACGCAGGTTTGGGATTCACGACTGGGTCCTAATAACCACGGATGCAAGTCTCCGAGGCTGGGGAGCTGTCACACAGGGGCAAGCTTCAAAGGAAAATGGTCAAGTCAGGAAGCATGCCTTCACATAAACGTTCTGTATTGAGAGCCATTTACAACGGCCTTCTACAAATGGTACATCTTCTTCAAGATCATCCCATGCAGATCCAGTTGGACAATGTAACAGCAGTCGCGTACATAAACAGGCAAGGCGGAATGAGAAGCAGAGCGGCAATGGCAGAGGTGACAAGGATTCTCCTCTGGGCAGAAAGACATGTAAGAGCTCTGTCAGCAATTTTCATTCCGGGAGTGGACAACTGGGAAGCAGACTTCCTCAGCAGACACGATCTCCATCCAGGAGAGTGGGGCCTCCACCAAGAAGTCTTCACAGAGGTGACAAGTCTTTGGGGAGTTCCTCAAATAGACATGATGGCATCTCTTCTAAACAAGAAGCTTCAGAGATATTGTTCCAGGTCGAGAGACCCTCAAGAAATAGCAGTGGATGCACTGGAGACCCAGTGGGTGTTTCTGTCGGTATATGTTTTCCCTCCACTTCCACTGATTCCATAAGTTTTCAAAATAAGAAGAAGAACAAGAGTGCGAGCAATCTTCATTGCCCCAGACTGGCTAAGGAGAGCTTGGTATCCAGATCTTCAGGAGTTGCTCATAGAAGATCCTCAGCCTCTTCTTCCTCGAGAGGACCTACTACAGCAGGGGCCGTGTGTGTATCAAGACTTACCGCGGCTACGTTTGACGACATGGCTGTTGAGCACCGGATCCTAGAAAGGGTATTCCCAAGGAAGTCATCCCCACTCTTATTCAGGCCAGGAAAGGAGTAACGTCTAAACATTACCACCGTATTTGGAGAAAATATGTGTCTTGGTGTGAATTCAAGAAGGCTCCTACGGAAGAGTTTGAGTTTGGATGTTTTCTCCATTTTGTGCAGGCTGGTGTGGATGCGGGCCTTAGATTGGGGTCAATCAAGGTCCATATTTCGACCTTATCAGTTTTCTTTCAAAAACAATTGGCCCCCTTTCCAGAAGTTCAGATGTTCGTGAAAGGGGTTTTGCACAACCAGCCTCCATTTGTGCCTCCAGTGGCACCATGGGACCTTAATGTGGTGTTGCAGATCCTTCAATCAGATTGGTTTGAACCTCTGCAGGAGATAGAATTGAAGTTTCTCACTTGGAAAGTGGTGATGCTTTTGGCCTTGGCATCCGCAAGGCGGGTGTCTGAGTTGGGGGCCTTGTCTCACAAGAGCCCTTACCTGATCTTCCATGAACCTTCATTCTTTGAGGAAGCCCCTGTGGGAGGAGCGAAACGCGTCAGAAGCTGAACTGTTGGACCCCAGCTGGAGTTAGACCCGTAGTACATACCGGCCGCAGCATTCATCTGCTGGTTGTATATTTTTTGAGTGGAGAGGAGCCGCTCACCGGTGCCCGCAAACGGCACGTAGAGGTGGAGACCTGTGGAGCATTCAGACCGAGCAGGACAGGTTGTAGCAGGCGCCAGTGCAGGTGCCGTTTTCCCCGCAGCTAGAAGCCAGTGTGGTGGACGTCGGGATGTACTCCTGCTGATACTACTTGCTCACACCTCACGTAAGATTCCGGTTGAAAACGGCTCTCATTTCATTTTACTGATCTATGTTGGATTATTACATTCAAAGGAACTTTGATACAAAGTGACTGTTTATTGGAAACATCTATTATACGGGTTCTACCAGCAGCTACACTTGATCTACATTTTTTTTGACTTTGTAAATCAAGTCATTTAGCTATAAAGCTAGTTTTTACACCTCTGTGCACAGAATATGCTTAAGTCCACCTCCTTTTATTGGAAAGTATATATACTTGTCATCTTAGATGTTTAAACTACTAAGACCGGTCTTGTTTTATGATTTGTGATTATTCATATATTATTAAATATTTTTTAAATTTAATAGGAGTCTGTTATTTTTGTCAGCCATATCATATAAATTTATAATATAGCGCAAAAGTTTCTAACAATTGGAGTTTTGTGGTTAATTGCACTTGGGTGGCCCAGTGCAATTTGATTGACCTGCTAACCCCAGGTCATTAACTTTTTGCAGCTGATTGTTATTTTATCCAAAAGGGTTTTTTATAGCATTTAATATTAGCGCCTGTTAAAAAAGTTTTTTTCTTCCATGAAGATAGGGCAGAGATGAGAACTCGTCAACAATTTCTTCCAAAGGTGGTTTCGTCCTTCCACATAAACCAACCTATTGTGGTGCCAGTAGCTACTGACACTTTCACTGAGTCACAGTCTCTAGATGTGGTTAGAGCTTTGAAAATGTATGTCGCAAGAACAGCTCGGTTACGGAAAACAGAGGCTCTGTTTGTCCTGTATGCTCCCAGCAAGATTGGGTGTCCTGCTTCTAAGCAGACTATTGCGCGCTGGATCAGAGGGACAATTCAGCACGCTCATTCTACGGCAGTCTTGCCGGGACCGAAGTCGGTGAAGGCCCATTCTACTAGGAAAGTGGGCTCATCCTGGGCGGCTGCCCGGGGCGTCTCGGCTTTACAACTTTGCCGAGCAGCTACTTGGTCAGGGTCAAACTCATTTGCTAAATTTTATAAGTTTGACACTTTGGCCGATGAGGACCTCAAGTTTGGTCAATCGGTGCTGCAGGGTCATCCGCACTCTCCCGCCCGTACTGGAGCTTTGGTATAACCCCATGGTACTGTAGTGGACCCCAGCATCCTCTAGGACGTATGAGAAAATAGGATTTTAATACCTACCGGTAAATCCTTTTCTCCTAGTCTGTAGAGGATGCTGGGCACCCGACCCAGTGCGTACTTTACCTGCAGTTTGTTCTTTATAGTTACACAAGTTGTGTTCATTTGGTTTCAGGATGTTGCTGTAAATGGTTCATGCCTGTTGGCGTGTGTCATGTTGAATGCCATGTTGTGCGGCATGGTTGAGGTGTGAGCTGGTATGAATCTCACCAATAGTATAAAAGTAAATCCTTTCCTCGAAATGTCCGTCTCCCTTGGCACAGTTCCTATAACTGAGGTCTGGAGGAGGGGCATAGAGGGAGTAGCCAGTTCACACCCTTGAAAAGTCTTAAAGTGCCCATGGCTCCTGCGGAACCGTCTATACCCCATGGTACTGAAGTGGACCCCAGCATCCTCTACGGACTAGGAGAAAAGGTATTAAAATCCTATTTTTGTCTTTACAGGCCCTGAACAACAGCTTTTGAATAGGGGTCTGACGTTTATTCCGACGAACTATCCTGATAATTTGAAATGGAAGGTGGACTCATTTAAAATGTCTCGCTCATTAAAAATAAAAGAGTACTTCTCTGAGCAACCATCGATGCCGCCTACACAGAGATTACCCCCCAGGATTTCTAAACTGGGCAGTCAGTCCAGATTTGATCCACAGTCTACAAATGCCACGTTAAAAACATTCCATTGTTTGATGGAAAATACCATCAATAAGGAGTCCGAAGTTGTCAGACATAATTTATCACGTGAGGCATTAATAGATCTAGAAAACAGGACAGATATCATTATAAGGGCGGCCGACAAGGGGGGATCCATCGTCATTCAGGACACTGCCTGCTACACTGAAGAATGCGAGAGGCTGTTAAGCGATACAACCACTTATTGCTTACAGGAACAGGACCCTACCTCCAGCTTTAAACAAGACTTGGATGCCTTGCTCAAACAGGCAGTGGGTGAGGGACTCATCTCACAAATAGTGTGTGACAAATTGACAACCAAGTGGCCGGTTGTCCCTCTTTTCTATACGCTGCCTAAGATACACAAGGACGCACAGAGGACCCCGGGGAGACCAATTATCTCAGCCCGGGGTCTCTATGTGAGCCTATTGCGGTGTTCCTAGATACATATTTGCAGCCGTGCATTCAAAATAAATGTTCTTATCTTAAGGATACTAGGATGTTACTAGAGAAATTGGCACTGGTAGAACGGGTTCCCAGTGAGACGACATTGGTGACTTTAGACGTCACTAGTCTCTATATCTGCATTCCTCACCAAGCAGGGTTGGAGGCGGTCAGACGTCTACTCACTGGCAATGTGTTGTATGAAGGCCCTGATATTGGTTTGTTTATGAAATTACTTGCTTTCACTTTGGAACATAATTTTTGTCTATTCAATGGCAGGTTTTACAAGCAATTAACTGGCTGTTCTATGGGGTCACCTGTAGCACCCTTGTTTGCCAATTGTTACATGTGGGCATAGGAGTGCGCAGCTAATTTTATTAGGGGGCGCACCGCAGGAGGGGCGTGTCTAGCACTATTTTACATTCTCTCAGTAAAATCACATGGCTTAATCTAATTTCTCCCTAATTCCTAATAATAAAGTAGGTATAATACACACCAGAAAAATACAATGAAACATAATGGTGCGACCACCGGCCGGTACTGCATAACCCTGAGTCCTAGCTGCAGTTGCACCCTATCGCTGCTTACACTTCCCAATCCTATCCCTGACCCAGTGGCGGAACTAGGGAGTGGCGAACCTAGGTGCATATGCACCCCCCCAGCACCTACAGCCTGATTTTGAGTGGGCCACTCTGAAAAGTACGGGAGATTTAGGGGACCAAACATTTGAGTTTTAATATAACATAAGTAGATTTTAAAATGTAAACATGCGCCGTCAGAGCCAAATCTGCCTCTTTCTATGGCATCAGTGCGCCCCCTCCGCAGGACACCAGCACTTGTCACACATGTGCCCATGCTCACCAGTTACTGACAGTATGAGCCAAAATTCACATTACGTCACACGGTATGAGCTGAAAGTCAAATTACGTCACACGGTATGAGCCAAAATTCACATTACGTCACACGGTATGAGCTGAAATTCACATTACGTCACACGGTATGAGCCAAAATTCACATTACATCACACGATATGGAGCCAAAATTCACATTACGCCACACGGTATGAGCCAAAATTCACATTACGTCACACGATATGAGCCAAAATTCACATTACATCACACGATATGGAGCCAAAATTCACATTACACCACACGGTATGAGCCAAAATTCACATTATGTCACACGGTATGAGCCAAAATTCACATTACATCACACGATATGAGCCAAAATTCACATTACATCACACGATATGGAGCTAAAATTCACATTATGTCACACAGTATGAGCCAAAATTCACATTACGTCACACGGTATGAGCCAAAATTCACATTACATCACACGATATGGAGCCAAAATTCACATTACGTCACACGATATGGAGCCAAAATTCACATTACGCCACACGGTATGAGCCAAAATTCACATTACGTCACACGGTATGAGCCAAAATTCACATTACGTCACACGGTATTAGCCAAAATTCACATTACATCACACGGTATGGAGCCAAAATTTGCATCACATCACACGTTATGAGTCTCACCTATATTTCTATATGCTAATACTAAAAGAGAGGTGGTGCTACCATACCAATCTCATCATATATATTCAGTATATACATATAGATACATATTTATTTATGTTTTTATTTTTTTATTTTTTTTACTAAAAAGGCAAGACTGAGATCTAAAAAAAAAAAAACAGATCTGTGGGTGTGCTCATGGAAATTTATATATATATATATATATATATATATATATATACACTGCACATGTGCAGTTTGCCGCAACTGGCAAACTGTGCTAGGTCCGGGTCTCAATGACCTCCTACATCACTACACTAAATATCCCTTATACGCAGCACATCACTACACTAAATATCCCTTATACGCAGCACTACATCACTACACTAAATATCCCGTATACGCAGCACTACATCACTACACTAAATATCCCTTATACGCAGCACTACACCACTACACTAAATATCCCTTATACGCAGCACTACATCACTACACTAAATAGCCCGTATACACAGCACTACATCACTACACAAACTATCCCGTATACGCAGCACTACATCACTACACTAAATATCCCTTATACGCAGCACTACATCACTGCACTAAATATCCCTTATACGCAGCACTACATCACTACACTAAATATCCCTTATACGCAGCACTACATCACTACACTAAATATCCCGTATACGCAGCACTACATCACTACACTAAATATTTCTTATACGCAGCACTACATCACTACACTAAATATCCCTTATACGCAGCACTACATCACTACACTAAATATCCCTTATACGCAGCACTACAACACTACACTAAATATCCCTTATACGCAGCACTACGTCACTACACTAAATATCCCTTATACGCAGCACTACATCACTACACTAAATATCCCTTATACGCAGCACTACATCACTACACTAAATAACCCTATAGACCACCCTAAATCACTACAATACATCCCCCCTATACAGCACACTATGGGCCTAATTCAGTATGAGTTGTAGTTTTGCGAGAAATCGCAAAACTACAACTCAATTCTCTAGCATGCGGGGGGCGCCCAGTACAGGGCAAGGCCACCCCGCATGCCGGGTCCTCCCCAACCGCTCGCATCTTAAGGGTAGCCCCTGCCTTTGCAGGGGTCACAGCGGCTGTGTGTGACGTCGCGCAGTCGCCCAGGCCCACCCCACAAATGGTCCAGACATGACTCCATTGTCTAGACCGCGCCCCTAAAATGCTGCAACACTGCCTCCAAAATGCTGTGTCGCCACCCCCGCCAGGACTTAGATTGCAATCGCGTGTGATGTTATGTTAATATGATTGTGGAATTTATTTGATTTATTGACCTTAATAAATTTAGATACAAGAGACAATTTCTATATATGATATTTACTTTATTGAAGATATAGATATCTGTGCAAAATAGATATATACACATGGAGAGCATCGGTTCACTCTTTATACACAGTGTCACTCTTTCACGTATTTAACAATTTCACAAACAATAGGCAATTTCAATAAAAGTAATAAGACACTTAAGACACTTTTCTGTCCTGTGAATCATACGCCACTGGACCATCACTAGCCAGAGCTCTCACACTCACCTGCTACCACCCAGATACTACTGCGGACTACAGCACTGGTTCATCAGTAGATAGAGCTCTCACACTGGCCTGCTACCACTATTAATGTGGACTACATCCCTTGCTTATCAGTAACCAGAGCTCTCACACTCGCCTGCTACCACCCAGATACTAGTGCAGACTACAGCAATGGTTCATCAGTAGATAGAGATATCACACTGGCCTGCTACCACCCAGATACTAGTGCGGACTACAGCAATGGTTCATCAGTAGATAGAGACATCACACTTGCCTGCTCCCACCCAGATACTGTGTGGACTACAGCAATGGTTCATCAATAGATAGAGCTCTTACACTTGCCTGTTCCCACCCAAATAGTAGTGCGGACTACAGCAATGTTTCATCAGTAGAAAGACATATCACACTCGCCTGCTCCCACCCAGATACTAGTCCGGTCTACAGCAATGGTTCATCAGAAGATAGAGATATCACACTCGCCTGCTACCACTCAGATACTAGACAGGACTACAGCAATGGTTCATCAGTAGATAGAGATATCATACTCACCTGCTACCACCCAGATACTAGTGCGGACTACAGCAATGGTTCATCAGTAGTTAGAGCTCTCACACTCGCCTGCTACCACTCAGATACTAGACAGGACTTAAGCAATGGTTCATCAGTAGATAGAGATATCATACTCACCTGCTACCACCCAGAAACTACTGCGGACTACAGCACTGGTTCATCAGTAGATAGAGCTCTCACACTGGCCTGCTACCACTATTAATGTGGACTACATCCCTTGCTTATCAGTAACCAGAGCTCTCACACTCGCCTGCTACCACCAAGATACTAGTGCAGACTACAGCAATGGTTCATCAGTAGATAGAGATATCACACTGGCCTGCTCCCACCCAGATACTAGTGTGGACTACAGCAATGGTTCATCAGTAGATAGAGATATCACACTCGCCTGTTCCCACCCAGATAGTAGTGCGGACTACAGCAATGGTTCATCAGTAGATAGAGATATCACACTGGCCTGCTCCCACCCAGATACTAGTCCGGTCTACAGCAATGGTTCATCAGTAGATAGAGATATCACACTTGCCTGCTCCCACCCAGATACTAGTCTGGACTACAGCAATGGTTCATCAGTAGTTAGAGCTCTCACACTCGCCTGCTACCACCCAGATACTACTGCGGACAACAGCACTGGTTCATCAGTAGATAGAGCTCTCACACTGGCCTGCTACCACTATTAATGTGGACTACATCCCTTGCTTATCAGTAACCAGAGCTCTCGCACTCGCCTGCTACCACCCAGATACTAGTGCAGACTACAGCAATGGTTCATCAGTAGATAGAGATATCACACTGGCCTGCTACCACCCAGATACTAGTGCGGACTACAGCAATGGTTCATCAGTAGCTTGAGACATCACACTTGCCTGCTCCCACCCAGATACTAGTGTGGACTACAGCAATGGTTCATCAATAGATAGAGATATCACACTCGCCTGTTCCCACCCAGATAGTAGTGCGGACTACAGCAATGTTTCATCAGTAGATAGACATATCACACTCGCCTGCTCCCACCCAGATACTAGTCCGGTCTACAGCAATGGTTCATCAGTAGATAGAGATATCACACTTGCCTGCTCCCACCCAGATACTAGTCTGGACTACAGCAATGGTTCATCAGTAGTTAGAGCTCTCACACTCGCCTGCTACCACTCAGATACTAGACAGGACTACAGCAATGGTTCATCAGTAGATAGAGATATCATACTCACCTGCTACCACCCAGATACTAGTGTGGACTACTGATAATGCTGATTTATCCTTAGGAATGAAAGCTATACCTTAAACACACCTTAAATACACTTTAACCTGGAGCCGCTGCTGCCGCTGTACTTAATATACACTTTACGTACTTTGTACGCTATTAGCGTACAAAGTCCCGTGTTGTGTACGGACTTAGCGTATAAACGCCGCGCTGACGGTACAAAGTACTCACAGCGCGTACACACCCAGAGATACACTTTAAACCTTTTACAGCAATGCAATGCAATGATAATACACTTTAAACCTTAGCAGGGCAATGAAGACACGACACCAGATTGTAATTAAACCGCTGGGTTCTGACACCACAAGGTATTATTGCTGAAAGGGGGTTACAAACAAATAATACAATGCAATATAACAGAGTAAATGGCTACATTCAATGTTTCATACGTGAGTGGATTCGCTTGCGCTACCCGGTCCGGTCCTCCGTCATCTGATAGATAACGTTGTGAGTCTTGTGTCTGACCAGGCCTGCAGTAGGCCTCTCTTTATACAATTCTTCCAAAAAGCAATACAATAGATACTGTAATCTCTTTGTCCATTGGACACAGGAATGCACATTTACAGTACAGGAGAGGTCATAGGTCGGTTTGAATAGGTAGGCGATGTCTTTCCGAACTGCTCTTGTGGGTGGTCTCCTCTGGATTCCCGCCGCATACATAATGTACAGTAAATACAGTTGATATCTATATTCTGCTCCTGCACATAACTATCCGCAGGAACATGCGATCTTTCTCAAACCAACACCGGAATGTTACCCTTAAAATACCCTTCAGCTGGCTACCAAACACCACCTTATAACCTTGTTCTGTCCCCTCCTATTCTGTAAAGGTAAATCCCTTTGTTCTGAAACCATTTAAACTGCTGTTACTTTCTGATGTGGTGCAGGGAGGCTATGTGTACATTGTGCACTATTTGGATTAAATATGTAATGTGTTTTGATAGCTTTCCATGCGTTCACAAACTCTATCGTAAATACCCATACCAAGCGCTAATGCGCAGGACCGCGGGAGCGATCATACGCAAACTGCGAATATGTGCACGCACAGCAGAACAAGTACACGCGCGGAGGCCATCTGTGTTTAGTTTGTACGTGATGTGTGTACTGCAATATTTTTCGACTTTGACACTACCGAAATAGTTCATCAGTAGATAGAGATATCACACTCGCCTGCTACCACCCAGATACTAGTGCAGACTAAAGCAATAGTTCATCAGTAGTTAGAGCTCTCATACTCGCCTGCTACCACCCAGATACTAGTGCGGACTACAGCAATGGTTCATCAGTAGATAGACATATCACACTAGCCTGCTCCCACCCAGATACTAGTGTGGACTACAGCAATGGTTCATCAGTAGCTTGAGATATCACACTTGCCTGCTCCCACCCAGATACTAGTGCGGACTACAGCAATGGTTCATCAGTAGATAGAGCTCTCACACTTGCCTGCTACCACCCAGATACTAGTGCAGACTACAGCAATAGTTCATCAGTAGTTAGAGCTCTCATACTCGCCTGCTACCACCCAGATACTAGTGCGGACTACAGCAATGGTTCATCAGTAGATAGAGATATCACACTCGCCTGCTACCACCCAGATACTAGTGCAGACTACAGCAATAGTTCATCAGTAGTTAGAGCTCTCATACTCGCCTGCTACCACCGAGATACTAGTGCGGACTACAGCAATGGTTCATCAGTAGATAGACATATCACACTAGCCTGCTCCCACCCAGATACTAGTGCGGACTACAGCAATGGTTCATCAGTAGATAGACATATCACACTAGCCTGCTCTCACCCAGATACTAGTGTGGACTACAGCAATGGTTCATCAGTAGCTTGAGATATCACACTTGCCTGCTCCCACCCAGATACTAGTGCGGACTACAGCAATGGTTCATCAGTAGATAGATATATCACACTAGCCTGCTCCCACCCAGATACTAGTGTGGACTACAGCAATGGTTCATCAGTAGATAGATATATCACACTAGCCTGCTCTCACCCAGATACTAGTGTGGACTACAGCAATGGTTCATCAGTAGCTTGAGATATCACACTTGCCTGCTCCCACCCAGATACTAGTGTGGACTACAGCAATGGTTCATCAGTAGATAGAGCTCTCACACTAGCCTGCTACCACCCAGATACTAGTGCAGACTACAGCAATGGTTCATCAGTAGTTAGAGCTCTCACGCCCACCTGCTCCCACTCAGATACTAGTGCAGACTACACCAGTGGCCCATCAGTAGCCAGAGCTCTCAAACTGGCCTGCTCCCACCTGTATTCTAGTGCAAGAAATGCTACCGGACCATCAGTAGCCAGATCTCTGACACTCACCTGCTTCCATCTGGATACTAGTGTGGACTGTGACACTGGACTGCTATAACCCAGAGCTATCACACTTGCCTAATTCTATCTGAATACTAATGTGGACTACTCCAACAGGCCAGAGCTCTCTTACTCTCATGTAATATGTTAGGTAAATTATCTACAAACAAATCCCATATTATTTCACTCAGGCAGTGCCTTATAATGCATCTTTTTAGTAGAGATGAGCGGGTTCGGGTTTTACTCGGGTCTCCAAATGGCATCTTATTGGCTATCCAAAGCAAGAGACATCCGTGAGCCAATAAGATGCCGTTTTGAGAACTGAGTAAATACGAGTAAAACTGAGTAAAACTGAAACCGCTCATCTCTTCTTTTTATTGCATAACTTTATCAAAATCATTTGGTGGTATTAGAGGAGATTTCTTTCTAAAACAACTTATTTGGATCTCAAAATAACATAGCGCTTGATATACATAGAGCCAAATGGAAATCATACATAGTTAATGAGTAAGGGGTCTATTTACTAAGCCTTGGATGGAGATAAAGTCGCTGGAGATAAAGGGGCAGATGTATTAACCTGGAGAAGGCATAAGGAATTGATAAACCAGTGATAAATGCAAGGTGATAACACACCAGCCAATTGGCTCCCATATGTAAATTAACAGTTAGGAGCTGATTGGCTGGTGCATAATCACCTTGCACTTAACACTGCTTTATCACTGGTTTATCATTTCCTTATGCCTTCTCCAGGTTACTACATCTGCCCCAAAGTACCAGCCAATCACCTCCTAACTGACATTTTTCAAACACAGCCTGTGACATGGCAGTTAGGAGCCGATTGGCTGGTACTTTATCTCCAGTGACTTTATCTCCATCCAAGGCTTAGTAAATAGAGCCCTAAGTCTCTTAAAACATATTTATTTATTTTGGTACAGTATTTAAGTCAGATTTCATGCGACTGCGCCGTCCCACCCTGACCCCCCGTTTTTGATGAGGAGATCCATTCTGCAGATGTGCATAATATAATGTTTAAATATTTTGATAAATACTTTTTAAACTTTATGAAATAAAATAAATTATAAAAAACAATGTTATTAACATTTTTGAAGGGAAAAATCATCAGTTAAGTGGTTTTTTAAAGAAGCATAAGGACATCATTTTTTCACTTTCAAAACAAAGGGCCTAAGTCAGTATGGATCATTAATCTGAGAAATTGCAGTTGTTTGCGAGTAGATAGGCGCCACCCTGACAGAAAGGAAAACGACCCCATGTAAATTTGCGAGTGCATCACAGATCACTATCCAATCGCAGATGCATACGCAAATCCCGAAACATCATAGAATCTTTGACGTCTAAGCAAATGAGAGTAGGTCTGAGGCTGCCACTAATCTGAGACCGGCAAACGCTACGCAGTTGTTCTATAATTGCTCCATTTTTTAATTCTTTAATTAGCGATTCATGATGAATTAGGTCCAATATCAATTACTGGTAACCTTATACATACAAGCATTGGATGTACTAAAGAAATGGAGATATTGACTACCTAATAAGTGCTAATTATTTCCAATGTTATGTTATTTGGTAAATTTTTCTCTAAATAATAGACTCAAATAAGTGGATATCGAGTTCAGCTAAATGGTGCTCAGATATAAGAAGCCAAACTGTGCTCAAGAACTATTGATACTAGGGGTAAATTAACTAAAAATCGTGTTTGTGCCGATTTGATGGGAGTTTAATCTCGATTTTTATTGGTCGTATTTTACTGCAACTTTTTGAAATCATCTACGCAAATTTACTAAGCTGCCGAGTTTTCTATGTTCGTATTTTCCAATGTCGATGTGAATCATATTGTCGGGTTGTGTTTTACGGGAGTGATTAGTAAAACACTGCCAGACATAACACATTGAAGCCCGGCCGGATCAGTGAGATCCGTGCAGGGCTTCATTGTGTACTAGATGAGGTGTTGAAAGAGTTAAAAATGTAAAAAAAAATAGCGTGGGGTCCCCCCTCCTATGTATAACCAGCCTCGGGCTCCTTGAGCCGGTCCTGGTTGTAAAAATACAGGGGGGGAATTGCGTAAGGTCCCCCCATATTTAAACAACCAGCACCGGGCTCTGCGTCCGGTCCTGGTTCAAAAAATATGGGGGACAAAAGATGTAGGGGTCCCCCGTATTTTTCAAACCAGCACCGGGCTTCCCTAGCCAGAGAGATAATTCCACAGCCGGGGAACACTTTTATATAGGTCCCTGCGGCCGTGGCATTACCCCCCAACTAGTCACCCCTGGCTGGGGTACCCTGGAGGAGTGGGGACCCCTTAAATCAAGGGTCCCCCCTCCAGCTACTCAAGGGCCAGGGGTGAAGCCCGAGGCTATCCCCCCCATCCGTGGGCGGTGGATGTAAGGCTGATAGCCTTTGTGTAAAAAATAGAATATTGTTTTTTGTAGGAGAACTACAAGTCCCAGCAATACTCCCCCCCCAAGCTGGTACTTGGAGAACCACAAGTACCAGCATGCGGGGAAAGAACGGGCCCGCTGGTACCTATAGTTCTACTACAAAAAAATACCCCCCCAAAAAAACACCACACACACCGTGGAAGTAAAGCTTTATTTTACATAAATGCACACTTACACACTCACATACTTACCTATTATCCAACGGAGCACCTCGGTCCCCTTGTCCCGTAGAATCCACGGTGAACCTGTTAAAAGATGCCCAAAACACTCACCTATTATCGGTGAAGATCTGTCCTTCTCAGTCCATGTAGCATACAGGGGGTTAAAAAACAAACAAACCGACAAATCCCGAACCCACGCACTAAAGGGGTTCCATGTTTGCACATGAAACCCCTTTTTCCGACTGCCGGGACCCCCCATGACTACTGTCACTGGAGATCCCGCCAGCCAGTTAGGGAGTGCCACGTCATGGCGTTCTCCTGATTGGCTGTGTGCTCCTTGTCTGTCAATCAGGCTCAGCGCAGCGGCTAGAATGGAGGATCGCGGTCCTCCATTCTAGCCTATGATGGGGACTTTGCGGTCTGTGGTTAACTGCAAAGTTAATTGGGATCACCCACAACACTGCCGATAGTTGTGCTTAGTAAATTCCCGAGATGACACTTAGAAGAAAAAATCAAACTCAGACAAAATCGGAACTTTAGTAAATATACCCCTATGTATAAGTGCTGACTAGCTCCATTAATAAGGAGACTTTCCCCTAGTGATACATCTGTGTAGGCGAATGACGATCTTATTGGCTCTGATAGAGGAGCTAAAGTGACTCTATCACATGAGAACCGATTATTCAGGTTATCACAATTATAAGATCGAGAAACGGTTTAAGATTTATTTATATTTTCTAGATGCTGTTATGTGTTATTATACCATTGCTTAATATGCCACCATATGTGATTTATTTTAGATATTTTGGATACTTACCTGTGATAATGGCATTATTTTTCCTAATAATATGAATATTTGTTCATACTATGAATAATTATCATAGTTATAAACAGGGCTGGTGCTAGGATGTTCGGCGCCCCTCTGCAAACTATAAATTTGTACCCTCCCATACTTTGCAAAGGGAAGGCGCGCACGGAAAAAAAAGGGTTTGGGCTCACAAGGAAGTGGCGTGGCAACACAGTACACACAAATTATGCCACATAGTAGGACAATCTCATTCACATTACATAGCATGTACTAGTGCTGCTTATCCACATCATGCCCCCAGTAGTGGTGACATGGGCGTTATGCGCCACTGGCCATATTGGCGCTGCTATCTGAAAGATAGAGCACACTGATATGTGGGGGCAATGTATGAACAGTCGGCATCGCTGACCGTCCTGTCACCTACAGCTATCGATTTCAACAGCTGCAGATTATGTTGCCCATACACTACAGCCAGGAACAGCTCTGTCTCTGGCTGCAGCGGCTCCTTGTGATATCTCGTGATATTAGCGAGATGTTGCGCATGACCAGTGAGCCGGCCGGGGGAGCAAGTGTGATGGCGCATGTGCACTGTGCACTGCCTCTACAGAGTACTGAGTGCGGACAAGGTGGTGTGACGGGGTGCCTGACATCCCGTGCGCACGTCTATGGATGTGAACTCTCCGCCAATTGTGCTGTGGATGCAACACTCTGCACAGTGCTAGTGATGGCCCTGCACACAGTTACACACACACACACACACACACACACACACACACACACACACACACACACACACACACACACTTTCTCTCACTCTTTTTACATCCATTTACTGGAGTCTAGCTGGCCAGATCTGCAACAGCCTTGTCCCATGTAGCCCCGCCCCCTCAGCCCGGGTAGCCATGCCCCTCAGTCTGTGAAGAGCCGCCTCTTTTCGGGCAAACACAGACATGTCCCTCGCTGTCACAGGGGATCGGGAGAGGAGAGGAGGACTTAAGCTGTCCCAGCAGCAGGAGGGACACAGGGCAACGCAGCACAGGGATGCAGAGCAGGGTGAGCGCCTCTCCAGCCTGGCGACTACCTGCTTTGCATCCCTCTGATGAGCGGGTAGCGCCAGGTCTGGTTATAAATTTACCTAAATACAAGATACATTTCTCACTACACATAAATTTAATGGCGACAAGAACGCACTCAAGACAATACTTTTGCTCTGTTTGTTTATTGATGTTCAAGATATAAAAACCAGAGCATGTGATGGAATCAGTTTAGCCACAGTTAGCTGTAACCAGAAGATGACATACATACATGATCCTTATCTTTATGCTTTCACCTATTAGAGAAGTGGAGAAAAGGAGTAAAATACACACTGAGAGATTTGTGCAGTCTTCAAAAAAAAAAAAGGTCACTACTTTTCAATTAGAAGATTACAGAAATCTCTCAGAGCATATTTTCCACCTTCTCTAACAGGTGAATGCATAAAGATAAGGAACATGTTTTTCTGGTCAGCTACTGGGCCTTAGTAGCGGAGTCTGGCAGTGATCTCCTCCATCATCTTCACTACCTCTATCAGTGTGTTATATTGATGTTCCAGCTTGGCTTTCAAAATGTCGTTTTCCTCCGCTAGCAGGTTCTTCTCTGCTGTTAATTTTTTATTTTCCAATATGAGGGCAATCTGGGGATCATTGTTGGCATTATCACTGGGACGTTGTTCCCTGTCCAAACTGCTATTAGAGTTGAGATTATCCACCTGCTCATTTGGAGTCAGATCTTCTGCCTCATGCCCGGTAGGGCGAGGCACGTGGGCGTCTCTTCTCCTTGAAGACCACTTGCGATATTTCCTGCAAGGGTAGCATGCAGTGATGGAGTCCCAAAATCCAATCAGCCATTTTGGAGGCATCGTGCTAATGTGGGGAAAGATGAAGAGTAGACAGTGTTAGATGCCTTGAATTGCATTTACAATAGAAATGTGCGGTGGGCACTTTTCATGTGTTGTGTTTGGTTCTAATTCTCCTCCCGTGTTATGGTTTTGGCTTGGTTTTGCCAAAACCACCCTTTCGTGTTTTGGTTTTGGATCTGGATGATTTTTTACAAAAACATAAAAACAGCTGCTGAATCTCCTCCTCAGAGCAATTAGGCTGCAGAACAGGTGGGAGGGCGTGCGGCTACATTTAGTAGTACTACGTGCCATCACCCAACGCGCTGCAGCTGATGCTCCTCCGTCTTCTCTCCCCTGCAGCTGCTCCCAGAATGCAGAGCGTGATGACATTGCTCCCGTATCGGCATTCTTGGAAGGAGGGATGGAAAAGAAGAGTGCAGCAGTAGGGATGGATGTAGAAAATATGGCAGCAGGAGAGAGCAGTCATGTAGGCAGGGTGATTGCGGCCATGCTGTCAGACCTCAGAATCAGTCAGCCTCTCCCCTATATATATATATATATATATATATATACACAGGTTGAGTATCCCTTATCCAAAATGCTTGGGACCAGAGGAATTTTGGATATCGGATTTTTCCATATTTTGGAATAATTGCATACCATAGTGAGATATAATGGTGATGGGACCTAAATCTAAGCACAGAATGCATTTATGTTACATATACACCTTATACACACAGCCTGAAGTTCATTTTAGCCAATATTTTTTTATAACTTTGTGCATTAAACAAAGTGTGTGTACATTCACACAATTCATTTATGTTTCATATACACCTTATACACACAGCCTAAAGGTCATTTAATACAATATTTTTAATAACTTTGTGTATTAAACAAAGTTTGTGTACATTGAGCCATCAAAAAACAAAGGTTTCACTATTTCACTCAAAAAAGTCCGTATTTCGGAATATTCCGTATTTCGGAATATTTGGATATGGGATACTCAACCTGTGTGCATATATATATATATATATATATATATATACACACATATATACATACATACACATACACACAGACATATACACACACACACACACACACACACACACACACACACACACACACACACACACACACACACACATATATACATATATGCAGCCTGCCTATATTTGCAGGACACTTTTGAATAAATGTACATAAACATCTTAGTGATATTTGGTGGACCCCTTTCTTTGAAAGTAAAGCATTCATAACCTAGAACCAGAAATAACGACACTGAGACTTGAATTTTGGCAGAAAATTGCTAGCTATTTATTTGTCCCTATCCATTAGGAAACCTGTAATAAAGAAATTAATTTAATATGCCGCTCCAGCTGGCATATGGTGGCGGCCCAAAAGAACGGCTCAATTAATCTAAATTAACCTTAAATAACTAACCCTATAAATTTACTAAAACTTACCATAAACCGGTAATAGGTGACAACTCAACCCCCACAGTGACTACCCACCGCTCCTGGGTGCCCTGCCGCTGCCTTCCCGGACGGGTGGTCAAGCGGCCATAAGTCGATGGAGGTGAGTGCACCTAAACCACAACAAACTGTAAAACACTACAGTTTTCCCTACAATACAAAACTGCCGTTCTTTTCCGCCAATATATAGCCAACGAAAACAGCCAACAACTTAAAGCCAAAGCACCACGTGCCAAAATTTCCTACTACCAGGGCGGGAGGGTGGGAAAGCAAATCACCAAGAGACTTAAGATGGCCTCACCTTCCCTATGTATATCAAACCCTCACCCTAAAGAAGGCTGTACTTTCCTCACAGCTAGGTCCACCCCTCCCCAGATGTTTAACTCTTTCCTCCCCTATATAGTCAATACTCTCTCCTAAACATCTTAGTGATATTTGGTGGACCCCTTTCTTTGAAAGTAAAGCATTCATAACCTAGAACCAGAAATAACGACACTGAGACTTGAATTTTGGCAGAAAATTGCTAGCTATTTATTTGTCCCTATCCATTAGGAAACCTGTAATAAAGAAATTAATTTAATATGCCGCTCCAGCTGGCATATGGTGGCCACCCAAAAGAACGGCTCAATTAATCTAAATTAACCTTAAATAACTAACCCTATAAATTTACTAAAACTTACCATAAACCGGTAATAGGTGACAACTCAACCCCCACAGTGACTACCCACCGCTCCTGGGTGCCCTGCCGCTGCCTTCCCGGACGGGTGGTCAAGCGGCCATAAGTCGATGGAGGTGAGTGCACCTAAACCACAACAAACTGTAAAACACTACAGTTTTCCCTACAATACAAAACTGCCGTTCTTTTCCGCCAACAGCGAAAGACTCATCCCCACAGTCTTTCGCACCGCCACCATAAACCTACCCTAACTCCCGCAAAGCGAAACCTAGATCCTCCAGAAACAACATCATCCCCTCATTGGATAGATGTACTCCATCGCGCCGGAAAAGGTGGCTGTCTCTGAACCGTATCCTCGGGTGGCGAACCACCCTCCCACCGTGGGACAGCACCCACTTTGCCACCGCTCCGTTCACCTTTTTCCGGGCCTCATCAATCTGGCGACCATCCGCCACACCCCTCCAACACAATCTTGGCACCATCATTGAAAAAACCAACACACAAGTGGTCCATGCCGCGGTCACACTTGCCAGATCATGTATCATGGCCCACCGCAGATCCAAGGATGTCCTCTTCCCCAGGTCGTTGCCACCTAGATGGACAACCAAAACCCTAGGGACTCCATGCTTGCTGGCCTGACTCACTAACCTACTCCTCAGCTCACCCCACATCATTCCTCGCCAGCCAAGCCATCTGACACCCTGTACTCCAAGCAATGCCTGAGACCCTTCCGAGGCTACAAACCTGGCCGCCCAGTAAATGTAAGAGTGGCCAACCACCCAAATGGTCAAATAGTCGTCAAACCATCCTGAAGGGAAAAAGAGGGGTAGAATTGATTACTAAGAGGCTTATTAATTGTTTATACTGAAGGATCTGCCAAAAAGAAAAACTTTAGATCTCGCTATTGCAGCAGTCACAGCCTAGCCGACTGCACCATGTTTCGTTGCCAATTTAAAGCGCAATTAAAGACACAAAGGGGGAAGATCAAATAAAAACAAACGAAATAAAAACAGGGAGGGGGGGGGGTATAAAATGGGAAACACATGTAATAACTCAGCTGGAGGTGAAAGCGTAAAGACCTGCTGAGGGACTCTGATTAGACCAGATTAGCCGAATTGTAGATTAGAATTCAGTCCGTCAAGTCAGGCAAAAAAATCGCAAAATAACTCCAGACCCCCGCTGCCGACTCATGCCAGCAACGGCGAGTAGCTAATCCCTGAGTAGGATAAAAAGGGGGGAAAACACCAACAAACGCACAACTCCACAAACTCACAGAACTGGAACAGCATAATACATTGCAAATAAACAAAGCACCAAGCGCAAACCGACCTCTCATGTGACGGGGCGAATATATCGTCTGTAACTTGACGACTTCCATCGCCCCACCGCCTGGATTTCAGTTCTGGAGCAACCCGCCGCAGCAGCCGACGTCGCTGCGCCTATACGAAAGGAATGGGTACCGAAAGCAGCGGGTGGGAGGCCCAAGCCCGCCAAACAACAACCCAGCATCCAACGGAACTGGTATTTCGTGACTGGCAGCCCGTCATAATGCAATAGCCAAGACCACTCCTTAACGGGTCGCACCACCACATATTGCATTGCCAGACCCACTGGGCAAACGCTTTCCTCTAGCGCTGGAACCATTGTAACCCAGCGCCCTCTCCCCACTTGATCCGTCTTGGAGCGCCGCAATCTGCACAGCAAGGACCTCTCACCCACTACCACGTCTCCGACCAGCATGCGCGAATCTGCTCTCTTGGAAGGCGCTACCAACTCAGAAACTCGAAAGGCCCCGTGGTAAGCCATTGAGAACGCCAAACTGAACAAAAGCGTCTCAAACCTGGACGACGCGACTCGCCCTACCGCCGCGATGACGGCCGGCAACAAAGCCGCATCGATGGGCCGCCTCCTATCTGGTGGCGACGGCGCAACTCGCGCCCACCCTTTCATTGCCTTCCGCAGAACCTCGCTTTTCGTTACGTCAGGGACGCCTCGCAGCTTGCAGAAAAATGAGACGCCAGCCAAGTACCGTGATACCACCGCTCCTGACCTACCGGAAACGTAAAGCTGCCACATAAAAGAAAGCATCAGCCGATGCCTGCTCTTACCTTGATGCTGACGACCCTGGACAAACTCCTCCCTCCCATTCACTCCAAGCTTGTCCGTACGCCTTGAGCGTGGCCGGCGCGATTGACCGCAACGCTAGACCCTCCAGTCCGGCCCGATCACCTGCCAAACATAACCAGGACAGTGAAAACCTTGCTCTTCGGCCTCGGGTGCCAAATCCCAAAATCTCTCCCACTGTCCACGCGACAACGCGTCTGCGATTCCGTTTTCCAAACCGGGCACGTGTTGAGCCCGGAACCATAGGTTCCTACGCAAGCATGTCAAAAGCAATTGTCCGAGCACCCGCAGAACCACTAGCGATTTCGCCCTCTGGTTATTAATCGCATGCACCACGCCCAGATTATCGCACCTAAACACTATGCTGCGGTTAGCCAACCGATCGCCCCAAACTTCCAACGCTACCATAATGGGAAAAAGCTCCAGCAGCACCAGATCTCTTGTAAGACCCTCGCTATGCCAGTTTTCCGGCCAAGATGCTGCACACCATGATCCCTCCAAAAAACAACCGAATCCAGAGGCACCTGCAGCATCGGTAAAAAGCTGCAAACGCTCGCTGTCTACGGCTGGCGCTTGCCATATGCTCACCCCGTTGAAATCCTCCAGGAACGAAGCCCAGACGGCCAAATCCCTTTTTAATTCAGAGGACAATCGAACGAAAGGATGCGGCCTGGCACACCCCGCCGTTGCCCTTTCGAGCTTCCGGCAGAAAACCCTGCCCATCAGTATTACCCGACAAGCAAAGTTCAGCATGCCCAGCAAGGACTGCGCCTGTCGCAGCGTGACTTTACGCGAGCCGTTGAAACGGCAAATGGTTTCGCGGAGCTTCGACACTTTGTCCTGGGGCAGGCGACACTCTCCCGCCACGGTGTCAATTTCAATCCCCAAAAATGATAGGCAGGAGTCCGGACCCTCCGTTTTGTCCCTGGCTACAGGAACACCGAAGTGGTAAAAAAGAGCCCGGGTGCTAAACAGCAAGTCGCCGCACCTTGTGTCATTAGCCGGACCCGCACATAGGAAATCATCGAGGTAATGTGCAACCCCGTGACCGCCTGACGCCGACTCCACGCACCAATGAAGAAAAGTGCTAAAGCGCTCGAAAAATGAGCATGAAACGGAACATCCCATCGGCAGACATTTGTCGATGAAATACTCCGCCCCAATCCGGAAACCCATAAAACGGAATGAGTCCGGATGCAATGGCAATAATCTAAAAGCTGACTCAACATCAATCTTAGCCATGAGGGCCCCGCTCCCGTAGCTGCGGACCATCTCCAGCGCCTCGTCAAATGACTGATACACCACCGAGCAATAAGCCGGTGGTATTGCGTCGTTGACCGATGCCCCTGGCGGGTAAGAAAGATGCTGGATGAGCCGAAAAGCGCCTGGAGTCTTCTTCGGTACCACCCCGACCGGGGAGATGACCAAGTCATCCACCGGGGGTGACTTAAACGGCCCCTCCATCCTGCCCAACCTGACCTCCTTATCCACTTTCTCCCGTAGCACCGTCGGCAAGGCTCGGGCAGACTGGAGGTTCCTATGCGCGCGCACTGACACTTCGCTTGCAACAGGCAAGCGAAAACCAAACTTAAAACCGTCTAACAAAAATTTTGCATCCCTTTTATTTGGATACAGATCCAACCACTTGCCCATCGTTTCCAGCTTAACTGGCGTTGGGGCTCTGCTGAGCGGTCCCGCTCGCGGCCTGCTTCGGGTATGCCTGTTTTCCCCGATTTCCCTGTCGCCCCCCTTTGAAACAAGAGGAGGCTGGGTGGGCTCCTCCACACTGCTGGCAGGAGTGACGAAAACGACACTGCTTGCCAAAGGAACATGCTCCGCTGTTAAAAGCGAAGCATTTCCCTCGAGGGGCAGACCGCCCGCCCACGCGAGCGGCCAATCCGCCTGTCCTGGCAAATCCCCCGTCTGCGCCCGGCCCCTGGGCTGATGACCCCGCGCGACGCCCACCTGCTCCCTGTTTCTGGGGTTCCTCCTCCTGCTGGGATGCCCGGGTCACTTTGAGCCAGACCTCCACGTCCTTGAACCCAAAATCCATGACCCGCAGCCCGTCCTGTTTCTCCCGAAACTCTTGGTCATACCGCCGCCATTCCGAGCCCGAGGACGTACGCTGCATGTCGTGGACGAGATGCAGGTACCGGATAATATTCATGTGCTCTTCCGGCCTATCCTCCAAATAGCATGCCGCAAACACCCAGAAACCGGCCAGCCAATTATCAAAAGACCGGAAAACCTCTGTCCCCATGCCCTTCTTAGCGGCCGCCGCTTTGTAGTCCTTCTTCATGGCCTTAGTCAAGACGAATAAGTCCACGAAGTCACCCCTACGTATCTTCTTGCGGCAGCTGTCTCGCAGCCCCCGCATAACTGCGGTGTACTCGCAGCGCACTACCCCAGGCAGATCGCGCCGCTTCTTTGCCCTACGCTCCTCCTCGCTAACTCGCTTGCGCCGCTTACGCCTCTTCTGCTGTTTTGCTGCCCGCTTGGCAAATTTTTCGGCCTCTTTCCTTGCCCTAGAAGTACTGTCTGCGTCGGACGCTTGTGACGCCAAAGAAGAGGAAGAGGAGGAAGACGAAGAGCTATGCGAACTCGAGCTCGTGGTGGAACTTGATATAGACTGTACCAACTCACCGGATGCCATCGACCCCTCCGACCCGGAGTCTTCGTTTCCTTCAGCCCAACCATCGTCCTCCACGAAATCTGCCGAATCCTCTTCATCTCGGCCCTCTGTGGAAGACAAAGCAGAAGAGGGCCCGGCCTGTGCTTGCGGCGCACGCCGTGCCCCCCGTGTGGCATGCGGAGTGAGCGCGCGCCCCTGCTGCTCCCGGTCCGACCTTAGCTCCAGCTCCGCAGCAGCGGCCCCCAGCTCTCGGCAGGCTCGTGCCACTCGCTGCGCCGCTGAGGCCCTCCGATTGCCAGACCCCCTGCCCCCTGCAGACTGGCCGAAATCCGCCATCGCCCTAGGGGAGGCCACTGCAGCTAACGGCCCCAGAGCCTCCACCACCGTGGCCAGCGCCGACGCTATGGCCCCAGGAGGATCACGCTTGGCGCGACCCCCGTCAACGCCGCCCGAATGACGACCGGTCCTCGGTTGGGTGCGAGCCCGCGCCTGCCGACCGGCCGATGCGATCCGGGGACCTTGCCCCTCCTGTTCCGACATGAAAGCAAGTGCCCCCCGACTGGACCAATCGCTCCCTACTTCTGATCCTTCGCCCTCCCTCCCTAACAAAGCCGAAGAATCCCCCGGTCCAGGGGAGGACCCGCTGTCGTGCGCAGCGGCCCGTGCCGCGGCCCTGCGGCCGCTGACCCATTCCCTGTCTCCCCTCCGCCCGCGGGACCCCCTGCGTCCCGCCTCTGCAGTGTTGGTGTGGGGAGTCACAGGGACCCGTTGCGCACCCACCTGACCTGCGGAGTGCGCACGCGCATGCTGCTCCCGGCCACCCCTTGCTGCCGTGGCCCCATCTCCTGATGTGAACCTTATGCGCCCAGCGCTGCCTACCCGAGGCACGCGCTGCACCCCCCTATTGTGACCCCTCCCAAACTGGGTGGCCGGTGTGTTGGCGGCGCCGCTGCGCGCACACGTGCGCGGCCGGCGCCGTCCGGAGCGAGCGTGGGCGCGCGCGCACTCCGTGCGCGCGTCCCACCTCTTCCCGACATCGGGCTCTCGCACTGCTCCTCCTCCTCGGCCGCCGCGCGAGGCTCCTGCACAGGCCCCGCGCGGCGACCGCCAGCTCCCTCTCCCGTCCTCTCCCCCCGCCCGGCACGAGCATTCGGCCGTGGCGAGGAAGGAGAGCTAGGGCCTGCAACCACCGGGCGCCCCCCGCGGCGCGCACGCGCGCGCCCGCGGGCGCCCGACATGATCCCGGGCTCGGCGGCTCCCGGAGGGGACGGCCGCCGCCCGCCGAACCTCGAGCGGCTTGAAGGGACCCCTGGTCCCCCACGCCGCCCTCGCCCGGCCGGTGTGCCCGACTCGGCTGCCGGCGGCGAGCCCGCCCGGGCCCCGCTTGTGTTGTTTGCGGCCGTGTTTGATGAGGCCCTAGGGGACGGAGCCCCGTCCCTCATGCTGCCCACTGCCGCCTCAGGGCCCGCTCGTCCGTCTGACCCACGGTACCGAGCCGGGGCCCTTAGCACACGCTGGGGGCGAGCAGACATCTCAGCAGATAATAATAATAGGAGGGGAGAAGGAGTATAACAATAAGGTAGGGGTTATTCTGGAGAGGAGGAGTATTACAAAAGGTGAGGGTTATTCTGTGTACTGTTAGCACAGTAAGTGAGAAAAACAAAGTTGCTTGCACTGCAGCACTCACCTAAAAGCAAATCACCAAGAGACTTAAGATGGCCTCACCTTCCCTATATATATCAAACCCTCCCCCTAAAGAAGGCTGTACTTTCCTCACAGCTAGGTCCACCCCTCCCCAGATGTTTAACTCTTTCCTCTCCTATATAGTCAATACTCTCTCCATATCTTACTTTTTTTAAAGTGCAGCAATTCTGGGCGCTGTGTTCGGTCCACCCCTGCATTTGTAAGGCTGCTTTGCAGTGGGGAGGGAGGATACTGGCGGATAAGTGCTCGGAGTCCGACTAACTCCATAAAGGACCATGGAAGGAGGAGCTGTCGTGGCTGGGCATGCGCAGCAGCCCTCCTCCCCATTAGCCATATTTGTTAGGGGCAGCAAGGAGCATCTAGTCTGAAGCTGACTTACCCACACTCCCCAACGCCGCGACCCAGAGGACTGACTATGCATCCGCCTCGGCGCTCTCACATGCGGCTCTGCTCAGATGTGCAAGAGCTGATCCGCCGGCGATGCCGACGTTCGGGTGCCCCACTGACCACCACTGTTAGCTGAGCCTGCCCCTAGCGTCGGCAATTGCCTAGTCTGCCTACAGCTAGTGCCAGCTCTGCTTCCAGTACATCAGCGTCTCTCTCACACTGCATGGAGGATGCAGTGTGCGGTCTTTCACCTGACCGCACATGGGGGGTCATTCCGAGTTGTTCGCTCGTTGCCGATTTTCACTATATTGCGATTAGTCGCTTACTGCGCATGCGCAAGGTTCGCAGAGCGCATGCGGTTAGTTATTTTACACAAAAGTTAGGTATTTTACTCACGGCATAACGAGGATTTTTCATCGTTCTGGTGAGCGTACTGTGATTGACAGGAAGTGGGTGTTTCTGGGCGGAAACTGGCCGTTTTCTGGGAGTGTGCGAAAAAACGCTGGCGTTTCTGGGAAAAACGCGGGAGTGTCTGGAGAAACGGGAGAGTGTCTGGGCGAACGCTGGGTGTGTTTGTGACGTCAAACCAGGAACGAAACTGCCTGAACTGATCGCAATGGCAGAGTAAGTCTCGAGCTACTCAGAAACTGCTAAGAAATTTCTATTCGCAATTCTGCTAATCTTTCGTTCGCAATTCTGCTATGCTAAGATACACTCCCAGAGGGCGGCGGCTTAGCGTGTGCAATGCTGCTAAAAGCAGCTAGCGAGCGAACAACTCGGAATGAGGGCGATTGCTCCTCCAGTATAGTGGCGCCTCTCATGTTTGGGGGGGCGTGCTGCCCCCTTGCCCTTCCCATTCTGACGTCTCAGGTGACCACTATAATAAACTAACATGTATAATACAAAATTTTTTAATAAAACACATGATAGTATTATTTAAATAATCACCAGCTATGACAGTTGGTGAATAATAGCTGATAAATGGGCCCCTATGTCTGCTGCCACATCTAACCAAGCTGCCCTTGTCTTTGTCCAGTTACTTACACTTATTCAATGGTATCTGCTGCTGGTTATTTCTCCTCCTGCCGGTGAGCTGCCAGTAAGCTGCTGGTGAGCAGTTGGTGACCTGTGTGTGTTTCCAGGTCTCTGAAGGAGAATGAGGGAGGCAGCAGCAAAGCCAAGCAATAGGCAGTTGATACAATTATGACATCACAGCATGACCTCACAGACCCCCCCTCCCCCACCAGACTGGCTAGGACTGGATTGAGGTGCCTGTTGTCTTTTGCATGACTGACATAAGGTAAATGTGATATCACACCAGAGCTGGCCCTGGGCATAGGCAAACTAGGCAACTGCCTAGGGCATTTGGCATGCCTAGGGGCACAAGCAGCTTCTGCTGATTAAAATGATATGCAGCATGCCTATATTCTGTGTGTAGCATTTCGTATGCAGATACAGCCACAGTCGCACACAGTATATTAGCATGCAGCATATCATTTTAATCAGCAGAAGCTGCATGTGCATCCTAGCCACATAGCAATGCAACTAAGATAAATTTTCATCAAAAACAGGCATATGCCGTTAACAGAGTTTCCAGCTGACGTACGCCAGACATCTCCTGCTGCATGGCGCACTGAGGCAAGATTTATGAGGACACATCTGTATCCAAGCAGAGGCAGAGGTCACAGTGTTAGTGGCCATGTGAGTGCTGTGTGCGGGTGGGTTGGTTGTGTAATAGTGTTCGGCATATGTGTAAGGGGCAATAAGTGTATAAGGGCATTAATAAAGTTTGGCATAATCTGTAAGGCACATAATGCTTATAAGGACATTAATAATGTGTGTCATATATGTAAGGGGCATTACTGTGTGGTATTATGTGTATAAATGCATTACTAATGTGTGGCATTATGTGTGTACGATGCTCTATTGTGTGGCGTAACATATAGAAACGGCACTACTGTGTGGTCTAGTGTGAATAAAGAGCAATATGGTGTGGTGTAATGTGCATAAGGAGCAATTCAGTGTGATGTAATGTAAATAAGGGACACTACTGTGAGGAGTAACGTATATAAGGTAAAGTGGTACTACTGTGTGATGTAACATGGACACTATCACATGATAAATTGTGAATAAAGTTGCACTACTGGGTAGCATAATTTGAACTGGGGGCACTATTGTGTGGCCATGCCCCTTGCCAGCAAAAACACACACCTTTTTGGGCTGTGTGCCAGATGTGCGCAATGTTCCTGTTTAAAATATAGGGGGTGGGAACACCAAAATAAGGACTGCTATGGGTGAGGGGTGATGGTGCTGGCAGAGCCGGCCATAGGCATAGGCAAACTAGGCAATTGCCTAGGGCATTTGATATGCCTAGGGGCATCAGCAGCTTCTGCTGATTAAAATGATATGCGGCATGCCTATATTCTGTGTGTAACATTTCATATGCAGATACAGCCACAGTCTCACACAGTATATAGGCATGCTGCATATCAGTTTAATCAGCAGAAGCTGCTTGTGCATCCTAGCCACATAGCAATGCAAATAAGATGCATTTTCATTTAAAAAAAGGTGCCCGACGTTAGCATTGATGCAAGATTTGTGAGGACACATCTGTATCCAAGCAGAGGCAGAGGTCACAGTGTTAGTGGCAGTGTGAGTGCTATGTGCATGTGAGTGGGTTGGTTGTGCAGTAGTGTTTGAAATATGTGTAAGGAGCATTATGTGTGTCATGTAAAAATGCATTAATAATGTGCAACATATGTGTAAAGGGGCACTATGTGTGTCATTAGGTGTATAAGGGCATTTATAATGTGCAGCACATGTGTAACAGGGTACTACTGTATATGTGTCATTATGTGTATAGGGGCACTAATAATGTGCAGCAAATGTGTAGGGGGCACTATGTGTGTCATTATGTTTATAAGGGCATTAATAATGTGCGGTATATGTGTAAGGGACATTATGTGTAAAAGGGCATTAATAAAGGTTGTCATAATGTGTAAGGCACATTTTGTTTATAAGGACATTAACGTGTCTCATATGTGTAAGGGGCATTACTGTGTGAAATTGTGTATAAATGTATTACTAATATGTGGCATTATGTGTATAAGGTGCTGTACTATGTGGCGTTGCGTATAGAAAGGGCACTACTGTGTCGTCTAATGTGAATACAGAGCAATAGGGTGTGGTGTAATGTGAATAAGGAGCAATTCAGTGTGATGTAATGTGAATAAGGGGCTCTACTGTGAGGAGTAACATTTATAAGGTAAAGTGATACTACTGTGGGATGTAATATGAATTATGGACACTATCGCATGATAAAATGTGAATAAAGTTGCAGCACTGTGTGGCGTAATTGGAATTGGGGTTACTATTGTGTAGCCATGCCCCTTGCCAGCAAAAACACACCCCTTTTTGGGCTGTGCGCCAAATGTGCAAACTGTTCCTATTTAAAATATAGGGGGTAAAAACACCAAAATAAGGACTGCTATGGTTGAGGGGTGATGGTGCTGGGAAAGAGGTGCAAGGTCAGATGCGGAACCAGCGGTGGTGCTAGGGGGCACCAGCCAAAATCTTGCCTAGGGCTTCATATTGGTTAGGGCCGGCTCTGGGTGCTGGGAAGGGGATGCAGGGTCAGAGGTGGAACTAGCGGTGGTGCTAGGGGGCACCAGCCAAAATCTTGCCTAGGGCATCATTTTGATTAGGGCCGGCTCTGTATCACACCTTATTTAAAGCTATTAACATCAGAATATTAGTTATTATATTATTTTTATGACAGGGTTTCCTTATTCATCTTTAACTATGTGAGACTTTGTATAAATCCAATTTTCAGTGTGCTTACATTGTTTTTTAATGTTACAGTGTATCCGCAATAACCTCAATTAAGGATAAAACACTGCCTGCTTCAGAAGTATTGGGCTTCTGTTAATTAAACATGATATTGGCCATAAGACTCAACACAACAATTCTCTCCCCTGTTAGACTCTGCAGGGAAGCTATAGAAAGTGGTTACTTGATGGCTGCTCCCCTGCTGTTGCTGTCTGCCGCGGTTCCTCTCCCATAGTGAAAGGTAGGCCCCATTTTTCTGAACATCAGGGCCTGGTACGGGTGTCCCCTTTGACCCCTCCTGTCGGCGGGCCTGCAAGGGTCTCTGTGTCTGCTTCTGTTCGCAAGTGCGTGAACACAACCTTGCTTTACTCGGTGCCAGTGGGTGGGTACTGTGACAAGGATCACACACACGGGGACTCATATGAACACCTTCGGTGTTTATTTTGCACAGCAGGTCACCACATAGCAAGTTAAGTCCATATGCAGTCGGTATTACAGGCAGTAGCATACAGGCACTCGCAGCATAGCAGACTCTTGATAGGCTCCAGTTGTCCCTAGTCTAACCCACACACCCCGGCCTATCACTTGGGTAGCTAGTCCACCATCAAGAGCAAGGTGACTCTGCCCTGGAAACCCTTATATCAGGAGATCCCAGGTGCTGCTGATCACACACCTGGGATTCTGCTACTGCTTCCAAAACCTGGTCTGGATCCTCCACATTACTTTCACATGGAAAAATGCTATCTCTGCCACAGTACTAATTCCAAATGTTCCCGTATGCAGCGCACTTGCACTTTCAAAGGGGGCGTGGATATGTCTCCTGGATTTGGCCACGCCACCCAGTGCCCGAGCCTCATTCAGCTCTCAGCTTCCATACATGGCATATATCAGAGTGCCTCTGCCCTCATCCATCCTGTCTCTACACAAGATGATGTTGTTCTCACTCTGCATCAGCATGAATATATCTGTGCAATAATACTGTGTCCACACTAGATAGGGTTAGATACAGTATAAATCATTATCCATAAGTCACACCTCATCATAGCTACTCTCAGAGTAGGTAAAATTATTTTTTTATTTTACAATGAAAGACAAACATGCATGTGCTATAAAATACTAGAGCTAAGGTAATCACATATTATTACATATAAAAAGTAGAGATGAGCGGATTCGGGTCTCAGAGAACCGAACCGTACCGAACTTCACGCTCTGAACCCGGCTCCGAGCCCGGCTCTGGTTTTCCAGCCTGACTCGGAAACCTGAACGAGGCAAAACGTCATCATCCCGCTGACGGATTCTTGCGGGATTTGGATTCCATATAAGGAGCCGCGCGTCGCGGCCATTTTCACTCCAGTCCTAGAGAGTTTAGCGAGAGGACGTGTGTCCGTCCTCAGTGTCTGTGTGGGGGCGGGAAAGTGGAGTGGCGAGTCTTGTGCTGTGTTGTGCTGCTCAGTCCAGTCCAGTGTAGTCAGTGTATTGTGCTGCATCAGTCCAGCCAGTCACAGTGTAGGTGTCCTCTGCTGCTATATGTCCCCAGTGCTGCTGGCTGCTGTATAAGTCCCTTGCATTTTTGCTGTGTTGTCTTGCATCAGACCAGGGGTAGTGTCTTGTGCAGCATCAGTCCAGTGACCAGTCACAGTGGTGGTGTCCTCTGCTGCCATATATCCAGTGTAGCTGTATAAGTCCCTTTCAGTGGTGCTGTGTTGTCCTGTATCAGACCAGTGGTAGTGTCCTGGCCATCAGTCATTCCAGTGACCAGGCAGTCACAGTGGTATACGCTGCTGCTATATGTCCACTGCTGATGTATAATAATAATAATAACAACAACAACAACAACAAGTCCCTCACAGTGTTGCTGTGTTGTGCTGCATCAGACCAGTGGTCGTGTCCTGGCCATTAGTCATTCCAGTGACCAGGCAGTCACAGTGGTATATACTGCTGGTAAATGTCCACTGCTGACGTATAATAATAATAATAATAAAAACAACAAGTCCCTCACAGTGTTGCTGTGTTGTCCTGCATCAGACCAGTGGTAGTGTTCTGTGCATCAGCCATCAGTCATTCCTCTGCCGCATATTGTGTTATATAACTCCAGAAAAATAATGGAGAACAAAAATTTGGAGGATAAAATAGGAAAAGATCAAGAACCACTTCCTCCTAGTGCTGAAGCTGCTGCCACTAGCCATGACATAGATGATGAAATGCCATCAACATCGTCTGCCAAGGCCAATGCCCAATGTGATAGTAGAGGGCATGTAAAATCCAAAAAGCCAAAGTTCAGTAAAAAAGACCCAAAAAAAGAAATTTAAATGGTCTGAGGAGAAACATAAACTTGCCAATATGCCATTTACGACACAGAGTGGCAAGGAACGGCTGAGCCTATGTTCATGACTAGTGGTTCAGCTTCACATGATGATAGAAGCCCTCACAACTGAGGCCTTGACACTTATGTTGGTGTTAGATGTGCGTCCGGTATCCGCCATTAGTGCAGTGGGATTTAGACAATTGATGGAGGTATTGTGTCCCCGGTACCAAATCCCATCTAGATTCCACTTCACTAGGCAGGCGATAGCGAGATTTTGCCACTTAATCCCAGTGATTTGGACATATAATTATTAATTATAGTGATCTTGCCAATTAATTCCAGTAATTTGGGCATATAATTCCAGTGATTTGGACGTATAATTATTAATTACAGTGATCTTGCCAATTAATTCCAGTGATTTGGACGTACAATTACAGTGATCTTGCCAATTAATTCTAGTGATTTGGACATATAATTCCAGTGATTTGGATGTATAATTATTAATTACAGTGATCTTGCCAATAAATTCCAGTGATTTGGACGTATAATTACAGTGATTTGGACGTATAATTATTAATTCCAGTGATCTTGCCAATTAATTCCAGTGATCTTGCCAATTAATTCCAGTGATTTGGACATATAATTCCAGTGATTTGGACGTATAATTCCAGTGATTTGGACATATAATTCCAGTGATTTCAGTGATTTGGACATATAATTCCAGTGATTTGGACGTATAATTCCAGTGATTTGGACATATAATTCCAGTGATTTGGACGTATAATTCCAGTGGGAATTGTTTGTGTCGCTTGGCCATACAGCTACCTCATTGCACCTCTTCGACATCTTTGCATGAGGTGCTGTTGGGGCCTAGTTTTTGAAAAGTGCTATCCTGTGTGACACTGCCGTATGAGTCCAGGGGTACTGGTGTATTAGTCCTGGGGTACTGCCGTATAAATCCACCAATTGCAGACTTTTTAAAAAGTGACTGGAGCGTGCTGGAGATGCTGTCAGTGGACCGAACAATTGCCGCCCACTCTCGACATTCAGCCACTGCGTGACACGACTAGATGGGCCAGGTGGTTGTGTCGCTTAGCTTAGTCATACAGCAACCTCGGTGCACCTTTTTTTCTTCTTTGCATCATGTGCTTTTAGGGGCCTTTTTTTTTATATTTGCCCTTCTGTCTGCCACTGCAGTGCCGCGCCTAGATGGTCCAATTGTTTGTGTCGCTTGGCTTAGTCATACATCTACCTCATTGCAATTCATTTTCTTCTTTGCATGATGTGCTGTTTGGGGCCTTTTTTTTATATCTGCCCTCCTGTCTGACACTGCAGTGCCACTCCTAGATGGGCCAGGTGTTTGTGTTGTCCACTTGTGTCGCTTAGCTTTGTCATCCAGCAACCTCGGTGCAACCTTTTGGCTTAAAAACAATATTGTGAGGTGTTCAGAATAGACTGGAAAATGAGTGGAAATGATTGTTATTGAGGTTAATAATACCGTAGGAGCAAAATTACCCCCAAATTCTGTGATTTTAGCTGTTTTTATGTTTTTATAAAAAAAATCATCCAGATCCAAAACCAAAACACGAAAGGGTGGTTTTGGCAAAACCAAGCCAAAACCAAAACACGAAAGTGGAATTAAAACCAAAACCAAAACACAAAACACGAAAAGCGCCAGCCGCACATCTCTAGACTATATGAGGTTTATACATTTACCTAATCAGCCTCGCACAGGCTTTCTGGACCTGAGTGGAGTGTTCACCTGGTCCTGATACAAGGTGCGGCTGAGTGTTTTAGATTTACATCACTTTAGGGGGGTAATGCAGACCTGATCACTCGCTAGCGTTTTTTGCAGCGTTGCGATCAGGTCAGAACGGGTACAAAGCGGATCGTTGCGGTGCGATGGGTTTTACGAAGAATCCATTCGCACAGCTGATCGCAAGGAGATTGACAGGAAGAAGGAGTTTGTGGGTGGCAAATGTCCATTTTCGGCGAGTGGTTGGACAAACGCAGGCGTGTCCAAGAGTTTGCAGGGCAGGTGTCTGACGTCAATTCCGGCCCCGGATAGGCTGATGTGATCGCAGCGGCTGAGTAAGTTCTGGGCAACTCGAAAACTGCACATGCGATCGCACACTTGCACAGCTAAAATACACTCCCCGATCGGCGGTGACAATGCAAACGCAGTACTACAAAAAACAGCTAGCGAGCGATCAGGTCTGAATTACCCCCTAGGGCAGTTAAGAAAACGCAATCTCATTTGATATGTTGTGGTAACCATGAGTTGGGCTTGTGACCTGGGGCTGAGAGCTGGGGGTCATTGGAATATGTTGCTGTAGGGATGGACATTGAAAGCCCATCATCGAATAGTGGATGGGCTTCCACCATCGAATGTTCCGATGCAATGGTAGTTAACCATCACATTAAAAGAATTCAATGGTAAAACCATTGCGATGTTTGCGCAATTTTCTAAGTTCACGCATGCGCCATAGGCCACACTAGGGCTAGAGGTGGGACTGAAGGCGGAGCCCAGACCAGAGACAGGCTATTACAAGAGGAGGCGGAGCAGCTGCAGCACTGGACACAGCCACCGATCCAGTAACCTGAGTGACTCTGCGGCCAGTTATCTAAATGACGCCACGGACATGGAGGAGAGTGACACAGCCATGCTTCCATTGCTGCTGCTGCAGTGGCAAGAGCTGTGCTCTGATTGGTTCTCACAGTGTCAGAGAGCCAATCACAGCATATAATCTGCTCTGTTGCCTAGCAGCAGCCTGGGAGAGGGGAGGGACCGAGCAGGTCACATCTGAGGCACAGAGAAAACTTCCAATGTGTCACCAAGATGTTCACCTGATGCAGGGAACAGCAGCAACAAAGGAGCAGGGGCAGAGCAGCTTTCAGTGTGCAAGTCAGCTAACCATCGGAAAACCATCAAATTATTACCATTCGATGGTAGCAAACATCAGATTGCCACCATCGAATGGTAAAAACGCTAACATCACAACAAAGACATCGATGGTTGCTAACCATCACAATTCTATGTACATCCCTATGTTGCTGTGCCTTACCACAGGTACAATCACCTGTGTGTATGGAGTCATTGGAACTAATAGTTTCCATCCGCACCCCACTCCACTTCAAATGCTTTTACTAATGTTCTGTAGCTGCATGATTTTTAAAACCAATGGGTAGGAGGCCTTATATAATAGTTCATAGCAGACATGAGATGAGTGGCCCCCCAAGAGAGAGAAAAGCTGTCGGTATGCTGGCGCCGGTTTGCTGGTTGTCGGGAGCCCGGCCGCCGGCAAACTGAAGACCACCCGTGAGGTGTGGGGGCAGGGCCGGCGCTACCACTAGGCAGCTTTAGGCAGCTGCCTATGGGCGGCGACCACTGGAGGGCGGCACCGCACAGTCAGTTCATGAGAGAACGCTTTCTTTATCATCCTGCCGTCCCCCCACCTCCGCGATAGCAGCACCCGGCATAGATATATCGTCGCCCCGCATTGTGGAATGTTCAGTCAGCTGCCGCATGTGCCCACGGTTCCCCTGCGATTGACTCCAGCGTCATGATGCCGCTCCCCCCCACAAACCCCCCAGCGATTGGGCCTCCTGTCACTTACTCGCTTCGCTGCCGCATCTCGTTATCCGCCCCCCCCCCCCCCCCGCGCGCTCGCGATCGCCTTCCACCCGCAATTCGGCTCTCGCTCCAGAGTGTTGGCAGATGCTGCCGCCTCCCCCCGTTCTTGCATCTTGGTACTAGCTCCGCCTAAGGCACGGACTTCTGCTATCAGGGATAGCAGAAATGGAAAGTGTCTCTCTCCCTGCACTCTCGTTTCTCCCTCTACATGCACGGGATCTCCACTGTGCTCAGGGCTTGGTGAGTCAAGTCTCTGAAACCCATCTTGTTGTATAAAGCAATTGCTCATGCATCCTGGCAATGTATATTTTCACTGTATTATTTTACTAGAGCGATATATATTGTGTGTGTGTATATATATATATATATATATATATATATATATATAACAAATTATGCAGAGGTATGATATTTTTTTCTTCCCCCGAATTGATCACTGTCGCTGGCAATGATCAGGCAGCCTGTGGCACCCACCCCCCTTCTATCCAGCGGCTGTGGCTTGCACTGTCTCCCTCCCGGAGCCCCAACACTATCCCACCTGGAAGCTATGTCTTATACAGTGCTCTCCCACCCCGCAGCTACACTGTGTCTCCCCCCCCCACCCCATCCCCCCCCCCCCCCTACTAGACCAGGCGCAGACGCCCAGGTGTGCAGGACAGGGAACCGAAGGTGTCACATAAATGGCAGCATATGTGTACAGCATGCAGGGGGGTAAGGGATAGAGATGAGCGCCGGAAATTTTTCGGGTTTTGTGTTTTGGTTTTGGGTTCGGTTCCGCGGCCGTGTTTTGGGTTCGACCGCGTTTTGGCAAAACCTAACCGAATTTTTTTTGTCGGATTCGGGTGTGTTTTGGATTCGGGTGTTTTTTTCCAAAAAACCTAAAAAACAGCTTAAATCATAGAATTTGGGGGTCATTTTGATCCCAAAGTATTATTAACCTCAAAAACCATCATTTCCACTCATTTTCAGTCTATTCTGAATACCTCACACCTCACAATATTATTTTTAGTCCTAAAATTTGCACCGAGGTCGCTGGATGACTAAGCTCAGCGACCCTAGTGGCCGACACAAACACCTGGCCCATCTAGGAGTGGCACTGCAGTGTCACGCAGGATGTCCCTTCCAAAAAACCCTCCCCAAACAGCACATGACGCAAAGAAAAAAAGAGGCGCAATGAGGTAGCTGTGTGAGTAAGATAAGCGACCCTAGTGGCCGACACAAACACCGGGCCCATCTAGGAGTGTCACTGCAGTGTCACGCAGGATGGCCCTTCCAAAAAACCCTCCCCAAACAGCACATGACGCAAAGAAAAAAAGAGGCGCAATGAGGTAGCTGTGTGAGTAAGATAAGCGACCCTAGTGGCCGACACAAACACCGGGCCCATCTAGGAGTGTCACTGCAGTGTCACGCAGGATGTCCCTTACAAAAAACCCTCCCCAAACAGCACATGACGCAAAGAAAAAAAGAGGCGCAATGAGGTAGCTGTGTGAGTAAGATAAGCGACCCTAGTGGCCGACACAAACACCGGGCCCATCTAGGAGTGGCACTGCAGGATGGCCCTTCCAAAAAACCCTCCCCAAACAGCACATGACGCAAAGAAAAATTAAAGAAAAAAGAGGTGCAAGATGGAATTGTCCTTGGGCCCTCCCACCCACCCTTATGTTGTATAAACAGGACATGCACACTTTAACCAACCCATCATTTCAGTGACAGGGTCTGCCACACGACTGTGACTGATATGACGGGTTGGTTTGGACCCCCACCAAAAAAGAAGCAATTAATCTCTCTTTGCACAAACTGGCTCTACAGAGGCAAGATGTCCACCTCATCATCATCCTCCGATATATCACCGTGTACATCCCGCTCCTCACAGATTATCAATTCGTCCCCACTGGAATCCACCATCTCAGCTCCCTGTGTACTTTGTGGAGGCAATTGCTGCTGGTCAATGTCTCCGCGGAGGAATTGATTATAATTCATTTTAATGAACATCATCTTCTCCACATTTTCTGGATGTAACCTCGTACGCCGATTGCTGACAAGGTGAGCGGCGGCACTAAACACTCTTTCGGAGTACACACTTGTGGGAGGGCAACTTAGGTAGAATAAAGCCAGTTTGTGCAAGGGCCTCCAAATTGCCTCTTTTTTCTGCCAGTATAAGTACGGACTGTGTGACGTGCCTACTTGGATGCGGTCACTCATATAATCCTCCACCATTCTTTTAATGTTGAGAGAATCATATGCAGTGACAGTAGACGACATGTCCGTAATCGTTGTCAGGTCCTTCAGTCCGGACCAGATGTCAGCATCAGCAGTCGCTCCAGACTGCCCTGCATCACCGCCAGCGGGTGGGCTCGGAATTCTGAGCCTTTTCCTCGCACCCCCAGTTGCGGGAGAATGTGAAGGAGGAGATGTTGACAGGTCGCGTTCCGCTTGACTTGACAATTTTCTCACCAGCAGGTCTTTCAACCCCAGCAGACTTGTGTCTGCCGGAAAGAGAGATCCAAGGTAGGTTTTAAATCTAGGATCGAGCACGGTGGCCAAAATGTAGTGCTCTGATTTCAACAGATTGACCACCCGTGAATCCTTGTTAAGCGAATTAAGGGCTCCATCCACAAGTCCCACATGCCTAGCGGAATCGCTCCGTGTTAGCTCCTCCTTCAATGTCTCCAGCTTCTTCTGCAAAAGCCTGATGAGGGGAATGACCTGACTCAGGCTGGCAGTGTCTGAACTGACTTCACGTGTGGCAAGTTCAAAGGGCATCAGAACCTTGCACAACGTTGAAATCATTCTCCACTGCGCTTGAGACAGGTGCATTCCACCTCCTATATCGTGCTCAATTGTATAGGCTTGAATGGCCTTTTGCTGCTCCTCCAACCTCTGAAGCATATAGAGGGTTGAATTCCACCTCGTTACCACTTCTTGCTTCAGATGATGGCAGGGCAGGTTCAGTAGTTTTTGGTGGTGCTCCAGTCTTCTGTACGTGGTGCCTGTACGCCGAAAGTGTCCCGCAATTCTTCTGGCCACCGACAGCATCTCTTGCACGCACCTCTCGTTTTTTAAATAATTCTGCACCACCAAATTCAAGGTATGTGCAAAACATGGGACGTGCTGGAATTTGCCCATATTTAATGCACACACAATATTGCTGGCGTTGTCCGATGCCACAAATCCACAGGAGAGTCCAATTGGGGTAAGCCATTCCGCGATGATCTTCCTCAGTTGCCGTAAGAGGTTTTTAGCTGTGTGCGTATTCTGGAAAGCGGTGATACAAAGCGTAGCCTGCCTAGGAAAGAGTTGGCGTTTGCGAGATGCTGCTACTGGTGCCGCCGCTGCTGTTCTTGCGGCGGGAGTCCATACATCTACCCAGTGGGCTGTCACAGTCATATAGTCCTGACCCTGCCCTGCTCCACTTGTCCACATGTCCGTGGTTAAGTGGACACTGGGTACAGCTGCATTTTTTAGGACACTGGTGACTCTTTTTCTGAGGTCTGTGTACATTTTCGGTATCGCCTGCCTAGAGAAATGGAACCTAGATGGTATTTGGTACCGGGGACACAGTACCTCCAACAAGTCTCTAGTTGGCTCTGCAGTAATGATGGATACCGGAACCACGTTTCTCACCACCCAGGATGCCAAGGCCTCAGTTATCCGCTTTGCAGTAGGATGACTGCTGTGATATTTCATCTTCCTCGCAAAGGACTGTTGAACAGTCAATTGCTTACTGGAAGTAGTACAAGTGGGCTTACGACTTCCCCTCTGGGATGACCATCGACTCCCAGCAGCAACAACAGCAGCGCCAGCAGCAGTAGGCGTTACACGCAAGGATGCATCGGAGGAATCCCAGGCAGGAGAGGACTCGTCAGAATTGCCAGTGACATGGCCTGCAGGACTATTGGCATTCCTGGGGAAGGAGGAAATTGACACTGAGGGAGTTGGTGGGGTGGTTTGCCTGAGCTTGGTTACAAGAGGAAGGGATTTACTGGTCAGTGGACTGCTTCCGCTGTCGCCCAAAGTTTTTGAACTTGTCACTGACTTATTATGAATGCGCTGCAGGTGACGTATAAGGGAGGATGTTCCGAGGTGGTTAACGTCCTTACTCCTACTTATTACAGCTTGACAAAGGCAACACACGGCTTGACACCTGTTGTCCGCATTTCTGTTAAATTACTTCCACACCGAAGAGCTGATTTTTTTGGTATTTTCACCAGGCATGTCAGTGGCCATATTCCTCCCACGGACAACAGGTGTCTCCCCGGGTGCCTGACTTAAACAAACCACCTCACCATCAGAATCCTCCTGGTCAATTTCCTCCCCAGCGCCAGCAACACCCATATCCTCCTCATCCTGGTGTACTTCAACACTGACATCTTCAATCTGACTATCAGGAACTGGACTGCGGGTGCTCCTTCCAGCACTTGCAGGGGGCGTGCAAATGGTGGAAGGTGCATGCTCTTCACGTCCAGTGTTGGGAAGGTCAGGCATCGCAACCGACACAATTGGACTCTCCTTGTGGATTTGGGATTTCGAAGAACGCACAGTTCTTTGCGGTGCTTTTGCCAGCTTGAGTCTTTTCATTTTTCTAGCGAGAGGCTGAGTGCTTCCATCCTCATGTGAAGCTGAACCACTAGCCATGAACATAGGCCAGGGCCTCAGCCGTTCCTTGCCACTCCGTGTGGTAAATGGCATATTGGCAAGTTTACGCTTCTCCTCCGACAATTTTATTTTAGGTTTTGGAGTCCTTTTTTTACTGATATTTGGTGTTTTGGATTTGACATGCTCTGTACTATGACATTGGGCATCGGCCTTGGCAGACGACGTTGCTGGCATTTCATCGTCTCGGCCATGACTAGTGGCAGCAGCTTCAGCACGAGGTGGAAGTGGATCTTGATCTTTCCCTAATTTTGGAACCTCAACATTTTTTTTCTCCATATTTTAATAGGCACAACTAAAAGGCACCACAGGTAAACAATGGAGATGGATGGATACTAGTATACAATTATGGATGGACTGCCGAGTGCCGACACAGAGGTAGCTACAGCCGTGAACTACCGTACTGTGTCTGCTGCTAATATAGACTGGTTGATAATGAGATGTAGTATGTATAAAGAAGAAAGAAAAAAAAAACCACGGGTAGGTGGTATACAATTATGGATGGACTGCCGAGTGCCGACACAGAGGTAGCTACAGCCGTGGACTACCGTACTGTACTGTGTCTGCTGCTAATATAGACTGGATGATAATGAGATGTAGTATGTATAAAGAAGAAAGAAAAAAAAACCACGGGTAGGTGGTATACAATTATGGATGGACTGCCGAGTGCCGACACAGAGGTAGCTACAGCCGTGAACTACCGTACTGTGTCTGCTGCTAATATAGACTGGTTGATAATGAGATGTAGTATGTATAAAGAAGAAAGAAAGAAAAAACCACGGGTAGGTGGTATACAATTATGGATGGACTGCCGAGTGCCGACACAGAGATAGCTACAGCCGTGGACTACCGTACTGTACTGTGTCTGCTGCCAATATAGACTGGATGATAATGAGATGTAGTATGTATAAAGAAGAAAGAAAAAAAAAACCACGGGTAGGTGGTATACAATTATGGATGGACTGCCGAGTGCCGACACAGAGGTAGCTACAGCCGTGGACTACCGTACTGTACTGTGTCTGCTGCTAATATAGACTGGATGATAATGAGATGTAGTATGTATAAAGAAGAAAGAAAAAAAAACCACGGGTAGGTGGTATACAATTATGGATGGACTGCCGAGTGCCGACACAGAGGTAGCTACAGCCGTGAACTACCGTACTGTGTCTGCTGCTAATATAGACTGGTTGATAATGAGATGTAGTATGTATAAAGAAGAAAGAAAAAAAAAACCACGGGTAGGTGGTATACAATTATGGATGGACTGCCGAGTGCCGACACAGAGATAGCTACAGCCGTGGACTACCGTACTGTACTGTGTCTGCTGCCAATATAGACTGGATGATAATGAGATGTAGTATGTATAAAGAAGAAAGAAAAAAAAAACCACGGGTAGGTGGTATACAATTATGGATGGACTGCCGAGTGCCGACACAGAGGTAGCTACAGCCGTGGACTACCGTACTGTACTGTGTCTGCTGCTAATATAGACTGGATGATAATGAGATGTAGTATGTATAAAGAAGAAAGAAAAAAAAAACCACGGGTAGGTGGTATACAATTATGGATGGACTGCCGAGTGCCGACACAGAGGTAGCTACAGCCGTGGACTACCGTACTGTACTGTGTCTGCTGCTAATATAGACTGGATGATAATGAGATGTAGTATGTATAAAGAAGAAAGAAAAAAAAACCACGGGTAGGTGGTATACAATTATGGATGGACTGCCGAGTGCCGACACAGAGGTAGCTACAGCCGTGAACTACCGTACTGTGTCTGCTGCTAATATAGACTGGTTGATAATGAGATGTAGTATGTATAAAGAAGAAAGAAAAAAAAAACCACGGGTAGGTGGTATACAATTATGGATGGACTGCTGAGTGCCGACACAGAGATAGCTACAGCCGTGGACTACCGTACTGTACTGTGTCTGCTGCTAATATAGACTGGATGATAATGAGATGTAGTATGTATAAAGAAGAAAGAAAAAAAAAACCACGGGTAGGTGGTATACAATTATGGATGGACTGCCGAGTGCCGACACAGAGGTAGCTACAGCCGTGGACTACCGTACTGTACTGTGTCTGCTGCTAATATAGACTGGATGATAATGAGATGTAGTATGTATAAAGAAGAAAGAAAAAAAAAACCACGGGTAGGTGGTATACAATTATGGATGGACTGCCGAGTGCCGACACAGAGGTAGCTACAGCCGTGGACTACCGTACTGTACTGTGTCTGCTGCTAATATAGACTGGATGATAATGAGATGTAGTATGTATAAAGAAGAAAGAAAAAAAAAAACCACGGGTAGGTGGTATACAATTATGGATGGACTGCCGAGTGCCGACACAGAGGTAGCTACAGCCGTGAACTACCGTACTGTGTCTGCTGCTAGTATAGACTGGATGATAAATAATGATATAAAAAATATATATATATCACTACTGCAGCCGGACAGGTATATATTATATAATGAGGGACCTGCTGGACACTGTCTGTCAGCAGAATGAGTTTTTTAATTTTTATAGAATAAAAAACACCACACAAGTCACACGACGAGTGTACTTTTTCAGGCAGACAATCACAATATACTATACTGGTGGTCAGTGTGGTCAGGTCACTGGTCACAGTGGTCAGTGGTCAGTCACACTGGCAGTGGCACTCTGGCAGCAAAAGTGTGCACTGTTTAATATGTACTCCTGGCTCCTGCTATAACCTATTACTGCTCCCCAGTCTCCCCCACAATTAAGCTGTGTGAGCACAGTCAGATATTATACATAGATGATGCAGCACACTGGGCTGAGCACAGATATGGTATGTGAGTGTGACTGAGTCCTTGTGTATCGTTTTTTTCAGGCAGAGAACAAGAACAGAACGGATTATTAAATAATAATAAATTATAAAACTGCACTGGTGGGTCAGGTCACTGGTCATCAGTCACTAGTATAACTCCTCCTAAGCTCCAGTAAGTAAATGAAGTGTCTCACTCTCACTCTCCTATCTATTTTAATTTCTAAACGGAGAGGACGCCAGCCACGTCCTCTCCCTATCAATCTCAATGCACGTGTGAAAATGGCCGCGACGCGCGGCTCCTTATATAGAATCCGAGTCTCGCGATAGAATCCGAGCCTCGCGAGAATCCGACAGCGTGATGATGACGTTCGGGCGCGCTCGGGTTAACCGAGCAAGGCGGGAAGATCCGAGTCGCTCGGACCCGTGTAAAAAAACATGAAGTTCGGGCGGGTTCGGATTCAGAGGAACCGAACCCGCTCATCTCTAGTAAGGGACATACATCATGGGAAGGCCAACGTCTGCGTTCGATCGTCTGTCCATGTCCCAGCTTATGTGTGTCAGACTGTGTCAATGTAATTGTGTCGGAATCTGCGTGTCAACATCTGTCTGTGTGTCAGCAGTTGTCTGTTTCAATGTCTGCAGCAAAAAAAATAATCTGACTCTATGAGGAGACAGTATTCCGCCTCCCCCTACAAACCCCACCCCCATTAGGGCTACTTCCTGAAATTTTCCCGGGCTGGTTTTCCATCCCAATCCGCCCCTGCCAGGGAGTGAACACTCCGGGAGCCCCAGCAATGGACACAGTAGGCTGGGGGCACCAGGACTGACATTGCTCCTGCTTCAGGTCAGTCACTGTCTCTACTTGCCTGATGTACAGTACACCCACAGCAGGTCTCTAGTACAACCCCATGCGGCCATGCCCTACATTATGCAGCACATCTGATTGCTTTCTATGCCCCTAACTGCTCCCTATGCCCCTGATATACCCTGACTGGTCCTTATGTCCATGATACACCCTGACTGCCCCTATTACCCTGCTCCTTATGCCTCTGATATAACCTTAATTGCTCCCTATGACCCAGACTGCTCCCTATGCCCCTGATACACCCCTGACTGCTCCCTATGCCCTAGACTGCTCCTTATGCCCCTGATACACCACTGACTGCTCCCTATGCCCCTGATACACCCCTGACTGCTCCCTATGCCCTAAACTGCTCCTTATGCCCCTGATACACCACTGACTGCTCCTTATTCCCCTGACTGCTCCCTATGTCCCTGATACACCCCTGACTGCTCCCTATGTCCCTGATATACGCCGGACTGCTCCTTATGTCCCTAAAACACCCCTGACTGCTCCCTATGTCCCTGATATACGCCGGACTGCTCCCTATGTTCCTGATACACCCCTGACTGCTTCTTATGTCCCTGATACACCCCTGACTACTCCCTATGTCCCTGATATACGCCAGACTGCTCCCTATGTTCCCGATACACCCCACACTGCTCCCTTGGGGACCCATTTATCCATGATCATATTTGCAATGTAACCTGAGCACGATATTAGCGCCCAGGATCGCATTGCAGAATGCGATCATATCAGGTGTATGTGTATGTATCACCCGGCTCCAAAAGGAGCCTGTCCCTGCAAAGCACCGAGTGTGGTGCTGGGCTGCTGCACATGCGCTGACAAGGTGACCACCATGCACAGCGGCCATTTCCGGCAGAGGGTTCCTGGGAAACCCTGCCAGAACTACATCCCACAAAGTGTAGCCCATAGGCTACCACGGGCTACTGCAATGAAAAGAGTGGTAAATCTGTCAGCATCGCATCCCCCAAAGAAACCTACAGTATAGGGGATGCGGCTGCGAGCGGCAGTGGAGGGATTGCAGCAGGTATCAGAGAGATACCTACTGTGGTCCCTCCTTCTTACATTGCAGGGATACATAATATTTGTAGCTAATCATTACACCTAACTTTAATACCTTAACCCAAAGTGGAAAATCAACCCTAATATACAGTAATAGCCCTAATACCCTAACCCCATGCCCGAAACTAACCATAATACCCAAACCACAAAATTATCAGGCGGTGGCTGTGAAACTTGTAAGAGATGCCGTGTCTGAACATTTTCTCCTGAGGGGCTCCATATTTTGCTGAGTAGTGGGGAGGGGGGGGTTTGCTGTTGATTTGCCTAGGGTGCTGATAAACCTTGCACCGCCCGTGGGGGTCATTCCGAGTTGATCACTAGCTGCCGTTGTTCGCAACGCAGCGATTAGGCTAAAAAATCGGCATTTCTGAGCATGCGTATGCACCGCAATGTGCACACATGACGTACGGGTACAAAGTCCTCTGTGGTCTTGCACAGGTTCTAGTGAAGCTTTCAGTCGCACGGCACAACGCAGGAAGATTGACATGAAGTGGGTGTTTCTGGGTGTCAACCAACCATTTTTAGGGAGTGCTTAGAAAAACGCAGGCGTGTCGGGGAAAATGCAGGAGTGGCTGTGCGAACGCTGGGTGGGTGTGTGACGTCAAAAGCCATCCCACCGTATTTAGAATCAACGCACACGAAGAGTAACTACAGAGCTGGTCTTGTTTTGCACAAAATTATTTTGTAGGCGCTCTGCTGCACAAGCGTTTGCACTTCTGCTAAGCTAAAATACACTCCCAGTGGGCGGCGACTATGCATTTGCACGGCTGCTAAAAACTACTAGCGAGCGATCAACTCGGAATGACCCCCTGTGTCCTTTGCCTTTGTCTATATAGATATGGTTTTCATAAGTGTATAGATTTTGCATGTGCTAATTACATATATAATAGGCACGTGCAAGGAAGAGGAATGAAGTGAGGTGCTTATGTAGACATTTCAGCTGTGTGCGGATTCCTCTGAGATGTCCTCTGAGGTCATCTGACCTGTTACCCAGAGCTGATTCTTCCTCCTGATTAAACACATTTGTACATTGTCAGCTGCAATTCAGCACATAAAATGTCTCTCCCTTGGCTTCTGCTTAAATAGCAGTGGTAAACCGTGTGTCCAGATGGAACAAGCAGGAACTATTCTAGGGTAACTGTGTGCTTAACGAGGAGCCAAAATGACTCATGCATGGGCGACTAAGCAACACGGCACCGCTGCACACCCCCACACACAAAGTGCAAACAGTCTATGGTGCTATTCAAAGTAAACTACAAAGTGGGTCCACATACTCCCCAGAATGGGCTGTATCCGTCGCAGTAGTGAGCAGCATATGGCTGGAAGGGAGGCACTCGATATACCGGCTGTCGAGATCCCGGCGCTCAGGATACCGGCGCCGGGATCGCTGGATAGGTGGTTTTCCTACAGCCACCTACTGGTGAGGTCACAGCATCAGCAGAGATAGATCTTATTCCATGTTCTCCCAGCACTGTTAAAGCAGCCAAATGGGGACCCTGCCATTCTCTGTCACGTGGAGGGAGGAACACGCAGCTTACAACTGAAGTTACATATTGTCTGACAATACATGTACATCATGTCAGTACATCCATGCTGCTGCCATGATGTACTTGTATTTAAAAAGGTACACGGAGTGTACTGAAACGTCTGCTTCTGTAATATTGGAGACATTATGTGACTATGGGGTCTATTTACTAAGCCCCTAGCGGTGCCTAACCTAAACCCCCCACCAGCCTAAACCTAACCTCCCCCCACCCAGCCTAACCCTAACCCCCATGGGTGGCACCTAAACCTAACACACACGCACACACACACCCCTCCTCGCAGCCAAACCCTAACCCTCCTGGCTTTACTTACCTTCAAGATTCCGTCTGTCAGGATACCGGCATCGGTGTTCTGATGGGTGTCGGGATTCCGGCTGATGGGATCCCGACAGCCGGTATCCGGAACGTATACCATTATAACATGACATGGGCTTTTTGGGAATTTGAATTAATACTAAAAACTTTTTTTTCTAGGCCTGTAGAGAGTGTAATCTAATTCACAAAGCGTACAACTGTGCCATGCTTAATTACATTTTGTGTTGAAGTTTTGGCTTACTTAACCATGACCAATTTAGAGTACCTTGCCATGGTTAGGGTGAGAGTGTATGGGTGTTGATACACGTCAGAGGTACCCTAGGGGGGGATGACTTTGGCACTCTTCTTCAGCAGCAGCAGCTGTTCACTGTACCGCACGTGGCAGAGAGATATGGATTCCCCAGACAGATACAAAGAAATACAGAGAAAGTTCTGCATAAAAGAATATCTGTATATATTCCGCAACCTGGAATTCTGGGGAATGGGGTACAGTAGTTAAGAAATGACAGATTCAAATACTTTCAATATTAATTCATTTAAAACATCTAACTCAGTCTTGATGTATTACTTTGGGCACTAACTAAACATTAAAGTCAGTATCTGCAGATCTATGTATACACTTTATTTACACATTCATTCTCTCTCTCTCTCTCTCTCTCTCTCTCTCTCTCTGTGAACTGTTTCCTTTAAATCATTGTCCAGAAGACAATACTCGCTACCCCAGTTACAACTTGTGAATAACCCTGGTAACATGGGGTCTTCGTGGGCATGCTGAGACCCAGTTATGTAGATGAGTGTCATAAAAAACACAAATAAAGTCTATTTTCCACAAGTACATATGAAGAATGGGGGTCATTCCGAGTTGTTCGCTCGTTACCGATTTTCGCTATGCTGCGATTTGTTGCTAATTGCGCATGCGCAAGGCACGCAGGGCGCATGCGCTTAGTTATTTAACTAAAAACTTAGCAGATTTGCTGTGGATCCTGCGGCGCTTTTCAGTCGCTCTGCTGATCGGTAAATGATTGACAGGAAAGGGGCGTTTCTGGGTGGTAACTGAGCGTTTTCCGTGAGTGTGCTAAAAAATGCAGGCGTGTCAGAGAAAAACGCGGGAGTGTCTGGAGAAACGGGGGAGTGGCTGGCCGAATGCAGGGCGTGTTTGTGACGTCAAACCGGGAACTGAACGGACCGAGCTGATCGCAATCTGTGAGTAGGTCCGGAGCTACTCAGAAACTGCAAAGAATTATTTAGTAGCAGTTCTGCTAATTTTTCATTCGCTATTCTGCTAAGCTAAGATACACTCCCAGAGGGCGGCGGCCTAGCGTGTACAATGCTGCTAAAAGCAACTAGCGAGCGAACAACTCGGAATGAGGGCCAATATATTAACAGCACTGTAACGGAGGGGTACTGACGGGGGAGATGTGTGCTGAGCGATCTTAGCACAGACCGCTCAGCACACATCTCTCCCCCAGCTCAACACAGCGCAATGTGCTGAGCGATGGGACGGACGGATGGGGGGGCGTTCACTGCACACAGCGGTGAAGTGAGCGACCCACTAGATTAAGCCTGCATGCAGGCTCAATCTAGCACCAGCGATAGCGATGCGCGGGGCCGCACATCGCTATCGCTGGGGGCATACACACGGCAGATCAGTGCTTAAAATCTAAGCAATCTAGTCAGATTGCTTAGATTTTAAACACAGATCTCTCCATGTGTACCCCCCCCCCCCCCCCTTAAGAAGTCTTTAAGTATTCTTTAGCTGTTCCTGTAGAACAGGTATAGGTGGTCATTCCGAGTTGTTCGCTCGCTAGCTGCTTTTAGCAGCATTGCACACGCTAGGCCGCCGTCCTCTGGGAGTGTATCTTAGCTTAGCAGAATTGCGAACGAAAGATTTGCAGAATTGCTACTAAATAATTCTTTGCAGTTTCTGAGTAGCTCCAGACCTACTCACAAATTGCGATCACCTCAGTCCGTTTAGTTCCTGGTTTAACGTCACAAACACGCCCTGCGTTCGGCCAGCCACTCCCCCGTTTCTCCAGACACTCCCGCGTTTTTTCCTGACATGCCTGCGTTTTTTAGCACACTCCCGGAAAACGCTCAGTTACCTCCCAGAAACGCCCCTTTCCTGTCAATCATTTACCGATCAGCAGTGCGACTGAAAAGCGTCGTACGAACACCAGCAAAACTGCTACGTTTTTAGTTAAATAACTTAGCGCATGCGCTCTGCGTACCATGCGCAAGCACATTTACCAGCAAAATGCAGCATAGCGAAAATCGGCAATGAGCGAATAACTCGGAATGACCCCCATAGTGTCTATACATAAGAGAGGACGTTATATATAATAGAAGGAACTCTCTCATCCAAATAAGAGGATCTGAGCAGCTCTCCCTTTGGTTCAGCCAAATCACTGGTGTATTAGAGGCTCTGGATCCTTTGGTCTTTCCCTCTGCATGCTGCTGAATACTGTAGGTTATGTGATGTGACTTATGTCCCATATCATAGCAACACTGCAATACTGTTACTTTCTCTTACTCATCCTTTACTACTGTTATTTCTTTCCCTGCTTCGTCTATCTGCCACTTTAAATCAATACGGACCTTTCCACTGTAATGTAGAGATGAGCGGGTTCGGTTTCTCTGAATCCGAACCCGCACGAACTTCATGTTTTTTTTCACGGGTCCGAGCGACTCGGATCTTCCCACCTTGCTCGGTTAACCCGAGCGCGCCCGAACGTCATCATGACGCTGTCGGATTCTCGCGAGACTCGGATTCTATATAAGGAGCCGCGCGTCGCCGCCATTTTCACACGTGCATTGAGATTGATAGGGAGAGGACGTGGCTGGCGTCCTCTCCATTTAGATTAGGAGAGAGAGAGAGAGATTGACCTGAGGCTGATACTGTAGAAGAGAGTGCAGAGTTTAGTGACTGACCACAGTGACCACCAGCAGTGCAGTTGTTTTATTTAATATATCCGTTCTCTGCCTGAAAAAAATGGTACACACAGTGACTCAGTCACATACCATATCTGTGTGCACTGCTCAGCCCAGTGTGCTGCATGCCTGCATCATCTATGTATATATTATATATCTGACTGTGCTCAGCTCACACAGCTTATAATTGTGGGGGAGACTGGGGAGCACTGCAGTGCCAGTTATAGGTTATAGCAGGAGCCAGGAGTACAAGACAGTCACATACCATATCTGTGTGCACTGCTCAGCCCAGTGTGCTGCATCATCTATGTATATATTATATATCTGACTGTGCTCAGCTCACACAGCTTATAATTGTGGGGGAGACTGGGGAGCACTGCAGTGCCAGTTATAGGTTATAGCAGGAGCCAGGAGTACATATTATATTAAAATTAAACAGTGCACACTTTTGCTGCAGGAGTGCCACTGCCAGTGTGACTGACCAGTGACCTGACCACACTGACCACCAGTATAGTTAGTAGTATACTATATTGTGATTGCCTGAAAAAGTTAAACACTCGTCGTGTGACTTCACTTGTGTGGTGTTTTTTTTTTTATTCTATAAAAAACTCATTCTGCTGACAGACAGTGTCCAGCAGGTCCGTCATTATATAATATATATACCTGTCCGGCTGCAGTAGTGATATATATATATTTTTAATATCATTATTTATCATCCAGTCGCAGCAGACACAGTACGGTAGTTCACGGCTGTAGCTACCTCTGTGTCGGCACTCGGTAGTCCATCCATAATTGTATACCACCTACCCGTGGTTTTTTTTTCTTTCTTCTTTATACATACATACTACTACATCTCTTTATCAACCAGTCTATATTAGCAGCAGACACGGTACAGTACGGTAGTTCACGGCTGTGGCTACCTCTGTGTCGGCACTCGGCAGTCCGTCCATAATTGTATACCACCTAACCGTGGTTTTTTTTTCTTTCTTCTTTATACATACATACTACGACATCTCTTTATCAACCAGTCTATATTAGCAGCAGACACAGTACAGTACGGTAGTTCACGGCTGTGGCTACCTCTGTGTCGGCACTCGGCAGTCCGTCCATAATTGTATACCACCTAACCGTGGTTTTTTTTTCTTTCTTCTTCATACATACATACTACGACATCTCTTTATCAACCAGTCTATATTAGCAGCAGACACAGTACAGTACGGTAGTTCACGGCTGTGGCTACCTCTGTGTCGGCACTCGGCAGTCCGTCCATAATTGTATACCACCTAACCGTGGTTTTTTTTTCTTTCTTCTTTATACATACATACTACGACATCTCTTTATCAACCAGTCTATATTAGCAGCAGACACAGTACAGTACGGTAGTTCACGGCTGTGGCTACCTCTGTGTCGGCACTCGGCAGTCCGTCCATAATTGTATACCACCTAACCGTGGTTTTTTTTTCTTTCTTCTTCATACATACATACTACGACATCTCTTTATCAACCAGTCTATATTAGCAGCAGACACAGTACAGTACGGTAGTTCACGGCTGTGGCTACCTCTGTGTCGGCACTCGGCAGTCCGTCCATAATTGTATACCACCTACCCGTGTTTTTTTTTTCTTTCTTCTTCATACATACATACTACTACATCTCTTTATCAACCAGTCTATATTAGCAGCAGACACAGTACAGTACGGTAGTTCACGGCTGTGGCTACCTCTGTGTCGGCACTCGGCAGTCCATCCATAATTGTATACCACCTACCCGTGGTTTTTTTTTCTTTCTTCTTCATACATACATACTACTACATCTCTTTATCAACCAGTCTATATTAGCAGCAGACACAGTACAGTACGGTAGTTCACGGCTGTGGCTACCTCTGTGTCGGCACTCGGCAGTCCGTCCATAATTGTATACCACCTACCCGTGGTTTTTTTTCCTTTCTTCTTCATACATACATACTACGACATCTCTTTATCAACCAGTCTATATTAGCAGCAGACACAGTACAGTACGGTAGTTCACGGCTGTGGCTACCTCTGTGTCGGCACTCGGCAGTCCGTCCATAATTGTATACCACCTAACCGTGGTTTTTTTTTCTTTCTTCTTCATACATACATACTACGACATCTCTTTATCAACCAGTCTATATTAGCAGCAGACACAGTATGGTAGTTCACGGCTGTAGCTACCTCTGTGTCGGCACTCGGCAGTCCGTCCATAATTGTATACTAGTATCCATCCATCTCCATTGTTTACCTGAGGTGCCTTTTAGTTGTGCCTATTAAAATATGGAGAACAAAAATGTTGAGGTTCCAAAATTAGGGAAAGATCAAGATCCACTTCCACCTCGTGCTGAAGCTGCTGCCACTAGTTATGGCCGAGACGATGAAATGCCAGCAACGTCGTCTGCCAAGGCCGATGCCCAATGTCATAGTACAGAGCATGTCAAATCCAAAACACCAAATATCAGTAAAAAAAGGACTCCAAAACCTAAAATAAAATTGTCGGAGGAGAAGCGTAAACTTGCCAATATGCCATTTACCACACGGAGTGGCAAGGAACGGCTGAGGCCCTGGCCTATGTTCATGGCTAGTGGTTCAGCTTCACATGAGGATGGAGGCACTCAGCCTCTCGCTAGAAAAATGAAAAGACTCAAGCTGGCAAAAGCAGTAGCACCGCAAAGAACTGTGCGTTCTTCGAAATCCCAAATCCACAAAGAGAGTCCAATTGTGTCGGTTGCGATGCCTGACCTTCCCAACACTGGACGTGAAGAGCATGCGCCTTCCACCATTTGCACGCCCCCTGCAAGTGCTGGAAGGAGCACCCGCAGTCCAGTTCCTGATAGTCAGATTGAAGATGTCAGTGTTGAAGTACACCAGGATGAGGAGGATATGGGTGTTGCTGGCGCTGGGGAGGAAATTGACCAGGAGGATTCTGATGGTGAGGTGGTTTGTTTAAGTCAGGCACCCGGGGAGACACCTGTTGTCCGTGGGAGGAATATGGCCGTTGACATGCCTGGTGAAAATACCAAAAAAATCAGCTCTTCGGTGTGGAACTATTTCAACAGAAATGCGGACAACAGGTGTCAAGCCGTGTGTTCCCTTTGTCAAGCTGTAATAAGTAGGGGTAAGGACGTTAACCACCTCGGAACATCCTCCCTTATACGTCACCTGCAGCGCATTCATAATAAGTCAGTGACAAGTTCAAAAACTTTGGGTGACAGCGGAAGCAGTCCACTGACCAGTAAATCCCTTCCTCTTGTAACCAAGCTCACGCAAACCACCCCACCAACTCCCTCAGTGTCAATTTCCTCCTTCCTCAGGAATGCCAATAGTCCTGCAGGCAATGTCACTGGCAATTCTGACGAGTCCTCTCCTGCCTGGGATTCCTCCGATGCATCCTTGCGTGTAACGCCTACTGCCGCTGGCGCTGCTGTTGTTGCTGCTGGGAGTCGATGGTCATCCCAGAGGGGAAGTCGTAAGCCCACTTCTACTACTTCCAGTAAGCAATTGACTGTTCAACAGTCCTTTGCGAGGAAGATGAAATATCACAGCAGTCATCCTGCTGCAAAGCGGATAACTGAGGCCTTGACAACTATGTTGGTGTTAGACGTGCGTTCGGTATCCGCCGTTAGTTTACAGGGAACTAGACAATTTATTGAGGCAGTGTGCCCCCGTTACCAAATACCATCTAGGTTCCACTTCTCTAGGCAGGCGATACCGAGAATGTACACGGACCTCAGAAAAAGACTCACCAGTGTCCTAAAAAATGCAGTTGTACCCAATGTCCACTTAACCACGGACATGTGGACAAGTGGAGCAGGGCAGGGTCAGGACTATATGACTGTGACAGCCCACTGGGTAGATGTATGGACTCCCGCCGCAAGAACAGCAGCGGCGGCACCAGTAGCAGCATCTCGCAAACGCCAACTCTTTCCTAGGCAGGCTACGCTTTGTATCACCGGTTTCCAGAATACGCACACAGCTGAAAACCTCTTACGGCAACTGAGGAAGATCATCGCGGAATGGCTTACCCCAATTGGACTCTCCTGTGGATTTGTGGCATCGGACAACGCCAGCAATATTGTGTGTGCATTAAATATGGGCAAATTCCAGCACGTCCCATGTTTTGCACATACCTTGAATTTGGTGGTGCAGAATTATTTAAAAAACGACAGGGGCGTGCAAGAGATGCTGTCGGTGGCCAGAAAAATTGCGGGACACTTTCGGCGTACAGGCACCACGTACAGAAGACTGGAGCACCACCAAAAACTACTGAACCTGCCCTGCCATCATCTGAAGCAAGAAGTGGTAACGAGGTGGAATTCAACCCTCTATATGCTTCAGAGGTTGGAGTAGCAGCAAAAGGCCATTCAAGCCTATACAATTGAGCACGATATAGGAGGTGGAATGCACCTGTCTCAAGCGCAGTGGAGAATGATTTCAACGTTGTGCAAGGTTCTGATGCCCTTTGAACTTGCCACACGTGAAGTCAGTTCAGACACTGCCAGCCTGAGTCAGGTCATTCCCCTCATCAGGCTTTTGCAGAAGAAGCTGGAGACATTGAAGGAGGAGCTAACACGGAGCGATTCCGCTAGGCATGTGGGACTTGTGGATGGAGCCCTTAATTCGCTTAACAAGGATTCACGGGTGGTCAATCTGTTGAAATCAGAGCACTACATTTTGGCCACCGTGCTCGATCCTAGATTTAAAGCCTACCTTGGATCTCTCTTTCCGGCAGACACAAGTCTGCTGGGGTTGAAAGACCTGCTGGTGAAAAAATTGTCAAGTCAAGCGGAACGCGACCTGTCAACATCTCCTCCTTCACATTCTCCCGCAACTGGGGGTGCGAGGAAAAGGCTCAGAATTCCGAGCCCACCCGCTGGCGGTGATGCAGGGCAGTCTGGAGCGACTGCTGATGCTGACATCTGGTCCGGACTAAAGGACCTGACAACGATTACGGACATGTCGTCTACTGTCACTGCATATGATTCTCTCACCATTGAAAGAATGGTGGAGGATTATATGAGTGACCGCATCCAAGTAGGCACGTCACACAGTCCATACTTATACTGGCAGGAAAAAGAGGCAATTTGGAGGCCATTGCACAAACTGGCTTTATTCTACCTAAGTTGCCCTCCCACAAGTGTGTACTCCGAAAGAGTGTTTAGTGCCGCCGCTCACCTTGTCAGCAATCGGCGTACGAGGTTACATCCAGAAAATGTGGAGAAGATGATGTTCATTAAAATGAATTATAATCAATTCCTCCGCGGAGACATTGACCAGCAGCAATTGCCTCCACAAAGTACACAGGGAGCTGAGATGGTGGATTCCAGTGGGGACGAATTGATAATCTGTGAGGAGGGGGATGTACACGGTGATATATCGGAGGGTGATGATGAGGTGGACATCTTGCCTCTGTAGAGCCAGTTTGTGCAAGGAGAGATTAATTGCTTCTTTTTTGGGGGGGGTCCAAACCAACCCGTCATATCAGTCACAGTCGTGTGGCAGACCCTGTCACTGAAATGATGGGTAGGTTAAAGTGTGCATGTCCTGTTTTGTTTATACAACATAAGGGTGGGTGGGAGGGCCCAAGGACAATTCCATCTTGCACCTCTTTTTTCTTTTATTTTTCTTTGCGTCATGTGCTGTTTGGGGAGGGTTTTTTGGAAGGGACATCCTGCGTGACACTGCAGTGCCACTCCTAAATGGGCCCGGTGTTTGTGTCGGCCACTAGGGTCGCTAATCTTACTCACACAGTCAGCTACCTCATTGCGCCTCTTTTTTTCTTTGCGTCATGTGCTGATTGGGGAGGGTTTTTTGGAAGGGACATCCTGCGTGACACTGCAGTGCCACTCCTAAATGGGCCCGGTGTTTGTGTCGGCCACTAGGGTCGCTAATCTTACTCACACAGTCAGCTACCTCATTGCGCCTCTTTTTTTCTTTGCGTCATGTGCTGATTGGGGAGGGTTTTTTGGAAGGGACATCCTGCGTGACACTGCAGTGCCACTCCTAAATGGGCCCGGTGTTTGTGTCGGCCACTAGGGTCGCTAATCTTACTCACACAGTCAGCTACCTCATTGCGCCTCTTTTTTTCTTTGCGTCATGTGCTGATTGGGGAGGGTTTTTTGGAAGGGACATCCTGCGTGACACTGCAGTGCCACTCCTAAATGGGCCCGGTGTTTGTGTCGGCCACTAGGGTCGCTAATCTTACTCACACAGTCAGCTACCTCATTGCGCCTCTTTTTTTCTTTGCGTCATGTGCTGATTGGGGAGGGTTTTTTGGAAGGGACATCCTGCGTGACACTGCAGTGCCACTCCTAAATGGGCCCGGTGTTTGTGTCGGCCACTAGGGTCGCTAATCTTACTCACACAGTCAGCTACCTCATTGCGCCTCTTTTTTTCTTTGCGTCATGTGCTGATTGGGGAGGGTTTTTTGGAAGGGACATCCTGCGTGACACTGCAGTGCCACTCCTAAATGGGCCCGGTGTTTGTGTCGGCCACTAGGGTCGCTAATCTTACTCACACAGTCAGCTACCTCATTGCGCCTCTTTTTTTCTTTGCGTCATGTGCTGATTGGGGAGGGTTTTTTGGAAGGGACATCCTGCGTGACACTGCAGTGCCACTCCTAAATGGGCCCGGTGTTTGTGTCGGCCACTAGGGTCGCTAATCTTACTCACACAGTCAGCTACCTCATTGCGCCTCTTTTTTTCTTTGCGTCATGTGCTGATTGGGGAGGGTTTTTTGGAAGGGACATCCTGCGTGACACTGCAGTGCCACTCCTAAATGGGCCCGGTGTTTGTGTCGGCCACTAGGGTCGCTTATCTTACTCACACAGTCAGCTACCTCATTGCGCCTCTTTTTTTCTTTGCGTCATGTGCTGATTGGGGAGGGTTTTTTGGAAGGGACATCCTGCGTGACACTGCAGTGCCACTCCTAGATGGGCCAGGTGTTTGTGTCGGCCACTAGTGTCGCTTAGCTTAGTCATCCAGCGACCTTGGTGCAAATTTTAGGACTAAAAATAATATTGTGAGGTGTGAGGTATTCAGAATAGACTGAAAATTAGTGGAAATTATGGTTTTTGAGGTTAATAATAATATGGGATCAAAATGACCCCCAAATTCTATGATTTAAGCTGTTTTTTAGTGTTTTTTAAAAAAAACACCCGAATCCAAAACACACCCGAATCCGACAAAAAAAATTCGGTGAGGTTTTGCCAAAACGCGGTCGAACCCAAAACACGGCCGCGGAACCGAACCCAAAACCAAAACACAAAACCCGAAAAATTTCAGGCGCTCATCTCTACTGTAATGGCGCATGGGCACCTCTCCTCAGTCTGACTCTCACAGCTGATATCCCTGACTACTTGATGTAACACTCTCCTCTGCATCAGGCTTCTCGTACTGTATGACTTTACGCCTCCTTCCTTTCCTTTGCTCTTCTCTCCGCTCCAGCATCCTCCTATTAGGGATGGCCATCGACCATCGATGATTAAAAATAATTGATGGTTTATGGCCGATGTCAAATACTTTAGCCATCGATGACGAAGAACCACATGTGATGTTAGTGTATTAGAATGCTTAATATTTGTAGACACTCCCTTACTAATCTGTGTAAGCCTGAATCTTCAGTGATGGTCCCTAGGACCAGGGGGATGCTGGGAAGTGGGTGGTCCAGTGTGCAGTGTGTCTGGAGTTGGTGATGGAATAAACAGCACAGCAGTGAACTCACATGTCTCTATGTCCTGATGACTGGATTTACAAACATATGAAGAAAACATGGTGTCAGAAGAAGTATAACTTGGACTGCTAGTGCTCTCAGAGTGTGAAAGAATCCTGCAGAAGTCTGTAAGGCTGTGATAGTCAGTGTCTGCAAAGCCTGTCGTGTGCTCCTCTCTTCAAACAGTGAGTAACCATGGATAAACTTGCTCCTCCAACCGACATGCTGATGTCTGGTAACTTGTCTGAAAACTGGAAAAGATTTAGGCAAAGCTTTAATATATATCTTGCTGCATGTGGAGCTGATACAGAGGCTGACAGAACGAAGGCATCCATTTTCCTCCATGTGATAGGAGAGGATGTGCTGGACATTTATAATAGTTTTCAGTTTGATGAGGGGCAGAATATGGTGCTATCTTCTATAATGCAAAAGTTTGAAGATTGCTTTGTGCCAAGGAAAAATGTGACATATAAAGGAAATTTTTCACATGTGATCAGATGTCTGGAGATGGATTTGATCAGTATGTTTACAGAGCTGCAATCACTCAGTAAAACCTGTGAGTTTGGTGATTTAAAGGATTCACTGATTAGAGATCGTATTGTCTGTGGAATACCTCATAATGGACTCAGAGAGAGATTGCTGAGAGAGCAAGACCTAACACTAGAAAAGGCAGTGACTATGTGCAGATCTGCAGAAATAACTAGATTTCAAGCCAAAAGGTTACACAAGGAAGTTGATGCTGATGTCAATGTAGTGCAGAACACAGAGCCAAGCAAACCTCCATTCTTAAGAATGAAGCAGTCTAAGCCACAGTCTAATAAGGAAATGTGTAGTAGATGTGGAAATGCTCACAATCCTAAAATGTGCCCTGCTTATGGTAAAACCTGCATGAAATGTGGTAGACTTAATCACTTTGCCAAATGCTGTAAAATCAAAAGGGAAACAACCAATGTGCATGTTGTTAAACAAACAGAGGAATTCTTTGTGGATTGCATTGAACTTTGCAGCGCAGATAAGAAAGAATGGATTGTCCCTTTAACTGTGAATGAGATTGTCATTCCCTTTAAGCTTGATACTGGTGCGCAGGTGAATTTAATATCGTTTCAAGACTATAAGACTTTTAGAGTAAAACCTAAAATTCATCCAGCCAAAGTGAAAGTTACAGGGTACACTGGGGAGGAAATTCCTGTGAAAGGTACATGCTTAGTGACACTGAAATATAAGGGACAACAGTTTAAAACATCTCTACTGATTGTGGATAAAAATGTGCAACCGATTCTAGGATTAAGTTCCTGTGAGAAACTATGCTTGCTAAAGAAAGTTTTTATGGTGACATCACAAGTAGAAGATGACTGCAAATCGATGTTTACAGAATACAGAGACTTGTTTGAAGGTCTAGGTTGTTTGCCTGGAGAGCATAAAATAAATATAGACACGCAAGTTTCTTCAGTGATACACCCCTGTAGAAAAGTGCCGTTTGCGCTGAGAGAAAAACTGAAACAAGAGTTAAATCGCATGAAAGCCTTGGGTGTGATACAGAAAGTTGATGAGCCTACTGAATGGGTAAGCTCCTTAGAAATTGTTGAAAAGAAAAATGGACAACTCAGAATATGTCTAGACCCCAGAGATTCAAACAAAGCTATTAAACGAGAACATTTCAAACTACCAACCAGAGATGAAATCATGTCGGAATTTGCGGGAGCAAAATGGTTCAGTAAATTGGACGCATCTTCAGGATTCTGGCAAATGAAGCTAGATGAAGCCAGCTCAAAGCTTTGTACATTTAATACACCAGAAGGTCGATACAGATTTCTTCGACTACCATATGGAATATTGTCTGCTCCAGAAGTATATCACAAATAGATACACATGACTTTTTAACATATTCCAGGTGTTGAAACAATGATGGATGACATTATTGTCTGGGGATCTACAAAGAAAGAACATGATTCTAGATTGAGACAAGTAATGGAACTTGTCAAGAAAGTGAATCTAAAGCTAAACAAGGACAAATGTGAATTTGGCGTGAATACACTTACCTTTATGGGCGACGTGGTCTCGGATCAAGGTGTAAAACCAGATCCAAGGAAAATATCAGCCATAGTGAACATGGAACATCCTAACAACAAAGACGACGTCAGAAGATTCCTAGGAATGATTACTTACTTAGGAAAGTTTATTTCTCAACTCTCTGAACGAACAGCCTCTCTTAGATCGTTGTTGGACAAAGATAACGAGTGGATGTGGTCACATGAACAAGAAGAAAGTTGGCAAAACTTGAAACAGATCATTACAGAGCAACCAGTGCAAAATTCTTTGATCCTGCGAAAAGAATAAGAATTTTTGCAGATGCTTCGCAATTTGGCCTAGGCTCAGTGCTGTTACAAGAACACGAGGCTACATGGCAACCAGTAATCTATGCATCAAGAGCACTGACAAGTGCTGAAACAAGGTATGCTCAGATAGAAAAATAACTTCTAGCGATCACATATGCATGTGAGCGATTTCATCAGTTTGTATATGGTCAAACATTAACAGTGGAAACTGACCACAAGCCATTGGTAGCTATCATGACTAAATTATTACATGACTGTCCCATGAGAATTCAACGAATGCTTATCAGACTACAGAAATATGATGTACACTTGCTGTACTGTCCCGGCAAATACATGTACATTGCTGATACACTTTCTCGTGCTGTGGAGAAAAGTGAAGGTTCCAAAAGTCTGATGGATGAAGAGATAGAAGCCTATGTTAATTTGATCGTAGCTTCTCTACCAGTGTCTCTTGCAAGACAAGAATAGATTAGGAAAGAAACTGAGACAGATGACACAAAGAAAGTGTTGAAAGATATCATTCTGAAAGGTTGGCCAGCAGAAAAACTTGCGTGCCTCCCTATCCATGATTATTGGATGTACCGCAGTGACCTTACAGTTGTCAATGGTATTATTTACAAAGGCAATAGGTTTGTCATACCGCACGACTAAGAAAAACTATGCTGTTCAAGATACATGAAGGCCACTTAGGAGAAGAAAAATGTAAGCGGAGAGCGCGTGAAGTTATGTATTGGCCAAAAATGAACCAAGACATAGCACAGACTACAGCTACATATGAATTATGTCTTACGTATAGACCGAAACAACAAGTCGAGCCATTGATTCCTGACGCAGTGCCAGAGAGACCGTACCAGAAAGTTGGCGCAGATTTGTTTGATTGTAATGGGAAAACGTACATTGTCGTGACTGATTATTACTCTAACTACCGTGAGGTGAAGACACTACATACAACTACTAGTATAGCCGTAATCAATTGCATGAAGTCAATCTTTGCAAGGCATGGTGTTCCTATGGAAGTGTTCACTGACAATGGTCCTCAGTTTTCCAGTGCTGAATTTAGACAATTTGCTGATGAGTCGGAATTTGTCCATACTACGTCAAGTCCCCACTATCCACGCTCAAATGGGTTGGTGGAAAGTTCAGTAAAAACTGTAAAGGGTCTCATGAAAAAAGCTCAAGAAGGTAAAGAAGATTTCTACAAAAGTCTTTTAATCTACCGCAGTACACCTTTACAGAATGGACTTTCTCCTGCACAAATGCTGATGGGAAGGAGGATTAGAGCAAATCTCCCGATACATGATGAACTGCTTAATACACATAACTCAGCGTTGGTCAGACTGAGTAAGGAACGTCAACAGGCGAAACAGAAACTGTTCCATGACAGACGAACAATAAGCTTATCTGATCTAAAATCGGGTGACCAAGTCCGTCTCAGAGATCATGAGAAAGGTATTTGGGTGCAGAAAGGTATTGTGCAAGCACAAGTAGCACCAAGATCTTATACTATACGTACAGAGCGTGGAACGGAAGTAAGAAGAAATCGGGTGGATTTAAGATCTCAACCTAACCATAATGAAGACAACATGACTGAAGAATACCCTTCATCTGACATGTATGATGATCCTGATAATGGTGAACCAACCACGATTCTAGAAAGGTCCAACATAGTCGATGAAACAGAGACTGTGTATGAAAGACCCAAAAGGGAAATACGCAGACCTGAGAGACTCATTGAAATGTGTTAGATGATGTTCTTAATATGACGTTGTTAATTGTTGCATTGAAGCGTATAGGGCTTATCTTTAAAGAAAAGAGGATGTGATGTTAGTGCATTAGAATGCTTAATATTTGTAGACACTCCCTTACTAATCTGTGTAAGCCTGAATCTTCAGTGATGGTCCCTAGGACCAGGGGGATGCTGGGAAGTGAGTGGTGCAGTGTGTCTGGAGTTGGTGATGGAATAAACAGCACAGCAGTGAACTCACATGTCTCTGTGTCCTGATGACTGGATTTACAAACATATGAACAAAACAGTTTCCTGCCATCGATGGTAAAGGCCAGCCAAATAGGTTTTTTTTCCCCTTTAAAATGTGTCTGGACACGGAGCATAGCTCCGCCCCCTGACACCGCAAAGCAAAGTCACTGATTGGCCCACAGTCCACTTCATAGTAAACCAGAGATAACCATTGATGGGTGATACCATCGATGGATCCCTATCAGATAGTTTTATACCATCGATGGCTGTCATCAATGGTACCATCAATGACAACCATCGATGGATAACCCACCGATGGCCATCCCTACCTCCTACTGCCTCATGTAAGATGTCGTTTTTTTTGCTGATGCAGCTGTTTACCAAGTAAGTGGTATCATGGTTTAACGGGGTGTTGCATTCTATGCCCAGCCTTCTCTGCCTCTCTAACAGGGTCTGGCACAGGACTAGATCAGTGCTGCATCTGGAACCTGCAAAGGGACCATGCAGCAAAGCAATTAAGCCAAGCTCTGGCAGCAACAGCAGCAGGATTGTTACTCCAATGCCTATACCTAATCGTACTAGAGTCATATTCCGCTAGGAGGAAACACCTGACCTACGGGACCCACATTTTCTGAGTTCTTTGAGCAAGATACATTTCCCAGCCCAAACTTCGTAGGTATCAGGGCCGGACTGGCCATCTGATACGTCTGACATGAAAGCCTGGCAGAGCAGCATGGCTGGCATACAGACAGATGGGTTGTTGTGAATCGCTGCACACCCCCATACCAAACCCCCAACTATGCGGATTATGAATCGGTCCCAGTCCATCACTGGTAGGGATGATGCACAGCTGAATACAAGTTGTCCTCCATTGCACTCAAAATACTTACACAAAACCAAATGTAGACATATCGCTCGTATGCCGAACGCTTGTTTAAATAGCCATCATCATCATCATCATCATCATCATCATCACCACCGCAGACTTGCACTAGCCCTCTATATGATGCATGAGATCCATCTGCAATCAGACGGATCTATGTGTATGCATAGTTCAGCCTAACCCTCAATTCTGCTTACACACCCTCGACACTTTCACTCAACGCCCTGTTGCCACCCAGTTACGCCCATTCAGCTGTAGTGGAAATCCGAGGGAGTTGCATACAATGCTGAATAACCCATAGTTGCTTGTATTTGCATATACTTGGCCATGAAGCATGCACAGTGATAAAAATCTCAACAGCCATCCGCAAAATGGACTTAAATTCAACTCTATCAGCCACGGTGACACCAGGGTGCAGATTGGGCTGAGCCCCTGGCAATGTGTGGACAAAGAAGAAGAACAATAATATCACTGACTGGAATGTTAAATAACTGAACCAGTGCCGGGGTATTTATGAGCAAAATAAGGGAATCAGATAAGTGCCAAATGATATGAAATAGGATTGATAATTCATACCTCCCAACCTTCTTATTTCCTAGATCGGAGGCAGGGCCATGTGTCAGATAGGCCACACCCTGGAAGTTTTTCATTTTGGCTGTGTAAATGCATACCACGCCCCCCTTTCCTCATCACGCTAAGGGTGAGACCGGTATTCCAGCAGCTGATGGGTTGCCCCCAGCCACCCTGCACTGGATAGACACTGCAAGTATGTATACGCCATCCATTCACAGGTTATACAGCCAGGGCCGAGCCCATAGGCTTTCATGTAATTTGCGCCACCTCCGGCACTTCAGTCTTTCACCCCACTACAGCTGACATTTGGGAAGCAGAGGTTATGCCATAATTTACATTCTCTGGGGAATATTTACTAAAAATCAATTTTGACTGATTTCAGATCGATTAAAATTGATCCTAAGTGATGTTGGGCTTCCAGAGCTAAAACACACATTTACTAACATTTACAAATGAAAAAGAAAAAAACAATGTGTTAGTAAATGTGTGTTTTAGCTCTGTAAGCCCAACATCAATTAATTATTTAATTAATCTGAAATTGATTAAAATCGATTAAAACAACCTTTAGTAAGTATACCCCTCAGTATGCACATGGGCACCGCTACTCAGTTGAAATAAAGGGGTATATGCAATTGAGGGTCGAATTGCCACAAATGTCAAAAAACGGGGCATTTTCGACACAAAAAAATGATTCAACAATGCAATACAGTACTTTTCGACAAAAAAACGGCCGTTTCAAAATCGACTTTTTGCAATTCGACAGTTGTCAAATTCGACATGTCTGCAATGGTAAAAATGCAGCTTTTCGACAAAAGTATATTCAATTGAAGAATGTCGATTCGACAACAGTGCTTTTCGACAGTCATTTTGTCAATTTCAGTCCGCCTCATTTTGCTGGCGGGATCTAATAAAAAAATGTTAAAACTTTTTTTTTTATTTTTTTTATTGCTAATAGCATATCTATTTATATTAGAAGGGAATATCTACTTGGTTTGTCTATTAGGAGCCACAAGTATTATTTATTATATATTATAAAAGAATATTTTTTTTTTACTGACTAAAATAATATGGAGAGATCAGAGCATGTTTTTCAGTGGGAAGGGGTGGGAATGGGTTAAAAATCAAGAAAAAAAATGTGTGGGGTCCCCCCTCCTAAGCATAACCAGCCTCGGGCTCTTTGAGCCGGTCCTGGTTGTAAAAATACGGGGGGGAAAATGACAGGGGATCCCCCATATTTTTACAACCAGCACCGGGCTCTGCGTCCGGTCCTGGTGCAAAAAATACAGGGGACAAAAGACGTAGGGGTCCCCCGTATTTTTCACACCAGCACCGGGCTCCACTAGCTGGAGAGATAATGCCACAGCCGGGGGACACTTTTATACCAGTCCCTGCGGCCGTGGCATTAAATCCCCAACTAGTCACCCATGGCCGGGGTACCCTGGAGGAGTGGGGACCCCTTAAATCAAGGGGTCCCCCCCTTCAGCCACCCAAGGGCCAGGGGTGAAGCCCAAGGCTGTCCCATCCAAGGGCGGCGGATGGGAGGCTGACAGCCAAGTGACAAAATAAAGAATATTGTTTTTTGTAGCTGAACTAGTGGTTCTCCAAGTACCAGCAAGCCTCCCCCACAAGCTGGTACTTGGAGAACCACAAGTACCAGCATGCGGGGGGGGGGGGGAAACGGGCCCGCTGGTACCTGTAGTTCTACTGCAAAAAAAAATACCCAAATAAAAACAGTACACACACACCGTGATAGTAAAACTTTATTACATACATGCACACCGACACTCACATACTTACCTATGTTGACACGCCGACTCCGTCCCCTTCACCAGTAGAATCCATGGGGTACCTGTAAATAAAATTATACTCACAAAAATCCAGTGTAGATCTGTCCTCTTCTTGTCTGTAATCCACGTACTTGGCAAAATAATAAAACGCAAAACCCGAACCACGCACTGAATGCCGGGACACCCCGTGACTCCTGTCACAGAGGGCCCCTTCAGCCAATCAGGGAGCGCCACGTTGTGGCACTCTCCTGATTGGCTGTGCGCGTCTGAGCTGTCAGGCGGCGCATAGCACTATGCCGCTCCATTATATTCAATGGTCGGAACTTTGCGGTCAGCGGTTGACAGTGAGTAACCTCACCGCTGACCGCAAAGTTCCCACCATTGAATATAATGGAGCGGCATAGTGCTATGCGCCGCCTGACAGCTCAGATGTGCACAGATGTGGCGCTCTCTGTTGGTCTGCTGTCCCCTCCCCCCCCCCCCCATTGTCACAAAACAGACCTCAGCTGACTACGAGTGTGCCTTGCTATGGCTCAGAGTGGAAAGTGCCTTTAACCACTGAAGCCCTAGGGCACAGGTAACAGCGTCTCAGCAACAACAAAAAAATGACAGGCCCCTAGTCCCTGGGGCCCATAGGCTTGTGCCTAGTCATCCTTATGGATAGTATGGCCCTATATGCAGCTACAGCATCTGTGACAGTGTCCTCCAATCTCCCGCAGGACATTGTGGCCCGCTGTGGGACAGTGCCCAAACAGCGGGACTGTCCTGCTGAAATGTGGATGGTTAGGCGGTATGATAAGCATGGCATTAAGATGGTGCAATGCATTTACTAAAGGTTGCAGGGACATAAGTACAAGCTGGCAAAAGTCTTAGGGCCTAATTCAGATCTGATCGCTGCAGCAAATTTGTTAGCAGTTGGGCAAAACCATGTGCACTGCAGGGGGGGCAGATATAACATGTGCAGAGAGAGTTAGATTTGGGTGGGGTGTGTTCAAACTGAAATCTAAATTGCAGTGTAAAAATAAAGCATCCAGTATTTACCCTGCACAGAAACAAAATAACCCACCCAAATCTAACTCTCTTTGCAAATGTTATATCTGCCCCACCTGCAGTGCACATGGTTTTGCCCATAAGGCGTCCATTCATTATTGCAATTAACCATAACCTTATAACTCTAGAAGAAATAACGACTCAGACAACAACTGCTTGGATTGAAGGTCACAGATTTTATTAATCATTACCGAATAAGAATCTCTCAAGATCAGCTCTAGCCAAACTGAACAAATATCGAGAATGTGGGACAACTAAAATGCCCCTCCCAAAGACGCAACTGCGCTGTGAAGGACTCACCAACCCTTACTCGATCACGGTCTGAACACCTCAGAAAAGGCGCCCAGGTCCCCTTGCAGAAGTAGGGCACCGGGCCTAAATTCGAAGGGGTAAGTGCCTCACAGCGACCTCTTGCATCACATGTGACCGCTGATCTGTAGCGCCTTCCCGTCACAGCAAGGTTTCCTCCAAAAATAGCAGCATAGCCACCTAGAAAAACCACCCTTAACACTATTCTATGACACAAAAAATTTCCTTAAGAAAAATACCAAGGCTTAAACTAGAAAGATGGGGTCCGTCTGGCCTATAACTCTAAACCAATCATAGGATGCCTCGCTATTGAACCGCCGAAACTCTTGAAGAACCGGGATACGGCTATATTGACTTTCTTCAAAGCCTTTTCCAAAGCCATATGATCCCTAGCTCCCTCCACACCCAACAGGGTACAATCTCAGACCAAACCAGCTGCACCGCCGGCCATCTATTTCTCAAAACTTCAATATCTGCCTTAATTTTTAGTATCAAATCAATACCCTTCACCTGACCTACAGTATATCATTACCTCTTAAGTGAATAACAACAACGTCTGATTGATCACCTTCATGCTCGGCAGAAAAAAGCAAATCTAAAAAGGCTGACCATCTAAGCCCCCTAACTCCGATCTACTTAATCCTATGACCTCCCAGCAACAAAGAGGCCTTCTTGGCTAAAGGGTGCTTCTCAGCCCAATACACAAATGTGTGGCCCACAAAACACACCGTTCCAGATGAAAAATCTTGAGCTGAAACAAAACAAACCGCAAAGTCAGATCATCACCCAAAACCAATAACATTGTAAATAAATGGTGAAAAAGACCTAGCAAAACTAAAGGGTAGAAAAAGAAATCAACAACCGAAGTGAAGGAGAAATCTTAAAAAACCTCCCATGGACCTTAACCTATCAGCCAATTGTAATTAAAGGCCCCCTCGGAGGAAACATTTTAAATTCTCTTCACACCCTTGATTCATGAATAAAATATTAAAAAACCGAGCAGTAAACAATCTGCCGGGTCCCCGCTCAGCTTTCTCTGCCAGGGGCAGAGAAAGCGGGGCAAAATGGTGCTTTTCACAGTGCTGCCCTGTGAACTTGCCAGCCTGAGCTGGCGAGTTTATCACAGGGCACACTGCGGTATTGTTTCACATTTTTTTTTTTTTGTAAATTCGGCCTCATCACATTTCCCATTATAAGTATGGGGAATGCGATGTGGGTTACTAAAAAAAAGTGAATTAAAGGGTTTGGGTTCAAATGCCCTTTAATACATTCAGGTGATACTAAAATAATGTGAAAAAGGGTGTTTTCACACCCTTTTCACATTATTTTAGTAAAAATAATTTTAATAAATAGACCCCTTACCCTCCTGCTTAAACTATGACAAAAATTAATCCTAATCACGCCAAGCTGCAGAATACAACCTCAAAGTTGCCGGTGCCAATGAGTTTCGTGCCAGCCCTTCTATGCCTGCTCGATAATCTGCCAGACATAAGAAGGGCAGATTGAACCTTCTGCCCTAGAACTAGGAGCCAGGAGGCAAAACTTTGAAAAATTGAAGCGTGATAAAGTATCCGCTATCAGATTTTCCACACCTGGCACATGCCTTGCTCTAAAACATATATTAGCCTGCAAACATCTTAACACCAAATGCCTCATAAGCCACAAAGCTGAGGACAGGATGGCCTCTGGCAGTGCCGTTTCTTGCGGCGGGCGAGCTGTGCAACCGCACGGGGCGCCCGCCGCTGCACTTTTTGAGGACTTTGAAACTCTCCTCCCGAGTGCCCAGCTCGGGGGGCGAGGTCTCGCGGAATGACGCGTTTGCGTCATGACGTCACGACGCAATCGCGTCATTCCGTGAAACCCCGCCCCCCGAGGTATTTTATTCCAGCGCGCGATTGATTAGCCGGGTTGTTGATCCGGTTTCCTAGCAACTGGCGGCCGCGGCCCCCATGACGAGCTCGGAAGACGATGGGTCTGAGGGAAAGGAAGCACAGCCCTCCAGTGGCGCGGCACACGGGCGGGCTTCTTACAGGTATAAAGGTATGTTTTTAATTTTATTTGTTTACTCACCTGGACAAAGGGGCGGTGTGGCCCCGAAACGTTGGTGTCACTGTTGATGTTTTGAATTACAATACACGATTCAAGGACTCTGAGTGCCGCTGTATTTCTTCAGTGTTGTGGTTATACCTTTAACAGAGGGCACCGGAGCAGCAATACCAACACAGAGGGAGTGCCGGTCCAACGGAAAACTGTATATATATATATATATATAGGGGCACGTGCCTGCCGCACTGTGTAAAATGGGGATACCTGCCTGCGTACTGTGTAAAATGGGGATACCTGCCTGCCGCACTGTGTAAAATGGGGGCACCTGCCTGCGTACTGTGTAAAATGGGGATATCTGCCTGCCGTGCTGTGTAAAATGGGGGCACGTGCCTGCCGCGCTGTGTAAAATGGGGATATCTGCCTGCCGTACTGTGTAAAATGGGGATACCTGCCTGCCGCACTTTGTAAAATGGGGGCACCTGCCTGCGTACTGTGTAAAATGGGGATATCTGCCTGCCGTACTGTGTAAAATGGGGATACCTGCCTGCCGCACTGTGTAAAATGGGGATACCTGCCTGCCGCACTTTGTAAAATGGGGACACCTGCCTGCCGCGCTGTGTAAAATGGGGACACCTGCCTGCCGCGCTGTGTAATATGGGGACTTTTTTATTTTTATTTTTTTTTCCCTGTGGTGGGCGTGATGATATCAGACGAGGCCACGCCCACTTTAATGAGACCACGCCCATTTTAAACAGGCCACACACCCTTGTCGGGAGCGCGCGCGCCTTCGACGCGTGCATGCTTTTTCTTTTTATAGCTATACGGGGGGGGGGGGGGGGGGCACGCATTTTTTTTTTATAGCAATGGGGGGGCGCATTTTGAAATCTCGCACTGGGAGCCAAATTGTCTAGAAACGGCCCTGGCCTCTGGTTATTAATTGCTTGTACTACTCCTAGGTTATCACACCAAAAAACAATATTTTGATTAGCTAACCTGCTGATCCATAATTTGACCGCCACTATTACTGGAAACAGTTCAAGCAACAAAAGATTAGCGGTGAATCCGGCCTGGCGCCACTCCATCGGCCATGCTGAAACACACCATTCTCCACCTAGATAAGCCCCGAAACCCGATGAACCTGCTGTGTCAGTGAAAAGCGGAAGCTCCACATTATCAACTGCTTCACTAGGCCAAATCCTCTCTAAATTAAATTCCACTAAAAATGATGCCCACGTTCGAAGATCATCTTTGATTTTTTTGGACAATCAAACATGGTATTGGGGCTTAGTGACACCTGTAGTTGCAAGTTCGAGCTTTCTACAGAAAACACGACCCATCGGGATAAATCATAAAAGCAAAACTGAGCGAGCCCAATAACGATTGTACCGTTTGTAACTTAACTTTCTTGGCAACGGAACGACCCTTGATCAAATCTAAAAGCTTTTGGATTTTATCCTGGGGAAGTCTGCAACAGCCCTCTTCTGTATCTATCTCTATGCCTAAATAAGAGAAACATGAACAGGGACCCTCTGTTTTATCCTGAGCAATTGGAACACCTAAGACCCGGAACAAGGCTTAATCTGAAAAAAGGATATCACCACACACCTCACTGCCCTTAGAACCTATAAACAATAAATCGTCCACATAGTGCGCTATGCCAGCATCAGGGCCGATGCTAGAGTGTTTGTCGCCCCCCTGCAAATAATAAATTTGTGCCCTCCCATCCGTAAAAAAGGGATAGCGTGCACTGCAAAAAGGGGTGTGGCCACACAAGGAAGCGGCGTGACCACAAAGGTACCCACAATTCAAATTACGCCACACAGTATTACAATCTTATGCACATTAACCCAAACGTAGTGCCCCTGATTCATATTAAGCCACATAATAGTGCCACTTATTCACATTTAAAATCGATGACAGGGCCAGTTCTAGATCTTGAAGACCTCAGGGCAATAGTTTCCTCTGGCCATGCTCAGAACAGGGACAGTGCGCGCAAAAAGTATAGGGCCACAGAATAGTACCAGTTCACATAACACAGCACAGCAGTGTCCATTAGTCACATTACACCACACAGCAGTGTCCGTTAGTCATGTTACACCGCACAGCAGTTCCCGTTAGTCATGTTACACAGCACAGCAGTTCCCGTTAGTCATGTTACACCGAACAGCAGTGTCCATTAGTCACATTACACCGCACAGTAGTGTCCGTTAGTCACATTACACCGGACAGCAGTGTCCGTTATTCACATTACACCGCACAGTAGTGTCCGTTATTCACATTACACCGCACAGTAGTGTCCGTTATTCACATTACACCGCACAGTAGTGTCCGTTAGTCACATTACACCAGACAGCAGTGTCTGTTAGTCACATTACACGCACAGTAGTGTCCGTTAGTCACATTACACCAGACAGCAGTGTCCGTTAGTCACATTACACCAGACAGCAGTGTCTGTTAGTCACATTACACCGCACAGTAGTGTCCGTTAGTCACATTACACTGCACAGTAGTGTCCGTTAGTCACATTACATTGCACAGTAGTGTCCGTTAGTCACATTACACCGCACAGTAGTGTCCGTTAGTCACATTACACCGGACAGCAGTGTCCGTTAGTCACATTACACCAGACAGCAGTGTCCGTTAGTCACATTACACTGCACAGTAGTGTCCGTTAGTCACATTACACCGGACAGCAGTGTCCGTTAGTCACATTACACCGCACAGTAGTGTCCGTTAGTCACATTACACCGGACAGCAGTCTCCGTTAGTCACATTACACCGCACAGTAGTACCCTTATACACCTTATGCCCTACAGGAGAGCCGCTATTACACGTTACGCCAGAGTAGAGCTCATTATACACATTATGCCAGGTACAGCCCATTATACACATTATGAAGGTCATTGAGACCCCACTGCAATGGCGGCCCTCAGCGCAGTTTGCCAGCGGCAGCAAACTGTGCATGCGCAGTGGGCGTGAGGCCACACACATTGTGGTCACTTCCCCAATGGATGCGACCACAAAGTGATTGATAGGCGACAGCGTAGCGGAGTTAAGTTGTTGCTGGGGTGATGCTGGAAAAATTGGGGCAGGCCGGGACGTCACACGCAGCCGCTCCCCCCAAAAAATGGCTGCTGACGAGGCTGCACTGCCAGGGGTCAACCTTAGATCAGATGCGTCCTCAATCAAATTTCAGATGCATCGGGAGGCGGCGCCACACATGCTGGGCGGCCTTGCCTTGTGCTGGGCGGCCCTCAGCATGTGCAGAGATGAACGCAGATCCGGCTGCATATGCATCCATCTGCATTCATCTCTGAATAACCCCCTATGCCAGGTACAGCCCTCATTCCCTCCACAGTGCGGCCCCATTACCTGCAGGAGGTCCCGGATCAGGCGCTGCTCCTCCTCTTCCTTCTCTGCCTCCGGTTTCTTGCAGGCACTGTTACTTCAGCAGCAATGGCTGTAGGATGTCGGTAGTGATGCCGAGAGGGGGGTGGGGGTGGAGGGAGCGGGTGCTAATTACCCGGGCCTGGGACTTATGGGGCGGCCGTGGTCTGCCGCACTCCCACCACCATCCCTCTTTACTAGGCAGCAGCATAAGGCTCTTATCCTGGGAGCACAGCACATGCTGTTAATGCTGAGCCACTGCCTGTTCCTGTACAGGTGGGGGAGGTGGTGGGGGGGGGTGATCACACTAATCACCATCCCACACCGAAATGACCCTGGCTGAGGGGCTGAGGGCTGGCGGCACAGGGATCATCAGGTACTATAAAGATTATTTTTTTACTTTTTCCATAAGGGGGTGTGGCCACGCCTCCCGCGATTAGGCCACGCCCCCAATACAATTCGGAGCGCGGGAGGTCGGCGGCGGCAGCGGAGCTGTGAGAGGGGGTGAGTCTGCACAGTGCGCGCTGCCTGCTGCAGTCTCACTGGGGAGGAGGAGGGGGAGGGAGCCGCGCTACCCGCTGCCAGCGCCGCTACCTGTCATCCAGTCTGACAGGCACAGCGGCTGCCGGCAGCAGCAGGGTAGCAGAGCAGGGAGAGCGCCTCTTCACCTCAGCGCCTCCCTGCATTGCATACCCTTGCTGAGCAGGTAGCGCCGGCTCAGGCCAGCATGGCCTGTGTCTACCTGGATACACCACACCTGGATACACCATTGTAAAAATGAACTCGAAATAGGATCAAGAAACACCCCATTCGCAAGCATTTATCTACATGAAACTGCGCATTCAATTTAAAACCCATAAATCAAATTGCTTCTGGATGTAACGGCAGGAGCCGAAAGGCTGATTCTATATTCAGCTTTGCCATTAAAGCGCCTTTACCAAAACTCCGCACCAGAGCTAGTGCTTCATCAAAAGACTGATAATACACGCTACAAAATTGCTCAGGAATTGCATAATTCACTGATGCTCCGTGCAGGTAAGAGAGGCGCTATATCAATCTGTACTACCCAGGAACTTTCTTGGGAACTACTCCGACAGGGGAAACACATAAATCCTCTAGCGGAGCTGAAGAAAAAGGGCCACATATACGACCCAAACTAGTCTCCGTTTCAACCTTTTGCATAACCACCTCTAGAAATTCCCTGGCTGAACGAAGATTCCTAGTTGCTACAACTTTCAAAGGAACAGTAATCGGTAATCTAAAACCATGCTTAAAACCATCTAACTAAAATTGGGCGACTTCCCGCAAAGGATACCAGCCCAACCACTTCTCCAGCTCATTTACCATAATCGGAGAATCTGCTTTAGGAAGCATCACTTTTGAGGTCATACTTACTCCCTGAATCCCCTTCCTTACTTTTACAGTCCTTGGCTGGGTGCCCCCCCCACCAGATGCAACAGGCGTGTCAAAAACGACACCCCACTCCCCTAAAACACCACGAGTCATTAAAACAAAAAACATGTCCCCCTTGCTGACCCCACTGCAGATTTACCTGATGTGCTGCGTTTAGGACAAAAATCCTCCTGTACTGATTTGTCCTTGTTAGTTACTTCAAAACCTCAACATCCTTGAAACCCAACGGCAACACAAGTCTCCCATCATGCTTACGACCAGTGGCGTCAGAAGGCGGGTGCAGGGGGTGCGGCCCGCACCCAGGTATCACCCACGGAAGGGGTGACACCAAGTGCTGCCTCTTCTGCAGTGACAGGAGCCGAGTGCTGCAGTGTGATAATCCTCTGCAGCACTCGGCTCCTGTCACAGAAAAGGAGCTGGCACTGCACGCTGCCTAGTCTCCGGGGGCAGCCAGCATTTCCAAGGAAGCTGGATACACCCCCCGGAGTGAAGAAGAGGAGACCCGCAAGGCCACGCCCACTTTTAATTAGGCCACACACCCTTTTGTCTGGCCGCGGCTCCGGCGGGGTGAGTGTGAGGGGGAGTGGGGGTGTAGTAATGCAGAGTGCGCACCGGGTGTACTCACACCTGGTGACGCCTCTGCTTACGACAAAACTTTTCATCGTATTCCCTCCATGTCGTACCCTTTTTCTGAACATACATATCATGCACCAAGTATATATACTTTCCAACATTAATATGCTCCTCAGGTCTTGACTTTAAGTAGCAAGCCGAAAAACTTATCGCACCCTTTAACCAATTATTATAACTCCTATAAGCCTCTTCTCCTGAACCCCGATTTATTTGCCTTCTCAAATTCCTTCTTCATATCCTGCGTCATAACGAAAAAATCCACAAATTTACCGTTGCAAACTATTTCTTTAATCTTCTTTCTCAACCCCCTAGTGATTGCAGTATTTGCACAATGAACAACATCATCTCGTAAATTGGCTTTATCTGAATCAAACTCCTTAACCTTACTGCTTTTCTTAGATTGCCTCTTTGCTATCATACGCTCAACAAGCTTTGCTATCTTTTTGGGCTTTTGCACCGTGCTTGAGGAAGAAATGCTGCTACTGCTATCAGAAGAAGACACAGAGGAAAAATAACAATCTGTGAGGGGTATATACTCACAAACCCCTGATGTGCCCGGAACTTCGGGAATCCCCCGCTGATATCGGAACTGCTGAAGCGCCTTGCTAACTGTCCAAACTTAGTTCCTGAAAAGTGACTGAAACAAACCCGCTAGACTATAAACCTGTATCTGAGGAATTAACTGTGTTACTAACAGTTTGATAAGACAATACCGCAACAGGTGGAGTAGAGCTGCGGGGAGGAGGAGGAGTCGTGGTCGACACCTCAGGGGGAATGGAAGTGGGTATTGGCACCGGTGAAGGTGCCTGTGGTGACCGGTTACCTGAAAAAGGTGGATGAACTGGATTTGGCACCGGAGAAGAATAATTCTGCCATCACGCTGGGGGTGGCTGATATAAATTTTTGAAATGCAACTGAGGAGGGGCACGGAACGAGTGGGCCGCAGAACCCACAGGTGTCCAATAAGGGAAACCAACCTGTCCTACCGGAGACGATGAACCCAGATATGTTGTGGTGTTTGGGGGCTGACTGACTGTTGTAAAACCCCCATATGGCCAAGCAGTTTGTGTGGTTGCAAATTGCGGTGATGTGCTAAACTGAGTAAAAGGCCCAGGGACGTGCAGTCAGGGGAGGCAGGGGCGGCAGTGCCTCCCCTGTCATTACTGATTAAAATAATATAGAGAAGATACTTATGACACATATTCTGTGTCATAAGTATTTGCTTTATATTATCCTAATCATCCCAGTCCTGTGGAAAGTGTTTGGGAGGCACCGATCGTGGTGCCTCCCTGTCAGATAGGGAAAAGTATGGGAGCGGGGGGCAGGCGCGGGTGGGGCCTAGCAATGGGCATTAAAAGCCCATTGAAAAATCATGGGAAAGTGGCACCATTAGTGTTGCCGCTTTCACACAGGGACGTGCTTTCAACCTATGAAAGCACGTCCCCTGTCAGTCAGGCCACAGTGATTGGCCAGAGGATCCGTCACTGGATCCGCTGTCAATTACTGTTGTGGGCGCGGCGGAGGTGCGGGCGTCAGCGTGGGTGCTGGTGGCGTGGGTGCGGGTGGAGGGGGTGCTGGCGGCGGGGGTGCGGCGGTGCGGGCGGCGGGGGTGCGGGCGGCGGGGGTGCGGCGGTGCAGGCGGCATGAGTGCGGGTGGCGGTGCAGAGTTTGAGCAGCGGAGCGGTAACCCATTTAAAAAATGGCGCCTCAGCGTAATTTTTTAAATTGAAGATGGCCGCCGCGAGCCAATCACGGCTCGCCGCGTCATCGCTCCGCCCCCTTTGGCTGACTTATATAAGTCAGCACGAGGGAGCGGCTGTCAGTCCGACGGCGGACGAGGAGCGGAAAAGAGCTCCTGAAGGTTGAAGACGCCGGAAGTCCTGGATGGGCGGCGGCTATGCAAAAGAGCTTAGCAGCCGCCGCCCACCAGGTGAAGACGCTGGAAGCCCTGGGGAAGGCGGCGGCCATGCAAAAGAGCTTTAAGGCCGCCGCCTCCCAGGTGAAGACTTCAGAGGAAGACGCTGGAAGCCCTGGGGAGGTGGCGCCCCCCCAGGTGAAGACGCCTGAAGCCCTGGGGAAGCGGCGGCCATGCAAAAGAGCTTAAAAGCCGCCGCCCCCAGGTGGAGACCCTGTGCAATAAAACTTATTTTTTAAGACTGTGGTGTTTTTATTTTAATATTTTCTTTACAGGTGGGCAACAGGTGCCAGCAGGCCATTTATGTCCGGGCATGCTGGCACTTGTGGTTCTCCAAGTGCCAGCATGCTGGGGCAGCCTTGCTGGGACCTGTAGGCCACCTGTAAAGAACAATATTACTATTCTTTACAGGCGGACTACAGGTGCAAGCGGGCCCATTATGTCCGGACATGCTGGCACTTGTGGTTCTCCAAGTGCCAGCATGCTGGGGCAGGCTTGCTGGGATCTGTAGGCCACCTGTAAAGAACAATTTTAACAATGAACCCCGCACCCACCGCCACCAGGGGTGCGGGGCATAGCACCAGGCTATCAGCCCAGTGCTGGTTATTGCTCGGGAGGGGGACCCCATGTTTATTTTTTGGGGTCCCCACTTCCGAGTAATTCTAGCCCTGGGCTGACTAGCTTGGGGGGGGGAGATTAATGCTATGGCAGGGGGACCCCATACCGAGTGTCTCCCCTGCTATGGCATTACCCCCCCCCCCCCCCCCTGGCTGGTTCTGCCTGGTGCTGGTTTTACAAATAAGGGGGGGGGGGGGGCTACGCTTTTTTTTTTCCCTCTATGGGGGGGGGGGATGTTAGCTGCTTGTGCCTCCCCAGCCACTGGCCTCACCGCACGCCACTGAAAAGGCCCTACACCATACTGAGGACTCCCACCTGGAAGGCCATAGGAGACTGAATGGAGGACACACTCCTAACAATTACTGTTCTTGTGACAGCCTGAGAACCCCATGCTGCCGAAGTAGGTGCTTACTGAAGGGGACTGCACATGCTGTGCTTCAACCTGATAATTCTCTGATGAGCTTGCACATTGCAGCTTACCTAGCAAGCTAGCCAGTAATCCATTCTGTTCCCTCTGACCCATGCAAACATTATTAGCAAAACTCCCAGGAGGAGCCAACACAGGCTGTACCTCCCTCTCTGGGCTCATTGGCATAGCCCCTCCCACTTAATGCATCTAAAATGGGCGCCGGCCCTGCTAATGCAGGCGCCACTTCCCGCCCTTATTTCTATACCCCCAGATGTCTGCCCAATTCTGATTGTTTCACCAGGCGCCCCAGGGAATGCCCAATCTCCGATGGGTGCACCTGGTGTTATGGAGCCAACCTACTGCATGTAACTCCCGCGACCCGCAAGAAGACATGGGTCATGGGAGGGAAACACTGGCCGGGGCACTACACTCTGTGCAGAAGCAGGTGGCCGGGACAGGAGCTGGCGGAGGAGGAGCAGGGAGAGCCGGAGGTGACACTGCGATAAGACGTGAGTCATGGGGGGGTCGCCGGCTGGGGTACAGAAGCAGGTGGCCCAGCCAGGATGGGAGCTGGCGGAGGAGCGGCGAAAGCCAGGAATGATACCGCAATAAGACATGGGTCCCTGGGGGGCATCACTGTAGCGTCACGCTGTGCAGCATCAGACTGACCGGCCGGGACCCGCTGAGGGAAAACGGAAGAGACACGGAGGTGAGGCAGGCAGCGTCCAACACCTCAGCCACAGTGAGGATGCTGGGAGGGCCCGCCACAGCTGCAGGGCTGCCTGTACGAGCCGTGACACCAGGGCTACAGAGACACAGAGGCCAAGCAGACTCAGCTAAATGACAGGGGGGAAGGGGGCAGGGACGTGCGGTGATGTAAATGGCTCAGGAGGCACTGGCTAGCACCAGAGACAGATTTATACGCAATATATGAGCCAATGTGTACGTCTGGGCATTATACACAGGTGCAGCATTATAAACTCCTGGAAATTTGGTGAGATTTGATCAGAGATGTGTGAAAAAGTTAGGCAAGGGAGGCACTGCCTCACCTGCCATAGACTTTTTACTCCAGAGTTTTGGCTATAAAAATTATTAAAATAATGCAAAGAAGATATTTCTAACAAATTCTTTGTATTTTTCATATACTCTGGCACAAACGTTAATATGACCGGTAAGGCTCTGCTCACCTGCCTCACCCCAACGCCCGTCACTGGAAGGGAGGGGGGGGGGGGGGGCGCGCTGCTCTCTTGGGTCGGGGCATGCTGCACCAGGAGGGGGAAAGGGACAAAAGAAACAAAGAAAAAGGGGGATAATGGGAGCTGAGAAAGCAATTCAATTAAACGATAGAAGGAAAAGAAATTGAAATTTAAGAAACAAGTGAACAGGGGAGATATAGAGAATGAGGAATATAATTAAAGAAAGAGTATTTTAACACAATTCATTCTGAGGGGAGCTCAGAATAACACAGACTACTCAGCCTTCCAAACAGCAGAAGATATCAAATAAAATGGATGCCAGTATATATATAGATATATATATATAGTGTACTAAACCACTCCCACTGACATGCAAATTGCCAGGCTGTCAAACCAATAGGAAAAAACTCTACTCCTACCAACATCTACATGGTAACGGGTTCCTAAAATTAACCAATCACAAAAAAAATATCAGGACTTATTTAGTCTCAGACCTATACAGCCCTCGCCTGCTTTTAGCTAACACATTTGCTGCTGCGATCTGATCTGAATTACCCCCTTAATCTAGAATATTTTTCAAACAATAAATCATCCTTTCAACCTGTGTTTTTGCATGTAAAAGATAATAAAACCCATCAACTACGCTTCACATAAACATATCCAATATTGGGTGGGAATTAGTAGTGCTGCTGTAACAGCTGAGAGACACTGAGTAATCGGTTTTCTTGCCTACAAATACAAACGTTCCAGACAGTTTCCAATGAAGTCAGTTTGATCATGTGCCCAGTAACCTTTAATGGCAAGAGGAAAATGGTGACCCAAAATAAATATGTAACAGAAAATCTTTTTCCTCAGTTCAGAGTTCAAGGTTATACTATACAATTATGGTAACAGAAAAATAAACGTAATGCATACAAGATTGCATTAACGGCTGGTGTGTCATCACATCATTCATAATACTGTTAAAACTGAATTCACAGAGAATCACTCCCCATTTACAGACCACAAATATGCAGGCACGGTGAGAATTCACTTGGTGGAATTGTGCCTAATTGAGAACACGTCAACATTCTGATGTTTGGAATGGTCCCCAGAAAAGCATTCTGTGAGATGTGTGTTTGACTCAACTGTGCTTGCCATTGTGTACAAGTAGGGGAACGGTGCTGTAATGGGTGTGCAGTCGCTGGCAGTGGGTGTGTGCACCCCAGCCAAAGTACTGTAAGGGCATGGTGTGGACGTCACCAAATGTGACTAAAATGACTAGTAAAATGTCTCAAAATGCAGCCCCCAGAGGGCTCTCAGTTGCGGGTGCTCTGACCCTGGTGTCACTGATATTTATGCAAAATCCCCTAACTTGCTGCAACAGTGATTGTACTTTGCAGAATGTTAACAGAAAGAAGAAAAAGCAGATCAACTTTTTATAGCAGCACTCATTCCCTGAATAATCACTAATTATAAATATGATTCTTTCAAATAATTTGTAAGTAATAACCTTGACTACAAGAAAAGATTCTCAATACCCATATGTGGTATAGATACCTTTATTGTTACCACATATGATGTATTATATGTCCCCTTTGTTCTAAAGGGGACAACTAAGTGAAATATTAAAATTTTGATAGAGACAGAATAACGTGAGTAAGAAAATAAATTAAATTATGTGTAGAGAATATGTTAAAAAAAAAAAAAAAAAAAAGGTGCTAGTGTGCTGTCTTGATTTACAGATCAACAGAACCTGTGAATCAAATGTTTTTTGGTTTATTTTGAAACCAAAAAACATTTGATTCACAGGTTCTGTTGATCTGTAAATCAAGACAGCACACTAGCACTTTTTTTTTTTTTTTTAACATATTCTCTACACATAATTTAATTTATTTTCTTACTCACGTTATTCTGTCTCTATCAAAATTTTAATATTTCACTTAGTTGTCCCCTTTAGAACAAAGGGGACATATAATACATCATATGTGGTAACAATAAAGGTATCTATACCACATATGGGTATTGAGAATCTTTTCTTGTAGTCAAGGTTATTACTTACAAATTATTTGAAAGAATCATATTTATAATTAGTGATTATTCAGGGAATGAGTGCTGCTATAAAAAGTTGATCTGCTTTTTCTTCTTTCTGTTAACATTATATATTTGGATCAACAAGCAGCACCACTGCAACACAATTGTGTTGAAATATTGTTTTGATCAGCACAAAATGTTAGATTACAAATATTCCCTGTAAAATTATTATTTATCTATAATCTGGTGCGGGAGTCTCTTTAATTTTGAAACTTTGCAGAATGTGTCATCGTCAGTTGGGGAAAGGGAAGCCTGCACATACATTTTTAAGTGTAGTCATTAAATAAAATGACATTTCCTATTTGCGTCTGCTTCCCTTTACATTTTACATGCTCCAATAACTTTGCTACTTATTATCCATTCTATCCGGCCATTAACGGTACTGTGTTTCCACATACTGCGATGTTGAGCAATTTTAGAACTCAAAGTGAAACCATGCCTTCAGTCGCAACCCAGACACATCAGGCTACGGTAGAATAATGTGTTGCAGCTAAGAGGAGGGAGCCGCAGCTTGAGGCACAATCCCAAACTTGTGGGGTTTTTGCAGATGTGTTTTGTGAGTCCGTATAGTGGGCCTGACTCATACTGTAGTTATATGCTATGTTGATGTTACATGCAGTGGAGCGGATGTTGGCGGTGTTCTACAGGAAGTCACACTGTGCATGTTCTGCGATGGTCCTGTGCCCACGCTACTCATACACAGAACTAATCTGTGGGATGGAGTGAGGCCGGGTGGCCAAGCAGAAAGCCGGGAGGTTGCACTGCTCAGCCAACCCCGCTCTTTGTGCATTTGCCAGAGGTGCCAGATGGCCAGTCCAGCCCTCATTTGTGCTGTATCACAATTTAATTTAGCTGTCATTAAGTTAAGAATTAATTAATTCCACAGGATAAAGTAATGAAGTAAAATTGCAGTTATTGGCTGCTTAGGACAGAGGGGGGGGGGGGGGGGGGGGGGGCGGGGAGCATCGACAAACCATGGGTTGTCAATCAGAAGAATTAAAGTGCTATCAGTGACTGTGACCTGGAGGAGAATACTAGCAACATAAGCTAGAAAGAACAAATGTGTCATGTTCTCCGTTCGCCTAAACAACCCTCAGAGGAGCTGAATAAATGCTGCCATATAAGCATAGCGAGTGAATACTCTTTATATCAGTAATACCCCTTTTCCACCTAAAACGCAGATTGCAGCCGGGAGCCTGACATAGGTGCTACCTGGCTGCGACCTGCGTCAGCCCCCTTTCCATCTGCAGTCACCAACCGCGGCATATTGGTGATGGTGCTGGTGACGCAGCGGGGGCGGCGTTCAGAGATCACATGATCTCCTAGCGCCACCCTTCCATACAGTGTAAACGGGAAATGGGTCGCATCGATCCGGCTTCCGTTTACACTGCACAGTTTGCCGAGTTAAACCCGTGTTCAACCCTGCAAGCTACCCGAGTTGGAATACCAGGTTTCTTGACCCGGATTATTCCAACTCGGCCCTTTTACACCAGCCAGCAAGGCGTCACTACCATAGGTGCAGGGAGTGCAGCTGCTATGGGGCCCAGAGCTGATAGGGGCCCATCTTCCCTGTTTAAGTCACATGCGTTATATACATTCTTCCCTGTTTAAGTTACATGCGATATATACATTTTTCACCATTGGGCTGTAAACACTGGCCCTTACAAACTATGGTTCAGAAAATGAACTAAGGCACTATTATGAGGCATTAAATTAACAGTTGCTGCAGAGAAGTGTCTCTCTAGAAGCATTAGGACAGGGGCCCCATCAAAATGCTGCTCTGGGGCCCACAAAGTTCTGGCTACGCCCCTGCCAGCCAGCAACACGGGTTATATGCGTTCATAATATGCAATAACCTGTGTTATATGCTGATTGGTATAATTAGGCACATATTGACTCTCTATGTTGCCTCCTGTTGGGTGGTGGAAAGTAATAAAAAATATAAATTGAACAGTTAAATAAAAAGCGCAATAAAAATTATAAAAGTCATCAAAAAATTCTACTCCCTGAACATAAATCATTTATATGATGGCTTTTGGCACATCCCTACCTGACAAACTTACTATATCATGATATAAAATATTATTTCTTCTTGAAGGGAAACACGTCTGGAACACAACTTGCTCCGATGAACATTTACTACCCACAGATGTAAACAAATCTCTCCACCTCCCCAGCATGTTGCAGCATGCACATATCATACACAAAGGACATACCCACTGCACGTCATGTTTAGTCATGTCACTGTAACGCTACCATCATATGTGTGTCATATGGGACTCTATTCATGTACATAGTAAAATGGCTACTGGAAAACATCACCTAAAATTGCATAGTGGGAAGGAGCGGGTACTAATTACCTGGCACCCTCTGTGCCCTCTGTGCAGCGGCTGGTGCCCCGTGTGACGCCAGGAAAACTATTTTTACAACTTTTTTTGAGGGGGGCATGGCCACACCTCTCTGGTTTTAAATCGTTCTTTCAATACTACTGTATGAGGAAGCAGTTCTTACACTAATTAGGGGAACCACTGGGGAAATATTAGATTTATCCATGTAAACCCATTCACTGAATAGGAGGAAGAAGTCAAAAGTCCTGTGATACACCAAACAAAACTGGAGACTGAAATAATGTGCAGATTAAATACATATTACACTGGCTGAGCATGACTATGTACAGAACCCATCTAGCATCTCATTGTTGGCTCACTGCCTCCAATAGTCTGACGCCATACCATTTATTCAACTTACTCCAGAAATGGCAACGCCATTTTCTGTTTAAATTCTGTATATTACTAATATTCAGGGGCGGATCCAGAACAAAACAACAGGGGGGACACCATGACAGGGTATGAGGTGGGTGTGACCTCACAACAAGGGGTGTGGCCTTAAAGGGAATGCTGTACCCATATCAGGGAGGATTGTGATGTCTTGGAAGAGGCAGAGGGTGACAGAAGAGAGAGGGTGATGGGGAGATAGTGATGCAGACATGAGGCAGTGGGTGACGGGGAGTGGGGGACACAGAGGCAGTGGGTGACAGAGAGAAGCAGAGGATGTCAGAAGAAGGTGACAGTGAGAGGCAGTTGGTGACGCCAGGGAATGGGTGGCAGGGAGAGGAAGTGAGCAATGCTAGGGGAAGGCAGTGGGTGATGTAGAGGATGATGGGGAGAGGCAGTGGGTGACAGGAGAGAGAGGTGATGAGTAGAGATGGTGACAAAGAGGCAGTGAGTGACAAGAAAGGGTGATGGGGAAAGGAAGGGAAGTGGGTGACAGGGTGAAGGTTATGGGCAGAAGCAGGAAGTGACAGAGAGCAGATGGTGATGGGGAGAGGGTGATGCCTTGGAGAGGCAGAGAGTGACAGGAGAGAGAGGGTGATGGGGAGATAGTGATGCAGGGGAGAGGCAGTGAGTGAAAGGGAGATAGTGGGAGACAGAGGCTGACAGGGAGAGGCAGGGTGACAGGAAAGGGTTAACAGTGAGAGGCATCGGGTGATGGTAGAGTCAGGGGTGACAGGGAAATAGTGGGTGACTGGGGAGGTAGTATATAGCAACTGTGAGGTGGCTGCAGGCAGAGACATATGTTTACTTACTGTTGGTTAAGGGGGCTGGGCCCACAACATAGCAGCATGGCAAGCTTGGCTGATTCAGTCTTAGAGAAGAGCACAGGAGCTGCAGGCAGGGGTAGGGCGCAGTCTCACTGCACCCAAACATTACAAATATCCAACTTTATTGACAAGGGTGCAGAATAAGCAGGCGATCCAGCTTTTGGAACCATGTTTCCCTTTTTCATTTACAATCCTTAATGCCTAGCATACTTTATTTTATAAAGATTCAGAGGTGCACACAATGGCCCTCATTCCGAGTTGATCGCTCGCTGCCGTTTTTCGCAGCGCAGCAATCAGGTGAAAAATCGGCATTTATGCGCATGCGCATGGTACGCAGCGCACATGCGCTAAGTACTTTCACACAAAACTTTGTAGTTTTACAGAGGCTTGAGCGAAGTTTTTCAGTCACTCGAGTGTTCGTTGTTTGATTGACAGGAAGTGGGTGTTTCTGGGCGGCAACTCAGCGTTTTCAGGGAGTGTGCTAAAAAACGCAGGCGTGCCAGGGAAAAACGCAGAAGTGGCTGGAGAAACGGGGGAGTGGCTGGCCGAACGCAGGGCGTGTTTGTGACGTCAAACCAAGAACTAAACAGACTGCAGTCATCGCAAGCTAGGAGTACGTTTTGAGCCACTCTGAAACTGCATGAAATTTTTTAGTAGCAGAACTGCTAACCTTTTGTTCGCACTTCTGCTAAGCTAAGATACACTCCCAGAGGGCGGCGGCTTAGCGTGTGCACTGCTGCTAAAAGCAGCTAGCGAGGGAACAACTCAGAATGAGGGCCAATGTCAGATGCAGTTAAATGCGTGTTATTATTAGAGATGAGCGCCTGAAATTTTTCGGGTTTTGTGTTTTGGTTTTGGGTTCGGTTCCGCGGCCGTGTTTTGGGTTCGAACGCGTTTTGGCAAAACCTCACCGAATTTTTTTTGTCGGATTCGGGTGTGTTTTGGATTCGGGTGTTTTTTTCAAAAAACACTAAAAAACAGCTTAAATCATAGAATTTGGGGGTCATTTTGATCCCAAAGTATTATTAACCTCAAAAACCATAATTTACACTCATTTTCAGTCTATTCTGAATACCTCACACCTCACAATATTATTTTTAGTCCTAAAATTTGCACCGAGGTCGCTGTGTGAGTAAGATAAGCGACCCTAGTGGCCGACACAAACACCGGGCCCATCTAGGAGTGGCACTGCAGTGTCACGCAGGATGTCCCTTCCAAAAAACCCTCCCCAAACAGCACATGACGCAAAGAAAAAAAGAGGCGCAATGAGGTAGCTGTGTGAGTAAGATTAGCGACCCTAGTGGCCGACACAAACACCGGGCCCATCTAGGAGTGGCACTGCAGTGTCACGCAGGATGGCCCTTCCAAAAAACCCTCCCCAAACAGCACATGACGCAAAGAAAAAAGAGGCGCAATGAGGTAGCTGTGTGAGTAAGATTAGCGACCCTAGTGGCCGACACAAACACCGGGCCCATCTAGGAGTGGCACTGCAGTGTCACGCAGGATGTCCCTTCCAAAAAACCCTCCCCAAACAGCACATGACGCAAAGAAAAAAAGAGGCGCAATGAGGTAGCTGTGTGAGTAAGATTAGCGACCCTAGTGGCCGACACAAACACCGGGCCCATCTAGGAGTGGCACTGCAGTGTCACGCAGGATGTCCCTTCCAAAAAACCCTCCCCAAACAGCACATGACGCAAAGAAAAAAAGAGGCGCAATGAGGTAGCTGACTGTGTGAGTAAGATTAGCGACCCTAGTGGCCGACACAAACACCGGGCCCATTTAGGAGTGGCACTGCAGTGTCACGCAGGATGTCCCTTCCAAAAAACCCTCCCCAATCAGCACATGATGCAAAGAAAAAGAAAAGAAAAAAGAGGTGCAAGATGGAATTGTCCTTGGGCCCTCCCACCCACCCTTATGTTGTATAAACAAAACAGGACATGCACACTTTAACCAACCCATCATTTCAGTGACAGGGTCTGCCACACGACTGTGACTGATATGACGGGTTGGTTTGGACCCCCCCCAAAAAAGAAGCAATTAATCTCTCCTTGCACAAACTGGCTCTACAGAGGCAATATGTCCACCTCATCATCACCCTCCGATATATCACCGTGTACATCCCCCTCCTCACAGATTATCTTCACGTCCAGTGTTGGGAAGGTCAGGCATCGCAACCGACACAATTGGACTCTCCTTGTGGATTTGGGATTTCGAAGAATGCACAGTTCTTTGCTGTGCTGCTTTTGCCAGCTTGAGTCTTTTCATTTTTCTAGCGAGAGGCTGAGTGCTTCCATCCTCATGTGAAGCTGAACCACTAGCCATGAACATAGGCCAGGGCCTCAGCCGTTCCTTGCCACTCCGTGTCGTAAATGGCATATTGGCAAGTTTACGCTTCTCCTCCGACAATTTTATTTTAGGTTTTGGAGTCCTTTTTTTTCTGATATTTGGTGTTTTGGATTTGACATGCTCTGTACTATGACATTGGGCATCGGCCTTGGCAGACGACGTTGCTGGCATTTCATCGTCTCGGCCATGACTAGTGGCAGCAGCTTCAGCACGAGGTGGAAGTGGATCTTGATCTTTCCCTAATTTTGGAACCTCAACATTTTTGTTCTCCATATTTTAATAGGCACAACTAAAAGGCACCTCAGGTAAACAATGGAGATGGATACTAGTATACAATTATGGACTGCCTGCCGAGTGCAGACACAGAGGTAGCCACAGCCGTGAACTACCGTACTGTACTGTGTCTGCTGCTAATATAGACTGGTTGATAAAGAGATGTCTATGTAACTATGTATGTATAAAGAAGAAAGAAAAAAAAACCACGGTTAGGTGGTATACAATTATGGACGGACTGCCTGCCGAGTGCAGACACAGAGGTAGCCACAGCCGTGAACTACCGTACTGTACTGTGTCTGCTGCTAATAATATAGACTGGTTGATAAAGAGATGTCGTAGTAGTATGTATGTATAAAGAAGAAAGAAAAAAAAACCACGGTTAGGTGGTATACAATTATGGACGGACTGCCTGCCGAGTGCAGACACAGAGGTAGCCACAGCCGTGAACTACCGTACTGTACTGTGTCTGCTGCTAATATAGACTGGTTGATAAAGAGATGTCTATGTAACTATGTATGTATAAAGAAGAAAGAAAAAAAAACCACGGTTAGGTGGTATACAATTATGGACGGACTGCCTGCCGAGTGCAGACACAGAGGTAGCCACAGCCGTGAACTACCGTACTGTACTGTGTCTGCTGCTAATAATATAGACTGGTTGATAAAGAGATGTCGTAGTAGTATGTATGTATAAAGAAGAAAGAAAAAAAAACCACGGTTAGGTGGTATACAATTATGGACGGACTGCCTGCCGAGTGCAGACACAGAGGTAGCCACAGCCGTGAACTACCGTACTGTACTGTGTCTGCTGCTAATATAGACTGGTTGATAAAGAGATGTCTATGTAACTATGTATGTATAAAGAAGAAAGAAAAAAAACCACGGTTAGGTGGTATACAATTATGGACGGACTGCCTGCCGAGTGCAGACACAGAGGTAGCCACAGCCGTGAACTACCGTACTGTACTGTGTCTGCTGCTAATATAGACTGGTTGATAAAGAGATGTCTATGTAACTATGTATGTATAAAGAAGAAAGAAAAAAAAACCACGGTTAGGTGGTATACAATTATGGACGGACTGCCTGCCGAGTGCAGACACAGAGGTAGCCACAGCCGTGAACTACCGTACTGTACTGTGTCTGCTGCTAATATAGACTGGTTGATAAAGAGATGTCTATGTAACTATGTATGTATAAAGAAGAAAGAAAAAAAAACCACGGTTAGGTGGTATACAATTATGGACGGACTGCCTGCCGAGTGCAGACACAGAGGTAGCCACAGCCGTGAACTACCGTACTGTACTGTGTCTGCTGCTAATATAGACTGGTTGATAAAGAGATGTCTATGTAACTATGTATGTATATAGAAGAAAGAAAAAAAAACCACGGTTAGGTGGTATACAATTATGGACGGACTGCCTGCCGAGTGCAGACACAGAGGTAGCCACAGCCGTGAACTACCGTACTGTACTGTGTCTGCTGCTAATATAGACTGGTTGATAAAGAGATGTCGTAGTAGTATGTATGTATAAAGAAGAAAAAAAAACCACGGTTAGGTGGTATACAATTATGGACGGACTGCCTGCCGAGTGCAGACACAGAGGTAGCCACAGCCGTGAACTACCGTACTGTGTCTGCTGCGACTGGATGATAAATGATATAAAAAATATATATATATCACTACTGCAGCCGGACAGGTATATATTATATATTATATAATGACGGACCTGCTGGACACTGTCTGTCAGCAGAATGAGTTTTATTTTTATAGAATAAAAAAAAAAACAACACACAAGTGAAGTCACACGACGAGTGTTTAACTTTTTCAGGCAATCACAATATAAGTATACTACTAACTATACTGGTGGTCAGTGTGGTCAGGTCACTGGTCAGTCACACTGGCAGTGGCACTCCTGCAGCAAAAGTGTGCACTGTTTAATTTTAATATAATATTATGTACTCCTGGCTCCTGCTATAACCTATAACTGGCACTGCAGTGCTCCCCAGTCTCCCCCACAATTATAAGCTGTGTGAGCTGAGCAGTCAGACAGATATATAATATATATAGATGATGCAGCACACTGGGCTGAGCCTGAGCAGTGCACACAGATATGGTATGTGACTGAGTCACTGTGTGTATCGCTTTTTTCAGGCAGAGAACGGATATATTAAATAAACTGCACTGTCTGGTGGTCACTCACTATATAATATTATGTACTCCTGGCTCCTGCTATAACCTATAACTGGCACTGCAGTGCTCCCCAGTCTCCCCCACAATTATAAGCTGTGTGAGCTGAGCAGTCAGACAGATATATAATATATATAGATGATGCAGCACACTGGGCTGAGCCTGAGCAGTGCACACAGATATGGTATGTGACTGAGTCACTGTGTGTATCGCTTTTTTCAGGCAGAGAACGGATATATTAAATAAACTGCACTGTCTGGTGGTCACTCACTAGTAAACTCTCTGCACTCTCTACACTTCTACAGTACTCCTCCTAGTCCTAAGCTCCAGTAAATCTCTCTCTCTTATAATCTAAATGGAGAGGACGCCAGCCACGTCCTCTCCCTATCAATCTTAATGCACGTGTGAAAATGGCGGCGACGCGCGGCTCCTTATATAGAATCCGAGTCTCGTGAGAATCCGACAGCGTCATGATGACGTTCGGGCGCGCTCGGGTTAACCGAGCAAGGCGGGAGGATCCGAGTCTGCTCGGACCCGTGAAAAAAACCATGAAGTTCGGGCGGGTTCGGATTCAGAGAAACCGAACCCGCTCATCTCTAGTTATTATTAATCTGGTATAAGGACCCATTGGTGTCTATAATGAGACAACCTAAAGTACTGTAGCTGTCTTAAGCAACAAAGTAAAATTAAGATGTTTAGGAGCCCATTTATTCATTTGTGGGGTTTTGGCTCATAATTAGAATTTCTTATTGCTGCTATTCGCAATGAAACACATCCAGTTACGTCAGTTATCAGACCACACACGCACAAGTGTCTATTACCAAAGAGGGATTCTGTGATATGTAGCCTATAGGCTACAATGGCTAACATTTTCTTAAGATGACTTTAGGTATTGGAACTAAGCTCTAAAATGCCAAACTTATGGGAGCTGCTATTGCGATCAGAAACAGGTGCTGCAGAACCCCTGTAATACATTTAGAACCTCTGTAATACATCCAGAACACCTGTAATAAACCCGGAAACCCTGTAATACATCCAGAACCTCTGTGATACATCCAAAACTCCTGTACAGGGACGTGCAGTCAGGGGAGGCAGGGGACGCAGTGCCTCCCCTGTCATTAATAATTAAAATAATACAGAAAGATACTTATGACACATTTTCTGTGCCATGATTATCTGCTTTATCCTACATATTATTTTAATATTTATTCCCCTGTAAAAAAAACTGGTTTAAGTGTGTTATGGAGGCACCACTCTCGGTGCCTCTGCTGTAAGTGTGAAAGGGATGGAAGCGGGGGGAGGGGCCAAGCGCTGGGCAGTGAAAGCCCATTAAAAAATACAGCAGAAGCGGCACCTTACTGAAGTGCCGCTTTGGAAGGGGCGTGCTTTCAGCTCATATGAAAGCACGCCCCTCTCACATGCAGATACAGTTGGGCAGTGGTAGATTCTGAGGGAGCACCATCATCTAGGAATTTGTTTAAATTATTATTTACATATGCCCGCCCCCGTCCCTCCCCTCCCCTCCCTTATTTTCTGAACATGTGCAGCAACGATGGATGCTGTAAGCTACAGCCACTGCCCCCACCCCTTTCAGCTGCTGTCTGGCCGAGAACATGTCATAGTCTGACATGTCTGCTGGAGCACAGCCAGCAGCAGCAGTGCCCGATGCCCGCCCCTGCCCTATCTGCATGGCTGCTCCATCCCCCGGGACCAGCCACCAATGTACTGCTGCAATATATCCCTACTTTCTCCCTTCAAGAGGCCCCGCCCCTTTGCCAAAGACCACGCCCCTTCCTTGCTCTAGGTTGGAAGATCTAATTTATCCCCAGCCAGTTCCGTGAACCAGGAAATATATAGAGACTGCAATCTCCAATAATCAGAGGTAAGTATCTGTGGGAGGATGGGTGGTTTTTGTATGTGTTTTTTGTTTTTTATATATATGGGGGTTGGGGTATAAATTAATATTATCTAGGGGTTTTGTATTAGTATTATCTTTAGTGGAGTGGGCTGGTAAATAATATTTGGTGGGGGATGTGTACTATCCATAGGCATGCGCACAGGGGGTGTCTGGTGCGTACAGGCACCTCCTAATATCCGGCACCCCCCACCCGTCGTGCCTGCAGCACACTGTTCACCGAGCGCTCTGGCTCATTCCTGTGCCCCCCCCCAAGCTGCGCCTGCCGTCCGGAGTATATTATTTACTTTACTGGCCACTGAGTGCATTAACGTTAATGCATCATCCTGCCTCCGCCTCGCGATGTGACAGCATGGTGTCACACTGCGTGTCCTCCCTTCCAGCAGCCCATGCTCTCTCTCTCCTGCCCGCTTTCTCTCTCCCGCCCTCGCTCTCTCTTTCCTTGTGTGTCGTTACACCTCCGCCACAGTACAGCAGAGACTGAGAGTAAGTAACCCACTGTAAACTGCAGTGCTGCAGCTGAGAGCCTGCTATGCTCATGCAAGGGGAAAGAGAGGTGGCCAGCAATGGGAAATATACTGTCTGCGTGTATACTGTATATACATGAGTTACCAAAAAATTTCAGCTCATACAGTGTGGCGTAATGTGAATTTCAGCTCATACTGTGGGGCGTAATGTGAGTTCGGCTCATACTGTGGGGCGTAATGTGAGTTTGGCTCATACTGTGTGGTGTAATGTGAGTTTGGCTTATACTGTGTGGGTTAATGTGAATTTGGGCTCATACTGTGGGGCGTAATGTGAGTTTGACTCATACTGTGTGGGGTAATGTGAGTTTGGCTCATACTGTGTGGTGTAATGTGAATTTCGGCTCATACTGTGTGGCATAATGTGAGTTTGGCTCATACTGTGTGGCGTAATGTGAATTTCGGCTCGTACTGTGTGGGGTAATGTGAGTTTGGCTCATACTGTGTGGCATAATGTGAGTTCGGCTCATACTGTGGGGCGTAATGTGAATTTGGCCCATACTGTGTGGGGTAATGTGAGTTTGGCTCATACTGTGTGGCATAATGTGAGTTTGGCTAATAATGTGTGGGGTAATGTGAGTTTGGCTCATACTGTGTGGGGTAATGTGAGTTTGGCTCATATTGTGTGGGGTAATCTGAATTTCGGCTCATACTCAGTACCGGCCGGTGGTCGCACCCTTACGTTTCATTTTATGTCTCTGGGGTGTATTATATCTACTGCTAGTGAGAAATTAGATTAAGCAATGTGATTTTATTGAAAGAATGTAAACTAGTGCTAGACATGTCCCTGGGCATTGTAAGACACGCCCAAAAAGCGGTGCTAGACACGCCCCTCCAGCAGTGCAACTCTTAATAAAATCAGCTGCGCACGCCTATGGTACTATCTTGTACTATAGTATATTGAAATTGTTTGGGGATGGTATAATGTGATGTGTGTGTGTGGGGGGGGGGGGTAGTGATGATTTGTGGAATATGTATTACAGAGCACATGGGATTTTTTTATTTTTTTTTACACACACACACACACACACACACACACACACACACACACACACACACACACACGTATTCAGCAAGGAGGGGGTCCATGTGCCATTTCCATCCGGGCACATGCAGGGACAGTGGTGGTAGCAGGCATGGTAGATGCTAGAACCAGGTGGGCTAAAGGGCCTCTGATGTCAGTGGGAGGAGCTAGGCTGGTGGGATAGTTCTTTCACTATCTACGCCACCAGCTACTCCCTGTAGTAACCTGGTGGCAAGCGGAGTGAGCCACCGCGCACGAAACGTGGCGAGCGAAGCAAGCCCGCGAGGGTACATTTCGGATACCATGTTCTGGGCTAGCTCCTCCCCCTGGTGACATCAGAGGTCCTTTCTACAGCTTGGTTTTAGCCATAACCTAGTGGGCATCGGCTCGGGGGCGGTAGCAGGCATTGACTCGACGGTGGTAGGGGACATCGGTAAGATTCAGCAGACATTATGGCTGCAGTGCCTCACCAGCCACTAACCTCACCGCACGCCACTGCTCCTGTAATACACCCAGAACCCCTGTAATACATCCAGAAGCCCTATAATACATCCAGAACTCCTGTAATACATCCAGAACCCCTGTAATACTTTCAGAACTCCTGTAATACATCCAGAACCCCTATAATACACCCAGAACACCTGTAACACACCCAGAACAACTGTAATACATCCAGAACTCCTGTAATACACCCAGAACCCCAGAAGACCCATAATACATCCAGAACTCCTGTAATACATCCAGAACTCCTGTAATACATTCAGAACTCCTGTAATACATCCAGAACCCCTACAATACATCCAGAACGCCTGTAATACACCCAGAACCCATGTAATACATTTTGGGAGTATTCCCTGAAAATGTTCATTTTATGGGAGCTGTTATTGCGATCAGAAACAGGTGCTGCAGAACCCCTGTAATACATTTAGAACCTCTGTAATACATCCAGAACACCTGTAATAAAGCCGGAAACCCTGTAATACATCCAGAACCTCTGTGATACATCCAAAACTCCTGTAATACACCCAGAACCCCTGTAAAACATCCAGAAGCCCTATAATACATCCAGAACTCCTGTAATACATCCAGAACCCCTGTAATACATTCAGAACTCCTGTAATACATCCAGAACCCCTATAATACACCCAGAACACCTGTAACACACCCAGAACAACTGTAATACATCCAGAACTCCTGTAATACACCCAGAACCCCTGTAATACATCCAGAAGCCCCATAATACATCCAGAACTCCTGTAATACATCCAGAACCCCTGTAATACATTCAGAACTCCTGTAATACATCCAGAACCCCTACAATACATCCAGAACTCCTGTAATACACCCAGAACCCATGTAATACATTTTGGGAGTATTCCCTGAAAATGTTCATTTTATGGGAGCTGTTATTGCGATCAGAAACAAGTGCTGCAGAACCCCTGTAATACATTTAGAACCTCTGTAATACATCCAGAACACCTGTAATAAACCCGGAAACCCTGTAATACATCCAGAACCTCTGTGATACATCCAAAACTCCTGTAATACACCCAGAACCCCTGTAAAACATCCAGAAGCCCTATAATACATCCAGAACTCCTGTAATACATCCAGAACCCCTGTAATACATTCAGAACTCCTGTAATACATCCAGAACCCATGTAATACACCCAGAACACGTGTAACACACCCAGAACAACTGTAATACATCCAGAACTCCTGTAATACACCCAGAACCCCTGTTATACATCCAGAAGCCCTATAATACATCCAGAACTCCTGTAATACATCCAGAACCCCTGTAATACATTCAGAACTCCTGTAATACACCTAGAGATGAGCGCCTGAAATTTTTCGGGTTTTGTGTTTTGGTTTTGGGTTCGGTTCCGCGGCCGTGTTTTGGGTTCGAACGCGTTTTGGCAAAACCTCACCGAATTATTTTTGTCGGATTCGGGTGTGTTTTGGATTCGGGTGTTTTTTTCCAAAAACACTAAAAAACAGCTTAAATCATAGAATTTGGGGGTCATTTTGATCCCAAAGTATTATTAACCTCAAAAACCATAATTTACACTCATTTTCAGTCTATTCTGAATACCTCACACCTCACAATATTATTTTTAGTCCTAAAATTTGCACCGAGGTCGCTGTGTGAGTAAGATAAGCGACCCTAGTGGCCGACACAAACACCGGGCCCATCTAGGAGTGGCACTGCAGTGTCACGCAGGATGTCCCTTCCAAAAAACCCTCCCCAAACAGCACATGACGCAAAGAAAAAAAGAGGCGCAATGAGGTAGCTGTGTGAGTAAGATTAGCGACCCTAGTGGCCGACACAAACACCGGGCCCATCTAGGAGTGGCACTGCAGTGTCACGCAGGATGGCCCTTCCAAAAAACCCTCCCCAAACAGCACATGACGCAAAGAAAAAAAGAGGCGCAATGAGGTAGCTGTGTGAGTAAGATTAGCGACCCTAGTGGCCGACACAAACACCGGGCCTATCTAGGAGTGGCACTGCAGTGTCACGCAGGATGGCCCTTCCAAAAAACCCTCCCCAAACAGCACATGACGCAAAGAAAAAAAGAGGCGCAATGAGGTAGCTGTGTGAGTAAGATTAGCGACCCTAGTGGCCGACACAAACACCGGGCCCATCTAGGAGTGGCACTGCAGTGTCACGCAGGATGGCCCTTCCAAAAAACCCTCCCCAAACAGCACATGACGCAAAGAAAAAAAGAGGCGCAATGAGGTAGCTGACTGAGTAAGATTAGCGACCCTAGTGGCCGACACAAACACCGGGCCCATCTAGGAGTGGCACTGCAGTGTCATGCAGGATGTCCCTTCCAAAAAACCCTCCCCAAACAGCACATGATGCAAAGAAAAAAAGAGGCGCAATGAGGTAGCTGTGTGAGTAAGATTAGCGACCCTAGTGGCCGACACAAACACCGGGCACATCTAGGAGTGGCACTGCAGTGTCACGCAGGATGTCCCTTCCAAAAAACCCTCCCCAAACAGCACATGACGCAAAGAAAAAAAGAGGCGCAATGAGGTAGCTGTGTGAGTAAGATTAGCGACCCTAGTGGCCGACACAAACACCGGGCCCATCTAGGAGTGGCACTGCAGTGTCACGCAGGATGTCCCTTCCAAAAAACCCTCCCCAATCAGCACATGATGCAAAGAAAAAGAAAAGAAAAAAGAGGTGCAAGATGGAATTATCCTTGGGCCCTCCCACCCACCCTTATGTTGTATAAACAAAACAGGACATGCACACTTTAACCAACCCATCATTTCAGTGACAGGGTCTGCCACACGACTGTGACTGATATGACGGGTTGGTTTGGACCCCCCCCAAAAAAGAAGCAATTAATCTCTCCTTGCACAAACTGGCTCTACAGAGGCAAGATGTCCACCTCATCTTCACCCTCCGATATATCACCGTGTACATCCCCCTCCTCACAGATTATCAATTCGTCCCCACTGGAATCCACCATCTCAGCTCCCTGTGTACTTTGTGGAGGCAATTGCTGCTGGTCAATGTCTCCGCGGAGGAATTGATTATAATTCATTTTAATGAACATCATCTTCTCCACATTTTCTGGATGTAACCTCGTAGCACTTGCAGGGGGCGTGCAAATGGTGGAAGGCGCATGCTCTTCACGTCCAGTGTTGGGAAGGTCAGGCATCGCAACCGACACAATTGGACTCTCCTTGTGGATTTGGGATTTCAAAGAACGCACAGTTCTTTGCGGTGCTTTTGCCAGCTTGAGTCTTTTCAGTTTTCTAGCGAGAGGCTGAGTGCTTCCATCCTCATGTGAAGCTGAACCACTAGCCATGAACATAGGCCAGGGCCTCAGCCGTTCCTTGCCACTCCGTGTGGTAAATGGCATATTGGCAAGTTTACGCTTCTCCTCCGACAATTTTATTTTAGGTTTTGGAGTCCTTTTTTTTCTGATATTTGGTGTTTTGGATTTGACATGCTCTGTACTATGACATTGGGCATCGGCCTTGGCAGACGACGTTGCTGGCATTTCATCGTCTCGGCCATGACTAGTGGCAGCAGCTTCAGCACGAGGTGGAAGTGGATCTTGATCTTTCCCTAATTTTGGAACCTCAACTTTTTTGTTCTCCATATTTTATAGGCAGAACTAAAAGGCACCTCAGGTAAACAATGGAGATGGATGGATTGGATACTAGTATACAATTATGGACGGACTGCCACGGTTAGGTGGTATAAAAAAACCACGGTTAGGTGGTATATAATACAATTATGGATGGACGGACTGCCTGCCGAGTGCCGACACAGAGGTAGCCACAGCCGTGAACTACCGCACTGTACACTGGTTGATAAAGAGATAGTAGTATACTCGTAACAACTAGTATGACGACGGTATAAAGAATGAAAAAAAAACCACGGTTAGGTGGTATATATTATAATACAATTATGGATGGACGGACTGCCTGCCGAGTGCTGACACAGAGGTAGCCACAGCCGTGAACTACCGCACTGTACACTGGTTGATAAAGAGATAGTAGTATACTCGTAACAACTAGTATGACGACGGTATAAAGAATGAAAAAAAAACCACGGTTAGGTGGTATATATTATAATACAATTATGGATGGACGGACTGCCTGCCGAGTGCCGACACAGAGGTAGCCACAGCCGTGAACTACCGCACTGTACACTGGTTGATAAAGAGATAGTAGTATACTCGTAACAACTAGTATGACGACGGTATAAAGAATGAAAAAAAAACCACGGTTAGGTGGTATATAATACAATTATGGTTGGACGGACTGCCTGCCGAGTGCCGACACAGAGGTAGCCACAGCCGTGAACTACCGCACTGTACACTGGTTGATAAAGAGATAGTAGTATACTCGTAACAACTAGTATGACGACGGTATAAAGAATGAAAAAAAAACCACGGTTAGGTGGTATATATTATAATACAATTATGGATGGACGGACTGCCTGCCGAGTGCCGACACAGAGGTAGCCACAGCCGTGAACTACCGCACTGTACACTGGTTGATAAAGAGATAGTAGTATACTCGTAACAACTAGTATGACGACGGTATAAAGAATGAAAAAAAAACCACGGTTAGGTGGTATATAATACAATTATGGTTGGACGGACTGCCTGCCGAGTGCCGACACAGAGGTAGCCACAGCCGTGAACTACCGCACTGTACACTGGTTGATAAAGAGATAGTAGTATACTCGTAACAACTAGTATGACGACGGTATAAAGAATGAAAAAAAAACCACGGTTAGGTGGTATATAATACAATTATGGTTGGACGGACTGCCTGCCGAGTGCCGACACAGAGGTAGCCACAGCCGTGAACTACCGCACTGTACACTGGTTGATAAAGAGATAGTAGTATACTCGTAACAACTAGTATGACGACGGTATAAAGAATGAAAAAAAAACCACGGTTAGGTGGTATATATTATAATACAATTATGGATGGACGGACTGCCTGCCGAGTGCCGACACAGAGGTAGCCACAGCCGTGAACTACCGCACTGTACTGTGTCTGCTGCTAATATAGACTGGTTGATAAAGAGATAGTATACAATACTACTAATATACTGGTGGTCAGGCACTGGTCACCACTAGTCACACTGGCAGTGGCACTCCTGCAGCAAAAGTGTGCACTGTTTAATTATAATATAATATTATTTATCATGTACTCCTGGCTCCTGCTATAACAACCTGCAGTGCTCCCCAGTCTCCCCCACAATTATAAGCTTTATATACAATACATTGATGTGCAGCACACTGGGCTGAGCAGTGCACACAGACTGAGTCACTGTGTGACTGTGTATCGTTTTTTTCAGGCAGAGAACGGATATATTAAATAAAACAAACAACTGCACTGTCTCTGGTGGTCACTGGTCACTGTGGTCGTCAGTCACTAAACTCTGTCTGCACTCTCTTCTAATCTACAGTATCACAGCAATCTCTCTCTCTCTCTCTCTCTTCTAAATCTAATCTAAATGGAGAGGACGCCAGCCACGTCCTCTCCCTATCAATCTCAATGCACGTGTGAAAATGGCGGCGACGCGCGGCTCCTTATATAGAATCCGAGTCTCGCGAGAATCCGACAGCGTCATGATGACGTTCGGGCGCGCTCGGGTTAACCGAGCAAGGCGGGAAGATCCGAGTCGCTCGGACCCGTGAAAAAAAAAGTGAAGTTCGTGCGGGTTCGGATTCAAAGAAACCGAACCCGCTCATCTCTATAATACACCCAGAACCCATGTAATACATTTTGGGAGTATTCCCTGAAAATTTTAATTTTCGGGTGATTTCCATCATTTTTTACAAATAAATATGACCCTTAATGTTAAAAAGTCAGATTTCTTGCTTTAGATATATAAACAGCATAGAGATGCAGAATAAGGGAGTCTACTAAAGAGACAGTGGAATATGGCTCGTTGGAACGCTCATATGGGAAATCACTGTAACCTTAAAGGGTTCTCCCGATATATCAAAGAGAGAGGGAAATGGGACATATACATTTTAATACAGAAATTTTACAGGCGAACTACATTTATCATTACAATAGTCAATCATGATGGAAGTCTCAATAATGCCCTCTACACCTTGAATATGGGACTGTATTTCACTTTGCAAACTGCTGTCAGAACAGCTGTCGGAATCCCGCCAGCTGACAATGCCCTCAACCAGAATCCCGGCATAACAGGACTATTCCCGCTCACGGGGTGTCCAGAACACCCATAGAGTTTGAATAGATCCTGTGGTGAGCGCAAGGAGACTCTTTGCACTTGCCCCACTGCTGGCATTCTGGTGGGAGGGATGCTGGTGTCAGGACCGGGATTATCATACTGACTAATATGATAGCATGGAGATCTATAATCCCCACATCTGGTATATTTAGCTTGCAAATGAAAATAGAATGGTCCTAAAAAAATGTGCCCTCTCACCTCTTGGTCTTTAAAATAAAATGTTGTTTGCCATAGAGATGAGTGCCTGAAATTTTTCGGGTTTTGTGTTTTGGTTTTGGGTTCGGTTCCGCGGCCGTGTTTTGGGTTCGAACGCGTTTTGGCAAAACCTCACCGAATTATTTTTGTCGGATTCGGGTGTGTTTTGGATTCGGGTGTTTTTTTCCAAAAACACTAAAAAACAGCTTAAATCATAGAATTTGGGGGTCATTTTGATCCCAAAGTATTATTAACCTCAAAAACCATAATTTACACTCATTTTCAGTCTATTCTGAATACCTCACACCTCACAATATTATTTTTAGTCCTAAAATTTGCACCGAGGTCGCTGTGTGAGTAAGATAAGCGACCCTAGTGGCCGACACAAACACCGGGCCCATCTAGGAGTGGCACTGCAGTGTCACGCAGGATGTCCCTTCCAAAAAACCCTCCCCAAACAGCACATGACGCAAAGAAAAAAAGAGGCGCAATGAGGTAGCTGTGTGAGTAAGATTAGCGACCCTAGTGGCCGACACAAACACCGGGCCCATCTAGGAGTGGCACTGCAGTGTCACGCAGGATGGCCCTTCCAAAAAACCCTCCCCAAACAGCACATGACGCAAAGAAAAAAAGAGGCGCAATGAGGTAGCTGACTGTGTGAGTAAGATTAGCGACCCTAGTGGCCGACACAAACACCGGGCACATCTAGGAGTGGCACTGCAGTGTCACGCAGGATGTCCCTTCCAAAAAACCCTCCCCAAACAGCACATGACGCAAAGAAAAAAAGAGGCGCAATGAGGTAGCTGTGTGAGTAAGATTAGCGACCCTAGTGGCCGACACAAACACCGGGCACATCTAGGAGTGGCACTGCAGTGTCACGCAGGATGTCCCTTCCAAAAAACCCTCCCCAAACAGCACATGACGCAAAGAAAAAAAGAGGCGCAATGAGGTAGCTGTGTGAGTAAGATTAGCGACCCTAGTGGCCGACACAAACACCGGGCCCATCTAGGAGTGGCACTGCAGTGTCACGCAGGATGTCCCTTCCAAAAAACCCTCCCCAATCAGCACATGATGCAAAGAAAAAGAAAAGAAAAAAGAGGTGCAAGATGGAATTATCCTTGGGCCCTCCCACCCACCCTTATGTTGTATAAACAAAACAGGACATGCACACTTTAACCAACCCATCATTTCAGTGACAGGGTCTGCCACACGACTGTGACTGATATGACGGGTTGGTTTGGACCCCCCCCAAAAAAGAAGCAATTAATCTCTCCTTGCACAAACTGGCTCTACAGAGGCAAGATGTCCACCTCATCTTCACCCTCCGATATATCACCGTGTACATCCCCCTCCTCACAGATTATCAATTCGTCCCCACTGGAATCCACCATCTCAGCTCCCTGTGTACTTTGTGGAGGCAATTGCTGCTGGTCAATGTCTCCGCGGAGGAATTGATTATAATTCATTTTAATGAACATCATCTTCTCCACATTTTCTGGATGTAACCTCGTACGCCGATTGCTGACAAGGTGAGCGGCGGCACTAAACACTCTTTCGGAGTACACACTTGTGGGAGGGCAACTTAGGTAGAATAAAGCCAGTTTGTGCAAGGGCCTCCAAATTGCCTCTTTTTCCTGCCAGTATAAGTACGGACTGTGTGACGTGCCTACTTGGATGCGGTCACTCATATAATCCTCCACCATTCTATCAATGTTGAGAGAATCATATGCAGTGACAGTAGACGACATGTCCGTAATCGTTGTCAGGTCCTTCAGTCCGGACCAGATGTCAGCATCAGCAGTCGCTCCAGACTGCCCTGCATCACCGCCAGCGGGTGGGCTCGGAATTCTGAGCCTTTTCCTCGCACCCCCAGTTGCGGGAGAATGTGAAGGAGGAGATGTTGACAGGTCGCGTTCCGCTTGACTTGACAATTTTGTCACCAGCAGGTCTTTCAACCCCAGCAGACCTGTGTCTGCCGGAAAGAGAGATCCAAGGTAGGCTTTAAATCTAGGATCGAGCACGGTGGCCAAAATGTAGTGCTCTGATTTCAACAGATTGACCACCCGTGAATCCTTGTTAAGCGAATTAAGGGCTGCATCCACAAGTCCCACATGCCTAGCGGAATCGCTCCGTGTTAGCTCCTCCTTCAATGCCTCCAGCTTCTTCTGCAAAAGCCTGATGAGGGGAATGACCTGACTCAGGCTGGCAGTGTCTGAACTGACTTCACGTGTGGCAAGTTCAAAGGGCATCAGAACCTTGCACAACGTTGAAATCATTCTCCACTGCACTTGAGACAGGTGCATTCCACCTACTATATCGTGCTCAATTGTATAGGCTTGAATGGCCTTTTGCTGCTCCTCCAACCTCTGAAGCATATAGAGGGTTGAATTCCACCTCGTTACCACTTCTTGCTTCAGATGATGGCAGGGCAGGTTCAGTAGTTTTTGGTGGTGCTCCAGTTTTCTGTACGTGGTGCCTGTACGCCGAAAGTGTCCCGCAATTCTTCTGGCCACCGACAGCATCTCTTGCACGCCCCTGTCGTTTTTTAAAAAATTCTGCACCACCAAATTCAAGGTATGTGCAAAACATGGGACGTGCTGGAATTGGCCCAGATTTAATGCACACACAATATTGCTGGCGTTGTCCGATGCCACAAATCCACAGGAGAGTCCAATTGGGGTAAGCCATTCCGCGATGATCTTCCTCAGTTGCCGTAAGAGGTTTTCAGCTGTGTGCGTATTCTGGAAAGCGGTGATACAAAGCGTAGCCTGCCTAGGAAAGAGTTGGCGTTTGCGAGATGCTGCTACTGGTGCCGCCGCTGCTGTTCTTGCGGCGGGAGTCCATACATCTACCCAGTGGGCTGTCACAGTCATATAGTCCTGACCCTGCCCTGCTCCACTTGTCCACATGTCCGTGGTTAAGTGGACATTGGGTACAGCTGCATTTTTTAGGACACTGGTGACTCTTTTTCTGAGGTCTGTGTACATTTTCGGTATCGCCTGCCTAGAGAAATGGAACCTAGATGGTATTTGGTACCGGGGACACAGTACCTCCAACAAGTCTCTAGTTGGCTCTGCAGTAATGATGGATACCGGAACCACGTTTCTCACCACCAAGGATGCCAAGGCCTCAGTTATCCGCTTTGCAGTAGGATGACTGCTGTGATATTTCATCTTCCTCGCAAAGGACTGTTGAACAGTCAATTGCTTACTGGAAGTAGTACAAGTGGGCTTACGACTTCCCCTCTGGGATGACCATCGACTCCCAGCGGCAACAACAGCAGCGCCAGCAGCAGTAGGCGTTACACGCAAGGATGCATCGGAGGAATCCCAGGCAGGAGAGGACTCGTCAGACTTGCCAGTGACATGGCCTGCAGGACTATTGGCATTCCTGGGGAAGGAGGAAATTGACACTGAGGGAGTTGGTGGGGTGGTTTGCGTGAGCTTGGTTACAAGAGGAAGGGATTTACTGGTCAGTGGACTGCTTCCGCTGTCACCCAAAGTTTTTGAACTTGTCACTGACTTATTATGAATGCGCTGCAGGTGACGTATAAGGGAGGATGTTCCGAGGTGGTTAACGTCCTTACCCCTACTTATTACAGCTTGACAAAGGGAACACACGGCTTGACACCTGTTGTCCGCATTTCTGGTGAAATACCTCCACACCGAAGAGCTGATTTTTTTGGTATTTTCACCTGGCATGTCAACGGCCATATTCCTCCCACGGACAACAGGTGTCTCCCCGGGTGCCTGACTTAAACAAACCACCTCACCATCAGAATCCTCCTGGTCAATTTCCTCCCCAGCGCCAGCAACACCCATATCCTCCTCATCCTGGTGTACTTCAACACTGACATCTTCAATCTGACTATCAGGAACTGGACTGCGGGTGCTCCTTCCAGCACTTGCAGGGGGCGTGCAAATGGTGGAAGGCGCATGCTCTTCACGTCCAGTGTTGGGAAGGTCAGGCATCGCAACCGACACAATTGGACTCTCCTTGTGGATTTGGGATTTCAAAGAACGCACAGTTCTTTGCGGTGCTTTTGCCAGCTTGAGTCTTTTCAGTTTTCTAGCGAGAGGCTGAGTGCTTCCATCCTCATGTGAAGCTGAACCACTAGCCATGAACATAGGCCAGGGCCTCAGCCGTTCCTTGCCACTCCGTGTGGTAAATGGCATATTGGCAAGTTTACGCTTCTCCTCCGACAATTTTATTTTAGGTTTTGGAGTCCTTTTTTTTCTGATATTTGGTGTTTTGGATTTGACATGCTCTGTACTATGACATTGGGCATCGGCCTTGGCAGACGACGTTGCTGGCATTTCATCGTCTCGGCCATGACTAGTGGCAGCAGCTTCAGCACGAGGTGGAAGTGGATCTTGATCTTTCCCTAATTTTGGAACCTCAACTTTTTTGTTCTCCATATTTTATAGGCAGAACTAAAAGGCACCTCAGGTAAACAATGGAGATGGATGGATTGGATACTAGTATACAATTATGGACGGACTGCCACGGTTAGGTGGTATAAAAAAACCACGGTTAGGTGGTATATAATACAATTATGGATGGACGGACTGCCTGCCGACTGCCGACACAGAGGTAGCCACAGCCGTGAACTACCGCACTGTACACTGGTTGATAAAGAGATAGTAGTATACTCGTAACAACTAGTATGACGACGGTATAAAGAATGAAAAAAAAACCACGGTTAGGTGGTATATATTATAATACAATTATGGTTGGACGGGCTGCCTGCCGAGTGCCGACACAGAGGTAGCCACAGCCGTGAACTACCGCACTGTACACTGGTTGATAAAGAGATAGTAGTATACTCGTAACAACTAGTATGACGACGGTATAAAGAATGAAAAAAAAACCACGGTTAGGTGGTATATATTATAATACAATTATGGATGGACGGACTGCCTGCCGAGTGCCGACACAGAGGTAGCCACAGCCGTGAACTACCGCACTGTACACTGGTTGATAAAGAGATAGTAGTATACTCGTAACAACTAGTATGACGACGGTATAAAGAATGAAAAAAAAACCACGGTTAGGTGGTATATATTATAATACAATTATGGTTGGACGGACTGCCTGCCGAGTGCCGACACAGAGGTAGCCACAGCCGTGAACTACCGCACTGTACACTGGTTGATAAAGAGATAGTAGTATACTCGTAACAACTAGTATGACGACGGTATAAAGAATGAAAAAAAAACCACGGTTAGGTGGTATATATTATAATACAATTATGGTTGGACGGACTGCCTGCCGAGTGCCGACACAGAGGTAGCCACAGCCGTGAACTACCGCACTGTACACTGGTTGATAAAGAGATAGTAGTATACTCGTAACAACTAGTATGACGACGGTATAAAGAATGAAAAAAAAACCACGGTTAGGTGGTATATATTATAATACAATTATGGATGGACGGACTGCCTGCCGAGTGCCGACACAGAGGTAGCCACAGCCGTGAACTACCGCACTGTACACTGGTTGATAAAGAGATAGTAGTATACTCGTAACAACTAGTATGACGACGGTATAAAGAATGAAAAAAAAACCACGGTTAGGTGGTATATATTATAATACAATTATGGTTGGACGGACTGCCTGCCGAGTGCCGACACAGAGGTAGCCACAGCCGTGAACTACCGCACTGTACACTGGTTGATAAAGAGATAGTAGTATACTCGTAACAACTAGTATGACGACGGTATAAAGAATGAAAAAAAAACCACGGTTAGGTGGTATATATTATAATACAATTATGGTTGGACGGACTGCCTGCCGAGTGCCGACACAGAGGTAGCCACAGCCGTGAACTACCGCACTGTACACTGGTTGATAAAGAGATAGTAGTATACTCGTAACAACTAGTATGACGACGGTATAAAGAATGAAAAAAAAACCACGGTTAGGTGGTATATAATACAATTATGGTTGGACGGACTGCCTGCCGAGTGCCGACACAGAGGTAGCCACAGCCGTGAACTACCGCACTGTACACTGGTTGATAAAGAGATAGTAGTATACTCGTAACAACTAGTATGACGACGGTATAAAGAATGAAAAAAAAACCACGGTTAGGTGGTATATAATACAATTATGGTTGGACGGACTGCCTGCCGAGTGCCGACACAGAGGTAGCCACAGCCGTGAACTACCGCACTGTACACTGGTTGATAAAGAGATAGTAGTATACTCGTAACAACTAGTATGACGACGGTATAAAGAATGAAAAAAAAACCACGGTTAGGTGGTATATATTATAATACAATTATGGTTGGACGGACTGCCTGCCGAGTGCCGACACAGAGGTAGCCACAGCCGTGAACTACCGCACTGTACACTGGTTGATAAAGAGATAGTAGTATACTCGTAACAACTAGTATGACGACGGTATAAAGAATGAAAAAAAAACCACGGTTAGGTGGTATATATTATAATACAATTATGGATGGACGGACTGCCTGCCGAGTGCCGACACAGAGGTAGCCACAGCCGTGAACTACCGCACTGTACACTGGTTGATAAATAGATAGTAGTATACTCGTAACAACTAGTATGACGACGGTATAAAGAATGAAAAAAAAACCACGGTTAGGTGGTATATAATACAATTATGGTTGGACGGACTGCCTGCCGAGTGCCGACACAGAGGTAGCCACAGCCGTGAACTACCGCACTGTACACTGGTTGATAAAGAGATAGTAGTATACTCGTAACAACTAGTATGACGACGGTATAAAGAATGAAAAAAAAACCACGGTTAGGTGGTATATATTATAATACAATTATGGATGGACGGACTGCCTGCCGAGTGCCGACACAGAGGTAGCCACAGCCGTGAACTACCGCACTGTACTGTGTCTGCTGCTAATATAGACTGGTTGATAAAGAGATAGTATACAATACTACTAATACTGGTGGTCAGGCACTGGTCACCACTAGTCACACTGGCAGTGGCACTCCTGCAGCAAAAGTGTGCACTGTTTAATTTTAATATAATATTATTTATCATGTACTCCTGGCTCCTGCTATAACAACCTGCAGTGCTCCCCAGTCTCCCCCACAATTATAAGCTTTATATACAATACATTGATGTGCAGCACACTGGGCTGAGCAGTGCACACAGACTGAGTCACTGTGTGACTGTGTATCGTTTTTTTCAGGCAGAGAACGGATATATTAAATAAAACAAACAACTGCACTGTCTCTGGTGGTCACTGGTCACTGTGGTCGTCAGTCACTAAACTCTGTCTGCACTCTCTTCTAATCTACAGTATCACAGCAATCTCTCTCTCTCTCTCTCTTCTAAATCTAATCTAAATGGAGAGGACGCCAGCCACGTCCTCTCCCTATCAATCTCAATGCACGTGTGAAAATGGCGGCGACGCGCGGCTCCTTATATAGAATCCGAGCCTCGCGAGAATCCGACAGCGTCATGATGACGTTCGGGCGCGCTCGGGTTAACCGAGCAAGGCGGGAAGATCCGAGTCGCTCGGACCCGTGAAAAAAAAAGTGAAGTTCGTGCGGGTTCGGATTCAAAGAAACCGAACCCGCTCATCTCTAGTTTGCCACTACTTCAAAGTAGGTGCACTTATTCTGCCTCTTCTATAGTAACATACCTTGTTTTCCCTCTACCCAACACTTCCTATCTCAACCTGTGCAGTCCTCTTCTCCTCCACAAGTGCCGCAATTGATGGGATCAAAACTGATTTTGCCTTTCAGAAATGACCTCCACTGAAGACACTATGGGAGCGAATTAGACATGATAATGTGGTGTGTCACATCAAAATTATGCATGTGCCAATATTGTGAGCAGCATGTATCCACAGGGCCGGTGCAAGGGTTCTGGGCGCCGTAGCCAAAGTGTCACCCTACCCCACTTTCCAACCCCTCACATGCACATTTGATTTTTTAAATATATTTATTATTTCTGCATCTATTTCTCAAAAGGACAACCAGATAACAGTGACAGATGATCAACACTCAGTTCCCAGCTATACTTACCGACATTTGTAAGCCATTGCCAGGGATGCAGTTAAAATGCCGGCTGTTGGGATTCCGGTATTCTCGCTCGGTTGGTGAGACCACGCCACCAACCGAGTGGGAATAAAACCTGTGGTGAGTAAAGCTTGCCACCGGGCCAGAAGCGCGGTGAGTGCATCGAGCTGAGGGGACTCGCTGCCGGAATGTAGTATACTGACAGCCGGCATCCCATCTGCGGGTATATCATACCGGATTCCATTGCCAGCATTGTTGTACCAGATGTCCTCATTAGAACCCAACTTCCCCGCCCAGGTTCCAGCTCCCTAGGCAGCTGCCTAATAGTAGTGTCACTTGGAGGAAACTTGTGCTGCTGGAGGAAACTCATATGTAAGAACAGTAGGGTAAGGTACACTTTTTATAAACTTTGTATTTAGAGGTAAATTGATCTGAAAATATGTTGCACATCTAAGATATGGGGGGAATATAATAGCCTTCGAGAAGCATGAAGTGCAAGAGGATTTTAACTATATACTCCGCTAATACCTTTTTGTATGTTGGGGGCTTCTGTTATCCACCCTGGTGAGCAGAGGAGAGTTCCATCACTGTCCCGGCACCTGTCCAATAGTGCTGATAGTGCTTTCCTCTGACAGTTTTTATCCATTTGGCTGGTATTTTTTTCAGCCAAGTTAATTTATCCCCAGGCTGTGCTTCATATACCCCTTGATTAGTTCCAAAAGAGACAACATAGACTGTCATGTTTGTAGTCTGCATTCTGGGGTCCATGGGGCAGATGTATTAACCTGGAGAAGGCATAAGGAAGTGATAAACCAGTTATATGTGCAAGGTGATAAAGGCACCAGCCAATCAGCTCCAATATGTAAATTAACATTTAGGATCTGATTGGCTGGTGCTTTTATCACTTTGCACATATCACTGGTTTATCACTTCCTTATGCCTTCTCCAGGTTAATACATCTGCCACCATGTACTGTATATGATCTTTCTTTCTTTTCACCATGAAAATGGGCAATATGTTGATGTGGGCCTAAAGAGACCCTGTAGTACAACTCCAGTAGTATGCAGGGATTAATGCAGCAGTTGATGGATTAATGCAGCAGTTAGAATTGCTAATGATGCCATTAGGTAAAGGAGACAACTACTGCTATGTCAACTTTTACCATTGTAGAGATATGCAATTTTTTCTTCTTGCCTCAGTTAATGGTTAATTTCTTGAATTCTGCTGCAAGCTTTATTTAAATAGTATTTTATTTTAGCAAATTTCCTATATGAGAGTCATTTTTTTCAATTCTTTTTTTCAGGTGTAAATGTCATATAAATTCTCCAAAGAGTTTGTCAACAATTTGAAGTCAAGATAAGACCATTTGTGGTAAGTTTCTATAATTTGGTAAATATTAATATTTTAATTTTTTTTATGTAAAAATATCATTGTTTTATTTTTTTTATTTTTTTCAAAATCAGAAAGTACAACAGTGTCAGATTCTGAGGAATTATCTGGGCACTCTAGAGACTGTAACTCAGTAGATGCTTCCTTGGATGAGGAATCTATCAATCTGAAAAACAGTAGGAAGTCAGACAAACAAAAGAGAGCCGCTAAATTTAGTATGGTTGAAAACGAGGCTCTAGTAGATGGAGTTATTGGCAATTACAATTACGCATTCGGAAAACAGTCTGGATTAAATTTTAGTTTTGCCATACGAGAAAATATACGGAGAAATATTGCCAAAAGTATGTCAGCAGTGTCGAAAGTGCAACGTTACCGACTTTTGTAAAAAACTGTTTTTGGACTGCAAGATAACTGTCAAAAAGAAGTTAGCACAAAAACCCAAACATTAAAAAAAAAAAAAAAAAAATGGCAGAGGTAGTCCATTGTATTTGGAGTTCGATCAATGGGAGAAAAAAATGTAAATGAAAAATAACTAAATCATCTGTTAGTGGAGTAACTGAAGGAATTGATACCGAATTTATAAAGTCATCCCAATCAGAATCAGGTAATTAAACTAAAATCATCAAAAAGTTAGATTTTTATTAAATACTAGAAAAAATATATACATGGACGAGTCACTTAATTATGAACACTCTGTACCTTTGAAAATGGCAGCGTGAAGCCCATGTGTGTGTATATATATATATATATATATATATATATATATATATATATATATATATATATATATAGTTATATTTAAATATATCGAGAACCAAGCACTAACCATGGTATTAAGGTGAGTGAGCATACCATGGTGAGTACTGGGTTCTCAATATATATTATTTAAGCAATGTGGTCATAGGCCATTGCACCCCTGCCTTGGGGTGGTGAATGCAGGTTTGCACCCCATTCCTTGGAATGGTGACTGCGGTGGTTTTCTGTATATATATATATACATATATATATATAGAACGTACAAATAGGCGGCACTCACGGACTTCTTGTACATAAGAAGTCCGTGAGTGCCGCCTATTTGTACGTTCTACATTGCTGCTATGCTGTGGAGGGCACCGGGCCAGTTGATCTAACTACTTATATGGGAGTGCCGAATACCTGCTACCTACATATATATATATATATATATATATATATTTATTTTGGTAATGTTAACTTTTTTTGTCTACTTAGCTTCTTCGAATTCACAGAATGTGTCAAGAAAGGATTTTTTTGTGGACTTAACAAAAGGGCCACTGATATGAATGCTGAGCCTACAACCTCCAGGAATGCAAGTCAAAAATTCACAGCGAAGACTACACCAAAGGCTAAGAAAGGTAATTTGTTAAAGTATTATTTTATTAATAGTGTTGGAATAGTTGATTCATAATTGAAGTAAAAATTAAAAAGATAATTTGACTTTAGTTAAAGTTTTTTAAATCTACAGTGGATATTATTTAAAAATGTATTATGAATATTTAAACTCATTATAGAGATTTCTATTTCTTGAAAGCAAGGATATAAACATGATAACTGTTATAAATTAACTGTAGTGTTTAATGTTATCAGTAAGGGCTTCTGGGGATTCTCAGGTTTTCAGAAATTAAAATGTGTCTGAACTAGTCTTTTGCACCTAATAAATATTTATAACCACACATACGTAATACTAGGAAGTATGTTATAAAAACGTTGTAAATTCTATTATACTACTTAATTAGCAGTGTGTGATGATAAGGATAATAATTTTTTGTTTAATAAATTCTAATTAAAATGTTGCCAATAATTTGAACCTCTTGCCTACTTGAGATTGGTTAATGGAAATCTGCTGAGATGTCTTTTGTTTGATGGAGATAACTTGGTGATTCAGAGCTGATCGTAGATGTGCTAAATTTAGCACATCTACGATCAGTTTCACTGACATGCGTGGGGACGCACAGCACAGGGCTAGTCCACCCTGCATTTCAGGCCCTGCCCCCCACCTGCACAGAGGTGCGAAAGCATTGCACGGCGGCGATGCTTTTGCACCCGCCAAGTAGCTTCCTGCCTGTGCAACCTAGCTGCACTGGCAGGTGGCTACCTTCTGTGTTTTGGGTCGCAGTGGCTGCGTGTGACATCACGCAGCTGCCGCGGCCCACCCCCACAGCCGTTCGGACACACCTGCATTGTCCAGATCACGCCCCGCAATGGCATGCTAACGCCGTTGGCATGACCCCGCCCACCTCGCGACCGCCTCTGCCTGCACATTTTTGTGCAGTTTTAAATTATGTTTTTTTTTATTAATTTTGATTTACAGATTTTTACCTTGATACCTAATACCTTTAATATTTTTTCCACAGACCAAAATTTTTTATTTAAAATATGGGTTTATAAGGAGTATAAAATGTGGAATCTCATTTTTGTGTAAGTAACTTTTTGTTTTAACATGTTTGTCTATAATGATTTAACCAATCTAATATTTTCCAAGTAAGATTACTGAATTTAGATATCTTGATCAACCGATAATACTGTTACCCAAGTTTACCATTGGTAATAACTACAATTTTGAAATTAAATCATAAGTTTTTTTTATGTTTTAGTTAGAAAAAAAGAGTATAATAATTATTTTCTTTACACAGGTCTTCAAAGTTCCTACAAAAAAGCTTGAAATTCTGCTGACAACTCAGACAATTCTATTATAGAAATTGGTGACCATGAAAAATCATATACAGATATTTGTGAAAGTAAAAAAAAAAACTAGCTTGCCAGAGATAGGCGTTACAACTCACTGTGCAGTTGACACAATTAATTAATTCAGTTTACATTCTGAATTAGTAGGGGTTGTTAAATCTATCATGCCCAAGCCTACAGAATACAAAAATCTGGCTGCCACTACGTCAGTTGAAATTAATAATCTCAGTGCTGCTTTAGATGCAAACCGCAATGATAAAGAATCCGAATATGTGAAGGTAATCAGTGAAATGCAAAATTTAAAACAAGAATTTCACACTTTTGTCAAACATTTAGAAGTCTAAAAAAATGCAAAAAGCTTTTGATCACATCTCTGTGAATTTATGTGTAGTCCAATATATCCAAAAATAAATGCTTCATCTAAAAACAAAAAAATATCAATATATGTTGCATTCAAGTGACTCACTAACAAAACTGCAAGATGATGTATTTATTAGTGGTCCTGTGAAAGAGGTAACAATAGAAGAATCAGATTTTGATCGTGACAATAAATCAAATGTCAACCATGAAAATTAATCTGTAGCAGTGCGTGATATTGAGTTAAGATCACAGTCTTCGAGAGCTAAACAATCCTTCAAACGCCCTAGACGTTTCTCAGAAGCAGAACCGTGAAGAATAAATAGCAAGGTATTTAATGCAATTATTTAATTCATTCTTCAATTTGCAAAGCTTTAAAAGTTTGGATTACAGGACTGCATTTTGTTTATCTGCTGATTACTACACATGCTGTCATTTCAAGCCAATAGATCAACATGTAGAGGCAGATGTATTAAGCTTAGAGAAGTGCCAAAGTGAAAGGTGAGAATGTCCCAGCCATTCTGCTCCTAACTGCCCACTTTCAGGCTTGGATAGCAAAATGCTGCAGTCACGTTAAACAGCCATTGCACTTGCAGCCACGCTTCATAAAAATATGTCAAATATGTCAAAAGAGCCTGAAAATTTATTTATTTATTTTTTCACGTAATTTTTCATTTGTGCTTCCTGCACAATCTCTGGAGTATTTAATTTATGTTTGCACTAAACAAAAGTGTGGTATATCAATTGTGTTAAATATGTTATAAAAGGAGACATTTATATTTTTCTTCTCATGTAATCTCTATTAATCTACTTTTTTAAACTTTATTTTACAGCTTCATCTCATGGACAAAATAAAGTAAGATTGGAAAGTTTCAAGGAAACACAGCGAAAAAATAAAATACTGAATAGCTGCATTCTATTGTCTAGTTGCTTATTAAATTCCCTTTTCATGAAAATATCGTATATGGTATTTTATGCACGTTTCATTATGTATCTGAGAGAGGTTACAGAGTTTTTGTAAAAAAATTCAGTCATTTCTACTTTTAGAAAAACTGCGATTATATAAATATTGTGATTATACAGCATCTATAAAGACTGTGTAATATTTCAAAATGTACTGGACAATGATTTAAAAAATGTGTATTGACGGGTATCTTGAACATACTGCTTACCTTGAAATTCTTTGCTAAATACAGTCTAAATTTAAAAGACATGGAGGCAGATATATTTTGCTTGGAGAAGGGATAAAGTGGAAGATGAAAACGCACCAGTCAATCAGCTCCTAGTAATTTAGTATTATATTTTCGCGTAGCTATATTACTCATGTATAATTTACTCCTATAATCACTTTTTAATAATGAGCCAATAAAGTTATGTTTTATCAGTATTGATTACTATAGGCGGGATGTACTAAGCGGAAAATGCGGTAAACTCCCTGTTTACCGCATTTTCCTGATGTACTAACCCCCGGCCGGCAGGACAGCGCCGCGGCGGGGTACGCCAGCTTTAGCTGTCGATAGTCCATAGAAGCCTATGGGCTTCTCTCCGCGGCGCTGTGTGAGGGATCTGATCGGATCCCTCCCAGCATGCCCTGCGGCCGCCCCCGTCACCCCGCGCATGCGCAGACTGACTCCTGGGGCCGAATCCCGGAAGTCAGGCTGCCGCTGCGCATCACGGAGGACAGCTCTTATCAGAAGAGCTGTCCTCCGCAATGCTGATCGCATATGTTAGTACATATGCGATCAGCATCGTGGCGCAGGGCGGCGATGGGCGGCGATGTACATTAGTACATCCCGCCCTATATACCTAATCCTCTGAATTAGAGTGCTCCCACATAAGAGTCTACTTTCCAACTTTCTAGTTTTGTTTTTTCTTGCTTGACATTTTCTGACTCTAGGGAGCACCACTGATAGCAACATATATATATGCAAAAGGATTATCAATCCACGTGCACAAGGTTGCTATATCCTGAAGCAATTCAGCGTTACAAATCAGTTTTTCAGAGGACACTATTAGTTTATTGTGAGACTAGTGCGGCCCCTAAAAAAACCCTTTTCCAAATCAGCTCCTAACTGTAATTTTTCAAACCCAGCCTGTAACTTGACAGCTGGTGCGCTATCACCTTCCACTTTATCACTTCTCCAGGCTTAATACATCTGCCCCATGGGATTTTGAATAAAAAAAGTTGTTAAGCAGGAACATTGCTCTCTTTTTTGAGATCTCAAATTCTTGGATAATTTATTTGGAAAGTCTGTCAACCAGTTATGTTTATAATAAAACATAAATCAGAAAATGCCCCAATTCAATATGGCCAATTCAATTGTTATTATTATATTATATTATGATTATAACAGTTGGCACTAGATGGTGCCCTATGGCAGCAATTCAATTGTTCTACTGTTTGGGCACCTGGCAGGCATGGAGGACACAATTTTTCACGTCGTTTCCCAAGGGACATAAAAAATTTGTGTGATTTTTAAGCACTTTCCCAGAACTTGGGGTTTAGACAAGTTTAGGCTTTTTAAGTGGCCAAATCCGTTCTCTTTGAGCACAACATAATTTAATTAAGACAAATCATGTATTCAAGTTGTGCCCAAAAAGACTGGCTTTTGCTGCTTAAAAAGGCTAAACCCATCTAAACCCCCAGTTCTGAGGGACACCCAAAGTGCTGAGTGCACACACAAATTTTTCATGTCCCTTGGGAGGCTATGTGAAAAATTCTGTCCTCCATCCTGCTGGGTGCCCGAACCATACTTCAATTAAATTGCTGCCGTCGGGCAGGCGATTACAAAGGAAAAAGATTGGCCACCCTAAACATGAGCTCTATTATATATATTTTTTTGCTCTTCTCTTTGGCTTTCTGAAAGGAGTCATTAGCCAGGGTCAAAATCAGTATCCAGAGTCACTTTAAAAAATGAAGTGAACAAGATTTTTTTTTTTTTTAACTGATTGTCTGCCTTTCAAAAAGAAGGAACACTGGGCCTTATTCAGGTTTGTTAAGGGGGGTACACACGGAGAAATCGGTGCTTAAATTCTAAGCAATCTGACCAGATTGCTTAGAGGTTAAGCACAGATCTCACAGCGATAGCGATGCGCGGTGTGGGGTGTGGGGGGGGGGGGGGGGGGGAGATGTGTGCCAAGCGTTCGTGATAGATCGCTCAGCACACATCTCTGGAGAAATCTCCCCGTGTGTACGGGGCTTTAGTGAACCAAAAAAGATAGCAATTGGGCAAAACCATGTTGCACTGCAGGTGGGGAAGCTGTAACATGTGCAGAGAGAGTTAGATTTGGGTGGGGTGTGTTCAAACTGAAATCTAAATTGCAGTGTAGAAATTAAGCAGACAGTATTTACCATGCACAGAAACAATATAACCCACCGAAATCTAAATCTGTCTGCACATGTTACATCTGCCCCACCTGCAGTGCCACATGGTTTTTCCCAATTGCTAACTTTTTTGTCTTGCTAACAAACCTGAATAATCCCCTATGTGATGTTTGTTTCAGACCAGATTAATAATTCATTAGTTCATCATTTTCAGCACACTATTTAGAGGGAATGCTAATTTTATTTGCATCTTAACACAGCAGGACTGGAGCTACAAAAATTTAAAACAGGAAGCATCAAATGTATAATGTGCAATACAGAGTATTCAAGGTATTTATCTGCAGTTCCAAATGCACTAAAGCCCAATCAGGGCACCGATGAGGAGGGTAATGCCAGCTTCAGCTGTCATTAAGCTTTAGAAACCAATGGGCTTCTTTGTGCATGTGCCCTAATCAATATGATGCCCTAGGCAAGATTTTGGCTGGTGCCCACTAGCACCGCTGCTAGTTCGGCCTCTGACTCTACACACCTTTCCCATCACTATCAACCCTCAGTCATAGCAGTCCTCCTTTTGGTGCTCCTACCCCCTATATTTTAAATAGGAACAGTGCGCACATTCTGTGCGCAGCCTAAAAAGGGGCATGTTCTTTTGGGAAGTGGCATGGCCACACAATAGTACCCCCAATTCAAATGATGCCACACAGTTGTGCAGCTTTATTCACATTAAATCATGCAATAGTGTCCCTTCTTCACGTTACATCACATAGTAGTACCACTTTACCTTATATACGTTACTCCTTACAGTAGTGCCCCTTATTCACATTACATCACACTGAATTGCTCCTTATTCACATTACACCACACCATATTGCTCTTTATACAGACAGTATTGCCCTTTTTATATGTTACGCCACACAGTAGAGCACCTTATACACATATGACACACATTATTAATGTCCTTATAAACATAATGCACCTTACACATTATGTCAACCTTTATTAATGCCCTTATACACAGAATGACACACATAATGGCCCTTCCACATATGTCGCACATTGTTAATACATTTTTGCACATGACATACATAATGCCCCTTACACATATGCCGAACACAATTGCACAATGAACCTACACACACACAGCACTCACATGGCCACTAACACTGACCTCTGCCTCTGCTTGGATACAGATGTGTCCTCATACATCTTGCCTCAATATGCCATGCAACTCCTGTCCAGCTCTGCTAACGTTGGGCAACTTTTTTTGCAGAAAATGTGTCCTTTTTTCATTGCTATGTGACTAGGACCCACAAGCAGCTTCTGCTGATTAAAATGATAATTAGCATGCCTACATTTTGCGTGCGACTGTGGCTGCATCTGCATATGAAATGCTCTGTTACTGTGATTTCCAGGAATACACTGTAACGTAGCATTTCATATGCAGATACAGCCGCAGTCACACACACAATATAGGCATGCCGCATATCATTTCAATCAGCAGAATCTGCTTGTGCCCCTGGGCATTCCAAATGCCCTAGGCAAATTCCTAGTTTGCCTATCCCTAGGGCCAGCTCTGGCTGTGAGGGATCAATTCAAATCCATCCCAGCATGCCCCGTGAACGCCCACATCACTCTGCGCATGCGTAAACTGATTCATGGGTCATAAAAACTCTAAGTTAAGGGACGGGAGCCCATTGCAAAGGACAGATCTTTTCTTTATATCTATCCTTTGCAAAACTGATTGCATATTTTTTGCTTCAAATGTGAGTGGGATGTTTTAATGGTATGCGGGCAGCATACCGCTTGTCAGGATCCCGGCTGTCACAATACCGATGCGGGATCCCGACTCGGGCACCATACCACCACCGGTATACTGGCGAAGTAGGTGATTCCCCCTCTATGCTAGAAAAATATTTTTTTGAAAATGTTTTTAAAAACTTACTATGTAGCCAACCATCTGGGAATTCTAAATTTTCAAACTTCTGTAAAACATCTGAATTCTGAAAGATGATGCAGTAAGCATCGTGAGTTGAGCCTGGGTAATCGGCAAACACATTAAAAAATCTAGTATTATAATCACATATTGCCTGACAGTTCATAGAATTATAATGTTTTCAATTATGTGTAACCTCCATCAAATCCTGTGAGGGTGTGAATGGTACATGTGTGCAATCAATGGCTCCGACGACATTGGGAAAAATAGCAATGTTATAAAATCCCTTTTTAAGGGCTATCCATTCTCCATGGGATTTTGGGAAATGTATGTAGTCTGCACAGTGTTTCAAAATAGCATCCAGTCAGTGCTGGATTTGCCACTAGGCATGTGCCTAGGGGCGGCAACTGCTGGGGGCGGCATGTCAAGCAGGGTAAGTTTGGGGGTAACATTTAGTTCTTACCCAAATGTAATGTGTGAAATTGAATGCTGCAGCAGCCAATCGGGAGTCTCTCAGGCTGATGCTGGCGGACTCCAGTCTGCGGCTGTGAGCGGTGGCCACAATCTGATGGGTGGGGGCAGTGTTGGGGTCTCTTGTTTCTGCCATGGTCTCTGTGCTGGCCGGGAGCACAGCCTGGGAGATCCGTGCTGCCGCTGTTTGCCTTGGCCCCCTGCCAGTGCCCCTTCTCACATTATGGGCTGCTGCTGCCTGGCAGTATTGGCCTGAGACCGTCATCCCTGTCCCCAGCTTAGGTTCCTCAACTGCCTCCTCCCCACTTTGCTCCTCTCCCGGCTCAGACGTGCTACCAGCGGGAAGCAGGAGGAGGACGAGGTAGTAAGTTATGTATAGATTGTAATCTAATTCTATAGAGGGGGGCCACATTATATTCTTTTTTTTTTAGAAAATGTTTTTATTCATTTTTAGCGTATAACAATACATTTGTAAAGCAGAAGATACATTCAACAAATAAAAGCACACACCGTGCTCAATTACAATGTAATGATAACAATTTATCTGCAAGAAGGTGGTAGAGGTGATGAGACAGATCAATCAAGGAGATATGCCTGAGCGTATGGAACCACGATAGGGTGGCAATAGGCAAAAAAACCCAGTGAAGGACAAAGGAATACCTCTCATTGAAACATCAACGTGGAATAAAAGATAGAAAAGAAATATAAGATAGCAGAAGGGAGAAGGAAGAAGAGAGAAGGAGGGAGGGAAAGATAGAGAGGGGGAATAGCCGGCCGGTCCAAAGTGCCGGAGATATGCATCAGGGTAATACAGATTGAACATGAGTACGGAGTGACATAACTATAAGTATAAACATAAGTTATAGAATATTATATGGTGGCTAACGGTGGTTCAGCACCAAAATATGCCATTCAAGGAGTCCAAGTTGCAATAAAGTGGACAGGGGTGTCATGGGGTACTGCTGTGATACGTTCAAGCCTATAGGTTTGCCAAATAGCATTTACGGTGGCAGGAACAGTAGGGGGCAATATAGATTTCCAGTTAGCTGCAATTTGGCATTTAGCCGTGTTCAGAATATGCTTAACTAATTTCTGTTGTTGGCGGGAAGTGTGAGGTAGCGGACGGGAAAGCAGATTGTAGAAAGGTGATGTCGGGACTGATAAACCAAGAAAGTAAAAAATTAATTTATGGATTTTAGTCCAGTATCCTTTAATCCGTGGGCAACTCCACCAAATGTGCAGCAGGGTTCCATGTTGACCACATAGCCTCCAACACCCATCCGAGCAGGAGGGGTAGAATGAATGAAGATGCATAGGTACCAAGTACCAGCGATAGTATAATTTGTAAGAGTTTTCTTTAATACTGTACGAACTGAAATGGAGCTCGTGGAGATTTCCGTTTTGATAACAGACCACTTCTCAATAGTCAGAGTCTCACCCACCTCCCTTTCCCAAACCATCTCATGTGGTTCTTTTTGGGGTATATTATGAGCAAGCAAAATTTGGTATATGGCTGAAAGCAATCCCTTAGTTGATCGGCAAGTATAGCACAGAGATTCAAAGCTCGACTTACCTCCCATGGAGGAAGGTCTGGGGATAGAGGTAAAAAAGTGGCGTATCTGTAAGAATTGATAAAAAGCTGAGTGTGGGAGGGAGAAGCGGGATTGTAGATCAGCAAATGTTGGGAACGAATGAAGGGGAGCAATGTCCAATAGGAACAGTATGTTGTTGTTGGTCCAAGAATCAAACGCGAAATGGTTCTCTCCCGGCGAAAGCTAGGGTTATTCCATAGAGGGATGAAAAGGGGATGGAAGGAACGTAGCTGGTAGAGCCGAGAACAAAGGTCTCAAATGGATAGAGTAAATCGTACAGTGGGCAATAAAGAGGAAGCAGGTGGGCGGTGTTTCGGTTGACACCATAAAAAGCTGTAAGAAGAGTACGTTTGAAGTGCAGCTGCCTCCAGATGTGTCCAGACTCTATGGCCAGGAACAGTGTGCCAAAGGCCACACGCAGTTAAGTGAGTAGCTCTATATTATTTTCCACATTATATTCTATAGGGGACACATTGTATTTTATAGGGAGGGGGGCACATTATATTCTATAGGGATGGGGCACAATATATTCTATTCTATAGGGACATGGGCACATTATATTCTCTACTATGGAGAGGGGGCACAATATATTCTATTCTATAGGTACATGGGCACATTATATTCTCTACTATGGGGATGGGGCACATTATATTCTATTCTCTAGGGACATGGGCACATTATATTCTATAAATAAAGAAATTCCCAATTGCACCTGTTATTGTAAGCTGCTCCAACCACTAAGAAGAATAGGCCTGAATAATAAAAATATATATGGGTAGGAGCGCTGTGAAAAAGGAAAGGTTATGATAACATAAAAAATAAAATAAAAATAAAAAAATTAAAACATAAAACATAAAATGAATACCAGTGTGTTTACAGCTCTGTTTTTGAAAATTTTATATGAGTGTCCGGAATTGATTTGAAATGCAAGACATTGGGATTCCAATTTTTTATGCCTGAGGGTTTCTTTAAACAGCAGGTAGTATTGGCTGAGCTGTCCCTACCTATACCTTGCTGGTGTGATCCGTTTCACTCCCTTGGCTGGTCTCCACAGTGTAAATTGCTTCTGCTCTCCGTGTTTGTATTCATGATCGCAGCAGTGGGTAACTTCCGGTTGCGGCAACACGTCACTTCCGGTCACGGGTCCAACGTGTTTCGTGCTTGGGCACTTAATCATGGATATTTTGGTAGCATGGAGCACTTTATTTATAGGCAGCTAAAAACATTTTTTTTTTAAACTTTATTAGTAACATTCTTTAAAAACGGAAGTTCTATATTCCAAACAGGAAGTAGTTTCCACATTTGGCGGTAACCACATGCTATTTTATTACAAATGATATTTAATCTAAAACTGGTATTCTATTAAAAAAAGTAAAAAATAAAAAAAATTATGTATTTATGATTATATGATGTAAAGGTGTGCTTATAAGGTATATAATAAGTATAGGATACATTTTCAATTAAAACGATTTCATCCTATTTTAAATGAATATGGGGGAATTATTATTTATTCCAAAAATGTTTTTAGATTTATATCTATATTTAAACCATGAGGTTGTAGTGTTTTTAAATAATAGATCCACTTTGTTTCATGCCTAATTAGTTCCACCGAGATGTTACCTCCTCTCCAATTTTTTTGTATTTTCTGAATTCCCATAAATGATAATGTAGAGGCATCCTTGTTATGATGTTCCAAAAAGTGTTGCGACACACTATGTGTTTGCAGCCCTTTCTTAATGTTGTAAATGTGCTCAGAAATACGTGTGCACAATTTCCTTTTTCTTTGGCCCACATATTGGTAGCCACACGGGCATTCAATCAAATAGATAACTCCCTCTGAGTTGCAACTAATTTGGCTCCTCAATTCATACTCTTTTTTTGTTTGATTTGATTTGAAGTTGGTTATTGGTTTTGTTCCCCTTCTTTTTGTTATTTTGCAGGCATTGGATTTCAAGCAGTAAAAGTATCCTTTTTTTTTTTTACTTTTTTTAATAGAATACCAGTTTTAGATTAAATATCATTTGTAATAAAATAGCATGTGGTTACCGCCAAATGTGGAAACTACTTCCTGTACTTCCTGTTTGGAATACAGAACTTCTGTTTTTAAAGAATGTTACTAATAAAAAGTTAAAAAAAAAAAAAAGGTTTTTAGCTGCCTATAAATAAAGTGCTCCATGCTACCAAAATATCCATGATTAAGTGCCCAAGCACGAAACGTGTTGGACCCGTGACCAGAAGTGACGTGTTGCCGCAACCGGAAGTTACCCGCTGCCGCGATCGTGAATACAAACACAGAGAGCAGAAGCAATTTACACTGTGGAGACCAGCCAAGGGAGTGAAATGGATCACACCAGCAAGGTATAGGTAGGGACAGCTCAGCCAATACTACCTGCTGTTTAAAGAAACCCTCAGGCATAAAAAATTGGAATCCCAATGTCTTGCATTTCAAATCAATTCCGGACACTCATATAAAATTTTCAAAAAAAGAGCTGTAAACACACTGGTATTTATTTTATGTTTTAATGTTTTTACATTTTTTTTTATTTTTTATGTTATCATAACCTTTCCTTTTTCACAGCGCTCCTACCCATATATATTTTTATTATTCAGGCCTATTCTTCTTAGTGGTTGGAGCAGCTTACAATAACAGGTGCAATTGGGAATTTCTTTATTTGTAAATTCTAGTGTATCTATTCCCACTGCAGCCATGACAAATTACATTATGCATCCTCACAGAAATAAATTAAGCGATATATTTGCAATTAATAAAAAACCACCTCCTCCACATGTGGAGGATGAACGTTTCTGTGAACAGTTTTTAAAATTTGAAAAAAACTATACACAGGAAATTAAACAATGGTGGGAAATAACTACTCTAAGTACATATTTAGAACAAGGCCTCATTCCCAGAGGTCTCAGGGTCCAAAAAAATCCAACATTTGAACCCACACAAACAGACTTCTTCCAAAAATGGAATAATTCTTTGGACAAATGTTCAAAAGAATTAATCATGCTTATAATAGAGGACAGGAAAAGTTCCCTACAGATGCTAAATGAAAACATCAAAAAAGCAGAAGAAAGATTTGAGCCATTAAAGAATATGACGGATTACAAGAATTTGATGATAATGACTAATATGAAAATGGAAAAATTAGAGGACGAAATAATTCAACAAAAACAACGAAAGTTCTATAGAGACTTGAGTGAGAACAAAACAATCAGTAGAATAGAACGAAGAATCCCAGGAAATCTCGAAACTCAAAACCCAAAAAATCCCATAAGAAACAATAGATGGCAAAATACTAGATGGCGAAAGGATGAAAACTCCATGAAATATATTAGACGGGAACCTTTAATCAAAGAAAAATCGCAAATAGTAAGTAATAAGAAATATCCACCATATAATCCAAAAAAATTTGAACATAAAAAGGAAAATCACTACAAACTTATTAAGGAATCCTTTAAGAACGGAATAAAAGCGGCAGAAACAGATGAGAGAACCGAACATCAAATTCTGATGGAGAGAATCAAAAATAGGGAAAAGTTCAAAGGGTTAAAAAACCAACGGAAACGAACATTGGAAACTGATAATGAGGAAGATGGAGAATATGACACTGATTTTTTAGAAGAAATTTGGGAAGAAGAGGACCACCCAGACTGAACAGAGGTACCAAAAAAGAAGAGGAAAAGCGAACAATCCCCAGGAGAAGGGGTGTCCGGGGTGGGAGAAAGATTAAGAAGGTTCTAAAAAAGAAAGATAATACTGCAAATATAAAGGAAGTTGGAATCTTTAATTTAAGCAATAAAGACCTTACAGAGAATCAAATTGCTCTTCTTAGAAAAGGATTGAAATATGCACCTCATTCAAGAATAAATAAATTCAATTTATATATGGACACCCAAAAGTATGTCAGAAAATTGTGCATAAAGAAATTTTTCCAAGCAAAAACAGCCAAGGACACCGAGACACAAACAGAAATAGATAAATACAAGCATACTGATTTGAAACCAAAGTCTAGCTTTTACCCAGCATACATAAAAGGAGCACATATACAAACCTTCCAAAAACGTATAGAAGGAGAAATAGAAAAACTGCCCGATAAAAGGAAAATCAGCTATAACTTAACAAAAGGTGAAAAAGAAGCCTTAGAACAACTAAAGAAAGATACATCACGAATAATAAAGCCGGCAGATAAAGGAGGTGGATTGGTGATCATGGACAGAGATCAATATGAAGAAGAAATGGAAAGACTTTTGGCTGACACACAAACATACAAGAAATTGGAAGGGGATCCAACTGAAAAATTCCAGAAGGAACTGTTAGAAATTCTAACAGAAGGAAGAGACATTGGAATAATAAATGAAAAAGAATTTAACTTCCTATACAACCAAAATCTAAAGATTCCAACAATCTATCAGCTACCCAAACTCCACAAGTGTGAAACTAAACCGCCCGGGAGGCCGATTATCTCGGGAATAAATTCCCTGTCAGCGAACCTCTCTAAATACATCGACTCCTTCTTACAAGAGATAGTATGCAAACAGAAGAGCTACCTAAAAGATACGATTGATGTATTACTGAAGATAAAAAATGTCAAATGGAAGCAAGAGTACATTTTGTGTACTAGTGACGTGAAGTCACTGTATACGTGCATTCAACATGAACAGGGATGCACAACCACAAGGACATTTCTATCTACAATGACAGATATACCATCAGATCAAATAAATTTCCTAATGGATGGAATAGAATACATCCTCCACCATAATTATTTTTGGTACAAAGGCAACTTTTACAATCAAATTAAGGGTACAGCAATGGGCTCGTCATTCGCACCATGTTATGCGAATCTCTTTGTTGCGAACTGGGAAGAAGAGAGGATATGGAACAACAATCCATATAGAAACAACATAAAACAATGGTATAGATACATTGATGACCTCTTGTTCATTTGGGAAGGAACAGAGTCAAGATTGCAAGAATTTTTGGAATACATCAACAAGAACGAGTATGGATTAGAGTTTACTTCTACAACAAGTAAGGACCGAATTGTGTATCTAGATTTGGAGATATATATTTCAAATAATACCGTCCAAACCTGCACCCATATAAAAAAAGTCAGCAGTAATACCGCTTTAGATATAAAGAGTAACCATCATCGTCCATGGTTATGAAACATCCCGGGGGGGCAGCTCAGAAGAGTACGTAGGAACTGCTCAAGCGTAACAACATTCCGTACAAAAGCAGAAGAAATGAAACAAAAATTCAAAGAAAAAGGTTACAGTGAAGAAAATCTACAAAACAAATTGAGAAACTTGAAGAAACCGATAGATACAATAATCCGATACAAACAAAAAGAAATGAAAACAGAATTTCAGTTACCCTTTATAACACAATATAGTAGTGACCATCATTTAGTAGAAAAGATGTTTAACAAGCATTGGCACATTTTGAGTCTAGATGAACAATTGACCAAGATTCTTCCAAAGAAACCGAAAATAATTTATAAAAAGGCAAGAAATTTAAAACAGGATCTCACAAAAAGCTTTGTCCCAATAGGAGAAGATAGAACTGTTAGGGTCTCCTGCCCTGTGCTGCCACGTCGTCATGGCAACCGGGAGACAAGTGCTAGCGGAGTGACCTGAGCGCAGCTGATACTCCGGTTCGGGTCTTTTGCTGTGCAGTGGTTATAGGCTCTGTGCATGGCAGGGGATCCGGTGCTGGTTTTTGTGCTCACAGTCTGTGAGGTCTGAGTGGGGCGTGGACAGCACCTGCTTTATAAGGCCTCTTCTCAGGGTAAGCAGATGCTGCTGAATCTTTGTTGGTTAGTCAGTTTCTGAAAGTTAGCCAGTACTGTGTAGCTTTGTATTTGTTTGTTGCTTACTGCAAATAGGCCTGGGGATTTGGTATTACACTCTGCCAATCCAGACCTAGCAGTAAGACTGGAGTCAGTCGTTTAGCTTGCTGGGGTTCTGTTACTACTCTGTGAACTTAGCAAGTTTGCGGCTGTATTCTAAGACTTGCCTGTCTAATCCTGTCTCACTGTGCTAGGTGTCAGGGGTCAGTTTAGTGGCAGTAAGCTGAACCTGTGCACTGCAAGTGAGAATTAGGATTGTGGAGACTCTCCTTGTGTCTATCATTCCATCTCTGACCAAGGAGTTTACTGCCACACCCGTTGGTAACCCTTTAGGGTTTTGCTGTTGCCCTTAGCAACAGCATTTCGGGTTCTCTACGTATTAAAACACAACATCTTGCTTTTCCCATCTGAGCAGTTCTAATACAAGGGAGATACCCAGTTCCTTAGCCTCTGGGCTTCTCTGTTCACTTTGTGTGTATTTTGTTAACCTATCACCTTCTGTGTACGTTATGTCATATTCCCCAGTCTGTCTGTAAGTCCATTTGTTTTGCATAACAGTTCAAACACCAGTACATTCCTGCAGGCACTGGAGTGCATAACAGTCCTGACACCAGTACTTTCCTGCAGGCACTGGTGTGCATAACATATTCAGCAGCCTAATACTCCTGTTGAAATTTTGTGGGAATATGGAGCATACCCCTCAAAATACGTTGCAACAGGTGGTCGATCAGGTGCAGGTCCTGACTCGACAATTTAATGATTTGTCCATTAAAATGCACACCTCCCAGGCTGCTGGCGGAGCTCCCGCAGCAGCAGCACCTGCAGGGGTTAAGGAGCCGAAAGTAAATCTCCCGGATCGTTTTTCTGGAGATCGCTCGCAGTTCTTTTGTTTCAAGGAGAGCTGCAAGCTATACTTCCGGCTTAGGCCTCAGTCTTCTGGGTCGGAGATTCAGCGGGTGGGCATAGTGATTTCCTTGCTACAAGGAGACCCACAGGTCTGGGCATATGGGTTGCAGCCTGACTGTCCATCGCTTAAAAGTGTTGATGCTTTTTTTACGGCACTGGGCATGTTGTATGATGACCCTGACAAGACGGCCTCAGCCGAGGCTCAGATTTCGATCCTTAAGCAAGGGCGAAGGCCAGTTGAGGTTTACTGTACGGAGTTTCGGAGGTTGGCCCATGATACCCAGTGGAATGACCCAGCCCTGAGACACCAGTACCGAAGAGGTCTTTCTAACCAGATAAAGGACCAACTGGTACAATATCCCTTGCCTGATAGCTTGGATCAGCTCATGCAGTTATCCATCCGGGTGGATAGACGGCTGAGAGAGCGTAGGCTTGAAAGGGAGACTGAGATTTCCTTCCTTCCCAAGGGAACCTCAGACTCTGAGGAATTTTCAGAGGAGCCTATGCAGATTGGGGCTACCCGCCTCTCCTCGCGTGAGAAGACGCGGAGGAGACAGCAGGGGTTGTGTTTGTACTGTGGGAATAAAGGTCATGTGGTAGTATCATGCCCAGAAAAGCCGGAAAACTTCAGGGCCTGAGGGTGATGGGAAATATCCTGTCAGGCCAGAAGTCAGAATTTCCCAAGAAGACTTTTATCATTCCGGTGACCTTGAAGATCCTCGGTCAAACTGTCAAGACTGAGGCCTTTGTGGACAGTGGGGCCGACGGGGTTTTTATGGACCGCCAATTCGCCCTGAAACACTCTGTTCCCTTAGTACCCTTGGCATCGGAAATTGAGATTTGTGGGTTAAACGGGGAACCATTATCCCAAGGTAAAATTACCTCTTGCACTAGCCAGATTTCTTTGTTTATTGGAGCCACACACTCTGAAAAATTGTCCTTTTATGTGACTGTCTGTACTTTTGCCCCATTGGTGTTGGGGTTACCCTGGTTAAGGGCCCACAATCCTCAATTTGACTGGGTCTCTGGGGAGATTCTTAGTTGGGGTACTGATTGTTTCAGGAGTTGCTTGAGCCTTCCAGTCAGGCTCTCGCAGCTAAGTTTGCCAGGATTGCCAGGGTGTTATGCAGATTTTGCGGACGTGTTCTCCAAAAAAGTTGCAGAGGTACTACCTCCCCATCGCCCCTATGACTGTGCCATTGATTTGTTGCCAAATGCTAAGCTTCCCAAGAGCAGGTTGTACTCCCTGTCACGTCCTGAGACTCAGGCTATGGCAGAGTACATTCAGGAGAACTTGGCTAAGGGATTTATCAGACCTTCACAGTCTCCAGTTGGGTCGGGGTTCTTCTTCGTGGGTAAAAAGGACGGTTCGTTGCGACCCTGCATCGACTTCAGGGAATTGAACCGTATCACGATTAAAAACTCATACCCACTGCCTCTCATTTCGGTCTTGTTTGACCAGCTTCGTACTGCCACCATTTTTCCTAAAATTGACCTACGCGGTGCGTACAATCTAATCCGAATAAGAGAGGGGGATGAATGGAAGACTGCCTTTAATACCCACTCAGGGCATTATGAATATTTGGTGATGCCTTTTGGGCTCTGTAATGCCCCGGCAGTCTTCCAGGATTTCATGAATGATGTGCTCAGGGAATATTTGGATAGATTCTTAGTTGTATACTTAGATGACATCCTAATCTTCTCCCATTCCCTGGAGGAACATCGGAAGCATGTACGCTTAGTCCTCCAGAAACTCAGAGACCACCGGCTTGGGGCGAAGCTGGAGAAGTGCGAATTTGAAGTTCAGCAAATCGCATTTCTAGGATATATTATCTCCCCAGAAGGTTTCCAAATGGAGGGTTCCAAGGTACAGGCAGTCCTGGATTGGGTGCAGCCCACTAGTTTGAAGGCGCTTCAGCGTTTCCTGGGCTTTGCGAATTTTTATAGACGATTTATCGCTGGATTTTCGTCTATAGTGGCGCCCTTGGTGGCACTCACTAAGAAAGGGGCGGATGTTGCTCACTGGTCTTGTGAGGCTAAAGCGGCTTTTGCCCGTCTCAAAAGGGCATTTGTTTCGGCCAAGGTGCTGCGACACCCAGATCCAGAGCGTCCTTTTGTGGTGGAGGTGGATGCCTCTGAGATGGGTATTGGGGCAGTGCTTTCTCAGATGGGAGTGTCTGATAATCGCCTTCATCCCTGTGCTTACTTTTCCCGTAAATTTTCGCCTGCCGAGATGAATTATGACGTGGGTAACCGGGAATTGTTGGCTATTAAGGATGCACTCGAGGAGTGGAGACACTGGCTTGAGGGGGCTAAGTTTGTGGTCTCAATTCTCACCGATCATAAGAATTTGGCATATTTAGAGTCAGCGAAGCGTCTCAATGCCAGGCAGGCACGATGGGCTTTGTTTTTTGCTCGCTTTAATTTTTTGATAACATATCGCCCTGGGTCAAAAAACATCAAGGCTGATGCGCTCTCGCGGAGTTTTGCTCCAATCCAGGAGACCACCGAGGAGCCATTGCCCATTGTGTCCCCATCATGTATTAAAGTGGGCATTACCCAGGACCTCTTATCATTAGTCCTTAGAGCACAGGAGCAGGCTCCTCCAGACCTTCCGGTAGGTCTTTTGTTTGTGCCTCCTAGGTTAAGACAGCGAGTGTTCCTGGAATTCCATGCCAAGAAGTCTGCAGGTCACCCGGGTATTGCCAGAACTCGGGAGTTGCTATCTAGGGCGGTGTGGTGGCCCTCGGTGGCTAAGGATGTGGATCAGTGGGTTCGGGCATGTGACATCTGTGCCCGAAATAAGACTCCTAGAGGGGTTCCGGTTGGCCCATTACATCCACTCTCTATCCCATCTAAGCCATGGACCCACATTTCAATGGATTTTGTGGTGGACTTGCCCAAATCCTCGGGGATGACAGCCATCTGGGTTGTCGTTGACAGGTTTTCGAAGATGGCGCACTTCGTTCCACTGGTTGGGCTGCCATCGGCCAGACGCCTGTCTGAATTATTTATGCTGCATGTTGTGCGTCTCCACGGGTTGCCACTTGATGTGGTCTCTGACCGCGGATCCCAGTTTGTGGCCAAATTCTGGAGGGCATTTTGTTCCGATCTCCAGATTTCTGTCAGCTTGTCGTCGGGCTACCATCCGCAGTCTAATGGGCAGACTGAAAGGGTGAACCAGTCCTTGGAGCAGTTCCTCAGGTGTTATGTCTCCAAGTGTCAGACTGACTGGGTTGCTCATCTGTCCATGGCGGAGTTTGCCTATAACAACGCGGCTCACTCTGCTACAGGGATCTCTCCATTCCTTTGTGTGTATGGGCATCATCCTAAGGCCAATTCTTTTGACCCCCTGGACTCCACGCCTGGTGGTTCCTCTGTGGTTTCGGTCCTTAGAGGTATTTGGCGGAAAGTGAAGAAAGCCCTTGTGTCTGTGTCATTAGTGACCAAAAGGGTTTTTGATAAGCGGAAAAGACCCTGCAGCTTCAAATTAGGAGACTTCGTCTGGTTGTCTACCAAGAATTTGAAGTTGAGACAGCCATCTCATAAGTTAGGCCCCCGGTTCATCGGCCCTTATAAGATCACCAGGGTTATCAATCCGGTGGCATTTCAGTTAGATCTGCCCCGTTCTTTGGGTATCAATAAAACCTTTCATTGTTCCCTTTTAAAACGGGCGATTAGTAATCCTTCTTCCAGTGGAAGACCTTCCCCTCTTCTGATACGTGGCCAGAGGGAGTTTGTTGTTGAAAGGATTCTTGACTCCAAGGTGGTTCGGGGTCGGCTGTCATTTTTGGTGCACTGGAAGGGGTATGGCCCGGAGGAGCGGTCGTGGGTGCGCAGTTGTGATCTTCATGCCCCCAGACTGATACGCTCTTTCTTCTCGCAGTTCCCCGATAAACCCGGAGGTAGAGGTTCTTTCACCCCTCGTCAGAGGGGGGGTACTGTTAGGGTCTCCTGCCCTGTGCTGCCACGTCGTCATGGCAACCGGGAGACAAGTGCTAGCGGAGTGACCTGAGCGCAGCTGATACTCCGGTTCGGGTCTTTTGCTGTGCAGTAGTTATAGGCTCTGTGCATGGCAGGGGATCCGGTGCTGGTTTTTGTGCTCACAGTCTGTGAGGTCTGAGTGGGGCGTGGACAGCACCTGCTTTATAAGGCCTCTTCTCAGGGTAAGCAGATGCTGCTGAATCTTTGTTGGTTAGTCAGTTTCTGAAAGTTAGCCAGTACTGTGTAGCTTTGTATTTGTTTGTTGCTTACTGCAAATAGGCCTGGGGATTTGGTATTACACTCTGCCAATCCAGACCTAGCAGTAAGACTGGAGTCAGTCGTTTAGCTTGCTGGGGTTCTGTTACTACTCTGTGAACTTAGCAAGTTTGCGGCTGTATTCTAAGACTTGCCTGTCTAATCCTGTCTCACTGTGCTAGGTGTCAGGGGTCAGTTTAGTGGCAGTAAGCTGAACCTGTGCACTGCAAGTGAGAATTAGGATTGTGGAGACTCTCCTTGTGTCTATCATTCCATCTCTGACCAAGGAGTTTACTGCCACACCCGTTGGTAACCCTTTAGGGTTTTGCTGTTGCCCTTAGCAACAGCATTTCGGGTTCTCTACGTATTAAAACACAACATCTTGCTTTTCCCATCTGAGCAGTTCTAATACAAGGGAGATACCCAGTTCCTTAGCCTCTGGGCTTCTCTGTTCACTTTGTGTGTATTTTGTTAACCTATCACCTTCTGTGTACGTTATGTCATATTCCCCAGTCTGTCTGTAAGTCCATTTGTTTTGCATAACAGTTCAAACACCAGTACATTCCTGCAGGCACTGGAGTGCATAACAGTCCTGACACCAGTACTTTCCTGCAGGCACTGGTGTGCATAACAAGAACAAGAGAAGGGACTAAAGGATACTTTTACTGCTTGAAATGCAATGCCTGCAAAATAACAAATAGAAGGGTAACAAAACCAATAACCAACTTCAAATCAAATCAAACAAAAAAAGAGTATGAATTGAGGAGCCAAACTAGTTGCAACTCAGAGGGAGTTATCTATTTGATTGAATGCCCGTGTGGCTACCAATATGTGGGCCAAACAAAAAGGAAATTGTGCACACATATTTCTGAGCACATTTACAACATTAAGAAAGGGCTGCAAACACATAGGGGTATATGCAATTGCGGTCGAATTGATGCAAAAGTCGAAAAAACGGGACATTTTCGACAAAAAAAACATGTCGAATTGGATTCGTCAATGCAATACAGTACTTTTCGACAAAATATCTTCCGTTTCAAACTCGACTTTTTGCAAATCGACATTTTCAAAATTTGACATGTCTGCAATGGTCAAAATGCGGCTTTTCGACAAAAGTATATTCAATTGAAGAATGACGATTCGACAACAGTGCTTTTCGAAAGCAAATTCGTCATTTTCAGTCCTCCTCACTTTGCTGGCGGGATCTAATAACATTTTTTTTTTTAAATGTTGTTGCTTTTTGCTTTTTGGATTGCTAATAGCATATCTATTTATATTTGAAGGGATTAGCTACTTGGTTTGTCTTTTTTTGACTCACAAGTATTATTTATTTGATTTTTTAAAAGAATATTTTTTTCTTCACTCTGCTGAGGGAAATGTACCCATGATTCCACAGTTTTACCCAGGATACACTTCTGCAAAGCCCTCCTATCTCCTCACTATTCTCTTCCACAGGTCTTGCAGAGTATCCTTCCCAAGTGGCGTGGATGCGAAGAGACACGACATTTCCCCTGATGTTCCATGGGCGACCTACTTGTGATGTGGACCTGAACCTCTGCCATGTAGCAGACAACCCCGCTCAGGTGAGATGTATTGCCCAAAACTCCCTCTTGTCCAAAGTCACCCCGGCGTGTCCCAAGTGCAGCCCTCCGGCATTTGCAAAACTGCACATCCAATCATGCCCTGACAGCAATGCTTACGCTGCGTCAGGGAATGTTTGGATGTGTAGTTACACAAGTGCCGGAGGGCTGCATTTGGGACAAAGGCCACTGTAACCTTCTTGTGTCAAAAAGTGTTGCTTGTACCTTGTCTTTTCCATACCTGGGGGACACTATTACCAATAGCTGGAACCTCATACTATTCTCTTCCACAGGTCTTGCGGAGTATCCTTCCTAAGTGGCGTGGATGTGAAGAGACACGACATTTCCCCTGATGTTCCATGGGCGACCTACTTGTGATGTGGACCTGAACCTCCGCCATGTAGCAGACAACCCCGCTCAGGTGAGATGTATTGCCCAAATCCCTTTCCTGTCCAAAGTCACCCCGGCGTGTCCCAAGTGTAGCCCTCCGGCATTTGCAAAACTGCACATCCAATCATGCCCTGACAGCAATGCTTACGCTAGGTCAGGGAATGTTTGGATGTGTAGTTACGCAAGTGCCGGAGGGTTGCATTTGGGGCCGCTGTAACCTGCTTGTGTTGTGTTGCTTGTACCTTTTCCTTTTCCATAGAAGGGTGACACTATTACCAATAGCTGGAACCTCATACTATTCTCTTCCACAGGTCTTGCAGAGTATCCTTCCCAAGTGGCGTGGATGTGAAGAGACACGACATTTCCCCTGATGTTCCATGGGCGACCTACTTGTGATGTGGACCTGAACCTCCGCCATGTAGCAGACAACCCCGCTCAGGTGAGATGTATTGCCCAAAACTAGAGATGTGCACCGGAAATTTTTCGGATTTTGTGTTTTGGTTTTGGGTTCGGTTCCGTGGCCGTGTTTTGGGTTCGAACGCGTTTTGGCAAAACCTCACCGATTTTTTTTTGTCGGATTTGGGTGTGTTTTGGATTCGGGTGTTTTTTTCAAAAAACCCTAAAAAACAGCTTAAATCATAGAATTTGGGGGTCATTTTGATCCCAAAGTATTATTAACCTCAATAACCATAATTTCCACTCATTTTCAGTCTATTCTGAACACCTCACACCTCACAATATTATTTTTAGTCCTAAAATTTGCACCGAGGTCGCTGGATGACTAAGCTCAGCGACCCAAGTGGCCGACACAAACACCTGGCCCTTCTAGGAGTGGCACTGCAGTGTCACGCAGGATGGCCCTTCCAAAAAACACTCCCCAAACAGCACATGACGCAAAGAAAAAAAGAGGCGCAATGAGGTAGCTGTGTGACTAAGCTCAGCGACCCAAGTGGCCGACACAAACACCTGGCCCATCTAGGAGTGGCACTGCAGTGTCACGCAGGATGGCCCTTCCAAAAAACACTCCCCAAACAGCACATGACGCAAAGAAAAATGAAAGAAAAAAGAGGTGCAAGATGGAATTGTCCTTGGGCCCTCCCACCCACCCTTATGTTGTATAAACAGGACATGCACACTTTAACCAACCCATCATTTCAGTGACAGGGTCTGCCACACGACTGTGACTGAAATGACGGGTTGGTTTGGACCCCCACCAAAAAAGAAGCAATTAATCTCTCCTTGCACAAACTGGCTCTACAGAGGCAAGATGTCCACCTCATCATCATCCTCCGATTCATCACCGTGTACATCCCCCTCCTCACAGATTATCAATTCGTCCCCACTGGAATCAACCATCACAGCTCCCTGTGTACTTTGTGGAGGCAATTGCTGCTGGTGAATGTCTCCATGGAGGAATTGATTATAATTCATTTTAATGAACATCATCTTCTCCACATTTTCTGGAAGTAACCTCGTACGCCGATTGCTGACAAGGTGAGCGGCGGCACTAAACACTCTTTCGGAGTACACACTTGTGGGAGGGCAACTTAGGTAGAATAAAGCCAGTTTGTGCAAGGGCCTCCAAATTGCCTCTTTTTCCTGCCAGTATACGTACGGACTGTCTGACGTGCCTACTTGGATGCGGTCACTCATATAATCCTCCACCATTCTTTCAATGGGGAGAGAATCATATGCAGTGACAGTAGACGACATGTCCGTAATCGTTGGCAGGTCCTTCAGTCCGGACCAGATGTCAGCATCAGCAGTCGCTCCAGACTGCCCTGCATCACCGCCAGCGGGTGGGCTCAGAATTCTGAGCCTTTTCCTCGCACCCCCAGTTGCGGGAGAATTTGAAGGAGGAGATGTTGACAGGTCGCGTTCCGCTTGACTTGACAATTTTCTCACCAGCAGTTCTTTGAACCCCTGCAGACTTGTGTCTGCCGGAAAGAGAGATCCAAGGTAGGTTTTAAATCTAGGATCGAGCACGGTGGCCAAAATGTAGTGCTCTGATTTCAACAGATTGACCACCCGTGAATCCTTGTTAAGCGAATTAAGGGCTCCATCCACAAGTCCCACATGCCTAGCGGAATCGCTCAGTGTTAGCTCCTCCTTCAATGTCTCCAGCTTCTTCTGCAAAAGCCTGATGAGGGGAATGACCTGACTCAGGCTGGCAGTGTCTGAACTGACTTCACGTGTGGCAAGTTCAAAAGGTTGCAGAACCTTGCACAACGTTGAAATCATTCTCCACTGCGCTTGAGACAGGTGCATTCCACCTCCTATATCGTGCTCAGTTGTATAGGCTTGAATGGCCTTTTGCTGCTCCTCCAACCTCTGAAGCATATAGAGGGTTGAATTCCACCTCGTTACCACTTCTTGCTTCAGATGATGGCAGGGCAGGTTCAGGCGTTTTTGGTGTTGCTCCAGTCTTCTGTACGTGGTGCCTGTACGCCGAAAGTGTCCCGCAATTCTTCTGGCCCCCGACAGCATCTCTTGCACGCCCCTCTCGTTTTTTAAATAATTCTGCACCACCAAATTCAAGGTATGTGCAAAACATGGGACGTGCTGGAATTTGCCCATATTTAATGCACACACAATATTGCTGGCGTTGTCCGATGCCACAAATCCACAGGAGAGTCCAATTGGGGTAAGCCATTCTTTGATGATCTTCCTGAGTTGCCGTAAGAGGTTTTTAGCTGTGTGCGTATTCTGGAAAGCAGTGATACAAAGCGTAGCCTGCCTAGGAAAGAGTTGGCGTGTGCGAGATGCTGCTACTGGTGCCGCCGCTGCTGTTCTTGCGGCGGGAGTCAATACATCTACCCAGTGGGCTGTCACAGTCATATAGTCCTGAGTCTGCCCTGCTCCACTTGTCCACATGTCCGTGGTTAAGTGGACATTGGGTACAACTGCATTTTTTAGGACACTGGTGAGTCTTTTTCTGAGGTCTGTGTACATTTTCGGTATCACCTGCCTAGAGAAATGGAACCTAGATGGTATTTGGTACCGGGGACACAGTACCTTAATCAAGTCTATAGTTGGCTCTGCAGTAATGATGGATACCGGAACCACGTTTCTCACCGCCCAGGATGCCAAGGCCTCAGTTATCCGCTTTGCAGCAGGATGACTGCTGTGATATTTCATCTTCCTCGCAAAGGACTGTTGGACAGTCAATTGCTTGGTGGAAGTAGTAAAAGTCATCTTACGACTTCCCCTCTGGGATGACCATCGACTCCCAGCAGCAACAACAGCAGCGCCAGCAGCAGTAGGCGTTACACGCAAGGATGCATCGGAGGAATCCCAGGCAGGAGAGGACTCGTCAGAATTGCCAGTGACATGGCCTGCAGGACTATTGGCATTCCTGGGGAAGGAGGAAATTGACACTGAGGGAGTTGGTGGGGTGGTTTGCGTGAGCTTGGTTACAAGAGGAAGGGATTTACTGGTCAGTGGACTGCTTCCGCTGTCGCCCAAAGTTTTTGAACTTGTCACTGACTTATGATGAATGCGCTGCAGGTGACGTATAAGGGAGGATGTTCCGAGGTGGTTAACGTCCTTACCCCTACTTATTACAGCTTGACAAAGGCAACACACGGCTTGACAAATGTTGTCCGCATTTCTGTTGAAATACTTCCACACCGAAGAGCTGATTTTTTTGGTATTTTCACCAGGCATGTCAATGGCCATATTCCTCCCACGGACAACAGGTGTCTCCCCGGGTGCCTGACTTAAACAAACCACCTCACCATCAGAATCCTCCTTGTCAATTTCCTCCCCAGCGCCAGCAACACCCATATCCTCCTCATCCTGGTGTACTTCAACACTGACATCTTCAATCTGACTATCAGGAACTGGACTGCGGGTGCTCCTTCCAGCACTTGCAGGGGGCGTGCAAATGGTGGAAGGCGCATGCTCTTCACGTCCAGTGTTGGGAAGGTCAGGCATCGCAACCGACACAATTGGACTCTCCTTGTGGATTTGTGATTTCGAAGAACGCACAGTTCTTTGCTGTGCTTTTGCCAGCTTAAGTCTTTTCATTTTTCTAGCGAGAGGCTGAGTGCTTCCATCCTCATGTGAAGCTGAACCACTAGCCATGAACATAGGCCAGGGCCTCAGCCGTTCCTTGCCACTCCGTGTGGTAAATGGCATATTGGCAAGTTTACGCTTCTCCTCCGACGATTTTATTTTAGATTTTTGAGTCCTTTTTTTACTGATATTTTGTGTTTTGGATTTTACATGCTCTGTACTATGACATTGGGCATCGGCCTTGGCAGACGACGTTGATGGAATTTCATCGTCTCGGCCATGTCTAGTGGCAGCAGCTTCAGCACGAGGTGGAAGTGGATCTTGATCTTTCCCTATTTTTGGAACCTCAACATTTTTGTTCTCCATATTTTAATAGGCACAACTAAAAGGCACCTCAGGTAAACAATGGAGATGGATGGATACTAGTATACTTATGGATGACGAGTGACTGACGACACAGAGGTAGCTACAGCCGTGGACTACCGTACTGCGTCTGCTAGTATAGAGATGATAATGATATAAAAAATATATATATATCACTACTGCAGGTATATATAATATAATGACGGACCTGCTGGACACTGTCAGCAGACTCCTAAACTACTAGTATGAAGAAGATAGAAAAAAAAAACCCACCACAGGTAGGTATACAATTATGGACGAGCACTGATGACACAGAGGTAGCTACAGCCGTGGACTACCGTACTGCGTCTGCTAGTATAGAGATGATAATGATATAAAAAATATATATATATCACTACTGCAGGTATATATAATATAATGACGGACCTGCTGGACACTGTCAGCAGACTCCTAAACTACTAGTATGAAGAAGATAGAAAAAAAAACCCCACCACAGGTAGGTATACAATTATGGACGAGCACTGACGACACAGAGGTAGCTACAGCCGTGGACTACCGTACTGCGTCTGCTAGTATAGAGATGATAATGATATAAAAAATATATATATATCACTACTGCAGGTATATATAATATAATGACGGACCTGCTGGACACTGTCAGCAGACTCCTAAACTATTAGTATGAAGAAGATAGAAAAAAAAAACCACCACAGGTAGGTATACAATTATGGACGAGCACTGACGACACAGAGGTAGCTACAGCCGTGGACTACCGTACTGCGTCTGCTAGTATAGAGATGATAATGATATAAAAAATATATATATATCACTACTGCAGGTATATATAATATAATGACGGACCTGCTGGACACTGTCAGCAGACTCCTAAACTACTAGTATGAAGAAGATAGAAAAAAAAAAACCACCACAGGTAGGTATACAATTATGGACGAGCACTGACGACACAGAGGTAGCTACAGCCGTGGACTACTGTACTGCGTCTGCTAGTATAGAGATGATAATGATATAAAAAATATATATATATCACTACTGCAGGTATATATAATATAATGACAGACCTGCTGGACACTGTCAGCAGACTCCTAAACTACTAGTATGAAGAAGATAGAAAAAAAAACCCCACCACAGGTAGGTATACAATTATGGACGAGCACTGACGACACAGAGGTAGCTACAGCCGTGGACTACCGTACTGCGTCTGCTAGTATAGAGATGATAATTATATAAAAAAAATATATATATCACTACTGCAGGTATATATAATATAATGACGGACCTGCTGGACACTGTCAGCAGACTCCTAAACTACTAGTATGAAGAAGATAGAAAAAAAAAACCCACCACAGGTAGGTATACAATTATGGACGAGCACTGACGACACAGAGGTAGCTACAGCCGTGGACTACCATACTGCGTCTGCTAGTATAGAGATGATAATGATATAAAAAATACATATATATCACTACTGCAGGTATATATAATATAATGACGGACCTGCTGGACACTGTCAGCAGACTCCTAAACTACTAGTATGAAGAAGATAGGAAAAAAAAACCCACCACAGGTAGGTATACAATTATGGACGAGCACTGACGACACAGTGGTAGCTACAGCCGTGGACTACCGTACTGCGTCTGCTAGTATAGAGATGATAATGATATAAAAAATATATATATATCACTACTGCAGGTATATATATAATATAATGACGGACCTGCTGGACACTGTCAGCAGACTCCTAAACTACTAGTATGAAGAAGATAGAAAAAAAAAACCCACCACAGGTAGGTATACAATTATGGTCGAGCACTGACGACACAGAGGTAGCCACAGCCGTGGACTACCGTACTGCGTCTGCTAATATAGAGATGATAAAGATGATAGAGATGAACAAAAAAAATATAACACTACTGCAGGTAAATATTTATATAATATAATGAATGACGGACCTGCTGGACACTGTCAGCAGAATGCGTTTATAGAATAAAAAAAAAAACACCACAGGAGTGTTTAACTTTTTCAGGCAGACAATATACTGGTGGTCACTGGTCAGTCACACTGGCAGCAAAAGTGTGCACTGTACTCCTGCTATAACTGCACCCCAGTCTCCCCCACAATTCAGCTGTGTGAGCAGTGAGCACTCAGCACAGTCAGATATACATAGATATATCATGCAGCACACTGAGGCTGAGCACAGATATGGTATGGAGCGTTTTTTTCAGGCAGAGAACGGATTAAAAAAAACTAGCAAAACTCTGCACTGACTGTACTCCTCCTAACAGCTCTCCCCAATCCTCCCCACAATAAGCTAAGCAGCAATCAGATCAACTAACTACTAACAGTAACTATAAACGGAGAGGACGCCAGCCACGTCCTCTCCCTATCAATCTCAATGCACGTGTGAAAATGGCGGCGACGCGCGGCTCCTTATATAGAATCCGAGTCTCGCGATAGAATCCGAGCCTCGCGAGAATCCGACAGCGGGATGATGACGTTCGGGCGCGCTCGGGTTAGCCGAGCAAGGCGGGAAGATCCGAGTCTGCCTCGGACCCGTGTAAAAAGGCTGAAGTTCGGGGGGGTTCGGATTCCGAGGAACCGAACCCGCTCATCTCTACCCAAAACTCTCTCTTGTCCAAAGTCACCCCGGCGTGTCCCAAGTGCAGCCCTCCGGCATTTGCAAAACTGCACATCCAATCATGCCCTGACAGCAATGCTTACGCTAGGTCAGGGAATGTTTGGATGTGTAGTTACGCAAGTGCCGGAGGGTTGCATTTGGGGCCGCTGTAACCTGCTTGTGTTGTGTTGCTTGTACCTTTTTCTTTTCCATAGAAGGGTGACACTATTACCAATAGCTGGAACCTCATACTATTCTCTTCCACAGGTCTTGTGGAGTATCCTTCCCAAGTGGCTTGAATCCTCATGGATGAAAAGGGACATGACAGTTCCCCTGCTGTACCATGGGCGACCTAACACAATACCACTGCATCTCATATTTTACATTGTATTTACTAATAATTTAAATAAAAACCACAGAAAACTTCTCATTTTAAAAATGTATTGAAGAAATATAAAATTGTATTTTATTTTTGAAATAAAAAATGAAATGTAATAAAACAAAAAAGTAGTTTGTTCTTCTTTACATTCTTTTCTTGTGTAGATATCTGTGGGAAAAAAAACATATTAAGTAAAGACACTAATGATGTCATGTTCATTCCTTTTCCAAGAACATTTGTGGAACCACACAGCCCAGCATGACCCGTTGCTGGGCTGTGTGGTTCCACAAAGGCAGGCGGTCCAAAGTGGAATAGTGGTGTCAGTGGTCAGCACTTTGACACGCCTGCACTTGTGGAACCACACAGCCCAGCATGACCCATTGCTGGGCTGTGTGGTTCCACAAGGGCAGGCGGTCCAAAGTTGAATAGTGGTGTCAGTGGTCAGCACTTTGACACGCCTGCACTTGTGGAACCACACAGCCCAGCATGACCCATTGCTGGGCTGTGTGGTTCCACAAGGGCAGGCGGTCCAAAGTTGAATAGTGGTGTCAGTGGTCAGCACTTTGACACGCCTGCACTTGTGAAACCACACAGCCCAGCATGACCCATTGCTGGGCTGTGTGGTTCCATAAAGGCAGGCGGTCCAAAGTGGAATAGTGGTGTCAGTGGTCAGCACTTTGACACGCCTGCACTTGTGGAACCACACAGCCCAGCATGACCCATTGCTGGGCTGTGTGGTTCCACAAAGGCAGGCGGTCCAAAGTGGAATAGTGGTGTCAGTGGTCAGCACTTTGACACGCCTGCACTTGTGGAACCACACAGCCCAGCATGACCCACTGCTGGGCTGTGTGGTTCCACAAAGGCAGGCGGTCCAAAGTGGAATAGTGGTGTCAGTGGTCAGCACTTTGACACGCCTGCACTTGTGGAACCACACAGCCCAGCATGACCCATTTCTGGGCTGTGTGGTTCCACAATGGCAGGCGGTCCAAAGTGGAATAGTGGTGTCAGTGGTCAGCACTTTGACACGCCTGCACTTGTGGAACCACACAGCCCAGCATGACCCATTGCTGGGCTGTGTGGTTCCACAAGGGCAGGCGGTCCAAAGTGGAATAGTGGTGTCAGTGGTCAGCACTTTGACACGCCTGCACTTGTGGAACCACACAGCCCAGCATGACCCATTGCTGGGCTGTGTGGTTCCACAAAGGCAGGCGGTCCAAAGTGGAATAGTGGTGTCAGTGGTCAGCACTTTGACACGCCTGCACTTGTGGAACCACACAGCCCAGCATGACCCATTGCTGGGCTGTGTGGTTCCACAAGGGAAGGCGGTCCAAAGTTGAATAGTGGTGTCAGTGGTCAGCACTTTGACACGCCTGCACTTGTGGAACCACACAGCCCAGCATGACCCATTGCTGGGCTGTGTGGTTCCACAAGGGCAGGCGGTCCAAAGTTTCTTGAATATATACATTGAAACATGGCTTTACTCACCTTGGTACGCACAACACGAACTATGCCGTCCACTTCAATTTTCCACCCAATCCTAAGAATAAGCCAAAAATAAACACTAGTAAATAGTAAATTCACACAACAGTGAAAGCCTATTGTACACCAATACAAAAAGGATTTTTTGGGTAAAAAAAAAAGTGGTATCAGAATAGCTCTTTGGCCCATCATACATGTAGCCACAAGGAGCTTTCATCTGTTACCACACGCGCCCGCATACATGCCCGCGCATGTATGCCTAGACATAAAGCTCCTTGGTAGTACCCGGTCACGGGTGGGGGAGCCCAACACATATGAAACAATAGTAAGGAAAAAAAAAACTAATGGGAGGGGGAGAAATGGATACATGAAAAACATAACAGTAAATAAAACAATACGACCGGGCTTATGGTGGTTGTCCGTCCAGATCCTCGTCTTCCCCCTGATGGGGCGTCGATGCCCTGGGCGGCTGGGGAGTGTGTTGACTTGGCCTCGGTGCCCGTGCGGGTGTAGATGTTGCGGCCGGTGTTGGTGGTGGAGGCATCTGGTGGGTGGGGTACATCCCTGTATATCCTTGGTACAGCTGTGACCGTCTATACCAGGATGGTGGTGGAGGAACGGAAGGAGGCGTCCATGTGGCTTGTGATGGCGAAAGTGGTGGATCACCAGCGTGTTGATGAGCTGGCTCTGGGAGCTTATCGTACATCATCTGCAGTGTGGTTGCGACAATCTGTTGGCTGGATGCCGAATGTCGTTGGCTCTCCGACATGTTGTCAACGCTGTGTGCCAGGCATGATGTGTTCTCCACCAGCCGGTTCATGGCTGTGGCCAGAATGTGAAGGATGTCCATAGTCTCCCTGTGATCTTCTCGTCTGGTCTTTTGAATTTCGACCGTGCTGTCGGCATGAGCCTTTTGCTTTTCAACCAGACCGTTTGCCATCTTCTCCATTGTCCTCTCAATGGCGTCCAGTCTGGTTCCAACGACATTCGTGTAAGTATCCTGGTAGTAATCTGGGATGCCAGGGTGTGTACCCTCTGAACATTTGAGGGATCCTGCCCTTCCTGTACGTCTGCCACTAATTGCATTTGTGCAGCTGAAAAGAAAATTAGAAATTATTATACACATTCATACATTTTTTTGAAGGCTCACAATTCGATATTTACTTACACAGGGATGTAGAAACAGCAGGCTGCTGCACTTCCACCTCGTCATCCTCTGACGAATCCTGTAGGAGATCCGGCCTGTAGAAGGGACCAATCCCCGACGCAAGTCCTCTGCTGGTCCGTGGCACCTCTGTTTGCAATAGAAAAAAAAATTAAAGTTAATAAACTATACAAAACTGGTGCACCCCACCACCACCCCTCCCATCCCCCCCCCAAAAAAAAGTAAATACAAACCTTCTCCATCCTGAGGTGCCGCTGCTCCAGGAGCTTCGCTTGTCCTCAATTCTGGAGACTTTTCAAGGGTCCGGCTGGATACTTCTGCACGGCTGTCTTCAAACCAAAGAAAATTCTCATCCGTTAACCCTGTAGACTCAAACAGTTCGGGTGATGGGTCCACAAGGGTAGTGTCTTGTTGAGGCTCTTCGGTCACAGTCCCAGAGCTCCTGGAGAGATGATGATCTGGTGATGGCCTGCACGCAGGAGATGTAGTTTGGCGCCCATCTGGTGGTGTGGTCGCCGACGGTGTCTGGTGCACAGGTGACGTTCTGCGCGCTGATGTCTGGCGCGCAGGTGATGGTCTGCGCCAGTGGTGCAAGTAGAAAAAATGTCTTACGGGTACTGTGTGCGCGCGCAAAAAAATGGGTGTGGCCAAATGCCACATGGGGCGTGGCCAATGAAAATGGGGGCGTGATACACATATGGGGGAGGGGCAGATACACGTATGACCCCAATAGTGTCAGATACACGTTGCACCACAGTGATAGATATACATTGCCCCACAGTGCCAGATACATATAACCCCACAGTGCCAGATACACATTGCCCCACAGTGCCAGATAAACAAATGTCCCCAGAGTGCCAGATACACAAATGTCCCCAGAGTGTCAGATACACATTGCCTCACAGTGCCAGATACACATTGCCCCACAGTGCCAGATGCACATTGCCCCACAGTGCCAGATACACAAATGTCCCCAGAGTGCCAGATACACATTGCCCCACAGTGCCAGATACACATTGCCTCACAGTGCCAGATACACAAATGTCCCCAGAGTGCCAGATACACATTGCCCCACAGTGCCAGATGCACATTGCCCCACAGTGCCAGATGCACATTGCCCCACAGTGCCAGATACACATTGCCCCACAGTGCCAGATACAGAAATGCCCCCAGAGTGCCATACATTGCCTCACAGTGTCAGATACACATTGCCCCACAGTGCTAGATACACAAATGCCCCCACTGTGTCAGATATACATTGCCCCCCGTGCCAGATACAGAAATGCCCCTACAGTGCCAGATATGCCCCCAGTGCCAGATATCCTCCAGTGCCAGGTATACATGCCCCCCTGTGCCAGATATCCCCCAGTGCCAGGTATATATGCCCCCCTGTGCTAGATATGCCCCCAGTGCCAGATATCCCCCAGTGCCAGATATCCCCCAGTGCCAGGTATACATGCCCCCCCAGTGCCAGATATCCCCCAGTGCCAGGTATACATGCCCCCCCAGTGCCAGATATCCCCCAGTGCCAGGTATAACATGCCCCCCCAGTGCCAGATATCCCCCAGTGCCAGGTATAACATGCCCCCCCCAGTGCCAGATATCCCCCAGTGCCAGGTATACATGCCCCCCTGTGCCAGATATCCCCCAGTGCCAGGTATATATGCCTCCCTGTGCCAGATATGCCCCCAGTGCCAGGTATACATGCCCCCCTGTGCCAGATATCCCCCAGTGCCAGGTATATATGCCCCCCTGTGCCAGATATGCCCCCAGTGCCAGGTATATATGCCCCCCTGTGCCAGATATGCCCCCAGTGCCAGGTATACATGCCCCCCTGTGCCAGATATCCCCCAGTGCCAGGTATATATGCCCCCCTGTGCCAGATATGCCCCCAGTGCCAGGTACATATGCCCCCCTGTGCCAGATATGCCCCCAGTGCCAGGTATATATGCCCCCCCAGTGCCAGGTATAACATGCCCCCCTCCCCTACTCACCGCTGCCGTCGCTGTCCTCCTGTCTGTCATGTGAGGGAAGGAGAGTGCAGCCTGCGCCTCTCGTTCCCCTCAGTCTTCGGCGGGTGTCTCAGTTTAATTCAGCGCCGATCCGTGAGCCAATCAGAGCTCGCGGGTGCGAGCTCTGATTGGCTCACGGATCGGCGCTGAAGTAAACTGAAACACCCACCGGAGACTGAGGGGAACGAGAGGCGCAGGCTGCACTCTCCTGCCCTCACATCAGAGGCGTGTGCGGCGGTGCGGCGGTGCGGCGTGGGGGAGGGAGGGAAGGAAGAGGAGCGGCGGCCCGTCGGTGTGGGTACGGCGTACCGACGGCTAAATTCTTACGGGTACGCCGTACCCACCCGTACCCGCCCACTTGCACCACTGGTCTGCGCGCTGAAGACGTCTGGCGCGCAGGTGACTTTCTGCGCGATGACGATGTGTGGCGCGCAGGTGATGATCTGCTCGCTCCCGATGCTTGCTGCGCAGGTGAGGGTCCGCACGCTGCTGTCGATGCCTGCTGCGCAGGTGATGGTCCGTGTGCTGGCGATGTCCTGCGCGCAGGTGATGTCCTGTGGGAAAAAAAACACATTAGCAAATACAAAAAAAAAAAAAAAGATTTAGTACAGCTCATCTGAATGTATTCTTACCATCAGGCCTCCTTTTGGACTGCTTGTCTCCCGCCGTCTTCCGTCTTCTGGGCGGTTCTTCCTCCTCGGGAAAGCCAGCAGGATGGCTAGAGTCCACACCTCCGCGAACTCCTTCGACCATGGCAGGGTTCATGCGCCTTCTAATAACGTTCTCCCAGGGTAGCCACTTCAGATTGAGAGCCGGACCACCTCCCGTAGCTGTCTCATGTCGGCGCTGAATCCCCATCTTCTTCTTGGTCTGTCTGCGGCAATCACTGTACCACTTCATACAGTTTCTGGTGCTCCGGCGGTTTCCAGATACTGCAGTGACTTGTCTTGCGATGGCATCCCAGATGTTTCGCTTGGTTTTAGCTGCTGTGGTCTGTGCCCTTGGTCCATACAGAACGTCGTAGGACCTGTCGACGCCATCCACTAGGGCACAGTTTTCCGCCTCAGTGTATTTGGGTCCACGCGGCTTCTTCGGTCCTGCATCTTCACCAGAGTCTTCCTCCTCCGACTGCTCCTCTGGCTGGCTTCTTGCCTTTAGGGATTAAAAAACAAACAAACATGCATTTACTAAGATCGGTATGTACCTGTGAGTGTCAGTATCCCTGGCAGTGCGCAAAGATACCTGTAGGTGTGCATGGCAGTGCGCAAACTAGGGTGTGTCAAGTTGGATGCTATTGTGTCTGCAGGTGTTGTCAGTATTTACCTTTCTAGGCTTTTTCTTTTTCTTTGACTTCTCCATTTGGTCCCTTGACGACTGCGGCTGGTCACTGCATGCCTGGTCGGTCGTATCCTCCTCCTGGGTCGGCTCCCACTCCTCGTTGCTATGCAGGGAAAGTTCTTCTGAGGGGTGGGGGGAAGGGGGGGATCGGGCCCGCTTGTCCCTGGACATCTATGTTGTTAAAAGAAAAAATATATATTTTTACAAATTTAACACACATTACAAAATTACATGCAACCACACGTCATGCTGCTGGGACCCCAGTTCTCAAGCAGGACCAAACACACATAAAAAAAAAAAAAGAATAGAAAAAAAAACAACAGCCAAATAAGCCAAAACCCCCGTACAAGCATCCCTGCACATACTGGAGGTCAACCAGTGCTGACACTCACAAAATGGCTGACACACACAAAATGGCTGACACAGTCACCCCAAACAAGCCAAAAAGCATCCCTGCACATGCTGGAGGTACACCAGTGCTAAAATAGGAGCAAGAAAACATGTTTGGCAAACAAACGACATGACATGTCGACCGCATGGCCGACACAAACTTGCTCCAAGTCACCCCAAACAAGCCAAAAAGCATCCCTGCACATGCTGGAGGTACACCAGTGCTAAAATAGGAGCAAAAAAACATGTTTGGCAAACAAACAACATCACATGTCGACCCCATTGATACCGACACGCACTAAAATCACCCCAAACAAGACAAAAAACATCCCTGCACATGCTGGAGGTACACCAATGCAAAAGCATGACCCAAAAAGTCATTTTAAGAAAAGAAAAAACGTGAAAAACTACCCCAAAACACAAAACTCCCCCAAAAAATGCAGCAATACAAGCAGGAGCTATACACATACCTGCACACATATATATACATACCCCAAACACCCCAAAGACATACCCCAAACACCCCATGTACACCTCATGGCAACCCCCACTACACAAACACATACATGCAACACCAGACCCACATGTGGTACTTACCTAAAAATAGCTAGAAAGTAGAAATAGCTCCAAAAATGACTCTCCTCCGGGGTAACAGGTATCCTCCTGTCTGTCCTGGATTAAAGCCTGCTGGGTGTCCAAACGATACTACAGCAAACAACCAATTTGCTAGCTCTGCACCTCCACACACCTCTCTGCAGGTTCACAAAATGGCTGCTGAGCATGCAGCAAACAAGCCCTAATAAAGGGCTGAAAACGGCGGGAAGTCGAATTCAGGACGCCCACTACTCGACGATTGGTCCGTTATTCGACAAGGGGAGTGTCGAATGCGTTTTGTATTGCATATGGTGAATTCATGGTCCCGGCGGGAGGGCTGCGGCTGTCGAGTACAGTCGAATTTTAAAACGGACGAAAAAAAGGCGCAATTCGTCCGGAATTGCATATACCCCATAGTGTGTCGCAACACTTTTTGGAACATCATAACAAGGATACCTCTACATTATCATTTATGGGAATTCAGAAAATACAAAAAAATTGGAGAGGCGGTAACATCTCGGTGGAACTAATTAGGCATGAAACAAAGTGGATCTATTATTTAAAAACACTACAAACTCATGGTTTAAATATAGATATAAATCTAAAAACATTTTTGGAATAAATAATAGTTCCCCATATTCATTTAAAATCGTTTTAATTGAAAATGTATCCTATATTTATTATATACCTTATAAGCACACATTTACATCATGTAATCATAAATACATAATTTTTTATTATTTTTTTATTTTTTTATTATTATTATTTTTTTAAATTTTTATATATATTTTTTTTACTTTTTTTTAATAGAATACCAGTTTTAGATTAAATATCATTTGTAATAAAATAGCATGTGGTTACCGCCAAATGTGGAAACTAATTCCTGTTTGGAATACAGAACTTCCATTTTTAAAGAATGTTACTAATAAAAAAAGTTTAAAAAAAAAAAAAGGTTTTTAGCTGCCTATAAATAAAGTGCTCCATGCTACCAAAATATCCATGATTAAGTGCCCAAGCACGAAACGCGTTGGACCCGTGACCGGAAGTGACGTGTTGCCGCGACTGAAAGTTACCCACTGCCGCGATCGTGAATACAAACACGGAGAGCAGAAGCAATTTACACTGTGGAGACCAGCCAAGGGAGTGAAACGGATCACATCAGCAAGGTATAGGTATGGACAGCTCAGCCAATACTACCTGCTGTTTAAAGAAACCCTCAGGCATAAAAAATTGGAATCCCAATGTCTTGCATTTCAAATCAATTCCGGACACTCATATAAAATTTTCAAAAAAAGAGCTGTAAACACACTGGTATTCATTTTATGTTTTATTATAGGGAGGCACATATTTATACTATGGGAGAGGGCACAAAATTAACAACTTTTTTTGGGGGGACGGCCAAGAATGTTGTGCCTAGGGGGCGGTCTGACCCCTAAATTCGTTTCTGCATTCAGTACCTACAGAATGATGTCTAAACCCTCCTAAATCTGAAACAATATGTTGGTAGGAACGAGAGGCAGAAACATTTAGTTATTCCTGAAATTGCATAACTTCTATTTGTATTTGGAGAAATGTCATTTTTTGATACAGATGTACAATGGTCTCACTAGGCAATAGGTACATTTTCAGGACTATTGACACCATTATACAGTACATTTAAACTGCATCAGGCGTCTATTCACCGCTGCTCTGCTAAGCAGAGCAGTGACTACAGGAGCCTCCAAACTGCCCTCCCACTGCGGGACACTGCGGCCCGCAAGTGGGACAGCGGGACAGTCCCAAAAAAATGGGACTGTCCCGCGAAAATTGGGACAGTTGGGAGGTATGCTTAACACTATTCAGTATTTGATTAACTAGCAACAGCTAATTTAATGCTTCAAAAAAATAAAATAAGCCTGGAGTACTGCTGTGACAAGTCCTGATCATCTGACTCCAGCACAGCCAGTCGTGTGACTGTTTGAGCTTCCCTGCACCACCTGATTCCATTCAGCCAATCCCAGTTAACCCAGGGGCTTATCTTCCAGCCTCTGGCTCTCAGAAATTGTCAGTGCTATGGTTGTCTAACCCAGTGTTGGATGTCTCTGCATTTCTGCTTGCTGTCTCCAGGTATTCCAGCTCCTGTGACCTTGCTCCACTTAAAGAGACCTGCACCAGTTACCATCCTGTGGTGTCACCTGACTCCAGTTACCATCTCCTGTTGTTCTCTGTGTCCCAACATTGACTCCAGTTACCAGCAGTGTTGCAACATCATCTCCTGTTGTTCTCTGTGTCCCAGCATCGGCTCCAGTTACCAACAGTATTCAAACATCGACCTCTGTTACCATCGGTGTCCCAACATCGACCTCTGTTACCATCGGTGTCCTAACATCGACCTCTGCTACTATCGGTGTGTTACCATTGAGCTTTCACCATCTGTGCCAATTCTTCTCAGCATCCTCTGCAGTCCGTCCATCTCTCGGCCTACCTCGCTTTGCTCTGCTATCAATTCCCACTTCCAGTGTCTCATCTCCTGGTCAGTATTGGTTCATCTCTTTAGTACAGTGGTTAGCTGTTTTGCATCTGTGGACTATACCATCATTGTGTCTTACAAGACTGTACCTTATTGATACCATACCATGCCGAACAGTATACAGGTTGAGTATCCCTTATCCAAAATGCTTGGGACCAGAGGTATTTTGGATATGGGATTTTTCCGTATTTTGGAATAATTGCATACCATAATGAGATATCATGGTGATGGGACCTAAATTTAAGCACAGAATACATTTATGTTTTATATGCACCTTATACACACAGCCTGAAGGTAATTTTAGCCAATATTTTTTATAACTTTGTGCATTAAACAAAGTGTGTGTACATTCACACAATTCATTTATGTTTCATATACACCTTATACACACAGCCTGAAGGTCATTTAATACAATATTTTTAATAACTTTGTGTATTAAACAAAGTTTGTGTACATTGAGCCATCAAAAAACAAAGGTTTCACTATCTCACTCTCACTCAAAAAAGTCCGTATTTCGGAATATTCCGTATTTCGGAATATTTGGATATGGGATACTCAACCTGTATTTAATTACCACCATATCTGAGGAACTTTACTGCATTGAGTACACTGTGATTATTGCCTGCTGAGAACTGTGACATATATCATCTGCTGTTATGATTACCTGAACTGTGTGTACAATAAAAGAGCTTAAACTTTTACTCCTCTGTCATTCAGGTCACGCCTTCGGGCATCTGTGCTGAAGTACATTGCATGTCCAGGAGTCTCATACTACCTCCAAGGTTTATCTACACGTCTGCCCCTAGGCCTGAGGCTTTCCCAGGTCAGCCTCAACCCTCAGGCATTATTATTATTATTATTATTATTATCCTTTATTTATATGGCGCCACAAGGGTTCCGCAGCGCCCAATGGCATGACAATATGACTCTTTCTTGCAGCCCACACAAGACTTAAACCTTGATTATTCAGATTTTGAGTTTGACATGCATCTCTACATCCATCAGCCTGTCTGTGTGTTGGTATCTGGTTGTCAACGACTCAACATCAGTATGTCACTTAGTGTCAGAAACTGGGGGTCAACCTCTGTGTTTGCTTCATTTTGTCAGTGCCATTGTGACTGCAACTGTCTGTGTCTGCCTGCGACTTCAGTGTTCAATGTGTGCCCATATGTGAAACATTACCGGCAATAACAGTGAAAAAAAATAAAAAATTATTAAACAATGTAAGAGCTATGTCATATTCACAGTGGGCAGTAGTGAGCAAGTATCCCTCAAAATATCCATCCCTAAGCCAGTGACCATCAGCACAATAGATTCACCAAAGCATTACACAAAGAAAATTTCCACCAAATATTTAGGGGTGTAATCATGAGACAGACAAGAGCACTGTTTAGCAATAAACAGGACTTTTCCCTGCTTACCGCATTTAAGAAAGTGGGGTACCATGGAAAAGTTCCTGACTTCACCAGCAGTAACTTGGTTCCATGGCTAATTCACATTACCATATTTTTGTATGGTGAGTGCCTTTCATGATGGAATGGAAAATGCTGCTTCCCGCCTCACCAACCACCACAGAAGGGTCCAAAGAAAAAACGAAAGCAATGACATAACCCTGACTACCGCATCACATCGGCAGAAAGGTAAATATATGGAATTGCAACTTTACCAAAGCCAAACATCACATCTAACTGATGTGATGTATAGTGATAAGTAACAATTCATGTGTCACAAAGGGAGCTCACTCAGTGTTGCCCTGCTGGGCGCTCTCTTGTCTCTCCCGCTACGTCCCGGTGCGCCAGTGTTCACAAGCTAGCGGCCGCAGCTTCTGACTCCACCTTCAATTTTGTAGCCGCTGCGCTTGGCGTCCCACGTGGGGATGGCATCAGGCACCGCCATGTTAGTTCCGGGTTCACCGCCCTTAAGCACCAATGGACAGTCACAGAGAGCAGCATCAGCAGGGAGCAAGCAATCTGCTGAGACCCAGGGGTATGGATATCCTTAAGTAGCACTTCCTGGTGTCAGTGCTTTGCTGTCCATATCCCTTCCAAGGCTCCTGCAACGTTTTCTTGAAGTAGTATCTTGTCTGAGGACTACAGTGCAGAATCATCTTGCTCACACTGACTCCATTCAATTAGCTGTGTCCCGGCTATCCTACAGACCAGTCCTGCTCCGCAGTCCAGAGCTCAAGTATTATAGCCATGTCCCGGCTATCCTGCACACAGGTCCTGCTCCACAGTCCAGTGCTTAAGCAGTACAGCTGTGAACTGGCTATCCTGCAAACCAGTCCTGCTCTGCAGTCCAGAGCTCAAGTATTACAGCCGTGTCCCGGTTATCCAGCAAACTGGTCTTGCTCCGGAATCTGGCATCTCAGTCTGTTCAAATTAAGCTGTGTCCCAGCTGTCCTGCAAGCTGGTTGTGCTCCGCAATACAGAATCTCAGCCTGTTCAAATTAAGCTGTGTCCCAGTTATCCTGCAATCCTGCAAGCCGGTCCTGCTTGCAGTCTGGCACCTCAGTCCACTTAAGTTAAGCTGAGAACCAGCTATCCAGAAAGTCAGTCCTGCTTTGTATCCCAGTAGCGTAGACTCTAATATCATCGCTGCATTCTATTCACTTGTACTGTCCTGAATTGTACATGCAACCTATGCTACCAAGTTCCACTTCTGAAACAACTCCTAGTCCGGATCCACAAATCAAACCAAGTCTGACATCATGTTTCGTGTTGTACAATGAAAAAATCCCTTAATATATCCAATTCATGGTTTTCCAAATGCAACTTGTGTGTGGACCACAAACCTTACTAGAGACCCCAGCCCATATTTAATGCATTAATTAATTTTCCATACCAGGAAGTCATCCAAAACCATCTATGCCCTTGCCCTTACTGCCAAATACTGACAGACTGAACTCGCTTTTTGGCAAAAATATAAATAAAAAAAATGTACACTTAGGGGCCCATTGATCATACCATATTTTAACCATATGTCAAAAAACAGAACAAAACAAAAAAAACAAAACACTGCAGAGGCTGTCTGCAAAATGTAAGCAGCTAGCATAGCAAAGTATAAACAAAAGATCACAGCAGCTGTATCTGATACCTGCTGTTATACCTCCTGTATCTGCCACCAACAGCAAACCGGATATATGTCTATGAGGAAGACATTTAAAAACTATCCCTCTACCAGCTCCTACTGCAGGCACCGCTGCTTCAACAAACAGTTTGCTTGTGATCTGCTGTCCCACAGAACATACTGAATCAATCGTGTTGCTGTCAAACATCTTTTTTTGTAGCTGCCTTATGCCCATTCGAAATTGAGAACAGTTATTTCAACATATGTCAAATCTATACACATGTACAGAATATACATGTATCATCCTTGGTGACTTTAACATTCCTATTGACATCACTAATGCAGCTTCCACTAATCTTCTTGCCTTTTCCTCTTGCTTAGGACTTTTTAAATGGACCTCACAAGCTCGGCCACTCCCTTGACCTTGTCTTCACCCACCGATGTGATCTCTCTGACTTCTTAAACGCTTCCTTCCCTCTCTTTGACCACCATCTGCTTTCTTTCACTCTCTCATCTTCCCCTCTCCTCTCCACGCCCAGACCCACCATCACCAGACGCAATCTCAGGTCTCTCGACCCGCTATCCTGTCCTCCCTCGAGACGTTCCTATCTCCTCTTTCCACCATGACCTGTCCCAACCAGGAAGCCTCCTTCTATAACTCTTCCCTAACCTCTGCTCTCGACTCTGTGGCCCCCATCTCCTTTGTCCTCCTCCGCCGCTCTAAACCCCAATCCTGGCACACCAAACTAACACGATTCTTACAAAAATGTTCACGCTTCGCTGAACGCTTCTGGAGGAAATCTCACTCAGTGGCGGACTTCCTCCATTTCAAGTTTATTCTCTCTTCCTACAGCTTTGCTCTTTCCCTCGCCAAGCAATCCTTTTTCCAATCATTCATCTCTTCTCAGTCCTCCAGTCCATGCTGTCTCTTTGAAACTTTCAACATCCTCCTTCTCCCCCCTCCTCCTCCCTCCCATCCTCCCTAACTGCCACTGACTTTGCCTCCTTCTTCATCTACAAAACTGAGGAATCTGACACAATATCTCCTCCTGTCACCCCTATGCTGCTCCCTTGCCCCCATCATCCCTCCCCTCCATCTATCCCACCTTGTCCTCCTCCTGCCCCACTACAGACAAGGAAGTCCACTCCCTCAACTTATCCTTCCCCCCTTCAACCTGCCCCTTGGACCCCCTCCCCTCCTGTATTCGCTGCTCCCTCTCCCCCGCTGCCTGCTCCCACCTTGCTCACCTTTTCAACCTATCACTCTCTACTGGCATCTTTCCCTCACCAATCAAACATGCTCTGGTCTCACCTATTCTAAAAAAAAACGTAACCTCGACCCTTCATCACCCACAAGCTACCGCTCCATCTCTCTTCTCCCATTCACCTCCAAACTACTTGAACGACTGGTTTACAGCCATCTCACCAGCTGCCTCTCTGACAACTCCATCCTTGATCCACTACAATCTGGCTTTCGCCCACTCCACTCCACTGAGACTGGTGAAAGTCACCAATGACCTGCTTTCGGCCAAATCCAGGGGTCACTTCTCTCTGCTTATCCTTCTGGACCTCTCTGCTGCCGTCGACACCATGGATCATCCTCTCCTCCTCCGCACACTCCAAAACATTGGCCTCTCTAGCACTGTCCTTGACTGATTTACCTCTTACCTCACTAACCACTCCTTCTCTGTGTCTGCCACCGGCACCACCTCACATCTTTCCATCCTTTCTATTTGTGTCCCTCAGGGTTCTGTCATCGGCCCCCTAATGTTCTACCTGTACATCTCTTCCCTCGGAGCGCTCTTAACTCCTTTGGCCTTCAATATCATCTCTATGCTGATGACACACAACTCTACCTCTCCTCTCCTGATCTGTCCTCCTCTGTCCTGTCTCAGGTTTCCAGCTGTCTCTCTGCCATCTCCTCCTGGATATCTGAGCGCTCTCTGAAGCTCAACATGGACAAAACTGAACTCATTATCTTTCCCCCAGGCTGCTCCATTTCTGCCACTCTCCTTCGACAAAATCTGCACTGGCTCCCATTCCCCTACAGAATACTCTTCAAACTCCTCACCCTCACATACAAGGCCATCTCTATGTAATTTCACTGCTCCTTTCATCCCCAACCTCCTCTCCCTTCATACTCTATCCTGCCCCTACGGTCGGCCAATTACCGTCGCCTCTCCTCTACCCTGGTCACTGCTTCCCATGCTCGAGTTCAAGATTTTGCCCGTGTTGCACCCATTCAGTGTAACGCGCTCCCCCACTCCATTAGACTCGCCCTAACCTTGCAAAGCTTCAAAGGAGCACTGAAAACTCACCTATTCATCAAAGTGTACCCTTCCAATGCATAACCTAGTCCTGAGGCTGCTCCTCCATCCCCACTGCCTGTTGCCTTGACCATCTCTGCTTTGCTTACCTCCAGCCATCAGGCTACCTGCCGCTTGCTCGCTCCTCATGTCATCTGTCTGTCGGCCCTTCCCACTAAATCGTTAGCTTCTCAGAGTAGGGCCCTCTTTCCTCTTGTTGTCAAAGCCCTCTTCTTGACACATTTCACTCACAGCTCTTTCCTACTCAGTGACCATCTTTACCCACATTTTCTCCTGCTGGTAAAGGCTCATCTCGATCTATGTTCGCCAGCCCCTAGCAGTATGCTGATTACTCCCTCGCTATTTACATCTAAGCTGTATTATGTATTGAGAATTGTGGTGCTCTTTGTTACCTGTACTCTATTTTTGTTATTTATTTACTGTAATATTAAGTTCTATCTCCCTGTACTGTTCTATGTTGTATGCCCTTTGTTGCTGCGAAACACTTGTGGCGCCTTATAAATAAAATATTATAATAATAATAATAATAATAATAATAAATTAATGGAATACAAACGATTGAGTTGCGGTTGGAAGGAGAGCCCCGAAAATATCACAGCAGCCTCCTGCTGCACAGAATACCCACAGGGGCACGGCGAGTAGTCTAACCCTACTCCCTAACCCTCAACCTCTCTTTTATCGGACAAAGCCTAACCCTCCAACCCTGCATTCTAACCCTAAAACGTCCGTTGAGTTCAAAACCCGACTCCCCACCTCCTTTAACCCTCCACTTTGGTGCCTAACCTGAAACCCCTACCCAGAAACCTAACTTACCTTTCCTACAACCTAACCCAAACCCCCCTTTCACAGCAAGAACCAAACTCCTACACTATACTTAGGAATGGGATGCCGGTGGCTGTAATTGCAGCATCATGTCCAGCAACCACATTCTAGGTGCCAGTAATGTAACCACATCCCATAAATATATTTAAATATACAAAATAAATACATAAATAAATATATGTGTGTTTATATATATATATATATATATATATATATATAGCAGGTTGAGTATCCCTTATCCAAAATGCCTGGGACCAGAAGTATTTTGGATATCGGATTTTTCCGTATTTTGGAATAATTAAATACCATAATGAAATATCATGGCGATGGGACCCAAGTCTAAGCACAGAATGCATTTATGTTTCATATAAACCTTATACACACAGCCTGAAGGTCATTTTAGTCAATATTTTTAATAAATTTGTGCATTAAACAATGTGTGTGTACATTCACACAATTAATTTATGTGTCATATACACCTTATACACACAGCCTGAAGGTCATTTAATACAATATTTTTAATAACTTTGTGTATTAAACAAAGTTTGTGTATATTGAGCCATCAAAAAACAAAGGTTTCACTATCTCACTCTCACTCAAAAAAGTCCGTATTTCGGAATATTTGAATATGGGATACTCAACCTGTATATATATATATATATATATATATATATATATAGTGAGTGGATGAGTTGGCACTCCCTGACTAGTCCCAATGCTGCGCTTGTGCCTTTTCCAAAGAGATACGATACAGCAGAAATGAAGGAGCGGCACTCAGCGTCTTGAAAATAAAGGTATGTTTTATTCTTAGCACTTACACACACCTTGATAAAGGTATGTTTTATTCTTAGCACTTACACACACCTTGACAAAGGGGCATGTAAGCCCCGAAAAGTTGGTTTCCCACTGTGTTTTTTGAAATACACTCAACTATTTTCAAGACGCTGAGTGCCGCTCCTTCATTTCTGCTATATATATATATATATATATATACACATACATACATACATACATACATACAGCTGGTGGTCCGGCACTCCATGTAAGCATTAACTGGTATATTTATATATAATAGAGATGTGCACCGGACATTTTTCGGGTTTTGTGTTTTGGTTTTGGATTCGGTTCCGCAGCCGTGTTTTGGATTCGGACGTGTTTTGGCAAAACCTCCCTTAAGAATTTTTGTCGGATTCGGGTGTGTTTTGGATTCGGGTGTTTTTTTTTTCAAAACCCCCTCAAAAACAGCTTAAATCATAGAATTTGGTGGTAATTTTGATCCTATAGTATTATTGACCTCAATAACCATAATTTCCACTCATTTCCAGTCTATTCTGAACACCTCACAATATTATTTTTAGTCCTAAAATTTGCACCGAGGTCACTGGATGACTAAGCTAAGCGACCCAAGTGGCCGGCACAAACACCTGGCCCATCTAGGAGTGGCACTGCAGTATCAGACAGGATGGCACTTAGAAAAAATTGGCCCCAAACATCACATGATGCAAAGATAAATAAAAAATAAGAGGTGCAAGATGGAATTGTCCTTGGGCCCTCCCACCCGCCCTTATGTTGTATAAACAGGACATGCACACTTTAACAAACCCATCATTTCAGCGACAGGGTCTGCCACACGACTGTGGCTGAAATGACTGGTTGGTTTGGGTCCCCACCAAAAAAGAAACAATCAATCTCTCCTTGCACAAACTGGCTCTACAGAGGCAGTATGTCCACCTCCTCCTCATCGCCCGATTCCTCACCCCTTTCACTGTGTACATCCCCCTCCTCACAGAGTATTAATTCATCCCCACTGGAATCCACCATCACAGGTCCCTGTGTACTTTCTGGAGGCAATTGCTGGTAAATGTCTCCACGGAGGAATTGATTATAATTAATTTTGATGAACATCATCTTCTCCACATTTTGTGGAAGTAACCTCGTACGCTGATCGCTGACAAGGTGACCGACTGCACTAAACACTCTTTCGGAGTACACACTGGAGGGGGGACAACTTAGGTAAAATAAAGCCAGTTTGTGCAAGGGCCTCCAAATTGCCTCTTTTTCCTGCCAGTATACGTACGGGCTGTCTGACATGCCTACTTGGATGCTGTCACTCATAAAATACTCCACCATTCTTTCAATGGTGACAGAATCATATGCAGTGACAGTAGACGATATGTCAGTAATCGTTGGCAGGTCCTTCAGTCCGGACCAGATGTCAGCTATCGCTCCTGACTGCCCTGCATCACCGCCAGTGGGTGGTTTTGGAAATTTTATCATTTTCCTGACAGCTCCAGTGGCGGTAGAAAATGAAGGAGGAGCTGTTGGCGGGTCACATTCCGTTTGACTTGACAATTGTCTCACCAGCAGGTCTTTGAACATCTGCAGACTTGTGTCTGCCGGAAAGAGAGATACAATGCAGGCTTTAAACCTAGGATCGAGCACGGTGGCCAAAATGTAGTGCTCTGATTTCAACAGATTGACCACCCGTGAATCCTGGTTAAGCGAATAAAGGGCTCCATCCACAAGTCCCACATGCCTAGCGGAATCGCTCCGTTTTAGCTCCTCCTTCAATCAGCTGTTTCTGCGAAAGCCTGATGAGGGGAATGACCTGACTCAGGCTGGCAGTGTCTGAACTGACTTCACGTGTGGCAAGTTCAAAGGGTTGCAGAAACTTGCACAACATTGAAAATATTCTCCACTGCGCTTGAGTCAGGTGCATTCCCCCTCCTTTGCCTATATCGTAGGCAGATGTATAGGCTTGAATGGCCTTTTGCTGCTCCTCCATCCTCTGAAGCATATAGAGGGTTGAATTCCACCTCGTTACCACCTCTTGCTTCAACTGATGGCAGGGCATGTTCAGGAGTGTTTGCTGGTGCTCCAGTCTTTGGCACGCGGTGGCTGAATGCCAAAAGTGGCCCGCAATTCTTTGGGCCACCGACAGCATTTCTTGCACGCCCCTGTCATTTTAAAAAAATTCTGCACCACCAAATTCATTGCATGTGCAAAACATGGGACGTGCTGGAATTTGCCCACATGTAATGCACGCACAATATTGGTGGCGTTGTCCGATGTCACAAATCCCCAGGAAAGTCCAATTGGGGTAAGCCAATCTGCGATGATGTTCCTCAGTTTCTGTAAGAGGTTGTCAGCTGTGTCCCTTTTATGGAAACCGGTGATACAAAGCGTAGCCTGCTTAGGAACGAGTTGGCGTTTGGAAGACGCTGCTACTGGTGCCGCCGCTGCTGTTGTTGCGGCGGGAGGCAATACATCTACCCAGTGGGCTGTCACAATCATATAGTCCTTAGTCTGCCCTGCTCCACTTGTCCACATGTCCGTGGTTAAGTGGACATTGGGTACATACAACTGCATTTATTAGGACACCGGTGACTCTTTTTCTGACGTCTGTGTACATTCTCGGTATCGCCTGCCTAGAGAAGTGGAACCTAGATGGTATTTGGTACCGGGGACACACTACCTCAAGCAATTCTCTAAGTCCATGTGAACTAACGGAGGATACCGGATGCACGTCAAACACCAACATAGTTGTCAAGGCCTGAGTTATACGCTTTGCAACAGGATGACTGCTGTGATATTTAATCTTCCTCGCAAAGGACTGTTGGACAGTCAATTGCTTACTGGAAGTAGTACAAGTGGTCTTCCGACTTCCCCTCTGGGATGACGATCGACTCCCAGCAGCAACAACAGCAGCACCAGCAGCAGTAGGCGTTACGCTCTAGGATCCATCGGAGGAATCCCAGTTAGGAGAGGACTCGTCAGACTTGCCAGTGACATGGCCTGCAGGACTATTGGCGTTCCTGTCTAAGGAGGAAATTGACATTGATGGAGTTGGTGGTGTGGTTTGAAGGAGCTTGGGTACAAGAGGAAGAAGGGATTTAGTTGTCAGTAGACTGCTTCTGCTGTCACCCAAAGTTTTTGAACTTGTCAATGACTTCTGATGAATGCGCTCCAGGTGACATATAAGCGAGGATGTTCCTAGGTGGTTAACGTCCTTACCCCTACTTATTACAGCTTGACAAAGGCAACACACGGCTTGACACCAGTTGTCCGCATTTCTGTTGAAATAATTCCACACCGAAGAGGTGATTTTTTTTTGTATTTTGACCAGGCCTGTCAATGGCCTTATTCATCCCATGGACAACAGGTGTCTCCCCGGGTGCCTGACTTAAACAAACCACCTCACCATCAGAATCCTCCTTGTCAATTTCCTCCTCAGCGCCAGCAACACCCATATCCTCATCCTGGCGTACTTCAACAGTGACATCTTCAATTTGAATATCAGGAACTGTACTGTGGGTGCTCCTTTCAGCACTTGCAGGGGGTGTGCAAATGTTGGAAGGAGCCACCTCTTCCCATCCAGTGTTGGGGAGGTCAGGCATCGCAACCGACACAATTGGACTCTCCTTGAGGATTTGTGATTTAGAAGAACGCACAATTCTTTGCTGTGCTTTTGCCAGCTTAACTCTTTTCATTTTTCTAGCGGGAGGATGAGTGCTTCCATCCTCATGTGAAGCTGACCCACTAGTCATGAGGAACATAGGAGAGGGCCTTAGCCGTTCCTTGCCACTCCGTGTCGTAAATGGCATATTGGCAAATTTATGCTTCTCCTCAGATGCTTTTAATTTAGATTTTTGGGTCATTTCATTGAACTTGTGTTTTTTGGATTTTACATGCTCTCTACTATGACATTGGGCATCGGCCTTGGCAGACGACGTTGATGGCATTTCATCATCTCTGCCATGACTAGTGGCAGCAGCTTCAGCACTAGGTGGGAGTGGATCTTGATCTTTCCCTATTTTACCCTCCACATTTTTGTTCTCCATTTTTTAATGTGTGGAATTATATGCCAGTAATATATCTGGAATTAGACGCCAGTAATGTCTGGAATTAGATACCACTAGATAGATACCAGATACCACTGTGACTAAAATGATGATGACCTATGCACAGTGACAGGACATTACCACAGCACCCTACAGCAGCAAGATGCAGCACAAGACACTGGACTTTTAATCACCACAATGCAGCACTGATACTGAGCACAGATATTGACCACTGATTAGGATACTAGAACTGACACTGGGCAGCGAGAACAGCACTGGACTACTGTACTGTACTACTATATACTGGTCACCACAATGCAGCACTGATACTGAGCACAGATATTGAGCACTGTTCAGGATACTAGAACTGACACGGAGCAGCAAAATACAGCAATGGACTACTGTACTGTACTACTATATACTGGTCACCACAATGCAGCACTGATACTGAGCACAGATATTGAGCACTGTTCAGGATACTAGAACTGACACGGAGCAGCAAAATACAGCAATGGACTACTGTACTGTACTACTATATACTGGTCACCACAATGCAGCACTGATACTGAGCACAGATATTGAGCACTGATGAGGATACTAGAACTGACACTGGGCAGCGAGAACGGCACTGGACTACTGTACTGTACTACTATATACTGGTCACCACAATGCAGCAATGATAATAATGAGCACAGATATTGAGCACTGTTCAGGATACTAGAACTGACACGGAGCAGCAAAATACAGCAATGGACTACTGTACTGTAATACTATATACTGGTCACCACAATGCAGCACTGATACTGAGCACAGATATTGAGCTGATATTTAGCTGATATTGCGATATTCAGGCAGAGAACGTAGCCACGTCCTCTCCGCTCAATCTACAATGCACAAGTGAAAATGGCAGCGACGCGCGGCTCTTTATATGGAATACGAATCTCGCGAGAATCCGACAGCGGGATGATGACGTTTTGCCTCGTTCGGGTTTTGCAAGTAAGGCGGGAAGAACCGAAGCTGCCTCGGACCCGTGTAAACCACGTGAAGTTCGGGAGGGTTCGGATCTCGACGAACCGAACCCGCTCATCTCTAGTTAATACAAATAGACTCCTGCTGCACGCATAACACCCTACTATTAAAGTACAAAATAATTTGGTACCATTATTATAAAATTTTAAATTTAGGAAAAAAACAAGATTTCGAAGATTTAGATAGTGTAGTATAATATTAGTATAGATAAAAAGTACCTCAATGCGCTAAATAAAAATTGTATACTTTTGTTTTGGGATATTTTGGTTATTTCGACAATTTAATGTCTTTTAATGCCAGCTACCCCAAAAATTAACCCTTGCCAGTGCGGGCCTGAAGATTGCAGAGTTGATGTTATTTGTCGGGAGCGCTCTATTACTACCTTGTGATGCTAAGTTCTCACTAGTTGTTTTAAACCCAAGGTAACTCCTTTATGGATAATGTTGATGTGATGCTCATTCCTTATAACCTGTTTTTGAGTTAACACAAAAGATATATATGTATTGACACAGTGGCAAACGCAGGATTTGCATGGGGGGGTTTCCAGAACTGGGCGGAGCCAATCACGGGGGTGGGGACTGAGGTGACCCAGTATATGCTGGGTCCGTAAAACTAGTGTGTGTGTGTGTGTGTGTGTGTGCGTGTGTGTGTGTGTGTGTATATATATATATATATATATATATACATACATATATCTACACACACACATATATATATATATATATATATATACATACACACACACATACATATACACATATACATAGCATATTAAACATGCATACATATATCAGGGACGTGCGGTGAGCTAAATATCTCAGGAGGCACTGACTAGCACCAGAGACAGATTTACATGCAATATTTGAGCCAAAGCGTACATCTGGGCATTATACACAGCTGCAGCAGTATAAACTCCTGGAAATTTGGTGAGTTTTGATCAGAGATGTGCGGAAAAGTTAGCCAGGTGAGGCACTACCTCACCTGCCATATACTTTTTACTCCAGAGTTTTGGCTATACAAATTATTAGAATAATGCAAAGAAGATATTTCAAACATATTTTTAGTATTTATTATATACTTTATGCAGTCAAAACTCTGGCACAAACGTTAGTATGACAGTAAAGGCTCTGCCTCACCTGCCTCACCCCACCGCACGTCACTGACATATATATATATATATATATATATATATATATATGTGTACACACACATACAGTACACATATATATACACATGTGTATATATATATATATATATATATATCATGTGTGTGTGTGTGTGTGTGTGTGTGTGTGTGTGTGTGTATATGTATGTATGTATATACATGTGTATATATGTATGCACATGGATATATATGTACTATAATTAAAATAAAGTAAACTTTTATTGCACTTACAAGTGCCACCAGGAAGACAGCAGGCTGCAGAGGACGCTAGACAGCCATTAATAATACTCATGCAGCTAAAAAAAAAAAAAATTTTTTTTTTTTAGTGGAGGGGGGTTTCTGGGTGCTCGGAACCCCCCCCTGGGTGCGCCACTGAGACAGCATTTTTCCATGTGAAAGTAATGTAGAGGATCCAGACCAGGTTTTGGAAGCAGTAGCAGAATCCCAGGAATGTGATCAGCAGCACCTGGGATTTCCTAATATAAGGGTTTCCAGGGCAGAGTCACCTTGCTCTTGATGGTGGAATAGCTACCCGAGTGATAGGCCGGGTTGTGTGGGTTAGACTAGGGACCACTGGAGCCTCTCAAGAGTCTGCTATGCTGAGAGTGCCTGTATGCTACTGCCTGTACTGACTGCATATGGATTTAACTTGCTTTGTGGTGACCTGCTGTTCAAAATAAACACTGAAATTGTTAATCTGAGTCCCCGTGTTTGTGATCCTTGTCACAAGTGGTGGAGAATGCGAGCAAGGACACGGTGTACAGCAGAAACTGTTGGTAAGCATACCAGTGTTTAACTTTAAACTGCAAGTTTTCCCTTTTCTTTTCTTACTGTCTAGTTATGCAGTGCAAGTGGCAGCCTTAAAGGGCTATAGCATTATAGGCAGCCTGTTTGCTGTTATGTGTTAAATAGCCAGCAAAACAGGCGGGTGTCGGCTTGGACTGTTTGATAGGACTGGCACATTATATTAAACCTCCTAGATTTGTCCTTAAAGGGGCCACGCAGGGCAATATGGAGGAGTTACTAAAACAATTTGCTGAACTTGCAGCTGGGCAACAAACCCAGATGCAAATGTTACATGAGGGGCAACAAACCCAGATTCAGAGGTTATATGAGGGGCAACGAACCCAGGCTGAAAGACAGCAAGCTCAAATTCAAATGTGCGATGAGTTAAAAGCGCTTAAAAAAATCTGAGCCAGAGCGGGAAAGGCTACTAAAGCTCACCCCAGCGGATGATATAGAGGCATTCCTTTGCACGTTTAAGCGCAGGACCACGCGGTTGGGATGGCCTGCGGAGTAATGGTCTGACAGGCTGGCTCCCTGTTTAACAGGGGAGGCACAGCAGACGTATGTGGACATGACTTTGGCTGAGGCACGCTCCTATCCTGGCCTGAAAAAGGCTATACTGGATAGGATTGGAGTGACGGGGCCCAGCAAAGCCCAAGAATTCCATGACTGGCGGCTGGAGGGCTCTGAGCCTCCCAGGATTCAGCTGGCCAAACTAGCCCGACTGGCAAGGGTCTGGTTGCAGCCGGATAAAAACTCTGCAGTACAGATTGTGGAAGTAGTCGCACTGGACCAGGCTATGTGGGTGTTAGGCCGCTCGGTGCAGCAATGGGCCCTTCAGGCTGACCCCCAGACATTTGAGGAGTTGGCAGTGGTGATTGTGCGGCACCTGATGCTGGGAAAGCTGAATAAAACCAGGTCAGGATACGGGCCACCACCTAAACCCAGAACTCAGGTCCCAGTAGTTAAACCAAAGGCTCCGCCTCCCTTGGTGTGCTTTGAGAGTGGCGAGCCTGGTCATGTGCAGTGGGACTGCCTGAAACAGGGCGAGCCGATGGATTGCAGTGCGGGGAAAACGGCTCAGCCGTTGGTCAGCATGGCGACGGCAGGGGTATCCCAAGCAGAGTCCTCCCTGTTCCGGGTGCAGGTACAGGTGGAAAACTGGGAGGTATGGGCCCTGGTGGATACCGGCAGTGAGCTCACCATTGTCACGGCCAACGTGGTTCCTCCGGGAGCTGACAAGGTCCAGCCTCCTGTCAGGGTGTTGTGCGTTCATGGCGATGTGGAGGAGTGCCCACGTGTCTACTTACCTCTGACTGTTCAAGGTCAGTCGTTAAATGGGGAAGCAGCAATGACCTCCAGACCCCAGTATCCACTGATCCTGGGCTGGGACTTTCCATTGCTGCAGGAGCTGGTTACCTGGTATGCTACCAACAAACCGTCAACCACCTTAACAACTCAGAAGCCAGAGACTACCAAAGTTTAGCATCCAGGAGAGAGGCTGCCGGTCCCAAACCACCCCTAGAGACTGAGTCCGAGGCCCATTGGAACCCAGTTGGTGAGACGATATCACTGCACGACTTTGGGAGAGATCAACGCGATGACCGTAATTTGGTTCACACCTTTGAGACTGTTAAAGTAGTTAATGGCAGGGTAGTTGACGCTTTACCATCAGAGGGTGTACCATATTTTGTTTTAAAAAATGATTTGCTATATCGTGTCGCTACTTTACAAGGGAAAAAGGTAGATCAGCTCTTGGTTCCCCAAAAACTGGAGCGGTTGGTGTTAGAAGCTGCCCATACGCATTTGTGGGGTGGCCATCTAGGGGTGGAGAAAACACCCCAACGCATCCAGTTAAGGTTCTTTTGGCCCAGCATCTATGCTTCTATTAAGAGGTATTGTCAAGAATGCCCAGTCTGCCAGAGAACAGCGCCTCGGCCAGAGTTTAGAGCTCCACTGGTACCCCTCCCTATCATTTCCGTACCTTTTGAGCGGATTGGTATGGATCTGATAAGGCCAGGGAAAAATCTGCTCTAGGGCACCAATACATATTGATTATGCCACCAGGTACCCCAAGGCTATACCCCTGCGCAATATGAAATCTGGCACTATTGCCAGAGAACTACTAACCATGTATACCCGCTTAGGAATACCGAAAGAGGTCTTAACGGACCAAGGTACACCTTTCGTGTCTAAACTCATGAAAGATTTATGTTGGTTGCTAAACGTAAACAGGATTGCCACCTCAGGTTACCACCCGCAGACAGATGGCCTGGTAGAAAGATTTAATAAATGCAAATTTTAGATTTAATTAAGCAAATGATAAAGAGGGCACTGTCACAAGAAAAACGAGATTGGGATCTGCTCCTACCTTACTTGATGTTTGCAGTTAGAGAGGTACCCCAATCCTCTATAGGTTTTAGTCCCTTTGAGCTTCTCTATGGGAGACAGTCCAGAGGAATTCTAGATCTCTTAAAAGAAGGGTGGGAGGAACAACCATGCCAGGACCCTAACGTCATTCAGTTTGTGGCACAGTTATACGGCCGTCTAAGGCAGATTGCGCCACTACTGAACGAACACATGGAAAGGGTCCAACAGCGTCAGAAACAGAGGTATGATGTCACCTCAGTCAACCAGTCCTTTAATCCGGGAGACAAAGTGTTAGTGCTGGTGCCAACCACAGAAAGCAAGATGTATGCACCATGGCGGGGCCCTTATGAGATCATCGAGGCAGTGGGACCGGTCAATTACAGGGTCCGACAGGAGGGTAGAAGGAGGTAGGTACAAATCTACCATGTAAACCTGTTAAAACACTGGAAGAAAATTGCCAATCGGCCCGCTTTGGAAGCTAAAAAGATTTCAGAATGCCAGGTACCCATTGAAGTCACGCTTACTCCTGAACAGAAACGATAAGTGGTGAACTTGGTGAAACGCTACCTAGATGTGTTTTCTGCCATTCCGGGAAAGACATAGGTCATTCAACATGACGTTATGACTCCACCCGGGGTGGTCATTAAACAGAGGCCCTACCGCATACCTGAAGCGAAGAGGGCTGCGGTAGAGCAAGAGTGCTTGGCCATTAAATGGGCAGTTGAGTCATTAAGGTATTAGTTATTGGGACAAGAGTTTTTGTTGTTCACAGACCATGCACCCTTACAGCGGATGCATATAAACAAAGAGGTGAATGCTTGTGTGACCCGTTGGTTTTTGGCTTTGGAGCCATTTAAGTTTGAGGTGAGGCATCATCCGGAGAAACAGCACCTCAATGCCGATGCCCTTTCCAGGAGGTTTGTAGGCCCTGTTCCTCCAAGCAACTCTATGGTGAAGCTAGGGGAGGAGGAAGAAGGCAAGGGGGGTGAACTCTGGAAGGTAGTGTGTACCTGGGTGGATGACATAGGTAGGGGTGGGCGAAGCAGAGAGCTCGCCTGAAAATAGTGTAGCTTCACCAGGGTGGTTGAATCTAAGGGGGGAGGAATATGGCATAGACAGCATTTTTCCATGTGAAAGTAATGTGGAGGATCCAGACCAGATTTTGGAAGCAGTAGCAGAATCCCAGGTGTGTGATCAGCAGCACCTGGGATTTCCTGAAAGGGTTTCCAGGGCAGAGTCACCATGCTCTTGATGGTGGAATAGCTACCCAAGTGATAGGCCGGGTTGTGTGGGTTAGACTAGGGACCACTGGAGCCTCTCAAGAGTCTGCTATGCTGAGAGTGCCTGTATGCTACTGCCTGTAATACCGACTGCATATGGATTTAACCTGCTATGTGGTGACCTGCTGTTCAAAATAAACACTGAAAGTGTTCATCTCAGTCCCCGTGTTTGTGATCCTTGTCACAAGATATATATATATATATATATATATGTGTGTGTGTGTACATTTAAAATGACTTAATATTAATAAAATGTAATGGAAACAATTCACAAATGCTGTACATATGACTCTTCTTATAGACAGTGTAAAACATCCTTTGGTGTCAGCATATAACAAGAAATGGCCGATTGCCAAATGGTTTTGTTGAAATAGCATATGACAAGAGTTTTTTCACCCTATATTAGGGTGAAAAATGATTTTGTTGATGCAAACATATTCCTGCTGTATGCTGCATGCACTAATACCTTTTTAGCAGGTACAGTACCTTTTTTTATGGCCTGTACCGATTTTTGGCTCTCCAAACTTCCATTGAAAGTATAGGAAAAGGACCCGTGGCCACGCCCCTTTTTCTAATTTGTACTGATTTTTATGTGTAAAATGTTGGAGGGTATGATAATATAGCACAAAGACCAGTAATATTATAAAATATAATTTAGACTAGAAACATATATTAAAAATAAAAGATATAAAAGAAAATTTACAAGCGAGCACCAGCAAACCAGTCCTCTCCGTGTCAGCTTCCATCTAAAATGGCTCCGCCGCCAGATTCCGACATCTAGAAAACCCCTACTGTGCATGACAGCATTTGGGCATGCTGGGCATTCCTACATTGGCTGGGCAGTGAAGGCGATTCACATTGAGAGCTTTCACCGAGACGGAGGAGGGGGCTGGTGTTTTTTTACTACATCATGCAGAGAGAGAGGTCGGGAGGATCCCGGACAGCAGTGATGACACTGCGATAAGACCACGATGACACCGCAACATAAACACGGTAATTAGTACATCCCGCCCATTTTATGTAATCAGATTTGTTTTGTCTCCACGTTGGACTGTGAGATTTGCATGTTATGTAATTAGAGACATGGGGGGGAAGTAATAGGGTTTGAGAATCAGGATGTGAGAGCTTTTGTGAGAGTTTTCCTGTTTTTTTTAAAGTGGCAATCATTTACATGGCAACCATGTAAATGATTGCCACTTTAAAAAAAAAGGAAAACTCCCACAAAATCTCACACATCCTGATTCTCACACTCTATTACATTCCCTCCAAGACAGGTTTTATGATCCACTGATGGATGATGTATTACATTCTATTATTGTACTGTACTTTTTTTTTACTCTTATATTCATAATAAAATGTTCATGAAAAAAAAGTTATGCAGTCCCTGTATACAAGTATACAGGGACTGGTTGCACATCAAAATCTAAGACAAAAAAATACATCTGTTTGTGTATATCAGGACTCCCTTTGCTGTGTACTATGCTACTACTATCTGGTGTAAGCCTCCGCCTTCATGTGTATAACCAGATAATGAATGGCCTTAGTAATCTCATTCATGTTACTGTAGTTGTGACCAAAAGGACCATCAATATATAAGTTCTAGAGCTTCTCATCTCAGTCTCTTGGTGTACTGCCTCTTCCTGGATTTTGACCAGAGTTCACTTGGAAGTAGTTTGTCCGTCTCCTAACAGGTTTCAATTCTAGAAACCTCTGTTTGATTTGTTGCACGCATTCTCGAGTGCTGTCAGGTGGCATTACCCACACAGCTACTATTGTGCAAACATGCCATTTGTTTGTGTACTGTGGTATGCCTTCTTATTCAATTCTCATCTTGCTTTAGCAAACATGCTGGAGCCACACTTTGCATGATGCCTTCAGTTATCACTTGGGATCATCTGTATCAGTGGTTCTCAAACTCGGTCCTCAGGACCCCACACAGTGCATGTTTTGCAGGTAACCCAGCAAGTGCACAGGTGTATTAATTACTCACTGACACATTTTAAAAGTTCCACAGGTGGAGCTAATTATTTCACTTGCGATTCTGTGAGGAGACCTACAAACATGCAATGTGTGGGGTCCTGAGGACCGAGTTTGAGAACCTGTGATCTATATCATTGAAAAGAAAGAGAAAAAAGAAAGACTGTGTTGGGGCACTCTTGTATCAAAAATGATAGACGTTAAAACTTAACTTTTATTGTATTAACCTTACATAAAATAAATGTGACTTTGATAATAAAAGATTTTTTTGTACATCAAGTGAATAAATTCGAATAAATTTTTCCCATGCACTGATTTATTTACGTATCATGCACGCAACGTTAAATTGCTTAATGCCTAGGTGAAAATATAATCAATATTTGAAAGGGTGACAGCCAGTCTATCTTGATATAATTCTTAGACTGGTAGGTCATCCCTCCTGGGGGTGCCCTCCTTGATGGTCCTTAGTGCTGCATGTCATTTGATTAGAGGAAAAAATGTTGCCTATATAGGTTAATAAATCACCCTCTGCTCTGATGTTAGGCAATGGTGTTACCATAAGGCATTTTATTACAACTGCTGTTCAGAGCAGAATTAATTATTGCATACTGTCTACTGCAGATATTTGTGCCCAAAGATGTATATGCACTGTTTTAGCTAGCTTAGGTTTGGGCCAACTGTGGAAAGAAGGTATTACACAGTAATCGGAAAGAATAATGACATTAAAGAGATAACTTCCTTCTGCTTTCCAGCTGTGATGTTTTCTGCACCTGGTATTCACTGGCGGTCTCCCAAACAATTACTGACCAGGCCTACCATAGAATTGCTTCCAAGATCAGGCGAGATTGGGCGTACCCTATGGAGTATGGCAGTAACCTGCTGAATGAGTGAGTACTGGTATCTGGGAATAAGATATGTGCTTCTGCTGTCCAAAAATAGTTGATAGTATCTTTCTGATGCCAAGAGGGACTAGTGATGGATGAGAGAGCACATGGATAGAAAAGAAAGAGTTTAGGGTAAAGTAGGAAAAAGAGAAAGGGAGGAGTTTAGAGATGAGAAAAAACAGAATCGACGGTTACTGTCAGAAAAAGGAGGTCACGCTGACCAGACGGACACCTCTATCAAAGGCTTGTTCACCAGTGAAACGGTCCGTCTGGTCAGCGTGGGCACAGGGCCTTATGCAGCCCAGACCCACAAGGGGGAAGCCGGGTCCAGTAAGCGCCCATATGGGCTTAAGATTTTCTTATATCATTGTCATTTTTTAGACTACTTTCTGCATATGTTTTTGATGTCTTATGCTGCAAATACCACCTGGGCTATTTCTTTTGTCCCTAGTGGAATCCCTAACTGGGGATTATTTATATGGATAGATAAAGTGCAGGTTCTCTTTATTTATTGAAGAACCTTTGATGCAAATGGTTTTTTGGTTTAAAATATCATCTATGGTTATTTACAGATAGCTAATCCTGTTATTACTAAGTAACAGTTTCTGATATTCATGTATCTTGCCGATAATACTATCTGTGGTTCTTGTAATATTCTGATATTCATGTATCTTGCTGATAATACTATCTGTGGTTCTTGTAAACAAGTGTCAACATGAGCAATTTTATGAGAGGACAATATCCTCTATAATCGTATGATCTTCAGAATCAGCATTTTTGCAGCCATATATAGCAGATTATCAAGCTGCGTTTTTAGGATATTTTCTAGATATTAGGATTTTTTCTAGCAAGACCAATTTACATATGATTACAAGATTCCGTAAGGATATCCAACTCTGAGGATAATTTCTGACCTCCTTTTTCTGACAGTAACCATCGATTCTGTTTTTTCTCATCTCTAAACTCCTCCCTTTCTCTTTTTCCTACTTTACCCTAAACTCTTTCTTTTCTATCCATGTGCTCTCTCATCCATTACTAGTCCCTCTTGGCATCAGAAAGATACTATCAACTATTTTTGGACAGCAGAAGCACATCTCTTATTCCCAGATACCAGTACTCACTCATTCAGCAGGTTACTGCCATACTCCATAGGGTACGCCCAATCTCGTCCGATCTTGGAAGCAATTCTATGGTAGGCCTGGTCAGTAATTGTTTGGGAGACCGCCAGTGAATACCAGGTGCAGTAAACATCACAGCTGGAAAGCAGAAGGAAGTTATCTCTTTAATTTCATTATTCTTTCCGATTACTGTGTAATACCTTCTTTCCACAGTTGGCCCAAACCTAAGCCAGCAAAAACAGTGCATATAAATCTTCGGGCACAAATATCTGCAGTAGACAGTATGCAATAATTAATTCTGCTCCGAACAGCAGTTGTAATAAAATGCCTTATGGTAACACCATTGCCTAACATCAGAGCAGAGGGTGTTTTAACCTATATAGGCAACATTTTTTCCTCTAATCAAATGACATGCAGCACTAAGGACCATCAAGGAGGGCACCCCCAGGAGGGATGACTTACCAGTCTAAGAATTATATCAAGATAGACTGGCTGTCACCCTTTCAAATATTGATTATATTTTCACCTAGGTATTAAGCAATTTAACGTTGCGTGCACGATACATAAATAAATCAGTGCATGGGAAAAATTAATTCGAATTTATTCACTTGATGTACAAAAAAATATTTTATTATCAAAGTCACATTTATTTTATGTAAGGTTAATACAATAAAAGTTAAGTTTTAACGTCTATCATTTTTGATACAAGAGTGCCCCAACACAGAGTCTTTCTTTTTTCTCTTTCTTTTCAATGTTCATTTCACTGACTCTGGGTGCACCACCGGCAGAGTAATAACTCACTTTGAGTGAATTATTGTTATTACCGGTTAACAGACCAAGATCCCGTTAGTGGCACAGTCTGATCACTTACCAGTTGCGGAACAAAGTATTTGTTGTACATCATCTATATCATACTTTACTTAAATTTAGATACCCTGTACAATGTGTTACCCTTCTCCTTACTTTATATACTTCCCCCCTCACACAGGTGTTCTGCAATGGATATCTGTCTTTGTCATTTTGTGTTCATTAAGTAGGGTGACCATAATATCCCTTTAATCTGGGACACATATGATTTACACAGGTTCTGTGGCTGGCTAAAAGCAGGTGAAATTCAGGCTAGAGTTTAGCCAGCCACAGAACCTGTGTAAATCATAGGTGTCCCAGATTAAAGGGATATTATGGTCACCCTACTAAGGTACCTGTCAGGAGTGCCCTATGTCCCATTTACTTTTTGCGGTGCCTCTTGAACTGTTCACAGTGGCATTACATACCTTGGTAGATTTTAAGGGGATTTATGTTGGAGCTGAGGCTCTTAAGCTGTCCCTCTTTGCAATTTACATGCTGCCATAATTTCTTTACTGTCTCTTTTTCAGTCTTTTGCCGGTTAATAAATTAATCTCCATAAATCAGAGTTACTACGCCTTGGTATGGGATGCAGTTATGTGACCGGCAGTCAGAAGACCGCCGGTCACTATACTGATGCAAGAATACGCTGGCGGGAAGCTTGACAGTCGGCATGCCGGCTAACAGGGACTATTCCTACTCGTAGATGTCCATGACACCAATAGTGGGAATTGAACCTGTGCAAAGGGCAGCGAGCCAACGAGCCTGGAAGGGGCTTCATTGCACTCACCCCCCCACGCCAGCAATATAAACACCGGGATCCCGGCGGCGGTATTGTGACCGGCAGTATCCCAACCACCGGTCACCCATACTCGGGTTGACCATACTTGGTACTATCAATCCTTTTAGCCATTTCCGTGTTACTACCATTTTTCCGATTCATCAGTGACTGGTTACTTGAACTAATACAAAGATTAGAACTAATAAAAAGATTTTTATTTTTTTTAAAGTGTGATACATAAGGCAGACCAGTCAGTTGGTGGAGTGGAAAGAGCTAAATATTACTGCAGTATCCTCATACAGGGGGAGATGTACTAAGCAGTGAAAAGAGTGGAGAGGTGAGCCAGTGGAGAAGTTGCTCATAGCGACCAATCAGCATTAAAGTAACATTTATAATTTGCATACTATAATATTATACAGACAGCTGATTGGTTGCCATGGGTAACTTCTACAATTACTCGCTTCTCCACTCTTTTCACTGCTTAGTACACCTCCCCAGTTATAGCAGCAGCCACCTACTTTTGCATCAGGAGTCCGCCACATGTCAGAGATGGCACACAGGAGCTTGATATTTCCTCCAGTTTTTTTCAGCTCTCTTAGTACCCTGCTCATTGCTGAGGACATTGAAGCCCTAACATCATTGTTACTATAGATTTTGCCATCAACGTATGTCCATTAACTGTCTGAAACCATCTACCTATCATTGTTCAATTCTCAACTATCACCACTTCTTGAGGATCAGGAAAATATATCAGCATCAAAACATCAATGATGGAAAAAAACATCAACCCCTTAACCATTGATGGAAAACTCATCGGACACTGACTACAAAATATTGATGCTTGCAAGCTGTTAATGTCCCATCTTTACTCAGTACCACTCTCCAGTGCTTCCCAGACAATGAGAGAGAGAGAGAGAGAAGAGAGAGAGAGAGAGAGCAACTACCACCATCTCACCATCTGTGCCCTCCTCCATTATCTCTACATTCCCAATCTTCACTGATCCTAATCTCTCCTGCAGTGAATTCTCCACCGCCTCTACATTATGCATTAGCTCCTTGTGGTGGTCTGTAAGATGACTATAGTCAGGGATGGCACAGCTGTGCTGTGTTTGTAGTGGCAATCGGGTCTCTGATCCCCACTGCTTGCTGTGCCAATTAAAGTATTTATCTACCAGTATTTATCTTCTCTTGTTCTTTCCACTATTTCCACTGCTTCCAGCAGGTAAGGGTGATCTTTCTGCCCCCCTCACAAGGGTTTCTGGCAGTGTAGCTTATATGCAAACTGAGAATGTCTGAGAGGCTCCTGAATCTCAGGTGGCTCTCCTGGACACCCAGAAGAGTAGTCACATATCTCGGAGGCTCCATCTCCACGACCTAGGAAGTGGGTGGTCCAGGTGGCCAAAGACGCAATTCATACTGAATTGTGTCATAATGGCCCTACCTCCAACTTTACAATGCCAGTAACTGGGGCACTGTATAGCGGAGCAGTGATACGATGACACAATCACATTGTCACTCCACCCACATCACCCACTTCTGCAATGCCCCCCGCATCCCAACCTGGCTGCCCTTACCATAGGCGACAGCCCAAATGTCGGTAAGTATACTTAAATAGTGGCATGCAGGAAATTACCTGTGGTCCTGTGAGCTCCCTCTCCAAGAGCGAAATTTAACATTGATTGCAATTGTCAAAGTCAAAAATATTACATAAAGAGAACATACAAACTACACACATATATGTCGCTATACTTGCAAATATGCGCAGCGAGCACAGCAATATATGGTAACTCACGCATTTACACGGACATGCCACAGAGATGGATTCGACACTTATTTCATACAGTACATAATTATAATAATATCAAGCACCAGACATCATGGTGATTTAAGATTACCTAATGAATTAATGTCATGAATGTGTATTATTTGAACGGAACCAGATACACCTGTCATGTTTACTATTAAAACAGGCAGATTGGTGTGTAGATTAATTTGATACTTGTTGTGAAGTTGTGGGACATTGCAGCAGATAGTTATGATTATATGTATAAAAGCTAAAATCACTTTGTTAGAACAATGAATGATACAGTGAACAGGGAACTCAAGCCAACCCTTTTGGCAGTTTTCATAGACAACCTGATCAGCATATACAAAGAAAATAGTGACTCAATCGTGAAGGAGAGAGAGACCCCTCCCCCAGGAACTAGTCACACAGGAAAGTAGTTCCTGGCTAGGGGGGGTTCAGAGTTCAGTTGCTTGTGGTCTCAGAGGGAGATGGAGGTCTTGCATGATTTTACAGAGGAAAGAGAGAAAGACAGAGTCATATGGAGGGACAAACTAATAATGAGAAAGATCTGGTAATTGTATCGCTGGCATTTAACTATAACTATATGTAACTGTGTTTTCTCTAACGTCCTAGTGGATGCTGGGGACTCCGAAAGGACCATGGGGAATAGCGGCTCCGCAGGAGACTGGGGGGAATAGCGGCTCCGCAGGAGACTGGGCACAAAAGTAAAAGCTTTAGGACTAGCTGGTGTGCACTGGCTCCTCCCCCTATGACCCTCCTCCAAGCCTCAGTTAAGATTTTGTGCCCGAACGAGAAGGGTGCAATCTAGGTGGCTCTCCTGAGCTGCTTAGAGTAAAAGTTTAAATAGGTTTTTTTATTTTCAGTGAGACCTGCTGGCAACAGGCTCACTGCATCGAGGGACTAAGGGGAGAAGAAGCGAACTCACCTGCGTGCAGAGTGGATTGGGCTTCTTAGGCTACTGGACATTAGCTCCAGAGGGACGATCACAGGCCCAGCCATGGATGGGTCCCGGAGCCGCGCCGCCGTCCCCCTTACAGAGCCAGAAGACTGAAGAGGTCCGGAAAATCGGCGGCAGAAGACGTCCTGTCTTCACTAAGGTAGCGCACAGCACCGCAGCTGTGCGCCATTGCTCTCAGCACACTTCACACTCCGGTCACTGAGGGTGCAGGGCGCTGGGGGGGGGGGGGGGCGCCCTGAGACGCAATAAAAACACCTTTTTTAGCAAAAAATACATCACATATAGCTCCTGGGCTATATGGATGTATTTAACCCCTGCCTAATTTTACATAAAAAAGCGGGAGAAAGGCCGCCGAAAAAGGGGCGGAGCCTATCTCCTCAGCAAACTGGCGCCATTTTTTCCTCACAGCTCCGTTGGAGGAAGGCTCCCTGACTCTCCCCTGCAGTCCTGCACTACAGAAACAGGGTAAAACAAGAGAGGGGGGGCACTAAATTGGCATATAAATATATACAGCAGCTATATTAGGGAAAAACACTTATATAAGGTTATCCCTATATATATATATAGCGCTCTGGTGTGTGCTGGCAAACTCTCCCTCTGTCTCCCCAAAGGGCTAGTGGGGTCCTGTCCTCTATCAGAGCATTCCCTGTGTGTGTGCTGTGTGTCGGTACGTTGTGTCGACATGTATGAGGAGGAAAATGGTGTGGAGGCGGAGCAATTGCCTGTGTTAGTGATGTCACCCCCTAGGGAGTCGACACCTGACTGGATGGTCTTATGGAAAGAATTACGTGATAGTGTCAGCACTTTACAAAAGACTGTTGACGACATGAGACAGCCGGCAAATCAGTTAATACCTGTACAGGCGTCTCAAGCACCGTCAGGGGCTCTAAAGCGCCCGTTACCTCAGGTCGATACAGACACAGACACGGACACTGACTCCAGTGTCGACGGTGAGGAAACAAACGTATTTTCCAGTAGGGCCACACGTTACATGATCACGGCAATGAAGGAGGTTTTGAACATTTCTGATACTACAAGTACCACAAAAAAGGGTATTATGTGGGGTGTGAAAAAACTACCCGTAGTTTTTCCCGAATCAGATGAATTAAATGAGGTGTGTGATGAAGCGTGGGTTTCCCCCGATAAAAAACTGCTAATTTCTAAAAAGTTATTGGCATTATACCCTTTCCCGCCAGAGGTTAGGGCGCGTTGGGAAACACCCCCTAGCGTAGATAAGGCGCTCACATGCTTATCAAAACAAGTGGCGTTACCGTCCCCTGATACGGCCGCCCTCAAGGAACCAGCTGATAGGAAGCTGGAAAATATCCTTAAAAGTATATACACACATACTGGTATTATACTGCGACCAGCAATCGCCTCAGCCTGGATGTGCAGTGCTGGGGTGGCTTGGTCGGATTCCCTGACTGAAAATATTGATACTCTGGACAGGGACAATATATTATTGACTATAGAGCATTTAAAGGATGCATTTCTATATATGCGAGATGCACAGAGGGATATTTGCACTCTGGCATCAAGAGTAAGTGCGATGTCCATTTCTGCCAGAAGAGGATTATGGACGCGACAGTGGTCAGGGGATGCGGATTCCAAACGGCATATGGAAGTATTGCCGTATAAAGGGGAGGAGTTATTTGGGGTCGGTCTATCGGACCTGGTGGCCACAGCAACGGCTGGAAAATCCACCTTTTTACCCCAAGTCACCTCACAGCAGAAAAAGATACCGTCTTTTCAGGCTCAGTCCTTTCGTCCCCATAAGGGCAAGCGGGCAAAAGGCCACTCATATCTGCCCCGGGGCAGAGGAAGGGGAAAAAGACTGCAGCAGACAGCCTCTTCCCACGAACAGAAAGCCTCCCCCGCTTCTGCCAAGTCCTCAGCATGACGCTGGGGCCTTACAAGCGGACTCAGGCACGGTGGGGGCCCGTCTCAAGAATTTCAGCGCGCAGTGGGCTCACTCGCAAGTGGACCCCTGGATCCTGCAGGTAGTATCTCAGGGGTACAAATTGGAATTCGAGACGTCTCCCCCTCGCCGGTTCCTGAAGTCTACTTTACCAACGTCTCCCCCAGACAGGGAGGCGGTATTGGAAGCCATTCACAAGCTGTATTCCCAGCGGGTGATAATCAAGGTACCCCTCCTACAACAGGGAAAGGGGTATTATTCCACGCTGTTTGTGGTACCGAAGCCGGACGGCTCGGTGAGACCCATTTTAAATCTGAAATCCTTGAACACTTACATAAAAAGGTTCAAGTTCAAGATGGAGTCACTCAGAGCAGTGATAGCGAACCTGGAAGAAGGGGACTATATGGTGTCTCTGGACATCAAGGATGCTTACCTCCATGTCCCAATTTGCCCTTCTCACCAAGGGTACCTCAGGTTTGTGGTACAGAACTGTCACTATCAGTTTCAGACGCTGCCGTTTGGATTGTCCACGGCACCCCGGGTCTTTACCAAGGTAATGGCCGAAATGATGATTCTTCTTCGAAGAAAAGGCGTCTTAATTATCCCTAACTTGGACGATCTCCTGATAAGGGCAAGGTCCAGAGAACAGTTAGAGGTCGGAGTAGCACTATCTCAAGTAGTACTACGACAGCACGGATGGATTCTAAATATTCCAAAATCGCAGCTGATTCCGACGACACGTCTGCTGTTCCTAGGGATGATTCTGGACACAGTACAGAAAAAGGTGTTTCTCCCGGAGGAGAAGGCCAAGGAGTTATCCGACCTAGTCAGGAACCTCCTAAGACCAGGCCAAGTGTCAGTACATCAATGCACAAGGGTCCTGGGAAAGATGGTGGCTTCTTACGAAGCGATTCCATTCGGCAGATTCCACGCAAGAACTTTTCAGTGGGATCTGCTGGACAAATGGTCCGGATCGCATCTTCAAATGCATCAGCGGATAACCCTGTCTCCAAGGACAAGGGTGTCTCTCCTGTGGTGGTTACAGAGTGCTCATCTCCTAGAGGGCCGCAGATTCTGCATTCAGGATTGGGTCCTGGTGACCACGGATGCCAGCCTGAGAGGCTGGGGAGCAGTCACACAGGGAAAAAATTTCCAGGGCTTGTGGTCAAGCATGGAAACGTCACTTCACGTAAATATCCTGGAACTAAGGGCCATTTACAATGCCCTAAGTCAGGCAAGACCTCTGCTTCAGGGTCAGCCGGTGTTGATCCAGTCGGACAACATCACGGCAGTCGCCCACGTAAACAGACAGGGCGGCACAAGAAGCAGGAGGGCAATGATGGAAGTGGCAAGGATTCTTCGCTGGGCGGAAAATCATGTGATAGCACTGTCAGCAGTGTTCATTCCGGGAGTGGACAACTGGGAAGCAGACTTCCTCAGCAGACACGATCTTCACCCGGGGGAGTGGGGACTTCACCCAGAAGTCTTCCACATGATTGTGAACCGTTGGGAAAAACCAAAAGGTGGACATGATGGCGTCCCGCCTCAACAAAAAACTGGACAGATATTGCGCCAGGTCAAGGGACCCTCAGGCAATAGCTGTGGACGCTCTGGTAACACTGTGGGTGTACCAGTCAGTATATGTGTTCCCTCCTCTTCCTCTCATACCAAAAGTACTGAGAATCATAAGAAGGAGAGGAGTAAAGACTATACTCGTGGCTCCGGATTGGCCAAGAAGGACTTGGTACCCGGAAATTCAAGAGATGCTCACGGAAGACCCGTGGCCTCTACCTCTAAGAAAGGACCTGCTCCAGCAGGGACCATGTCTGTTCCAAGACTTACCGCGGCTGCGTTTGACGGCATGGCGGTTGAACGCCGGATCCTGAAGGAAAAAGGCATTCCGCATGAAGTCATCCCTACCCTGATCAAAGCCAGGAAGGATGTAACCGTACAACATTATCACCGTATTTGGCGTAAATATGTTGCGTGGTGCGAGGCCAGGAAGGCCCCTACAGAGGAATTTCAACTGGGTCGTTTCCTGCATTTCCTGCAAACAGGACTGTCTATGGGCCTCAAATTAGGGTCCATTAAGGTTCAAATTTCGGCCCTGTCAATATTCTTCCAAAAAGAACTGGCTTCTGTTCCTGAAGTTCAGACGTTTGTCAAGGGAGTACTACATATACAGCCTCCTTTTGTGCCTCCAGTGGCACCTTGGGATCTCAATGTAGTTTTGGGATTCCTAAAATCACATTGGTTTGAACCACTCACCACTGTGGACTTAAAATATCTCACATGGAAAGTGGTAATGCTGTTAGGCCTGGCTTCAGCCAGGCGTGTCTCAGAATTGGCGGCTTTATCCTATAAAAGCCCTTACCTAATTTTTCATACGGACAGGGCAGAATTGAGGACTTGTCCTCAATTTCTCCCTAAGGTGGTTTCAGCTTTTCACTTAAACCAGCCTATTGTGGTGCCTGCGGCTACTAGGGACTTGGAGGATTTCAAGTTGCTGGACGTAGTCAGGGCCCTGAAAATATATGTTTCCAGGACGGCTGGAGTCAGAAAATCTGATTCGCTGTTTATCCTGTATGCACCCAACAAGCTGGGTGCTCCTGCTTCTAAGCAGACGATTGCTCGTTGGATTTGTAGTACAATTCAGCTTGCACATTCTGTGGCAGGCCTGCCACAGCCAAAATCTGTAAAAGCCCATTCCACACGGAAAGTGGGCTCATCTTGGGCGGCTGCCCGAGGGGTCTCGGCTTTACAACTTTGCCGAGCAGCTACTTGGTCAGGGGCAAACACGTTTGCTAAATTCTACAAATTTGATACCCTGGCTGAGGAGGACCTGGAGTTCTCTCATTCGGTGCTGCAGAGTCATCCGCACTCTCCCGCCCGTTTGGGAGCTTTGGTATAATCCCCATGGTCCTTTCGAAGTCCCCAGCATCCACTAGGACGTTAGAGAAAATAAGAATTTACTTACCGATAATTCTATTTCTCATAGTCCGTAGTGGATGCTGGGTGCCCATCCCAAGTGCGGATTGTCTGCAATACTTGTACATAGTTACAAAAATCGGGTTATTATTGTTGTGAGCCATCTTTTCAGAGGCTCCTCTGTTATCATGCTGTTAACTGGGTTCATATCACAGGTTGTACGGTGTGATTGGTGTGGCTGGTATGAGTCTTACCCGGGATTCAAAATCCTTCCTTATTGTGTACGCTCGTCCGGGCACAGTATCCTAACTGAGGCTTGGAGGAGGGTCATAGGGGGAGGAGCCAGTGCACACCAGCTAGTCCTAAAGCTTTTACTTTTGTGCCCAGTCTCCTGCGGAGCCGCTATTCCCCCCAGTCTCCTGCGGAGCCGCTATTCCCCATGGTCCTTTCGGAGTCCCCAGCATCCACTACGGACTATGAGAAATAGAATTATCGGTAAGTAAATTCTTATTTTAACTATGTTCTAACTGTTTTCTGTGTGAGTGTAATCATGTAACTATAGGTATACTGTACTTTGTAATATATATTGTATCCAAATCCTTTTAACAAGAAATATATACTTCATTGAGCTTTGGAACTCAGATAATGTGTGGGTGTATCGTTTTCTCTTATGGGATGCTGTGGTATGCTTATGAGGTGTTGTGCGATGTAAGCACACATTTATGGGATTTGGTAATAAGATGTGCAGGCATTTACAATATATATATATTAGAGCGGGCATCTTAAATATTTGTGAGAAATCTAAAAATGGCATTCATAGATGGGGGCTCTGGTCCGAGATATCACGTTCTTAATAATGCACTGTACATTACAAACGCGGCTGAAATTGACCGGCTCCAATGGACGCATTGAGAAGCTGATGAAAATATCATATCCGTGTGTGTTGTGTTATTAGTAAGATGCTGGTATGAAATTTAAGGGACAATTCGTTTCTCATAATATTTAAGATGCTAAAATGTATTTTTATTGTTGCAAAACAAGGTTCAAATGGGTCATATTGTGTTTGATTCAGATTGGATTGTTTATCTGTTTAAGTAGGTTTAAAAGTATTTTTAAAAGTTTGCATAGCTTGATAGTTTTATTTTTAATCCAGGCCTAAAATAACTTCAGGGGCTTACATGGTGATTTTTCTTTGTGACAAAAGAAGCCGCATGGTCTGTCCTCCATTTTGTGTAACCCTCATGGATGTGGAAGGGGGAGGAGCAGCGGCCATTTTGGGAAGGTCAAAATTTTTTGTTTTTTTTTCTGAATGGCTGATTTTCAGTTGACTCAGGAATAATCAGCCGTCCTTCGTCAAAAAGAAATCACCATTTATGAGTTTCCAATGCATTTATTTAATCCATATCATAATCAATTATAAATAGTTTAGATGGGGTTTAATGTAAGTTAATAGTAAAATGAATATTTGATTTAAGAACGATACACAGATAAAACAAAGTTTTTTTTTTGTTTTGTTTTTTGGTTTCTTTACCTCCAAGCTTCTAGGATTCTCTGCTTGTTGTAGGATAGCCATTGAAATGCAAATTAACCTGTGTAATTGGGTTTTTTCCCCAGCAGTGAAGAGACTCACCCTCACACACAGTCAAGGGCACATTCATATGCAAATTAGAGAAGTGAATGGGTCTCATAGATGTAATAGTGATTAGTACATAGATGTAATACTATATATGTGTGCTTACATCAATGTATGTTATTAGATTAATTTAGAATTGTATTGTATCTGTGTATTTTCACCTATCTACCTTCCTGTTTACCATTTGCATTTGATAACGTACTGAGAAAATTTGCTGCTATTTTAGTTAAAAGTAAAAAGTAATATTTAAGGGTGTAATTATACAAAGCACGCACGCAGCATAGCAGATACTGTGTGGTGGTCGGTAAGCGATTATAGCTAAATATCGTTTACATTTATAGAAGTGTGTTATTTGTGTCACTGCGGGCGTATCCAAGCTGCGTACACGTGTCTCTCACCGAGTGCGAGTCAAGCGTACGCGACGCAAAAGCGTACACAAGGAGCGTATATTACGCAACTTGCGTACAGATACGCCCACTAGATACAAATCACACGATAACATTGTTTTAGTGTGGGCGGTATAGTAGTCACGTGATAATAGCACAAGTTCTTTCAGTTCCCAAAACTAGTTTTAAAAGGTTCCTCCTATTGCTGCATCTCCTCTGGGATTAACCTGTGTTACCTGAATGCAAGTAATTTTCTGTACAGAAAAATCAAAGTATATATGAAGTGATAGAAGCGTGTGTATGAAAGTAAATTTTTCTTTGGGGTGAACCTTGAGAAAATTCGATATCTCGTAGAAGTACACCCGTGAAGTGAACACGTGGTGGCGTGGGAGAAGGCCATCTCACGTTAAAAGTGATTTAAGGTAAAAGGAGCAATTAGTGTTAAAGCAGACCAGAAGGTCGCTAAGTTTAAAGACCCTGACTTAAGAAAGGTCAGAGGCAGTGGGCGCAACCCACAGAGAGGTTGGCGCAAAACCCATATAGGCCCGTGTTAAGAATAAAGCTCCGGCTGAAGGTTTCGCAGCCTAAACAATCGATTCCGCTGGTCGTAAGGTGTATAAATAATAGTTATTTATACACAGTGCGACTGTACCGCACGTAATTGTGTGCATTAGTTTGTTACTTTGATACCCACTAAGATTTACTGTGGGATCATAAACGCTACTTGTACATTCTAACGTGATTTGTGTAGGTTTTTTTTATTTTAAGGGAGGTTCGCTGATCACACAGGAATTCTCCAGCAACTAATACGCTCCAGTAAATAGAGGTTCAGATTGCAGGGGCCCTAGGTTGAGTACGCCAGCGTTACGTCAGAACGTGTGGCGTATTGGTCGACGTGGGTGAGAGTGGGTGAAGGCACTCGTTGAACTTTCACCGTCGCCTTACCTCTGGGAACTTGGTTGTTTTTGTAGGAAATTTGCTGAAAAAGAAATACCTGCAAAATAATGGGGGCCAGTTGCTCAAGTAAGGGGCGATCAACCAAGGTTCAGGTTGATTCAGTACCCCGTAGGGGAAATGGTTCTAAATTGCACACCCTCCAGTAATGAAAGGTGCTATGCTGCTGAGAATAAAGTAGTACACACAGACAAAAGGGGGTGCAGATGCACTAAGCGATCATTACAGTATAATTTGGTATATAATAAGAGGTTGTTAGTAAAAAAATGTGCATACATAAATAATAGACAAACAGGATATAAAAAGTGACTGTGTATCATACTTACCGACTTCTGGGCTGCTCTCTCCGGGAGAGAGCAGCCCGTCGGCTCAGCAGGGTGGGCTGGCAGTCAGGTGACGCGCAAGGGGGCGGGCCGGAGGCGGAACGGGGGCGGGCCGGAGGCGGAACGGGGGCGGGCTTAAATGGTGATGCCCTGAGACAGTCCAGCCAGAACAGGCACGGGGGACCCTACGTCCAAACGCCGACCCCAAGTTGACTGACACTATGTATAAATAAATAGGACTTACTTAAAATTATGCCTGTGTCACTGTGCAGTCCTTGTTGGTTTCCCTGCTTAAAAACATAGAGGGTGGTGGGGGAGGGGTGCCAATCTAGATTTGAGGCATTCTCAAACCTCAGGTGTGTATTTCTACACATATACATAGTAGGGGAAATGGTTCTAAATTGCACACCCTCCAGTAATGAAAGGTGCTATGCTGCTGAGAATAAAGTAGTACACACAGACAAAAGGGGGTGCAGATGCACTAAGCGATCATTACAGTATAATTTGGTATATCATAAGAGGTTGTTAGTATATCGTTGGCCAATGATATTGGCCTACCCACCAATCGTCCAGGTCACCTCTTGTCGGGCAGGTTCCTAACACTATGGGGCCAACATCCGGAACGCAGGAAACCCCCAAACATGATCCAGCAAAGGACCCCCCCAGGGCATCACACTAAAAAATTATTGGTCGACGTGGGTGAGAGTGGGTGAGAGTGGGTGAAGGCACTCGTTGAACTTTCACCGTCGCCTTACCTCTGGGAACTTGGTTGTTTTTGTAGGAAATTTGCTGAAAAAGAAATACCTGCAAAATAATGGGGGCCAGTTGCTCAAGTAAGGGGCGATCAACCAAGGTTCAGGTTGAATCAGTACCCCGACCTGCTGGGTCGGCCAGGTACATAATGTGTGAGAAATATGGTTCACACGCCGAGGTTTTATGCAATGAATGGGAACGTATGACTGTGAATGATGGGGAAAAGTTCCCCAGGGTGGGCAGTTTTAATCCCGAGGTGTTGCACAATTTAAGAAGAAGGATATGTCTAATAAAGTCCGGGAAGCGAAGAATTAGACATTATGATTACTTACAGATATGGCAACAGGAAGGTGAGATACAAAGGGAATTAGCTTACACAGCTGGTTCTCACCTTAGCAGAAAACATATGGCAACTGGAGAACAAATGGCTGCAGAGAATGACATACTGGGATATGATGATAATTGTGCACTTAGTAACTGTATTATTAATGATAAGAGTAAATGTGATAAATGTAATAATTGTAATGAATGTAATAATGATAGAAGGAAAACTGATAAAGGTACAAATTCTAACCCGTGCAAGTTGCTCCCCATGTTAAACTTCCCTCAGGATTACAAGCAAGAAAGTGAGCCCAGGAAGATGTCGGCACCTTTTCCAGCAGCTACCATAAGAGACACCCAGGTGAGCACGACCCAATCGGTAAAGGCAGTAGTCAAACCCCCTAACGGAGGGTCAGGTGAGGTCGTGTCCACAGGTAAGTATGGTATTGTATATCATGCACAGACAATTGCACCTCACATTGTAGAATCAACACAAGATGGTGTAATTGAACTAAATCCTGTCAGGGTGATCACAGTCCCCAATGGGAGGACTGACGCTCAGGGAGTCACTTCCGTCAGAGACATTGCTATGCATTGTCCCTGGTCCCGGATGGAATTGAGGACAATTATGTCTGAATTTCCTGATCCCAGGAGAGATCTAGCCGCATGTCAGAGGTTTATTAAAGAATTAGGTAACGCCGCAGAACCCACAAACAAAGATTGGCGAACAGTGCTACGAGTATGTTTACCTTCCAACATTGATCCTGCAAAATTCATCACTGATTGTAGATTAGACGCAGACGTACCCCTCACTGAGGAATACACCCAGGAGAATGTACGACAAATCAATCTGCAATTAGGAGTATATTTCCCAACTATTGTCGAGTGGAACAAAATTTTCTCCATTAGACAAAAAGAAGGTGAAATGGCAGCGGAATATTTCCATCGAGCACTGCAGGAAATATCTAGATACACTGGGATCACGGACATTGAGGATAATGTACATCATAGGGAGGTAGCTGTGTCCGTATTAATGGACGGCTTAAAAGACACACTAAGAATCAGGGTACAAACCTCTCTACCTCACTGGAGAGGTATCTCGGTGGCTGCATTAAGAGAGTCCGCTATCGAGCATGACCGTAATATCCAAAGAACCAGGGAAGCACAGGGAGAGCGGTTGATGGTGATGAGCATCCAAGCACTAGAGGAGGCATCAAATCGACCAAAACCCCAGGCCCCTGGCACATGGAGAAAGCCAAGGGTTTGTTATCTTTGTAAAAGAGAAGGGCATTATGCCAGCAACTGTAACAGCCCACATAAAGTCAGACCCCCTAGACAAGAACACGAGCAAAGTTATGACACACGAAATTGTAATCAGGGATCATATAGGAAGAATTTTGGGCCGCACCTGTAATTTGCAGCCAGTAAAATTGATCATTAGCCTTGACAGTAAGCCTGAGGTTACAGTTAATGTAATTGGGAGGTCAGTTCCTTGTAAGACACAGGGACGGCCGGGTAAACTTTGTAATTTATCTTTAAATGTTTTCTTCTCATCTGTAACTTTCACCAACAGAACTCAAATGTCACATGACTACTTGGTCTTTTTCAGAGGTCTACCTAACCCTAGTTTGTCTTACCAACATCGTTGTGTTTGGCCAGACACAAAGGGTGGAGAGGGGAAATACTGGTGGGGGGAGATTATGCAGAGATACTGGTGGACATGTTGATGTGACAGCCTGTTGATGAAAATCTGATAATGTTTTTCCTTTTCAAATTGTTCTCTCTCTTTTTGTTCTTTCATGTTTTACGGATGGTATGTCACACAAAAGTTATACAAATGGTAATGCAAGATTTTTGCTCCTTACAGAAAGATCGCTGATTTGGAAAGAATATTGTATCACCGGAGTGTTCGTTTTGGGAAGACTAAGAGACAGCACCTTTAAGATGACATCTGAGCAAGAAGAACAACAAGACCAGAGGACAAAATATCGTAACAAGTTTTTCCCCCTTCAATTATTTTCTGTACCCCCATTACAACTATCTCTTTCTCCTCCTGCAAGATGGACTCGCCCCAAGAGACTGCAGTCCGTGTTTTCCTGTTGACCCTGTTGTTGACCAGAGCAGTCTGTTTCGGTGAGAGTACCAGTGAGGTCGAGAAAGGATCTGGAATGGATTCTGATGATCAGGATGGAGGCGTAGAATTCCAAGAGCAACACAATCACAGAGAAAAGGCGAGTATCAGAAAACGATCTGGTAGCTATGTTATTAATAGACATTGTGAAGGATTGTTAGCTGAAGACAATTGTATCTGTAGGAATTGTGACAACATAGTTGAGGACGGTTGCATCAAGGAATGTCAGTCCAGTTTCAATATCAATATGGACCGGCATCCATTGAGTGACTATCACTCATTGGTGGGTAAAGTGTTAAATCAGACAGACTGTTGGGTGTGCTCACAAGTACCTCAAGGTCATAGAAAGTCAGGACTAGTGCCATATCCTTTAACGGTAGATGAGGTACTTGAGTTAAAGGGTGGGAGACCGGTGGACAAGAGATTTAATATTTCTAGTCCTCCTAGTTTGAATCAATACCATGTAGATAGGTCCCTAATATGTTTTAACATTTCCAATCCCCGAAAGTCGGGAAATTGGGAAGTGTCATGGAACAACCAAACCATGACATTCTTACACAGAGCCGACAGAATGCCCCTAGACTGAGAACTTATACGCCAAATAGCCAACAGTGGAAAATATTTCCAGTATAGGTACACCCTAGGAAGTAGGATCATGCGAGTTGGAGAAGTTTCACCAGGATACTGTGCACATGTCATACAGCCTGATGCGTGTACTAGACAGATGAGAGAGTTAGGGATAGGACTGTTTTCATGGAAGGTTTGTAATATGGTTATGTCATTTTCCATCCCATATGTTCTCCCCGATGACGCATATTTCATATGTGGGAGAAAGGCGTATAGGTTCCTTGCCCCAAACTCAGAGGGATTGTGTTACATTGGAAAAGTGTTGCCTGAAGTGAATTTATGACCCGTCAATCGAGACAATGTTGTGATAAAATGTGATTCCACGGTCCGTTTCTTTCACCTGTTTCTCCTTTGATTTTCTCCGAGGTACCAAGAGATCCACCTGGAAGAAGAATTTGATGACCATTTATACAAGACCAATGATGAACTGTGTCACAAACACCTGATGAGCTTTCTAGAGACTGAAATTTCTTTTTGACACCTGATGAGCTTTTATAGACTGTAATTCTTTTTATGGACACTTGAAGAAGCTTTTTGTTTGCCAATAAACCTCAAAGCTACAGTAAAGACACAACGATCCCGACAAGACATCAGACAAGACATCAACAAGACCCCAATCGGCGACTGTATACTAAACCTCACATAGTTGTATGACTGCATTTATAACGCTTGTTTCTTATCTTCATCTCTACAACCTCCAGGTAGTATCCCACATAGTCGACAGGTGATTTTCACATATTAGCGTCCACATACTCTCCCCCTTCATGTATCATCAACTAATGTGCACCCCATTTGTTGTAACCAAAAGCCGGAAAGAGCTCGGTAGAGTTTGACAGCCCATCCACAGACCCTTGATACGGGATAAGAAGGATTCAATGTATACTTCGCAATACCTCGAAGCTTGATTTAAAACACGTACGGCACGATGATACATGACCCCTCAGACATGGATTCCATACACACATGCTTTTACTATCTCACTAGGTCATATCTTTTCCACCTTCTCCTCTCCTCCCTACTCCCAATCATAATGAGGTATTTCATGATAACATATATTTTTCTGTTTGGATTATTTAGATAGTGGCAGTTATTGTTGACTGCCAAAGGGTGGACTGTCAAAGTCAAAAATATTACATAAAGAGAACATACAAACTACACACATATAGGTCGCTATACTTGCAAATATGCGCAGCGAGCACAGCAATATATGGTAACTCACGCATTTACACGGACATGCCACAGAGATGGATTCGACACTTATTTCATACAGTACATAATTATTATAATATCAAGCACCAGACATCATGGTGATTTAAGATTACCTAATGAATTAATGTCATGAATGTGTATTATTTGAACGGAACCAGATACACCTGTCATGTTTACTATTAAAACAAGCAGATTGGTGTGTAGATTAATTTGATACTTGTTGTGAAGTTGTGGGACATTGCAGCAGATAGTTATGATTATATGTATAAAAGCTAAAATCACTTTGTTAGAACAATGAATGATACAGTGAACAGGGAACTCAAGCCAACCCTTTTGGCAGTTTTCATAGACAACCTGATCAGCATATACAAAGAAAATAGTGACTCAATCGTGAAGGAGAGAGAGACCCCTCCCCCAGGAACTAGTCACACAGGAAAGTAGTTCCTGGCTAGGGGGGGCTCAGAGTTCAGTTGCTTGTGGTCTCAGAGGGAGATGGAGGTCTTGCATGATTTTACAGAGGAAAGAGAGAAAGACAGAGTCATATGTGTCACGATCCGGGTATCTGGACGCCATTTCTTACCCATCAGATGCCTCCTAAGGCTGGCTCAGCGCTCCAGGACCGGATCCCATCTGTTATCCTGATGTGTACATTCCTGTATCCTCTCCTGTCACTCTGGGACACTGTCACAGTAAACGCCATATTACACCTGGCATGGCGTCTCCCGCGGCCTCCGCCGCCGTCCCTGAACTTCTGCATGCAGAGTGTCTGAGTGGCGATTACGTCAGCCGCGGCCTCCGCTGTGTCCGCGTGGTTGGATGTGCATCTGTCAGCCTGGCGCCTCCTGTCTCCGGTGGCCGGCGCCGCCATTACTGTTTTCATTACCACATGGATTACAAACCAAACTTCCCTCCAAGTGTCTGCATGGGCGCAGCCATCTTGGATTCTGTCAGCTGATCATTTCCACCAATCTGTTCTCAGTATTGATAATCTGCATAATTGCCTAGCCAATCCCTTCCTTGCTGCAGGTATAAATACACTGTGCCTGAGCAAGGAAGGCGTCAGTGCTTTGGTTGTCAAACCTAGTTCCTGTTTGTCTCTCTCCTGTGATTGTCTTCCAGGTTCCAGCTCCTGTCTCAAGACTTCCACCATAGAGACCCGCACCAGCATTCCACCTGCGGTGTAGCCTGACTCTCCAATCCATTGTGGATTCATCTGTTTCCAGCTACAACATTACCTGCTTCCAGCTCAGCTTCCAGCAGAGTACAGCTTTCCTTAAAGGGCCGGTGTCCTTTCTACACTTTACCACTCTCCACCGGTATTATTATTTCTCCGCTCTCAAGTTCTACATTTCAGTTCATATTTCATCGCTCCCAAGTTCATTTATTATTTAACTGGTTCCAGCCAGTATCCACTCCGTGCTAACAACAGTCTGGTTCCAGCCAGTATCCACAGCAGCTGTTTTACCTTCAGCAACCCAGCTTTTCTTGGAACACCAGCTGGCACAATCCTGGGTTATCTCCATTGCTACAGTCGGGCCTGGTAAGGACTTTCCATCTAGAAGATCATAAGAACTATCTCACACTACCAGTGCCCTGTGGCTCCTGCCATCCTGTAGTACCCAGGAACTGTATTTATTATTTGCTGACTTTTACGTTTTCTTTTACTGCTGCTGTGTTGCGGAGTTGTCATAATAAACATCATTGACTTTTATCCAAGTTGTCGTGGTCACGCCTTCGGGCAGTTATTATTCATGTTACTTACATGTCCAGGGGTCTGATACAACCTCCCAGGTTCCGGTACATCTCAGCCCCTACAACTGAGGCTGCCTCCCGTCAGCTCAGGCCCTCAGTTGTGACAATATGGAGGGACAAACTAATAATGAGAAAGATCTGGTAATTGTATCGCTGGCATTTAACTATAACTATATGTAACTGTGTTTTAACTATGTTCTAACTGTTTTCTGTGTGAGTGTAATCATGTAACTATAGGTATACTGTACTTTGTAATATATATTGTATCCATATCCTTTTAACAAGAAATATATACTTCATTGAGCTTTGGAACTCAGATAATGTGTGGGTGTATCGTTTTCTCTTATGGGATGCTGTGGTATGCTTATGAGGTGTTGTGCGATGTAAGCACACATTTATGGGATTTGGTAATAAGATGTGCAGGCATTTACAATATATATATATTAGAGCGGGCATCTTAAATATTTGTGAGAAATCTAAAAATGGCATTCAAACAATTAAATAAATGTTTGTGGCCAGGCCACTGGTCTCTTTGCCCCAATGCATTAATGAAATTTGACTGGACAGCTGCTCTGATATCAAGCTGCCCCGTCAGTGACTACTTCTTGGTTTGGACATGAAAGATGTAATGCACATGGATGGCCATCGGGCTGGGTGTATGCATGAGGCCAATAGGTTACAATGGCTAGCACCATGGAATTATGGTGTTAGCTAGCAGGATTCACTTGATTCATATGTGCAGATCACCATAGAAACCCAACAGAGGGAACATAGCAGATATCTACTGTGGATCCCTAATCATACTCCCGCCCATATAAAATACCCATACAGAGTTACCCTCCCCACATCATTAGATCCCCAAAACATTGCACACACTTCCTACCAACACTACATTAGATTACTCTCCCAGTAAAGTGTGTGATATGTAGCCTATAAGCTACAATGGCTAGAGCAATTTGGGGTAAATATCACAATATAGCAGCCCACACAGAAACATATGGGGGGCGCTATTAAAAAAAATTGGGCACACCCAGTATCTGCTGTGAAACTTCCATCATACAGATGGAGCCATCTTTATTTTGGCCTTTAATAGGATTAACTGAGTCAGGGACTTAATCCCCTGATGTATTGTTCTCTCTGTATTGTATTGCAGCTGAGAACAATAGATGAAGGACATATGCTAATAAACCATGGTGTGTCTAGGTGCAGCAGAAAAGCCAAGATAAGCGTGGCTCCATCTGTACATTCCGGGTATCCTTACATTTTACGTGTATCCCAGAAGATGTTTTCAGGGCCATCCATTTCTAACCCGAAACTTCAGCTTGCACTTTCCAGTACAAGAGCTGATTTGTTTTCCTGAAACGTCAAGGTAAATAAGCTTGTGATTGGCAGAGAATGTCTAAGAACCTGCAATTCAAATGAGTCTCTTAACGAAATAGGGGAACGAGCCTATTTACTCCTTTGTAATGAGCAGAATTTATGATTGTGAAACAATGGATGAAACAGACCACAAGCCACTGGAGCACAAGGTTGTAAGACCCTGACAGCAGCTCCATCACACACGTAATGGATGATGTTGAGATTGCAAAAACAGGATTTATCGATACAATACAAACCAGGCATCAAAAAGCAGCCGCATTACTCCGGAAACCAGATCTGAAGGAGCAATTTTACACATTCCAATGACAAATGCAATATGAAAGACAATACAAAAGACAAGAGATGTACAAAACCTCATTGAACCAATTTTGGAATGTGGAAGCTATTATATGCGTATAGTTATATGTGTCTATGCAGCTGGACTGTCACTGTCCTTACTATACACTTGTGGGCAGATTTAATTAATCACTTAACTGGCTAATATTTTTCCCCCCCAAAAAAAACGCTCCAAAAGTGTTTTTTAATGATTGAATTAGGTTAAGAATACCTATTTAAAATACATCCAATATGATTTTATGTTATTTTTTTGCAGATTTTTTTTAAAAAGCATCAAAATTCTTTTAAACCATCAGTACAAACATCGATGATTGGAACATTGCATCTGTGACGACACGTGATGACACAGCCTGCGCGTCGTGTCACACAGTGGTAAAAGACACGTGGTTACTTTCCTAGCCCTGGTCCTACACATGGACTTCAGCAATTGCCAATATGTTATTAGTTATATGCTAGGCAATATTGTATTGTATTGTGTGGTTATTATATTGTACAGTTATATTTTATCTGTTATATTTGGTATATGTAGTTTATTTGGTTATCATATATTCAATGTAATTGTTAACTGAATAAGTCTAGTCCAGAGTGTTAGTAACATAGTTATATCAGTTCATTGTAATGTAAGTCCCCTAGCTGTACACTCAGATGTGATTAGGATGAGTAGGTTTATGTAGTAAACAGGTTCTGTATGGAGCTGCAGGTAATCTGATCCTGTGCACTTCATTGTGTACAAGAGTCCAGACACCTCGTCTCCACTCCTGACTGACCAGCTTGTGTGATGAATAGACAGGGGAGGGTATAACAAGAGGAGTGAGCTCTGCTGGGGGGAGAGAGATCTGACAGAGAAGGTCAGAGAGTGGCAGGAGACTGGCTAAGAAGTAATGTTCTGTCAGGAGTTCCAGGAGGGATTGTCGTGTAGAATTGGATCACAGAAGTGTTCTGAGCTGTTTATAACCCATTCTGTTCAATAAACCACTGTTGTTTTTTCATCTACCACCATGACTGAGTGATTTGGAACCCAGTATCCTCACAGCGTCCATTGATGGTTGGACCATCACGACTTCACATTTTCTGTGCCTGCTCCTCTCTGCAGACTCTGGGGGTCAAGAAGGAAGGTAAGGCGCTGCATTTTAACATTCCTCAGCGGCTGCTAATGTCTGCAGCTGCGGGGTGCTGCCAGGCTGCACAATAAGCAGTGATTCTCTTCCTGCAGCCGCACAGTGAGATTTCTGATTGGTCGAATCAGATGTCCAGTATGGTGTGGTCACATCTGATGCAACCATGCCAGGAAAGTGGTTAAGCACAAGGCGATGTTGACAGCCCATGCTGCAATTTCCAGCCAGTTATGGTAGATGATCTCTGCTTGCACCCCCATAGACCGCGATCAGAAATCAGCAACTTTGAGTTAAAAGTAAAACAAGTAGCCGCTAAAACCCATCCTGGTTATCATCAATGTGCTGGTTTGCTTATCCTTCTCATTATCATTGCACACTTACACCAGCCCTATACTAGGTGTAAAATATTTGTCTGAAAATAGCCATTTTAAGGCTTCCAAATAACTCTGTGTAGCTGACAATTCAATCAAAATGTCCACAGTAAACATTGCCTCTATGAGAATGCCCTGCACAACCCCTATCACCCCCCCCCCCCCCCCTCAGTCGTAAGTGAAGATCCAATATTATTCTGTATGTTTTTATTTGTCCCATAATTGCCTGTACGTGGGGCATTTGGAGAGGGGATACGGTCATTAGGTTGACAACACTTAGGTTGACAGTCATTAGGTCGACCACTATTGGTCGACATGCATTAGGACGACATGGTCACTAGGTTGACATGTACTAGGTCGACATGGAAAAAGGTCAACATGAGTTGTTCACATTGTTTTTTCATTTTTTTTTACTTTTTCATACTTTACGTTTCACGTGGACTACGATTGGGAATAGTAACTTGTTCCGAGCATAGCAAGGCACCTTGCCTAAAGATGGGAGGGGACACGGTGCACTAATTGGGGTTCCCCGTCACTTTACGAAGAAAACGACACCAAAAAAAGTAAAAAACCTCATGTCGACCTAGTACATGTTGACCTAGTGACCATGTCGACCTAATGCATGTTGACCAATAGTGGTCAACCTAATGACTGTTGACCTAAGTGTGGTCGACCTAATGACCCATACCCTTTGCAGAGCATAATCATGCAATATATGTTCCGGTACGCTATGCGTCCTCCCCACAAATATCGGTATCAAATTGATAAAGCTAAATATTTATCTTATAACATTCACTATATGTGGGTAAGAGACTCAGTACGCAATTGGCGTATGGGGTACCGTAAGGGTACGCACTTAGTGTAGCAGACGCTTAGCCGTGGTCGAGACGCACATGCGGCACGCTCGCTCACAGCTTAACACTTGGTGTCGAGCACGCTATAGTCGGCCAACTACCGTAATGCTACGCTACCAGCATAGCGGACACTCGTGACCACGAGGGGAACACGGGCGGCGCAGACGCTCACGGGATGACACTCAGTAAACCTTGTATGCAACACAATGAAAGGCTGAGCCTATACTGTAAACCTTGGTTTTGTAATGTGAGCACACTGCAATGCTAATTAACCTCTATTGTATGAAAGCCTCTTGAGCGATTGAGACGCTCTTAATACTCTCAGCAATGTAATAAACACACAATACCTTGCTAAGGTTCCAACACCTTTACTAACAATATCTAGCTATGTAAAAAGGAGAAAACAGTTAACAATTCATACACTACAAACTAACATCAATATCTAAGCAGAATAACTACACATAAATATACAATAGCGTCACAATCTTATACAATAACAGAGAGAGAGAGTATGGCAAATACAAGCAGGGAATAAGTTGGTCACAGAGAGTACTTACACACTGGGAATGAATCGCAGGCGCAATCTGGTTACCAGCTCCTGGTTAGTCAATGATGAAAACCGTTGTGGGGAGAGACCTGAGCTGCTCCAGGCTGGCTGTTTTTATATACACTACATACAGTACACTACAAAGGGCCCTACCATCTCATTGTTCATTGGACACAGGAATCTGTCTTCATATTACAACAAAAGGTCATAGGTTTGTTTGAACAGGTGGGCTGTGACTATTCCAGACTGCTCAGGTGGGAGGGAATCTCAGGATTTCCAACACATGGACAATGAATAAATGTCCAGAAACTATTAATAGACATAACTATACGCAGGAGCGATTAATCTTTACCTAACCAGCACCGGATTGTTTCCAATAAAATGTTCTTTAGTTAGGTACCAAACACCACTGCTCAAATCCTATCTGACCCTTCGTATCATGCAAAGAGGAATTCCTCTGTCCAGGGACCAGTCACAATAAACAAACTTTCAGTTATTATTAAGGGGAACATTATCTATAAAACATACTATTTGGATTTACTATGTAACGATTGAGTCGCCCGCTAGACGCACACAAACTCTACCGTAAATGCACATACCATGCGCTCGAGCGCATGGCCGAGGAGGCGCCGTCACGCAACTGCGAATATGCGCACGCACGGGAGAAAATGTGTACGTGCAGCGGCACGCGCATGGCGTGGATATATGGCAACGTGTAGCATGATATTTTTCCGACTTTGACAGTCCACCCTTTGGCAGTCATCAATAACTGCCACTTCCTAAAACAGTTCAAACAAAAGAAAAATATATGTCATCATGTAAATACCATTTTATGATTGGGAAAAGGGAGGAGAGGAGAAGGTGGGAAAAAGGTATGACCTAGTGAGATAGTAGAAGCATGTGTGTATGAATCCATGTTTGAGGGGTCATGTATCATCGTGCCGTACGTGTTTTAAATCAAGCTTCGAGGTATTGCGAAGTATACATTTGAATCCTTCTTATCCCGTATTACGGGTCTGTGGATGGGCTGTCAAACTTTACCGAGCTCTTTTCGGCTTTTGGTTGCAACAAATGGGGAGCACATTTAGTTGATGATACATGAATGGGGGGGTATGTGAGTGCTGATATCTGTGTCTATATTCCCTATCGACTATGTGTTATTACCTGAAGGTTGTAGAGGTGAAGATAAGAAGCAATCGTTATAAATGCAGTCGTAAACTATGTGAGTTTAAACAAACAGTCCCCGATTGAGGTCTTGTCTGATGTCTTGTCTTGATGTACATGTTGTCTGATGTCTCTCGGTGCTTTTGCTATAAATGGCGACAAAAGCTTTTCCATTGTCCAGAAAGTTACAGTCACTAAAGTATTTGGGCTATCGTAAAAATTTAAAGTCACTAGGGATATTGGGGGTCTGTGGTATAGTCCATCAATGGTCTGTATTAAAAGAGGTTGTCAAATTCTTCTTCCAAGCGGATGTCTTTGTACCTTGGAGGAAAACAAAGGAGAAACGGGTGAAAGAAACGGACCGTGGACTCACATTTTCATCACAACATTGTCTCTATCGTTGGGTCATAAATCAAATTAGTTGTTGTTATTACAGTGTCCTCGCTCCTCAGACTCATCACTCTAGTACTACCTTTACACTTCGTTAAAGCCCGAACGCATCTAAATATCAGGCCAACCAATATGACGACTCCTAGAATACACAAAAGAAATTTCCCTACATCCATTATAATACCTTGGGTCCATTCTCCTAAACCAGAGAACCAATTTCGTGGGTTAAACCATGACACCCAACTGGTCAGCTCATTACCCACAGCAGCGAGTGTGAAATTGTGTTTCCTTCGAAACTCCCACTTTAATTGTAAAATGTCATCCATCTTTTGGTCTATGACCTCGGCTGGGTCCTCCGTGCTGTTTGTAATGTATGTGCAGCACTTTATTCCATATTGAGTTGCTAGGGTAACACAATACCCGCCTGTCACTGCTGTGAGGTAATTGAGAATCATCCTATGCTGAACCAGTTCTGTTTTGTAGGCTTGTAACTCTCTCCCAGTATACCTGAATGTGTCGTCATACATTTCGGTGATATTGTCTAATAAATTTGCAAGCGCAGATAGATACTTATAATTTATCACTCCTCTGGCGGTACGAGTGATATCTAAAGCGAGTAGGAATTGAATCCCAGTGGATTCATGGATCAGATCAGAGGCCGAGTGCTCTGTCCTCTCTATCAGGTGCCGTTTAACGATGTGCTCGTAATGAGTGTGAGTATAAGGAGCTTGGGCACCACGGTGAATATCTTTCATTTCGTTGTGGGATACAGTCATTACTTCAGGCAGTACTTTTCCAATGTAACACAATCCCTCTGAGTTTGGGGCAAGCCACTTATACGCCTTTCTCCCGCATATGAAATATGCATCATCGGGGAGAACATATGGGACAGAGTATGACATTACCATGTTACAAATTTTCCATGTGAAATCTCCTAACCCTAACTCTCCCATCTGCCTAGTACACGTATAAGGTTGTACGATATATGCACAGTATCCTGGTGATACTTCTCCAACTCGCATGGTCCTACTTCCTAGAGTATACCTATACTGGAAATATTTTCCACTGTTGGTGATCTGGCGTATAAGTTCTGTGTCTATGGGCATTCTATCGGCTCTATATGAAAATGTCATGGTTTGATTACTCCATGACACTTCCCAATTTCCCGGCTTTCGGGGATTGGAAATGTTAAAGCATACTAAAGACCTATCCACATGATACTGGTGGAGCTTCAAACTAGGAGGACTAGAGATATTAAACCTCTTGTCCACCGGCCTCCCACCACTTAACTCAAGTACCTCTCCTACAGTTAAAGGGAATGGTACTAGTCCTGATTTGCTATGACCTTGAGGTACTTGAGAGCATACCCAACAGTCTGTCTGATTTAACACTTTACCCACTAAGGAGTGATAGTCACTCAATGGATGCCGGTCCATGTGGACATTAAAACTGGACTGACATTTCTTGATGCACCCATCCTCAACTATATTGTCACAATGCTTACAGATGCAGTTCTCTTCAGCTAACAATCCTTCACAATTCCTTCTATTGTCAATGCTACCAGATAGTTTTCTGATACTCGCCTTTACTCGGTGATTGTGTTGCTCTTGGAAATCTACGCCTCCGTCTCTGTCATCAGAACCCATTCCCGATTCTTTCTCGACCTCCATGGTACTCTCACCGAAACAGACTGCTCTGGTCAACATCATGGTCAACAGGAAAATCCGGATCACAGTCTCTTGGGGCAAGTCCATCTTAGAGGAGTAAAAGGAGAAATTTGTAATGGGGGTACAAAAAATAATTTTAGGGGAAATAAAAATGTTACGATGCTTTTGTCCTCTAGTCTTGTTGTTCTTCTTGCTCTGTTGTCATCTCAAAGGTGCTGTCTCTCAGTCTTCCAAACGAACATTCTGGTGATACAATATTCCTTCCAAATCTGCGATCTTTCTGTAAGGAGCAAAAATCTTGCATTACTATTTGTCTAACTGATGTGTGACATACCATCTGTAAAGCATGAGAACATGAGAGAGAAGAAAAACAAACAAACGAGAGAGAGAACAATTCATATATATATTACATAAAACAACAAACAAAAAAACATTGTCATATCTTCCGTTCACCATCAGGCTGTCACACCAACACATCCATTGGTATCTTTGCGCAGTCCCCTCCCCACCAGTATTTCCACACTCCACCCTTTTGTGCCTGGCCAGGACACACCGATGTCGGTAGGTCACACTGGGGTTAGGTAGACTTCTGCGAAGATCAAGTAGCTATGTGATGTTTGAGTTCTGCCGATGAACGTCAGAGATGGGGAAAAAGAAACATTTATAGATAAATTTACAACGTTTACCCGGCCGTTCCTGTGTCTACAAGGAACTGACCTCCCAATTTCATTAACTATAACCTCAGGCTTACTATCAGTCCTAATGATCACCTTTCCTGACTGCATCTTATGGGTGTAGATCAAAATTTTACATATGTGGTACCTGATTACAATTTTGTGTATCCCGACTTTGCTCATGTTCTTGTCTAGGGGGTCTGACTTTATGTGGGCTGTTACAGTTGCTGGCGTAATGCCCTTCCCTTTTACACAAATAACAAACCTTGGGCTTCCTCCAAGTGCCAGTGACCTGGGGTCTTGGTTGATTCGATGCCTCCTCAAACGCTTGGATGCTCATCACCATCAACCGCTTTCCCTGTACTTCCCTGATTCCTTGGATACCATGGTTATGTTGTTGTCTAGGGGGTTGATATGACTTTTGTCTACTTCTTGATCTACAATCTCTTGCAAAATGTCCCTCTTTGTGACAATGGTAACAAACTACCACATTTGAATTTCTCACAGGGGTTTGGGTCTTAAGCTGGTGTGGCTTCGTTGTCAGGGCTTGTCTACTGATTGTCGTTTGCTTACTGCTCTGTGACTCCAGGTGTCTTTTGATGTTCCACTCGACAACGGCTGGGAAATATTTTCCTAACTGTCGGTTGATCTGCTTAATACATTCCTGAATGTGTTCCTCCGTTTGAGGTACTTCTGTGTCTAATTTACAATCAGTAATAAATTTTGCAGGGTCAACACTGGAGGGCAAACATGCCCTCAGCACTGTCCGCCAACCTTTGTTGGTGGGTTCTGTAGAGTTTCCTAGTTCTTTAATGAACCTCTGACATGCAACTAGATCTGTCCTAGGATCAGGGAATTCAGACATAATTGCTCTCAATTCCATCCGGGACCAGGGACGGCGCATTGCACTGTCCCTGGCGGGAATGTTTCCCTGAGCGTCAGTCTTCCCATTGGGGACTGTGATCACCCTGACAGGATTAAATTCAATTACATCATCTTGTGTTGGTTCTACAATATGAGGTACATTTGTTTGTGCGTGATATATAACACCGTACGTACCTGTGGACACGACCTCACCTGACCCTCCGTTAGGGGGTTTGATTACTGCCTTTACCGATTTGGTCGCGTCCACCTGGATGTCTTGTATGATGGCTGCTGGAAATAGTGCCGACCTCGTGCTGGGCTCACTTTCTTGCTTGTAATCCTGAGGGAAGTTTAACATGGAGTGCAACTTGCACGGGTTAACAGTTGTACATTTAACAGTTTTACTTTTATCATTGTTACGTTCGTTACAATTATTCTTATCATCTATACAGTTACTAAGTGCATGTTTATCACACCCCAGTGTGCCATTCTCTGTAACCACCTTCTCTCCTGTTGCCATATTTTTCTTACCAAAGTGAGAGTCAGCTGTGTAAGCTAATTCCCTTTGTATCTCACTTTCCCGTTGCCATGACTGTAAATAATCATAATGTTTGATCCGTCTCTTTGCAGATTTAATGAGACATATCCTTCTCCTTAGATTTTGTAACACCTCGGGGCTAAAACTGCCTACCCGTGGGAACTTTTCCCCGTCATGCACAGTCATTCTTTCCCATTCATTGAATATTACCTTTGCGTGTGATCCATTTTGGACTTCCCGGTCTGTATCACACGTTATCCTTGCCGACTCTATTGGCCGGTTTACTAAGTCAACCCGAACCGAGTTTGATCGCCCCCTACCTGAACAACTGGCCCCCATCTTTGCAGGTGTTGCTTTCACTACCTCTGACCTTCAAATCAGGGTCTTCAGCGAACCCTTACAAAAACCAAGATGTCCGGGGTAGGCCGGCGGCGGAAGTTTACCGAGTACCTCCACTCACTCGCCCACGTCGACCAATACGCCCACACACTGCCTTAGCGCTGGCGTACTCAACCTAGGGCCCCTGCGACCTGAACCTCTATTTACTGGAACATGTGGGTGTGATCCGAAGAGCACTTAACCCTTCCCAGTAACTATTGGTTGTTAGAGAATTCCCGAGTGACCAGCGAACCTCCCTTAAAATAAAAAAAATTACACAAATCACGTTAGAATGTACAAATAGCGTTTATGACCCCTCTAGCGTACGCAAATGGTACTTGGTCAAGTTACTAACTAATGCACACAATTACATGCGGTACAATCGTTCTGCACATAAGCAACTAATCTTATGTGCGGAGCGACCAGTGGAATCGAAAATTGTGGCTGCGAATTCCTTCAGCCAGAGCTTAATGGCCTATATGGGTACCGCACCAACCCTTCCTGGTGTTGTGCTCCTTTACTCTTTATCTATCGGACTTCCTAGTCTGCTGTACCTAGACCTCCTGGTCCGTGACCTCCTGGTCTGTGCTACAGTAGACCTCCCAGTCTGCTATACTCTAATGCTCTTCTTTTAATATGTTTAACAAGGGATGCCTCCCAAGCCACCGTGCCGTCACTTACACGTATGTACCTCACGAGAACTCGATGATTTCCTGTGGTTCCACCCCAAAAATTAGAAACTTATATATATGTATACACACACTTTCACCTCATATACTCTTTACTTTCGTTTCTGCGCAGAAATCCCTTTCATTCAGTATTGCAGGCTAATCCCGAAAGGAGTTACAACTAGAGAAGGATCTATTAGCTTAAAATTTAGGACACTGAGATTGACTTGCGCTATTATCTCGTTGCCTCCATATCGCCTACTAAAACAATAATATCGTGTGATTTGTATTATGTGGGCGTACCCAGATGCTCCATTGCGTAATATACGCTCCGTGCGTCGGCCCTTGCGTCGCGTACGCTAGTCCCGCCTTTTGTTAGAGACACATGTACGCAAGCCAGGTATATCCACAGAAATACAACTAACACGTTTATATCAATGTAAATGATCTTTAACTGTAATCATCTACCGAGCACCACACAGAACTTCCTTGTATCTTAGGCAAGCCGTGCGCGTGTTTTACAAATTACTCCTTAACGTATTAATATTACTTTTAACTACCAATAGCAACAAATCTTTCTTAGCATGTTATCAATGATAAATGGCAAGCAGGAAGGTGAGACGTGAAAATACACAAATTAAAAAAATGCAATTCTAAATTAATCTAATAACATACATTGATGTAAGCACGCACATAGAGATATTACATATATGTACTAATCACTATTACATATATGAGACCCTATTCAGTGCTTCTAATTTGCATATGAATGTGCGATTTCTTTCACTGCTGGGAGAGGAAAAACAAAACAAAACCCAGTTATACAGGTTCATTTGCACTTCAATGGCTATCCTACACCAAGCAGAGAATCCTAGAATAGGGAGGTAAAGAAACAAAAAAAAAACCCCAAAACTTTGTTTTATCTGTGTATCGTTCTTAAATCAAATACTCATTCCACTATTAACTTATATCAAACTCTATCTGAACCACTCATGATTGACCATGACATGGACTAAACAAATGCATTAAAAACTCATTAAATGATGATTTCTTTTTGACAATGGATGGCTGATTATTTCCTGAGTCAACTGAAAATCAGCCGCTTAGAAGAAAAAAAAATTGACCTTCCCAAAATGGCCGCTGCTCCTCCCCCTTCCACATCCATGAGGGTTACACAAAATGGAGGACAGACCATGCGGCTCCTTTTGTCACAAAGAAAATCATCATGCCAGCCCCTGAAGTTATTTTTAAACCTATTTAAACAGACAAGCCATCCAATCTGCGTGTGCAGTTGGCACCAAATAGAAATAAAAACCAGATTTACAAAGACAATAGCTTAATGTTCCTACCTTCTTCGGGTTCCACCAGCATCCCTACAAGCCAAAAGAATCAGACGCAGACTCTCATCTGATCAGCACTACAAGATACTACCTTTCCTCCCTTTGCTGATCGATAAAGTCTGCGCATTTTCGCCTGACTGCGGATATGAGATGGACCGGACTTGCCCTCAATTGATAAAGCTAAATATTTATCTTATAACATTCACTATATGTGGGTAAGAGACTCAGTACGCAATTGGCGTATGGGGTACCGTAAGGGTACGCACTTAGTGTAGCAGATGCTTAGCCGTGGTCGAGACGCACATGCGGCACGCTCGCTCACAGCTTAACACTTGGTGTCGAGCACGCTATAGGCGGCCAACTACCGTAATGCTACGCTACCAGCGTAGCGGACACTCGTGACCACGAGGGGAACACGGGCGGCACAGACGCTCACGGGATGACACTCAGTAAACCTTGTATGCAACACAATGAAAGGCTGAGCCTATACTGTAAACCTTGGTTTTGTAATGTGAGCACACTGCAATGCTAATTAACCTCTATTGTATGAAAGCCTCTTGAGCGATTGAGATGCTCTGAATACTCTCAGCAATGTAATAAACACACAATACCTTGCTAAGGTTCCAACACCTTTACTAACAATATCTAGCTATGTAAAAAGGAGATAACAGTTAACAATTCATACACTACAAACTAACATCAATATCTAAGCAGAATAACTACACATAAATATACAATAGCGTCACAATCTTATACAATAACAGAGAGAGAGAGTATGGCAAATACAAACAGGGAATAAGTTGGTCACAGAGAGTACTTACACACTGGGAATGAATCGCAGGCGCAATCTGGTTACCAGCTCCTGGTTAGTCAATGATGAAAACCGTTGTGGGGAGAGACCTGAGCTGCTCCAGGCTGGCTGTTTTTATATACACTACATACAGTACACTACAAAGGGCCCTATCATCTCATTGTTCATTGGACACAGGAATCTGTCTTCATATTACAACAAAAGGTCATAGGTTTGTTTGAACAGGTGGGCTGTGACTATTCCAGACTGCTCAGGTGGGAGGGAATCTCAGGATTTCCAACACATAAACAATGAATAAATGTCCAGAACTATTAATAGACATAACTATACGCAGGAGCGATTCATCTTTACCTAACCAGCACCGGATTGTTTCTAATAAAATGTTCTTTAGTTAGGTACCAAACACCACTGCTCAAATCCTATCTGACCCTTCGTATCATGCAAAGAGGAATTCCTCTGTCCAGGGACCAGTCACAATAAACAAACTTTCAGTTATTATTAAGGGGAACATTATCTATAAAACATACTATTTGGATTTACTATGTAACGATTGAGTCGCCCGCTAGACGCACACAAACTCTACCGTAAATGCACATACCATGCGCTCGAGCGCATGGCCGAGGAGGCGCCGTCACGCAACTGCGAATATGCGCACGCACGGGAGAGAATGTGTACGTGCAGCGGCACGCGCATGGGGTGGATATATGGCAACGTGTAGCATGATATTTTTCTGACTTTGACAAAATACAAAATTGTATTGGATACTGCTGATGGACCACCGCACATTTCGGGTGAGCAAATTACCACTTTCTCTCACCCAGCTTTATTTCAAAGAATCTCAGGCTAAAAATAATTGTTGACCCACAGCGCATATTTGAGACGGCACCAACAAGGATTGCGCACTGCGTCTCTGCAGTGTTGGGCTCCATAGCTGAACTCTAAAGTGTTGAAGCTTTCAAGAAATCATATTTCAAGAGAGCTTTGCTGAAAAATTATTCAATTACGACAATAAATTTGATATCTTACGAAACTAATTTCTACTTGTCATGGAATATAGCTTTGTCCCAAATCAGTGTAATATTACATAATGTTATGTTACACAATGTAATTACACATATTATACATAGCGTACTTATTAGTCTCATGGCTCTCACATGGATAGGGGGTGATAAATTCAGGGGTTATCCATTGTGGATTTCTTAAATGCCAGCATTTTTTTACTTCAGAGGGAGAACTGGCTGACTTTTTAGGTTATAATTGTTCCGGCTGCTTTGAGCACAAGTTCAGACAATTCTGTAAATAACGGGCATATCTGTTAATATTCTAGTGTATCATAATCTGATGTCAGTACTACAGAGTATGCATCATACTTAAAAAAACAACTACTTTTGTATCAATATATGGTACTATACAGTATATGCCATATGCATACACGTGTACAGGGTCGGTGCTACTACAGTGGTGGATCCAGGGAGGGGGGGAATCAGGTCCTGCCCCGAAACACTTCCCTCCTATCCACTGTGCCCCCTCCTTCTGTGTCTGCTCTAGCAGTGCAGCGCCGCACCAGTATGTGGCACCTCTGGACAGGAAGAGGGCAGAGAATGATGCTGCTCAGCACCGTCCCCTCCTGTTTCCCCCAATCCGCCACTGGGCTGCTAACAGTAGCACAAAGCATAGACAGATGTTTTTCCCTTGCACAGTCCATGAAGAATGAACAGTGTGCTCATTTTATAAAGCTATATAGAAATGTGCTGATTGTGTTCCAAGAACTATGACTGGCCTAGTGTCCACCAAAATGCATTACTGTAGTATTGTAGACTTGTGTCTCCTTATGCCTGTGAGCATCCAGGAGTGGGCGTAAGTAGATGGGGCCTCATTCCGAGTTGATCACTCGCTAGCTACTTTTAGCAGCCGTGCAAACGCATAGTTGCCGCCCAGGGGGGTGTATTTTCGTTTTGCAAGTGTGCGAACGTCTTTGCAGCGGAGCTCTGCAAAAACATTTTGTGCAGTTTCAGAGTAGGTCTGGACTTACTCAGTCCTTGCGATCACTTCAGTCTTTTTGTTCCCGGAATTGATGTTAGACACCCGCCCTGCAAACGCCTGGACACGCCTGCATATTACCAAACACTCCTTGCGATCGGCTGTGTGAACGGAATCATCGTAGAAGCCATCGCTGGGTAACGAACCACTGTGTACTCATATGACGCACCTGCGCATTGCGGTGCATACGCATGCGCAGTTTAGCCCCGTTCTGCCATGGTCGCAGCGCTGCGAAAATCCGTAGCGAGCGATCAACTTGGAATGACCCCCATTGTTTTGATGCAAAGTAGACTTTTTGTACTGTATATATGCACTAAAAATGTTTATGCAACAATGCCTCTGTAGAAACTGACGCATTTCGCACTTATGTCTCCTTTTGCTTATAGTAGCGGAATAGAGGATGCAGGAGGAGGGCAAATCATTGGCCTAGTACAGTTAGGATATGTTCATGCAAATGTGTGCCAAGCAGACAACAACAGTCAGTCAGGATACGTATTACTGGTGAGAAGTACATACAGATGGTGATGATAATGATTAGCAGTCCCTTCTAAACGTGCTAATTGTGTCTTGATCCCTCTTTACAGATACTATTACTAATATTAGTGTGACTACCCTCTATTCACATAATATATTAGATCATTGTAATTGAGCATAATAATAATATGAAGAACAATAAAAATAACAATACTACTTCACGAAAACTGCAAGGTCACTCTCAGCACCTTATCTAGGATATCCAAGACAAGAAGTTTTATGCAGGACAGATGGTAAACAATGACTGTTTTCAACTGTGGAAAGCCAAAATAACCCAATCTTAGAATCTCTGAACGCCAGTTGCTAAATAGATTCCTCTGAGACTCAGAGACACAGATGTGCCTATCCAATTCATAAGAGAAAACACTATAAGCAAGTTAAAGAAACCAGCATCAGGACATTGTTAAAGAGGAAAACATCAAGGACATTTGCCAATGTGATCCAAATATTTTCCATGACACAGCGCAAGCTGACAACACAGCCTCTGTACAGGAGCCTGCAAGATGTTCCTTTGCAAGGCTTCTCAAATCCAGAGAATGCGGCCCACCGTAGACAGTGCCGAGAGGTAAGCTGCTGTCTGTGAGCATTCACAAATAAAACAGTTGTGACTAGAGGCCTGAAAGGGGATGCGTTTGGCATCCCGGTGGTCGGAATGCCTGGCAGGCATGTGACCAACTCCGGAATCCCGATACCCCTCACGAGATGGGCTGTTGCCGATACCCCCTGGGAGAGTTGCCGTAGCCGGCACTCCCAGAGGGTTAGCCCTAGCCGACACTCCTGGACGATTAAGGTAGGAAAGACGGGTAAAATACTTACCCTCTCCGGTGTCGGGATTCTCACTGTCCGTATGCCATGATCCGTCATGTGACTGCCGGCACCCTGACCACCGGCATTTCATTCCCAATCCCCTAAAAGATGTTACTGGGCAAGAAGGCATTATCTTTCAGTGGCATCCTTCATTTTTTTAAAGTCAGTCTCAGCAGCACCAGGCACCGTAGGCAGCTGCCTAATGGAAGCAGAGGCCCCCCTGAGAAGACTACTCACACCCAGAACTTGGGAAAAATTTCCAGGAAACTCCTAAATCTCAGGTGGCTCTCCTGGACTCTGGGAAGACCATGCAGGTCTCAAGGAATCCACTGATGCCATCCGCTGACCACCCACTTCACAAGTGACTCGGGCCCCCTGCTTTACCATGCTAGGAATCATGGCTTGGTATAGCCGTGCTTAGGGCCAAGATGATGCAGTCGTAGTGCCATGTCCCCATACCACCCACTTTCTGCTCCCTCCTCTGGACCTAGGAGACCCCTGCTGGGAAGGTGACAAGTATGGATGTAGCTCACTATCATTGGGTGTTGCTGCTAACGTTTTTGTCCCTCCACAGTTTCCGTAGCCTATAAATTCTATTTTGGTATTTCAGTCTCTAGGTCTCCTGTAATTTAGTTTGGTGTTGGACAGACAGCAATTTTCCTGAAAATAGGAATAAATCAGTGAAATAATTTCAGTAATAAATAAAATAAGCATCTGAAGACTTGCCCAAAGTATGGAAACTACTATAAATCTTGAATCAATTTGTGATACTGGCATAACTACTGTGTTTTTGAGTCAAAGTTGATATCTGTAAGCATTCACAATAAATGTACAGGTAGACTTTGACCCTGCAACAATTGGCTCCTTGCAGATACCACCCCATCACGCATTTTTGCCATTTAAGAGACAGTAAATGGGCAAAACATCCCACAGGGCTGGCAAGAAGGGGAAGAGGGTACTAGTTTGCCAGGCTCGTTGGGGTCTCCTTTATAGCGCACTCTTCCGCAAATAATTTTTCTTATTAAATGAAAAACAACTGACCTTAGGGGGTCATTCCGACCCATTCGCACGCAGCGGTTCTTTGCTGCGGTGCGAATGGGTCGGAACTGCGCATTGCAAGAAGACGCAGTGCCGGTCGAAAGAAGACTGACAGCAGAGAGACGTTCTGGGGCGGATACTCACCGTTGGATGCCGTTTTCGAGGCGTGGTCGTCCAAACGCAGGCGTGTCCAGGCAAACGGAGGACGGATGTCTGACGTCAAAGCCGGGAGGAACGTCGCTGGATCCGTCGCACAGGGTAAGTAGATCCAGCCTGACTCTTCAACAGCACAAAACTTTTTTAGCTAAGCAGGGCTGCACAAGCGAACGCAGCCCTGCTAAGCTAAAATACACTCCCCCATAGGCGGGGATTAGTTGATCGCACCAGCAGCAAAAAGTTGCTGGCTGTGATCAACTCGGAATCACCCCCAAAGCTCAGCTCTGTACAAAACTGACACTAACACTACACTACACGGTTCCTCTACTATGCTGTCACTCTACACTACATAAACACAGTTGGCAAGCACTCCTGCCTCTTGTCTGGGCAGGCCCACCCATGCCGCTTATCTATCCAGCCAAATAAACAATCTTACAAAACACAACCACGTTGTATCAGGAATAGGAACTGTGTTGCAATTTACACTATGATCTATCACTCATCATCACTGCACAGACTGCAACCCTAAAACTCAATGCGGGCACCTAATTTATAATACAACAAAAACTATGCCATCATTCTGGGACAGCAAGCGTCAACGTGCCATTGTTCTTGAGACACCACAAAAATATTAACGGTTCTATCCCACCAGGTAGCAAGGGCCTATACTGATCTATCCAGCCCATAACAGGATATATAAGCCAGCCATTTTGTAACAACACTTCTTTATAACAGAACCTTAATACTGACAGTTTCTGTATGTAGGTTTACCAAAAGTTTTGTTCATACAAGTTTATCCTAAGTGCCAATGTATTACTAATGTGGCATCTTATATCCTGCCAGGAACTTTACACTTAAGGGTCGATCCTATTTTCCGTGATGATATTGAGGGTGCAAATCATTACAGTAGTAGCTGCACTTTACGGGCCTCCAAATTTGCACAAATGTGCTGACTACCCCATAGAGCTCTGAGCACTTTGGTGCAAATTCAGCCTGAAACCAGACCACTAAGGGTGTGAGATCGGGTACTACTGCCGACATTTAAACACCATGGCAACGGCACTTCACACCTTCGCGGGTCATAGGATTGACCACTCTATCTACAACATTCTAATATACATTAAAATTAGTATATTGGGATAGTGAAGATTTATAGAGTAGAATCACAATATGTTGTTTGTTTGTGGCCTTTTCAGGCTTAAACCGTTTTAGGGAGGATCTGTACTGTGAGGCTGTATGAGAATGCCAATGTGTGTTAGGGTGTAGCCAGACTGATAACTGAGCCCAAATGAACATTGCAAGCTAAAAGTATAGGACATAATTTGACAACCTAGGGACTTTTCCTTGAAGAAGAACCTTTGCAGCTGTATGTTTTTATATTTTATATTTTCTCATAGCTGGAGTTGATGGATGCACTATTTCATTTGAACCTTTGGTTTAAAGTCTCTGAAGCCATAATTCCTGTGACATTTCTTTTATGCAGTACCCACACAAATGATACCTGTATTTTTTCCCCAAAATACATTGCGTTTTCCGAATATACCATTAGTATCGTTGCTCCGTCCAACACGCCAAATACATTTAGAACACGTGAGCTAAAAGCAAACAAGTTTTTTTCATTATAAACACCACAAAGAAATACATTGTGGTTCTTGCCTTGGCAATAATTCGCCTTTCCAAAATTGCAGAAAACAGGATTCTAGCTGTTAGTTTTTATAACAAAATCTGCATTTTTTCATTAATTTTTTTTTGCTGTCTCGATTTAAACGCTGACAATGTGTAGAAATATTATAACATGGTCCCTCATTCCGAGTTGTTCGCTCGCTAGCTACTTTTAGCAGCTGTGCAAATGCATTGTCACCGCCCACGGGGGAGTGTATTTTCGCTTTGCAAGTGTGCGATCGCATGTGCAGCCGAGCGGTACAAAAACATTTTGTACAAAACAAGACCAGCCCTGTAGTTACTTATCCTGTGTGATGATTCCAGCGACGGAGGTCCCGGAATTGACGTCAGAAACCCGCCCTGCAAACGCCTGGTCACACCTGCGTTTTCCCTACCACTCCAGATAACGGTCAGTTGACACCTGTAAACGCCCTCTTCCTGTCAATCTTCTTGTGATCGGCTGTGCGAATGGATTCGTTGCTAGAAGCACTGCACAGCAACAATGCTGTTTGTACCCATACGATGCGCGTGCGCATTGTGGTGCATACGCATGCGCAGTTTTGCCATTTTTTTATCTGATCGCTGTGCTGCGAAAATTGGCAGCGTGCGATCAACTTAGAATGACCCCCATGATAGGCCAACAAGGCTTATCATTTTTTTAAACTAGAAAATACAAGCATTAAGGAGGAATTCAAGGTAATTATCGTACCGGGGCTATTCAATTATCCCCGATAAGCTCGTGCGAGCTGTGGTTTACCGGTTGATTATGTTTCTCCTGCCTCAGGCAAGAGAAACAAATCCCGAAAAACACCCCTGTTTTCGGCCAAAAACAGGGCTGTTTCTCCCAAAAACACACAGGTTTCACTGAACCTGTGTGTTTTCAGGAGAAAATGCATTTTTTTTCGGGAGGCAAAATTGGATACCCCCCAAAAAAAATATAGAATAAACATTGGGAAACATCGCTAAAATGTTTATTCTCTTCTAACTGAATTCCCTCCTATATGAGAGAACCACTTTTCTAATTTCATATAATATCTAAGAGATCTATGCTTCAGCGCCCCCCTCTTTTCCCCCTTTTTAATGGAAATGTATTTATTTTTTCTGTACTTTAGTCATTGTCTGGTGACCTGACTCTTTCCAACAAGGGTACCCCCACGTGTCTTTGAGCCAGCAATAGAGGGATGGGCAAATTATTTTTCCATAGCACAGCTGACCCCCAGACAAAAGCTACTGGAGAGGTTGGGTAAAGCATTAGAAAAGTGGGTTCCCCCAAGTGTGTAGGTGTCATATACAGAAAGCATATGTTTCCATTGCATCAGGTAATAAAGCCCAGTGATCAGGCTTTAGTACCAGTTACTAAGACACCCATAATTTATGAGAGAACCTGCCTATAGATTATATTTTGCTAAAACCCATGTGTGAAGGAACCCAGAAGCAGTGAGTACAACCCAGTTATGATCTTGGTGCAACCACTAAACAAAGGGCCCTCCACTGCTCGCCCTCCAGCTTAGTGACCCAATCACAGATTACATCTCGGAGTTAGCACTTGAGGCTAGCTCCCCACACTGGTCTGACAGGACAGCGGTATTTACACCCAAGCATCCATAAATCAGAAGTTTGAAATGGTATTTCTATTTTTCTGCCAAAATCAAGCAACTATTGTACTTACATGTATTTAGAGAAACATTTGATCTGATAATTCAGGGGTTGTCCACACCCACATGGCACTGGCCGCAGCCACACAGCAGTAGTCACATCACAACCTTTCTACTTCTCAATACAGCCCTGGGCCCATGTAGCACTTAACCTGGCCCAGTGGAAAGTTGACTAGTCTAGGGGAAATTTAAAGAAAAAATACTTCACAGAAAGGGTAGTGGAACAGCCTTCCATCAGAGGTGGTAGAAGCTAGGACAGTAGAGCAATTTAAACATGCTTGGGATATGAATATCCTTACAAAGAACCAAGGATCAAAAAAAGTTGAGATTACCTAAAGGACAAAAAAGGGGCAGGCTAGATGGGCCAAGTGGTTCTTATCTGCCGTCAAATTCTATGTTTCTATGTTTAGTCTCCTGGGAATGTGGAACAGGTCCTGGAAAATAAATATTTCTGATTAAAGCAGGTCAAATTAATTGTAACGTCTCCTATTTTCTGTTCATTTGACCCTAATTGAGTTATTTTGTAGCTCAGAAATGTACAGTAAGTGAAATAACAGCTAATTTAATTTCACTTCCAATTAAAGAATGCTAAATTCCAATGTAGTAGCTTATGCTGCTTAATGTCTCTACCTAAAGAAAGCGTAATGCCTCAGGAAGCACTGGATAATGGAACAACTTTAACAGCAGGGTATTAATGCATTTAGCTTTTTAAACAAAATCAACATTTTACTGAATATCTTCAAATTTCCTCTACATCCATTGCTAGAAGTTTAGGAAAATAACTTGAGTGTGTAACACAGTCCCATTTTGACAACTTAGAAGTAGAAACACATCTCCAAATTAAACAATATAGGAATGCTCATATTCACCATTGTTATCCCATTATCAAATCTATCAATTGCTTCTTTACAAATGACACCCCAAATGCATCCACAGAGGGCGTAAAGCATGGCTCAAGATGCAGAGGAGCAAGTGCATGGCATTAAAACGTGGCAAAAAAAGTCTCCAAAACCTTTTCTCATCATCTTGACAATCAGCACATGTGGACACAAAACCCTTGTATAGGTTATCCACAGTTACAGTATATGACATGGTATAGGCCCGCAATGTAAAGATCATAGCAAAAGCAGTATTTAGTTACATGTTTCCTTAGCATCATTACTTAACCTCTCTGACATTGAATAATGAAGACTTTAGGGGAAGAGTCAGGATGATGATTAAATAGTGCTGAATAATATCCTTTGGCTGGCTCGTCTAACCAGCTTGTTAATCTATTACACAGCTATCTAATTAATCCACCAGAAGCAGACTCAGTGCCAAACTGGGAGTCCTGCCTATGTAGGTTAATGTATTTACGTGGTATATTATGGTGACTCAGCAATAACAGACCTCTCACTTTAAGCGGGTGTTTGCGAGGTGTCTGTTGAAACGTCACAAGTATAGAGACTAGACCATGTTAAGTCAAGTGACACATGAGCCAATAGCCCCCCAAGGCTCTGGTTTGGCAGGTGGAACACTAACAGGCTGGGTGACTGCACAAAACACAAGGTGCAAACAGCAACTCCGGCCCTTTATATCTGTACTAGACTGCAAAGATAGGGATAAGTACCAAGAGACCAATATTAATGCATACTTAAGATTCTGCTTCAAAGACATTACAGATAAAATAATTGCAAGACATCTAACAAAAAATACAGTATGGGAGAAGTTTATCAAGTCATATAAAGATGACAGGTGGAGACGTTGCCCATGGCATCAGATTCTAGCTATCATTTTATAGAATATACCTGATAAATAAGACCTATAAGCTGATTGGTTGCTATAGGCAACGTCTCCACTTTAAAAAGTTTAGGAGGTTTGATACATCTCTCCTTATATTCCATGGTAAGAACGTTCTGTCACCCAGGGATTGCCTTAATATCAATGGTGAAGGCAATTAAGAGTATCTGTAGAGAATGTCGATTGAGATGGGAGAAAACAAAGAAGGTTTATTATAGCAGCTCTAGATGAGCTTAAGTGACATCAAGGGGTAAATATAATAGGGTCTGAGTTGCTGAAGGTCTGGGATTTCATCCAGGAATGGCCGTACTTTTAAAGCGACATTAATTAACAAGGCAAAACCAAGTTTGGTTTGCCTTGTTAATGATTGCCGCATTGAACATATGGCCATTTTCGGATGAAATACCAAACCTCCGGCAACTCGGAACCTATCACATTTACCCCGAGATCTCTTGTCAAAATCTGCAGTGGAGTTTATATTAATAGACTTTAGTCGAAGCCATGATCAATTGACTTTAGTCAGGACCTTTAATTAAACAAAATCTTTGTGAGATATCCTATAGCGCATACACTGACAGATACAGCTGACCAATAATCAGATTAGCTGGACATGTTGGAAGATTAATCATGAATATCATAGGCAGTACACTATGCAATTATTGGCCTGATTCGTTTATAATGTGCGTAATTGTCCAACATAAGGAATGTAAAATTCTAGGCAATTATAGATCAATGCCCTTATCAGGACCAATTCAATGGGTGATATTTAATTGTTATACCACGCCCGATCTTCTATCTAAAGTGATGGGAGATTGAAAGGTGATAGCCAATTAATCTCTTTTATGGCTCCGAACGGAGCAATAATTGAACATCCGACCCATGTCCCATTCACAGCATAGGGATAGCTAAATTCCCGGCACTTGGAGATTATGTTACCTCCAAGCACCAGTAGAACAGTTCCACTGAACCCATGTGCGGTGTAAACAGTGCCAACACAGGAATAACTTGGATTAGCTAGACCGTGTGAAAGATGTCTGTCCCAAAGTGGAACCATGTTGAAAATCCCAGGTCAGACCTGGGATTTTGGTGTGAAAGGGGTATAAGCAACACCACCCCACTAAGGAACCATAGTTTGCAGTTAACAGCCTCTAATCAGTGGAAAGGTTTCCACAACCATTCTACAAGTGTATTTTTTTTATAATATATCTTGAGTTAATATCAATAAAAAGGTGCTACTCAACAAAAGTCAAAATAGAGCACGTAGGAGTGTTATTCTTGTTTGTGTCATTATTATAGCTCCAGGTAAGGACATAGCTGCCATAGATGTAGGGAGTGCACCTGCTATGGAGCCCAGAGCTGAGAGGGACCACCTTCCCTATCATAGTTACATGTGTTATATACATGTTTCACCATTGGGTGGTACATAGGGGCTCTTACAAACTTTTGCCTTGGGGCCTCCAATTAATTTAGGTATGCCGCTGAACCTGCTGATAGTAATTTGGTATAAAATGAACTGGAGAGCACTATAATGTAACATAATGTGAACTGGATCACTGTAAAGTAGCACAATATGAAGTGGAGGCACTATAGTGTGGCATAATATCAACTGGGGCACTGTAATGTGGCACAATATGAAGTGGAGGCACTATTGTGTGTCATAATATCAACTGGGGCACTATAATGTGGCACAATATGAAGTAAAGGCACTATAGTGTGGCATAATATCAACTGGGGCACTATAATGTGGCACAATATGAAGTGGAGGCACTATAGTGTGGCATAATATCAACTGGGGCACTATAATGTGGCACAATATGAAGTGGAGGCCCTATAGTGTGGCATAATATCAACTGGGGCACTGTAATGTGGCACAATATGAAGTGGAGGCACTATTGTGTGTCATAATATCAACTGGGGCACTATAATGTGGCACAATATGAAGTGGAGGCACTATAGTGTGGCATAATATCAACTGGGGCACTGTAATGTGGCACAATATGAAGTGGAAGCGTAGAGTGTGGCATAATATGAACATGGGGCAGAGGAGCCGAGGGGGGGGCAGGTACTAATTACCCAGGCTTGATGGAGGGGCCCAGTAGGGGCCCAAGTTGTCCCCACCCCTTACCTGGCAACAGCAGTTGCAGCTCTTCTCCTCAGCCCAGCATATGCTGATATGTACTGAACTGCAATGTGGCCAGGGAGGTGCTTAAAATACTATTTTTGCTATTTTCATCTAAGGGTGTAGCGACACGACTTCTGTGGTTAAGCCACACACCCTCAAAAGTATCTGGGCCCGGCCAGGCTCTCTACTGCCCTGACTAGGGGCACTGTAATGTGGCATAACACAAACTAGGAACACTATGGGCCTTATTCAGACCTGATCGTAGATGTGCGCTACGATCAGCTTCTCGGACATGCGGGGGGACGCCCAGCATAGGGCTAGTCTGCCCCGCATGTCAGGCCCTGCCCCATCGCACAAAATACAAAAGCATTGCACAGCAACGATGCTTTTGTACTTGAAGAATAGCTTCCCACCAGCGCAGCTCCTGCACGCTGGCAGGGAGCTACTCATCGCTGTGAGGGTCGCAGCGGCTGCGTGTGACATCACGCAGCCGCCTCGGACCGCCACCCCAATGGTCAAGGCACCCCTGCGTTGCCCCGACCACGCACCCTAAACGGCGGCCAAACACCGCCAGCCCCTCCTTCCCAGCGACCACATCTGCCTGTCGATCAGACGTTGGCTGTCTGGCATGCGCCGGTGCATGCGCAGTTCAGACCTGATCGCTGCTGGGTGAAAACGCACAGCACCGATCAGGTCTGAATTAGGCGCTATGTCATAATGTGAACTGGGGGTACAGCGTTGCATAATGTGTACTGCCAGCCCTACAATGTGGCATACTAGGGCACTACTGTGGTTCATAAAATAAATTAGGGATCTTTTATTCTGCATAAAATTAACACCTGCAGTGGAGAGGTATCTCTCTAGAAACACTGGGACAGGGGCCCCTTTAAAATGTTGCTATGGGGACCATAAAGTTCTGGTTATGTCCCTGGCTCCAAGTTGTTCATTACATAAAAACAAAATCAATGTATAGTGCAGAGAGCTACATAAATTAATCTTCCCAAAGTGATAATAAAATATACTCACTCGTGCTGGGTGACAAAATCCATTTTAGTACCCTACTGTATGTGTTTTTTGTTTGTGTTATTTGGATGTGCTCTTATGAGATCACATTCTTTTATATGTACAGTATACTAATAAGTTCTATACAGTTGATTTGTTCCATTGATACCCCTTTCACATCGCAATAATGACCCGGTATCAACCCGGCATATTGCCGGGTCGACACGGGTCAGTGTGCGGTGTGAAAGGTGCCTTGGAGAATTCCTGGGTCGCCTGACCCGGTAATTCAACCCAGGTTATAAGAAGGGTTATTCCCGGGTTGAATACCGGGTCAGTGGCAGTGTAAATGGGATTCCGGGTCGATGCGACCCAGGACCTGTTTACTACATAGGGAGAGGCGGCGCGGAGATGAACTTATCTCCCAGAACGCCGCTGCCCCCACTGTACGCTCCGCGCCCCGCCGCTATGGCATCCGGCCTAGCATATTTCTGGGTCGGGAAGGCAGCGCTGAGGCTCCAATGCAGGATCCCACCCGGGAAGAATCCGTTTCCAATTCCCAGGTGGGATCCGGCATTGGAGATGTGAAAGGGGCTTGAGAGTGCCCCAAGGGTATTTCTCTTTCTGTCTCCTTTTTGTTTACTCTGCCCCTAACTATCTCTCAAACTACCATCCCATCTCTCTGCTGCCAATGCCCCTCCAAGCTACTTGAGAGACTTGCCTACACTCACCTCACACACTTTCTTAACTCACACAGCTTACTAGATCCACTTCCGTCAGGATTTCATGCCCAACACTCCACAGAGACAGCACTGACTAAGGTAGTGAATGATTTGGTCACTGCTGAATCTAAAGGACATTACTCACTACTTATTCTTCTACATCTCTCTGCTGCTTTTGACACTGTTGACCACTCTCTTCTCATACAAACACTACAATCCCTAGGTCTTCAGGACACAGCCCTTTCTTGGTTCTCATCCTACTTATTTAATTGCTCCTTCAGTGTTCGTTTCTCTGATTCCACCTCCTCTTCGCTACCTCTCTCAGTTGGAGACCGCAAGGCTCAGTCTTAGGTTCTCTGCTTTTCTCTATCTATACCACATCTCTTGGCAAACTAATCAACTCTTTCGGATTTCAGTACCATCTGTATGCAGATGATACTCAAATCTACCTATCCTCCCTAGATTTGTCACCATCTGTATTGTGCCGTATCACTGAATGCCTTTCTGCCATTTCATCTTGGATGACATCTTGCCACCTCAAACTTACTATTTCCAAAACAGAATTAATTATATTTCCACCGGCCAATAGTAGTGATATATCTATCACTGTTGATAACTCAGCAATCATCCCAACCCCACAAGCTCGCTGGCTAGGTGTCATTCTTGACTATGAACTGTCCTTTGTTCCCCACATTCAATCTGTCTCAAGATCATGTTACAAACATCTAAGAAACATATCCAAAATACAACCATATCTTACACAAGACACAGCAAAAACTCTAATCCATGCTCTCATTATCTCCCGCATTGATTATTGTAATAGTCTCCTGACTGGTCTTCCCAGACATAGGCTCTCACCACTGCAATCCATTTTGAATTTAGCTGTGAGGCTAATCTTTCTCGCTAGACGTTCATCATCTGCAGATCTGCTCTGTCAGTCCCTCCATTGGTTAGGTTACCGGTATTCTACCGTATTAAATATAAAATACTTTTACTGACATATAAGGCTATTAACCAAACTGCACCAACATACATCTCTTCACTCATCTCAAAATATCTCCCTACCGGACCTCTCCGCTCTGCACAAGATCTGCGTCTCTCATCCACACGCATTACTTCTTCACACTCAAAATTACAGTACTTTATCCGGACTTTATCCACTCTGTGGAACGCCCTACCACGCACAATAAGACTCACCTCTAGTCTCCAAACCTTTAAACGTTCCTTGAAAACTCACCTCTTCAGACAAGCCTATCAAATTTCAGACCCACCCACATAACCTTCAGTTCTTCCCTATCTTATATCCTCTCTGTACAGTACACATAACCTCACATATCTTGTCTTTCTTTACTCTCACTCTCTCTTGACCATTGGCCAACATTGCTAGGTAATCATATCATACAACCCATTAAGAACCTAGCAATCTGGTGGACCATTATGCAATAGGTAGCATCTATCCTTGTGTATCAATGCCTAGTTCCCTGTAGATTGTAAGCTTGCGAGCAGGGCCTTCCTACCTCTAAGTCTGTCTGTTTTTACCCAGTTTTGTTCTATTACTTTTGTTCTAATTGTAAAGCACAACGGTATATGCTGCGCTATATAAGAAACTGTTAATAAATAAATAAATACTTGTCATACTTTTCTTGGTGCACCTCCACAATATATTCCTCCCCCCCCCCTCCCAGAGGGGTGGAAACTTCCTATATAATTTGTGGATCTACCTACCTCTTATTTTGTGCTCCATACCAGTGCTCCATCCTCCCCTTTTACCTTTTCCCACACATGATAAATTCCATTGGCAGGAAATATATGTTCTATCAGTGGTGCAAGTAGAAAAAATGTCTTACAGGTACTGTGTGCACAAGCGCCAAAAAATGGATGTGGCCAAATGGCGTGGTCAATTAAAATGGGGGAGTGAAACACATATGGGGGAGGGGCAAATACACATATGACCCCAATAGTGCCAGATACCCGTTGCCCCACAGTGCCAGATATACATTGCCCCACAGTGCCATATACACATTGCTTCACTGTGCCAGATACACAAATGCCCCCAGAGTGCCAGATACACATTGCCCCACAGTGTCAGGTACACAAATGCCCCCAGAGTGCCAGATATACATTGCCTCCCAGTGCCATTTACACAAATGCCCCCACTGTGTCAGATATAGAAATGCCCCCACAGTGCCAGATATGCCCACAGTGCCAGATACACATGTCCTCCCGGTGTAAGATATGCCCTCAGTGTCAGATATGACCCAGTACCAGATACACATGTCCCCACAGTGCCAGATATGGCCACAGTGCCAGATACACATGTTCCCCCAGTGCCAGATATGACCCCAGTGCCAGATACACATGTCCCCCCAGTGCCAGATATGCCCAAAGTGCCAAATACACATGCCTCCCCCGTGCCAGATATGCCCCCCAGTGCCAGATACACATGCCCCCCCAGTGCCAAATATGCCCTCTGTGCCAGATACACATGTCCCCCCACTGCGAGATATACCCCCAGTGCCAGATATACCCCAGTGCCAGATACACATGTCCCCCCAGAGTCAGATATGCCCCCAGTGCCAGATATTCTCCCAGTGCCAGTTATACATGCCCACCCCCCTTCCCCTGCTGCTCACCGCTGCTGCTGT